>NC_092773.1:75273286-75878286 GCF_047496795.1 Chiloscyllium punctatum | reverse complement strand
CTGAGAGTGTAAGAGACATTGTGTAAATGATAAACTGTGAGAGAATGAAAGTTTGTGTGTGTGTGTATGGAGGAAGTGTGTGTGAGTCTCCGTGTGTTTCTGTGTGCGTGTGTGTGCTTGTCTGACGGAGAATCTATCATAAATACATAGCTAGTAAGAATCCCAGATTCATAGATTCCTACAGTAAGGAGAAGGACCCTTTGGCCCAACCTGGCTCATTCCGAAGAAAATGTCCATCCATGATAACAGCATTTCCTTGCTCTTGTTCCAATTACTGGGGGCGCTAATAGTAACAAGTACCGGGTAGTATATCATCTCGAAATACTTAAATATGTCCTGTATGCCAAACATTTCTTCAAACAATGACATCAGATCCCGTAGAAATATGGTATCTCTTCCGTCAACTGAAGTTTAATTCTGTGGAAATCAATCTGCACAATTTGGTCCCAGTGAAGGCGAAGGGTTTCATATTGCAGATGGCGTCCCTTAGAGATTTTTTATTCTTTTCCTGAGCTGACCTCAAGACATCGTGGACTGCTGAGGTCTGTTAGTAGGATTGTTTGCTGTGTTTCCATTCAATAGGAAAATGGCTTCCATTAGCCCCCGTTTATCCAGTTAATTTTCATTATAACTGAAATCCATGTGATGATTATGCTTTAAGAGTCATTATTTTATCAACTTGAAAATTGGAGAGCAGGTCTGTGGATATACCACACAATTGTATAACTGGAAATAAAATGTGGACTGAAATGGGGAAATGATCATTTTAAACACAAAGTATTGCTTAAAACATTCCCACACCATAGAGAAGTCAGCTCAATCATTGTTCATTGCGAGTGCTGCTTTAACTGCTGTTGGATTCAGCAATGGAAGAGGCACGTTTACAGATGGCCTGCAGCCAATGGCTTTGCGAGGGGTAAAAATAAAACTATAGCATCTTCCTGCAATATGCTCGGTCATGGAATTAGAGTCGTTGTGATGAACACCATACAAAAACACCTAAATTTCCACAATGATGAAAAGGCGTCAATGAACTATTTGAATCCAATTTTCCAGCACTTGGCCCGTCACCTTGCATGCCTTAGCGTTTGAAGTGCACTTATAAATACTTTGAAAACGTATTCAGCATTTTAGCCTCAAATGCTTTTCCAGACAGTCCATTCCAAATCTCCACCACTCTCTTGGTAGAATATTTAGTCACCATATCTCCTCCAAAACTTGTGTTTTTACCTTAAATCAATGCCCCATCGTCCCCACTCCCTCCATCATAGGAGCCAAGCTACTCTCTCTTTGCCACACCTATCGTTTTTGAACATGGAAATCATACCCTCTCTCAATTTCCTACGATTGAAATGAAACAACATCAGTCTGTCCAAACTGTCTTCATGATTCAGTCTATCCATCCCAGGACATGTCCTGTTAAAACTCTCCAGGAACATCCTGAGAAATTCTCTCTGAACCTCCGCCTGTGTAAACACGTCCTTCCTGTAATGTGGCTTTCAGACCAGCACACGGTACTCTGACTGTGGTCTAACCATCATTTAATACAGTCCCACCAGCACATTCCTGCTCTGTGCTTCGACTAATATTTTCATTTCTCACATTTATACCATACCATATTTCTGCCAACTTATCAAGATGACAATGTTAGAGCTGGCCAACGTGTCCTATTTCCAACACGAGTGCGTTTTGCTTGAGGATAGCTGAACAGCTTGGAGATGGTGATGTTGAATCATTGGGGGAAAGCTTGAGATTTCCAGAAGCTCTGAACCACTCTGCCGTAAAATAAGACTTTCGAGCTTCAACGTATTCAGTTTATTACCCCTCATCTATCGGCTGTAGGCCTGTCTTTTATTTATAACAAGTCATTTAAAGATGTGAACTAGCCACCCTGTGCCTTCTGATAACAAATGAAAGATCCTGAGAAGGAAGGTTAAGAAACAGAATACTGATCAACAGAAGATTCACCTGAGTAAATCCTGTGGACAGCGATGAAAGTATTACTTTGTAAGCATTGCGTCCTCTGCGGAAAACACACTGCCATCATCTTTGTGTGAAGGGCTGTTGTCATCCCTAGAGTTACATGTCGACGGCTCATGACTGCTTACCTGTTGTTGAAGCTGATTTTGTAAAGTACAGTCATTCTCAGCAAGAACAGAAATCGGATTTCTCCAGAATTCGCTGTAACTAACCGGTCAATTGGAAAATACTTTGTTCTTTCTGAAAGATTCAGCGGATTGATCGGGCATTGAAATGAAAACTAATACCCTTGTGACGCTTAACATCAGTACGTGACCGAAGATTCCCTCTGAGTGCGCCTGAATGAGATTGATGACATGGTCGACCAATTTCTGCACTTCTGCCCTCACCACTTACCTTCTGGGCAGGTCTGAATGGGGAATATTTGCATATTTGGATATCATTAATTCGTCTTTCTTGACTCGGAAAATAGGGAGGAACAGGTAGAGAAGAACTGGAAACAGAAGAGAAGAAAGTGGAGTTATTGTCCATGCCAGTCAAGACATAACGCTTGGCAAAGAAATGAGGTTGTTATCGAAAACAGAGTTACTGATAGGTAAAGCATGCAACATTTATGCTCCGCTTTCAAATGATTTTATTCAGGTCTATCACGATGCAAATTAAATAGTGTGCGAGTTAATGCCTGAGAAGTAAATACAAATTGGATAGCCAGGTCAAACCAACATTGAACTTGAAGTGGTTTAGCAAAACAATTTTCACAGGTGAGCATTTGTAGCCTGAACGATGCCTGAAGCCCTCAGAGAGATTCAGCACATTGGTCAGAATCTGTGGAGAGAGAAACAAAGTTAAGATTTTGGATGCATTGGCCTTCCTTCAGAAGTATAATCAGCTAGGAAAAGTGGTATTAATAGTGAAAATTTGGCGGTTTTGAATAGGGAGAATGTGTGGAAAGGAATGACATGACCAGAGAAGCAGGAGACGAGATAAGTGGGAGAAAGATAAACAGAGACAGAGAAAGACAGAATACAGCGGGATAACATTAAGGATAGGCAGACCAAAGCGAATGTTGATGATAAACACGGGAGAAGGAAATGTCGAAATGTTCTAATAGGTAGCCCTCAGTTGGGGAAAACCGTTTGTCTTTGCAAAATGCAGCACGTTTCATGACTGGTCAGGAATGTGGACGCAATAAAGCTCATGAAAGGAATTATATTCATAGATACGTAGAATAATACAATATGAAAATATGCCTTTTAACCCAAACTGATCCATGATGATAACACTGCCCAACCGGATTGTTCCAATTGACCCCAGTTTGTCCATATCCTTTTTAAAGAAAATCATTATACTATGAAAGGGCGTTGGTGATTTCTCCCAGCTCAGTTTGTCCGTGGTTTGATTTAGTTTTGTCCGTCTGGCTGTTCACTGAAAGGAGGCAGTTAGTTTGAGGCTGCTAGTTCAAGTAACAACTGCATGAAAGAAGCAGGTACATGCTGGTACCCTTTCTCTGACATCTGTGCTGTAAGACACTGAGATTGATTTTCTTTATTCCTTCTTTGCCAGAAACTGTCGACGGGGCTTCCTGCACGTATTGGGAACATCATCTTCAAGTTGATATGATCTGTTGCGTTTTCAGATACGTTAGGTTATTCTGAATTCTGTACTGCTTGGCATCATTTTTGGCATCTTTTAATTTATATGTTTTGCTTGTAAAACGAAGTGGTTTGACGAGCTGCATCCCGCCTGGAATCTTCGCGTTACACAGGTCCAAAATAACTGGAAAAAACGAGAATCTGAGCTCCTTTTTTCAAATGTATTGAGAGGGTCCGGCCGTTTCCCCAAATATTGGGGTCTCTTTGCTGAATTAGTTCTGTTGTACCATTTTGGGATTAAGGTTGACTGGACTTGAAGGCATCGCATTGTAATTGTTCGTCCTCTTTAATTCTCGGTGATCAATTCATTTGTTTTCATCAGTGGTTATAAAAGCAATGGCGTACTCCATAACCATTAGCTTTCCGGAGTTGGATGGAGTATCCTTGGTTTTTGCAAAAGGTGATTAAAGCCAAGCTGCTGGAATTCGCAGAGAAAGTGGTGTTGGAGCTGCCTCCTTCCATTCGGAAAGGAGAAGTACTTATAGCAAAAAACGTAGCATTTAAATTTGCTGGAAATGCAATCACACTATTCAGAGATGGCCAGAATTCAATTGAAAATGAAACAGCATGAGGTAGATCCAAAAGACAGGGAAAAGTCAACAGAAATGGAACAGTTTGAATTATAATTAAAGGCAGAGGGAGGAGCAAAATGAATAAATCACTTGGCAGAAGAAAGGAAAAAAGAGAGAAAAAGACAGTGAAGAGAGATAGAAAGAGAGAGAGGAGAGAGAAAAGGAGATAAACGAAAGGCAAAAGAAAATGAGTTTGAAATTCTGAAATTGTCACTTAGACGGGAGTTCAAAAATTCACTTTTCGAAGTAATGATAACTCATGTGGAAGAGCGGAAGGTTAAACAGCAAGTGTAGCAGCTCAAATGGCTAGCGATTAATAGTTGATCGAAAACTCAAAGCTTGTCTTTCAAAATCGCTTTCAATCTTCGAAGCATACACATTGGGAAAAGAGAAAGCCTCATGTGGAAAGGGAATGTAAATCGCGCTAATGATAATAAGGATAAATTATCACAGGGTGAAAAGGAAAGCGTTGAAGATGACAGAGAAGTTAAGAAGCTTGGCGTTTTCACTGCATAAACGTCGGCTATATGAAATAGCAGTGTTTGTGGTTAGGGAATGCTTGGGAAGCCACATGGAGCAAAACAGTTTAAGCCACAAAATGTTTTTGACGTGGTAATGCAAAACACAGTGGTGGCGGGAAAGCTGTACTGGGATGTACAAAATGGTCCGAGGGTTGTTAAAGAGGAAGTACCAGATCATCTTAAGCCATGCCAAGGTACAGTTTACTCACATAGACCAGGAACATCAGCTAAAGAGGTTAAAATATGACGATACACAAGACCTTTGACGTTTCAATCTGTGACAGTGAAAGTTGAGCAGATATGTCCTTCTAAATTATGAATTCCAAAATAGATGCTAGTAACTAAAATTCACGGTGAGACAAGAAGCACCCAGGTACGAAAAGTGAGCTTACAGAGTTCAGAGAAGAGGGGGGAATAGATGTGGTAGGAGTACTGGATAAACTCTCCGCTCCATACAGCTGCATCACAGCTACAAATTCCCTGTCTACACCACCGGTATTATCAGTGCATACCATAGACAAGATACACAGCAGTAATTCCATAGAAAATAACTTCCCAACACACAGCACTCTTCTCTGGAATGTAAAGTTCATCAGATAAATTGGAATCAACCCAGTTGAAAATTTCACATCAAACCATACAACACCCTGGTTTGAAGAAACATTTGGTTCCAAAAGGTGCCAATGTTTGAAAATCCTGGAAGTTCTTCCTTTACAGCACTTTGCATTTAACTGCACAAAATGGAATCCAGCCGTTCAAGAAGGCAACTCCCCACCGCTTCCTCCAGACCTGCTACGTATGGGGAACAAAAGCCAGCAGACTGCCAGAAATACCAAAACCCCATGAATAAATTACAAAATAATTTCACTATTTGCTGCCAAGATTGCATGCCATGTGTCCATAACATCAGTTATTAGAAAATTGAGAAACGATTCCATTGAAATATATAAGCTCCTGAATGACAGAGGCTTGATAGGAGAGATGCTGAGAAATTATTCCCGGGTGTGTGGTAATCTTAAACACGTGGACGCAATCTCAAGATAAGGATAAACTTATTTGGGAGTGAGAAGAGATGACGCCTTTTTCCTCAAATCATCTCGGAGTCTTTGGTATTTGATATCGCTGAGGATTGAGGATGCTCCCTCACTTAGTTCATTTCAGACTGATTTCGACAACTTCATGGTGTCTCAAAGCATCATGGAAAATGGGGAGGACGCTGAATTTGAAGTCTGAAGTCAGCCACAATCATATTGACTGATTGAACAGATCGAATAAATGCGTCTTCTCCTGCTCGTTTCCTGGGCTCTTCTTTTCCTTGCTGACCCAGTCAGCAATCCGTTTAGATTTGTTTCCATGAATTTTTTTGTCATTTGAAGTTTGCAGCTTCCACCCTATCACAGACCATTTCATTTCCTCTTCAGTACCACTCCTGGTCCAATTGCTAAAAAAAACTTTGCTAACTTCCGTTAGTTCTGCTAAATACCACATTAAACAAATGTTATCCTCTGCCTTGCCCATTTCCATCACGCAATTCCCCCCCGCTCACTGGATGCTGCCCCACCTTGTCAGTTTTCTCAACATGGCCTTTTGAGAGGCAATGGGTCCACCTTTCGCTCTTTTGGTGACAGGATGCATTCTCCAGATCAATTCCTTAATATTCTGTTCCTTCAGAGATCACATTGGTCCAATACAGGAATATGAGAGACGTTGTTAACACGCAATACGTGGGATGCGACATGCCTTACAAGGGGGAAAGGCCAAAATAACGAGTCAACGGACTTTAGCGCTCCGTTCATGCCATCTCCTGGTAGAGACATATTGTATCTGCAGTCTGCAGTCAGACCTGTGAAATGTATGTCCACAAAAGAAGTAGAAAAACGGATGAATGCACCTTCAACATGCATTGCAATCCCCTCCACGGACAACAGGCTATATAATATGAAAGGGCAAAAATAGCTGTGTGGAGGTTATTTGGAAATGGGTGCACCAGTACAATCGTTGAAGGTTGGCATTTCACTTGCCTCACCCACACCACATCCTTCTTCCTCTGAAGAAGCCCGAGGGAATTAGAAATGTCCAATCCCAACAGAAACCCGTTCATGGAATAGTGCTATTAAATATAGGTGAGAAATATTGGCCCGGTTCTGAGCTTCCTCCACCGCCAAATACTAACCATGCAACGTCTGGATGAAGAACGGCTCACCTTCCGACTAGGGATCCTCCTACCCCACAGTATCAACGTCGAATTCTCCGGTTTCATACTCTCCCTCCCCTCACTGAATCCCAGTTCCAACCTTCCAACTCAGCACTACCCTGTAGAACTGTGCCACTAATCCATCTTCCTTCCAACATATTTGCTCCAACCTTTGCTCCGACCTATCGACATCACCTCCAGCTCCATCTTCCTATTGTCTTCAATGATACTTTATATTAGCTCCACAACCCCCTCCCATTTACCTTTAAGCTCCGTTCTCAATCCTCACTTTCCAACTGAAGGGCTTCTGCACGAAACGTCGAATGTGTTGCTACTAGGCTGCTATTTCACATGCAGTGATTTTCCAGCTCCAAACTTTTTGAAACAGGTGAGATGTCAAATGATAACGTAAAGCATTCAAACGCCAGAACATTTCTCGTTCGATTGAAACAAATGTAACACATGTTAACCAATGCCGTGGTGCACAAAGCATTTGATGCCACAGGGGCCACCAAATGTGGGGAATGCCATAATCTCACTCGACACCAGAAGGATGATGCTGTCACAAGGGTCAATGCTGTGCCGTTCCTCGTCAATTATTATTGAACATACAGGGTATGAATGAGAACGTGCAGAGGGTTAGACAAATCATGAAAGAATTAACAGTTTAAAGTGAGGAAACTCTCAAAAACCAGGCAGGGCTAATTCAGAAACTTATGGGGATACAGTTCGAGGGGCTGTTGGCAAAGGAGGCAAGTGCGAAAACAATTAATCATTTAATCGATAGGGAATGAGAGTGTACTAAGATACACACAACCCCATCATACACCTCAATTTCTGCTTCAGCCCCCAACATTAGTGTTGATCAAACTCGAAAGGTGCACATCAAACAACGTGAGCGAAAATTGCTCATGGTATCTGACATGTGTCATGACAATTTCATGAATTATGAAGCGATCATATAAAACAGTATTCTCGGTAAAAACAATGACTGCAGATGCTGGAAACCAGATTCTGGATTAGTGGTGCAGGAAAAGCACAGCAGTTCAGGCAGCATCCGAGGAGCTGTACAATCAACGTTTCGGGCAAATGCCCTTCATCACGAATACAGTCAGAGTCCCTGAATTGTGGAGAGATAAATGAGAGGAGAGTGGCGGTGGGGAGAAAGTAGCATTGATTACGATAGGTGAGTGGGGGAGGGTATGAAGGTGATCTGTCGGGGAGGAGGGTGGAGTGGATAGGTGGAAAAGAAGATTGGCAGGTACGACAAGTCATGGGGACAGTGATGATATGGACGTTTGGAACTGGGGTGATGTGGGGAAGCAGAAATGAGGAAACTGTTGAAGTCCACTTTGATGCCCTGGGGATGAAGTTTTCCGGTTCTGCAGGGATCAGTTATGGAACTTCTGCTCTGTGTGAGTTTTATAAATGGGTTGGACGAGGAAGTGGAAGCGTAAGTTAGTACGTTATCAGATGACACGAGTGGTAGTGAAATTGTGGATAGTGTGGAGATTTGTTTTCGGTAGCCACGAAACATTGACAGGATGCAGAACTGAGAAAATACCTGGCAGATGGAGTTAAATCTGGAATAATATGAATTCATTCACTTTCGACGATAAACTTTGAACGCAGAATACAGGATAGGAAGGATGATTCTTGGCAGTGAGGAGGAAAACAGGGCTCTTGCGATCCATGTCTCCAGATCCCTAAAGGTTGCCACCAAATTTGGTGGGGCTGTTGAGAAGACGTATCGTTTGTTGACTTTTATTAGCAGGGGGATTGAGTTTTCGAACCACGAGGTTATACTGCAGCTCGATAGAGTCCAGGTTAGATCGCACTTGGAATTTTGTGTTCAGTTCTGGTCAGTTTATTATCAGAAAGATGTGGAAGCTTCAGAGTGGGCGCAAATGAGATTTGCCAGAATGCTGCCTGGACTGGAGGGAGTGTTTTACCAAGAAACGTTGAGAGAGATTGGGCTTTTTTCATTGGAGCGAAGAAAGACGAGAACTGACTTGATGGAGGTTTACAAGATGTTGAGTGGAGTAGATAGAGTGGATGACCCGAGGTTGTTTTTTTCCCCATGATGGAAATGTGTATCACGAGGAGGCACAATTTTAAGTTAATTGGAGGAAGGTTTAGTGGACATGTCAGAGGTAGATTCTTTTCTCAGAGTGGTGACTGCGTTAGATGCACTTCCAGCAGTGGTAGTAGAGTCAGATACATCAGGGGCAGTTTATCAACTCTTAGATCATCACGTGGAATTAAGTACAATGAATGTTATGTAAGTTAGTCTGATCTTAGAGTAGGATAGAAGGCCAGCGCGGCATTGCAGGCCGAATGGCTTATGTTGTACAGCACGGTTATATGTTGTGTCACTTACTGATCACACTGCAATATCGTTCCAGGGAATTGGAGATCGATTAGAGCAGAGAAAGACGTCACTTGGTTTGGGAGAGTGAAACAAATTGGATGTGTTGCAAAATCCAGCATTGAAACTGGTTAGATCCTCAAACTAACAATGTCAAACCGGAACTATTTCAGTCAGGTACATGGGCACTAATCTTATAATTTATTTGCCCGACCATCATAAGCTGACCTTCCTTCGAACATCATCGTCCTTCAAACGAAATCTGTCAAGATCATCAGGCATGTCTATCGTTCAATAACACCTGCTGCCTCTCCTGGGTTATTGAATCAATTTTGGAATAAAAAACCCAAAAGAACTGATGAAGCTATAAATCAGAAACAAGAACATAAGTTGCGGGGAAAGATCAGTAGGTCTGTCAACATCATAAATCTTCAGGTCTGAAGAACAATTACTGGAGACGAAATGTTCACTCTGCCTTTTTACAAACAGATGCTGGCAGACCTGCTGAGTTTCACCAAGAATTTCTGTGCAGTCGTTCATACCTCTGGTATCGGAAATTCTTTGTTTAAGTCGACGTGATGTTGAACAATCCAAGTTAATATTGCATCAGGTGATAGTCTATTCCCTCCCTTGAGGCACATGTGAAGGGACATAGGACCTTAAAATCCCAAAAATGTGGAAATGGGTCTTCTTTTCCATTAAGTCCACACCGACTCTCTGAACTGTATTTCCTCCAGTCTCAACGCTCTTATCTTGTAACGCTATATTTTCCATGGGTAAATAATCAACCCTGCACATCCCTCAACATTAATGGGCAAAGTAGCGTGGCCAATCCACACAACCTGCACATCTTTGAACTGAAAGAGGAATCCGGAACACCCGGAGGTAACTCACACGGACACCATAGAAAATGTGCAAAATCCATGCAATTAAATCAGTCTTAAATCCGAAACTGGGTATCTGGGTAATTGGAATGGTTTCGAGATGGCGCTCAAAAGTTTAGTCCTCCGTGTGAATCATACGCTGATCAACCTAATTTCAGTGCTGTAAAGCATCTAAAATATGATAACAGAATACAACATGATCTTGACCAGATGGGCCAATGAGCAGAGAAGTGTCAGATGGAGTTTAATTCAGATAAATATGAGGTCCTGCATTTTGGGAAAGCAAATCTTAGCAGGACTTATACACTTTATGGTAAGTTCCCAGAGAGTGTAGCAGAACAAAGAGAACTTGTATGGCAGGTTCATAGCTCCTTGATAATGTCGTCGCTGGTAGATACGACAGTGAAGAAGGTGTTGGTATACTTTCTTCTATTGGTCAGAGTATTGCGGACAGGAGTTGGGAGGTCATGTTGCAGCTGCACAGGACATTGGTTAGGCCACTGTTGGAATATTGCGTGCAATTCTGGTCTCCTTCCTATCGGAATGATGTTGTGAAACTCGACCAGATATCCCAACCCAATCTCGTCCCACCTGCCAGCACCCGGCCCAAATCCGAACAAACAATTCCAATTCATATTCCCATCCAAATGCCTCTTAAGTGCTGCAATTAAGACCATAAGACCATAAGACCAGGAGCGGAAGTAAGGCCATTCTGCCCATCGAGTCCACTCCGCCAATCAATCATGTCCGATGGACATTTCAACTCCACTTACCTGCATTCTCCCCGTAGCCCTTAATTCCTTGTGACATCAAGAATATATCAATTTCTGCCTAGAAGACATTTAGCGTCCCAGCCTCCACTGCACTCTGCAGCAATGAATTCCACAGGCCCACCACACTCTGGCTGAAGAAATGTCTCCGCATTTCTGTTCTGAATTTACCCCTCTAATTCTAAGGCTGTGTCCACGGGTCCTCGTCCCCTCGCCTAACGGAAACAATTTCCTTGCGTCCACCCTCTCCAAGCCATGTATTATCTTGTAAATTTGTATTAGATCTCCCCTTAATCTTCTAAACTCCAATGAATACAATCCCAGGATCGTCAGCCGTTCCTCATATGTTAGACCTACCTTTCCAGGGATCATCCGTGTGAATCTCTGCTGGACACGCTCCAGTGCCAGTATGTCATTCCTGAGGTGTAGGGACCAAAACTGGACACAGTACTCCAAATGGTGACGAATCAGAGCTTTATAACGTCTGAGTAGCACAACAGTGCTTTTATATTCCAACCCTTTGAGATAATTGACAACATTGCATTCGCTTTCTTAATCACGGACTCAACCTGCATGTTTTCCTTCAGAGAATCCTCAACTGTACTCCAAGATCCCTTTGTACTTTGGCTTTATGAATTTTCTCACTGTTTAGAAAGTAGTCCATGCTTGTATTCTTTTTTCCAAAGTGCAAGACCTCGCCTTTGCTCACATTGAATTTCATCAGCCATTTCCTGGTCCACTCTTCCAAACTGTCTAGATCCTTCTGCAGCCTCCCCACTTCCTCAGTACTACCTGCCTGCCCACCTAACTTTGTATCATCGGCAAACTTCGCTAGAATGCCCCCAGTCCTTTCATCCAGATCATTAATATATAATGTAAACAGCTGCGGCCCCAACACTGAACCCTGCGGGACACCGCTTGTCACCGGTTGCCATTCCAAAAAAGAACCTTTTATCGCAACTCTCTGCCTTCTGTCAGACAGCCAATCTTCAATCCATGCCAGTAGCTCACCTCAAGCTCCATGGGCCCTCACCTTGCTCAGCAGCTTCCCGTGTGGCACCTTATCAAAGGCCTTTTGGAAGTCGAGGTAGACCACATCCACTGGGTTTCCCTGGTCGTACCTCTTCAAAGAACTCCAACAGGCAAGACCTCCCCTTACTAAATCCATGTTGACTTGTTCGAATCCGACCCTGCTCTTCCAATAATTTAGAAACCTCATCCTTAATGATGGATTCTAGAATTTTACCAACAACCGAGGTTAGGCTAATTGGCCTATAATTTTCTATCTTTTGTCTTGATCCTTTCTTTAACAAGGGGGTTACAACAGCGATCTTCCAATCATCCGGGATTTTCCCTGACTCCAGTGACTTTTGAAAAATCTCAACCAACGCCTCCGCTGTTTCCTCAGCCACCTCCCTCAGAACTCTAGGATATAGCCCATCGGGGACAGGAGAATTATCAATTTTAAGACATTTTGGCTTTTCTAGCACTTTCTGTTTTGTAAAGGCAACCATACTTAACTCAGCCCACTGACTCCCTTTAATTGTTGGGATATTACACCTGTCTTCCACTGTGAAGACTGATGCAAAGTACTTATTAAGTTCTCCTGCTATTTCCTGATCTCCCATCACTAGGCTTCCAGCATCAGTTTGAAATGGCCCAATGTCTACTCTCGCCTGTCGTTTGTTTCTTATGTATTGAAAGAAACTTTTACTATCATTTCTAATATTACTGGCTAGCCTAACTTCATATTTGATCTTCTCCTTCCTTAGTTCGCTCTTTGTTATCCTCTGTTTGTTTTTGTAGCCTTCCCAATCTTCTGATTTCCCAGTGCTCTTGGCCACTTTATCGGATCTTTCTTTTTCTTTGATAGATTTCCTGACTTCATTTGTCAGCCATGGCCGTCTTATCGCTTCCCGGATAATCTTTGTCTTCTCGGGGATGAACCTCTGTACAGTGTCCTCAATTTTACCCACAAACTCCTGCCATTTTTGCTCTACTGTCTTCCCTGCTAGGCTCAGCTTCAAGTCTATTTTCTTCAGTTCCTCTCTCATGGCCTCAGAATTGCCTTTATTTAACTGTAACACCGTTACATCCGATTTTGCCTTCTGTCTTTCAAACTGCAGTCTCAACTCTACCATATTATGATCGCTGCTTCCTAAGGGTTCCCTTACTTTCAGATTTTTTAAATAAAGTCTGGTTCATTACATAGCACTAGGTCCAGAGTAGCCTGCTCCCTTGTGGGCTCCATGACAAGCTGTTCCAAAAAAAAGCCATCCTGTAAGCATTCCATGAATTCCCTTTCTTTGGATCCACTGGCAACATTATTTACCCAGTCCACCTGCACTTTGAAGTTTCCCATGGTCACTGTGACCTTGTCTTTCTGACATGCCTTCTCTCTTCCCGGTACATGTTGCGCCCCTGGTCCTGACCACTGTTAGGAGGTCTGTACATAACTCCCATTGTGTTTTTTTTTGCCTTTGTGGTTCCTCAATTCCACCCACACAGACTCCACATCATCCGACGCTATGACATTCAGTGTCATATGTTTAACTTTGTTCTTAACTAACAAGGCAACCCCTCCTCCGCTGCTGACGTCCAGGTCTTTTCAATAGTTTGAAAACCTTGGATGTTTAACTGCCAGTCCTGACCCTCCGTAACCACGTCTCTGTGATGCCTACCACATCATAATCATTCACAATGATCTGTGCCATTAGTTCATCTGCTTTGTTATGAATGCTATGAGCATTCAGGTAAAGTGCCTTAATGCTAACTTTCTTATCATTAGAAATATTGGAAGTCATAAGATGTTCTAAGTTAGTCTTCCTTTTGGCTGCATTCCCAGTCTGTCTCAAGTTTAAATCCGCCTGGACACATGCTATCCTGCCGCTTCTCTTTCCATTTAACTCCATATTCCCTATCACTTTCACTGTGCCTTCCCCCCAACTCAGAAGTTCAAAGTCCTACTGACCAGTTATTTATCCTCTTCGCTAGTAAATTGGTACCTGATCGGTTCAGGTGGAGACTGTACCAAAGGTACATATTCCACCGGTTCCAATACTGATGCGAATGCCCCACGAAGTAGAATCCCTCCTTTCAACACCTATCCCCTCGCCACGTGTTTACTTCCCTAAATTTCTTATCCCTGTGCCAATCGGCACGTGGCTCGGGCAGTAATTCGGAGATTATGACCCTTGAGGACCTGTACTTCAATTCCCTTCCTAGTGATCGATAATCCCCAAACAGGTCCTCCCCCCTAGCTTTGCCTATGTTGTTGGTCCCAACGTGAACCACGACAACTGGATCCTCCCCCTCCCGCTCTAATATCCTTTCAAGCCGGTCAGAGATGTCCTGAACCCTGGCACCGGGTAGGCAACACACCATGCGAGACTCCCGATGTGTGTTGCAAAGGATACTATCTGTCCCCCTAATTCTAGAATCCCCTATAACAACTACTTGTCTTTTTGCTCCCCCCTCTTAAATGGCCTTCTGAACCATGGTGCCGTGGTCAGCTTGCTTATCCTGTCCAGAGCCGTTTTCCTCATCCGTACAAAGAACAAGAATCTCATACCTGTTGGACAAGGTCAAGGGCCGAGGCTCCTGCACTCCTGAACTCAGGATCCCCCTACCTGCCTCACTTACAGTCACATTCTGATGTCCCTAATCACTAACTGAATGTGAATTACTTAATCTCCCAGGTGTGACTGCTTCCTGAAACAAAGTGTACAGGTACATCTCCCCCTCCCGGATGTGCTGTAGTGTTTGAAGCTCAGTTTCCAGATCATCAACTCTGACCTGGAATTCTTCCAGCAAACAACACTTGCTGCAGATGTTGTCACTGCCGTTCACAATGGGATCAGCCTGCTCCCACATCCTGCCTCCACCACATCCACTGCCAGCTCATTCCATACTGAAAATGTGTTGCTGGCAAAGCGCAGCAGGTCAGGAAGCATCCAAGGAGCAGGAGAATTGACGTTTCGTGCATGAGCCCTTCTTCAGTGCTCAGTCCCGAAACATCGATTCTCCTGCTCAATGGATGCTGCCTGACCTGCTGCGCTTTTCCACCAACACATTTTCAGCTCTGATGGCCAGAATCTGCAGTCCTCAATTTCTCCCAGCTCATTTCATACATGTACCACCCTGTGCGTGAAAACGTTGCACCTTAGGTCTCTTTTATATCTTTCCCCTCTCACCCTAAAACTATGCGCTCTAGAACTGGACTCCCTGACACCAGGGAAAAGACTTTGCCTGTTGACCATATCCATGACCTGCATAATTTTGTAAATCTCTGTAAGGTCTCCCCTCAGCCTCCAACGTTGCAGGGAAAACAGACACAACCTGTTCAGCCTCTCCCGGAAGCTCAGATCCTCCAAACCTTGCAACGTCCTTGTAAATTTTTTCTGTCCCCTTTCAAGTTTCACAACATTTTTCCGATAGGAAGGAGACCAGAATTGCACGTAATATTCCAACAGTGGCGTAACCAATGCCCTGTACAGCCGCAACACGACCTCCCAACTCCTGCACTCAATACTCTGGCCAATAAAGGAAAGCACAACAAACGCCTTCTTCACTATCCTATCTACCTGCGACTCCACTTTCAAGGAGCTGTGAACCTGCGCTCCAAGGTGTCTTTGTTCTGTAACACTCCCTAGGACCTTACCATTAAGTATATAAGTCCTGCTAAGATTTGCTTTCCCGAATTGCAGAACCTCGCATTTATTTGAACTAAATTCCATCTGCCACTTCTCAGACCATTAGCCCATCTGGTCCAGATCCTGTTTTAATCTGATGTAACCCTGTTCCCTCTCCCCTACACCTCCAATTTTGGTGTCATCTGCAAACTTACTAACTGTACCTCTTATACTCGCATCCAAATCCTTTATGTAACTGACAAAAAGTAGAGGGCCAAGCGCCGATCCTTGTGGCCCTCCACTGGTCACAGGCCTCCAGTCTGAAAAACATACCTTCGCCGCCTCCCTCTGTATACTACTTTTGAACCAGTTCTGTATCCAAATGGCTAGTTCTCCCTGTATTCCATGAGATCGAACCTTGCTAATCAAGGGCACCTTGCCGAACACCTTACTGAAGAACATATCGATCACATCTACTGCTCTGCCCTCAACAATCTTCTTTGTTACTTCTTCAAAAAAAAATCAATCAAGTTTGTGAGACATGATTTTCCACGCACAAAGCCATGTTGACTATCCCGATTCAGTCCTTGCCTTTCCAAAAACAAAAACATCCTGTCCCTAAGGATTCCCTCAAACAACTTGCCCGCCACCGAGCTCAGGCTCACTTGTATAGAGATCCCAGGCTTGTCTTTACTGCCCTTCTTAAACTGTGGCACCACGTTTGCCAACTTCCAGTCTTCCGGCACCTCACCTGTGATTATCAATAATTCAAATATCTCAGCAAGAGGCCCAGCAATCACTTCTCTAGCTTCCCACAGAGTTCGCGGGTTCAGCTGATCAGGTCCTGGGGAGTAAAATGCATGGGGAGAGGTTGTTTGTGCTTTCAGTTAAATCTGTGTATATCAATGAGTCGTATTGGAGAATGTATCCTCTCACAGAAAGAGGAACAGATAGATATAATTCCCACTGAAATAAACACAGACCATATTTAGAAAACGTCGAATGAAAAAAGAGAAATGTTAACGCATATTTTGTGAGGGTGGAACGCTGCAGAAGAATGGAAGAAAATTAGAACGGTAATGAAGTCTGAGCAATCGGAATGGAGCTGTTGCTGCAGTAAAAATGAGATCATTTGAAAGAGAGTGGAGACTACAAAGACTTAATAACAAATAGTCTCACGGAACAACATCGCAATGATTGATCATGCGTTCGTAATAGTAACGAAAGCTCTGGAAACGGGAGCAGGAGGACACTGTGCAGCCTGTTCAAACCATTTAGACGACTCTGGCAGTAAATCCAATCATTGTTGGTTTTATTTTCCGAATTCAGTTTCCTGTCCACTCCACATGTCCGCTGAGTCTCTGTGAATCTGTCTATTCCAATCCTAAATGTACTCAATGAGGAAACACGCATAGTCCTCAGTGATAGAGAATATTAAAGACCCAGTGTTGTCATCTCATCTCAGTCAGAAATAATCTGTCACTTTCGCCGACGTTGTATTAATGAAACCGAAAGAACTGAAGCTGTTGTAAATAAGAGACAAAACCAGAACTTGGTGGAAAAGGTCAACATATCTGACAGCATCTCTGATGACAAATGAAAGGTAATGTTTCGTGTCCGGTGACCCTTCAATTCCCAGACCTGAAACGATAACTCTGATTTGTCATGACAGAAGCTGCATGATATGCTGAGTTTTTCCAGCAGCTCCCTCGATTCTGCCCTTATATTTCAGATTCCAATATTCACAGGAATACGTTCTTAGCAGAGACCCTATCAATTACTGCCTCTTCATAATCTGATTCATTCCAGCGAAATCGCCTTTCAGTTTTCTGGAATATATTCAGAAACTCAGCAACCGAGATATTTTTCTGAGCAAGGGTGGCGAGTGGCTTGATTTTGAAATTGCAAGAGGTGGTGTTCCTGTCTATCTGCTGTGCCTTGCGTTCTGGACTATCGAACCATAGATCTGGAAGCTGTTCTGTAAGGAAGCTTGGTTAATTTCTGCAGTACATTTTGAACAACACACAGCTGATACAGACTGTCCTTGGTGGAGACAGGGGATGTTTCTGGCTGTGGTGCAGAACACTACTGCTCTCCATCATCATCAATCTATTACAAAAAAGGGCATCCACT
This sequence comes from Chiloscyllium punctatum, assembly GCF_047496795.1. NCBI lineage: Eukaryota > Metazoa > Chordata > Chondrichthyes > Orectolobiformes > Hemiscylliidae > Chiloscyllium > Chiloscyllium punctatum. Next base: position 75,860,581 of record NC_092773.1, on the reverse strand, counting down.
GTTTACACGGATCTGCTGTACGAGTTTGTTAATTGTAAAAATGGCCATGGAATGTGAAACATGTTCACCTCTTTCCCTGACACTTGGGACATCAGGCGACTGTTCTAGCTACTTATCCTCATTTTATCTGTAAAAGTTTTGAATTAGATGATTGACATATGGTGTAATAGATGGTTAAATCAGGGAAGAATCGGTTATTGCATACCTATCCTATGTATTTCTGTGTGTCTGCACGTAGCTGTGAGTACTCACGTGTGTTCTCGTTCTGTGTCTGTGTCTCGGTGTTTCTTTAGATCTGACTCTCCGTGTCTGTGTCGGTATGGGTGCATTTTAGTAGGTTTCAGTGTGCGGATTAGTATGTGTCCCTTTGTGAGTATGTGTGTCTGTATCGCTGCAATGGGCTCTGCGTTGTTCTGATGGTTGCATCAACTGAGATGTCTGTCGACCCATTCTTATGGGTGTTTAAAGTGTTATGGACTTGGGGAGACAACTCAAAGCATTCTCGAGAAGGCAGACCGTGACCGAACTTTGCAACTTGATTTGGTAATTCCACAGTAAAAATTACCCGGAGTAAGATAACTAGGTTGACCATTCGATTTTATAATAGACAAAATTACACAAAATTACACAATAAAACACAAAGAACAGAATAAAGTACCCCTACAGAACTCAATGCATCCAACTAGACTTAATTATACTCTTCCGAATACGCACAAGAGTCCAAATAAGCCAACTCCCTTAAAACTCTAGTATAAATGGGACACATACTTATAGGTGGAAGTTGAAGGGCAGAAAAGAGAGAGCGTTTCCATGCAGTTCCCTGTTGAACTTCCCAATTCAAATTGAACTAAACCTGCTCAGCTCAGCTAGTTCGAGAGCTGACAATTCCCCTCTATTTAAACAGGTCTCTGCGAAAGCATGACCACTTTGACATGAAATCACATCCATTTATATATAAATGAATGGTCTCAAAAATTCTTTTTATTCCATTTTTAAAACAGGCTGACCGAAATCTGAAAAATGTGTTGCTGGTAAAGCGCAGCCGGTCAGGCAGCATCCAAGGAGCATGAGAATCGACGTTTCAGGCATAAGCCCTGCTTCAGCAATGAGGAGGGTGTGCCAAGCAGTCTAAGACAAAAGGTAGGGAGGAGGGACTTGGCGAAGGGCTGTTGGGAATGCGATAGTTGGAAGGAGGTTAAGGTGAGGGTGAGAGGCCGAAGAGGTTGTGAGGACAAGAGGTCGGGAAGAAGATTGCAGGTCAAGATGGCGGTGTTGAGTCCGAGAGTTGGGACTGAGATAAGGTGGGGGGAGGGGAAATGAGGAAGCTGGAGAAATCTGCATTCAATAATTGTGGTTGGAGGTTTCTTCGGCGGAAGATGAGGCACTCTTCCTCCAGGCGTCGTGTTGCCATGGTCTGGCGATGGAGAAGGCCAAGGACCGACATGTCCTTGGCGGAGTGGGAGGGGGAGTCAAAGTGTTCAGCCACAGGGCGGTTGGGTTGGTCGGTGCGGGTGTCCCAGAAGTGTTCTCTGAAACGTTCAGCAAGTAGGCAGCCTGTATCCCAATGGAGAGGAGGCCACATCCGGTGCAGCGGATGCAGTAAATGATGTGTGTGGAGTTGCATGTGAATTTGTGAAGTATATGGGAGGATCCATTGGGGCCTTGGAGGGCAGTGAGTGGAAGGTGTGGGCGCAAGTTTTGTTTTTCTAGCGGGTGCAGGGGAAGGTGTCAGGAGTGGAGGTGAGGTTGGTGGGGGGTGTGGACCTGACGAGGGAGACGCACAGGGAGTGGTCTTTCTGGAATCCTGATAGGGGAGGGGAGGGAAATATATCCTTTCTCGTGGGGTCTGTTTGGGTGTGACGGAAATGACGAAGGATGATACGATGTATCTGGAGGTTGGTGGGGTGGTAGGTGAGGACCAGTGGAGTTCTGTCCTGGTGGCGATGGGAGGGGCGGGGTTCAAGGGCAGAGGTGAGGGAAGTGGAGGAAATGTGGTGGAGAGCATCGTCAGCCACGTCTGAGGGGAAATTGCTGTCTTTGAAGAAGGAGGCCATCTGGATTGTTTGGTATTGGAATTAGTCCCCCTGGGAGCAGATGCGGTGGAGGCGAAGGAATTGCTCCCAGGAGGACCAATTCCAGAAAGACCACTCCTTCCGCGACTCCCTCGTCAGGTCCACACCGCCCACCAACCCCACCTCCACTCCCGGCACCTTCCCCTGCACCCGCAAGAAAAACAAAACTTGCGCCCACACCTTCCACTCACTGCCCTCCAAGGCCCCAAGGGATCCTTCCATATCCGTCACAAATTCACCTGTACCTCCACACACATCATTTACTGCATCTGCTGCACCCGATGTGGCCTTTACGACATTGGGGATACAGGCTGCCTACTTGTGGAACGTTTCAGAGAACACCTCTGGGACACCTGCACCAACCAACCCAAACGCCCTGGGGCTGAACACTTTAACTCCCCCTCCTTGGACTTGGCCTCCTCCATCGCCAGACCATGGCAACACGATGCCTGGAGAAAGAGCGCCTCATCTTCCGCTTAGGAACCCTCCAACAACAAGGGATGAATGCAGATTTCTCCAGCTTCCTCATTTCCCCTCCCACCACCTTATCTCAGTCCCAACCGTCAAACTCAACACCGCCTTCTTAATCTGCAATCTTCTTCCAGACCTCTCCGCCCCACTCCCTCTCCTGCCAATAACGCTCACCTTAACCGACTTCCAATGATCAAATTCGCAACGCCCCTCTCCCAAGTCCCTCCGACCTCCCTCTTACCTTAGCCTGCTTGGCACAGCCTCCTCATTCCTTAAGAAGGGCCTATGCCCTAAATGTCGGTTCTCCTGATCCTTGGATGCTGCCTGACCTGCTGCGCTTTTCCAGCAACACATTTTTCAGCTCTGATCTCCAACGTCAGGAGTCCTCACTTTTCCTGACCTAAATCTGCCCGGTTTATTGCCCTTCTGACAAGAAAAATCATGGACAGGGTGTCTGTAAGTCAGGAACCGCATTTTTGTTTTGGAAAAAGCGAGTAGCTTTGTGTCTCCTACTCCCTTAAAAATGTACTACCAATGCCAAAAGATGACTTCGTTTTAAAACCTTCAAAACCCATTTCGTAGTCTAAACACACACATACATTGTACTACCTATAAACATGCAAACATGCACATCCACATTGAAAGTCAAGGCACGGCACACCCATCCATGTCTCATTTGCGTTTCGGTAACGCATCAGCAATTACATTTCTTTGACTTGTCACATGCACAATTGTGAAATTGATTGGTTGCAACAACAACTAATTCATCGAAATAGTCTGGAATCTTTGTACTTAAATTTATTCAAAAATATCAATGAGATGCGTTCAGTGTGTCGGATGCATTGTGGATAAAATAAACACTGAAATCTGGTAATGCCAACAAGTTTAAAGTCTCTTTTTTTCCACCGTTGAATATTTCTATTTATGAACTTTCAACTTCCTGGAAAACCCGCGATGGGTCTTTTTATTCCCTTGTGATCCCCCTCCAGGCGCACAGCACGAACACCCACATTACTGTCATTGACAGCCACCTTGAAAGGCTTTGAGTGATCCAGTGTGGCTAATAATTGGGCAGTGGTTAACACAGATCTTAGGCTATCAAATGACTTGTGACAGTCCGTTGTACGCAGCAACTTCTAGGCCTTTTTAAAACATTTTGATGCGAGGAGTCGCCACACTGTTAAATTTCGTCACAAATTTTCGGTAAAATCCATTCAATCCCAGGAACTGTAGTACCTCTTTTTTTTGTCGACGGTGTGGGAAATTCCAAAATTACTTTTGTTTTTGTATGTCGTGAGTCCACTTGTCGATGTCCGGTTACATGGCACAGGAAGATGACTTGAACTTTGTCAAATTCACCTTTAGCTAGGTTTACCAACCAAGCCTGCCTTCCCAAGTCGAATGAAAAGGTCTGACTGATGCTATAAATATTCGTTCCATGATTGACTGAACATCACCACGTCATCAATGTACACCACACAGTTGGGTAATTTCGCAGTGAGCTTATTAGTCACTCTCTGAAATGTGGCTGGAGCGTTTTACAAACCAAATCGCATGACGTTGATTAGGTATCGTCCATTTGGCGTGACGAAAGCCAAAACTGCCTTTGTTCCCGCTGAAAGTGGAAGATGCCAGTAACCTCTGAACAAGTCCAACTTAGAAATGAAAGTTGCTTCACCCGCTTCTTTAACGTAGTCCGCCGACCATGGAATTGGATATGCATCATTTTTCGTAATGGTGTTTGATTGCGATAGTTCACACATTACCATTGGGTAGCATCTGGCTTTGGCACCATGACTGTAGTTGAGCTCGTGTCACTATAACTCACTTCAATTATGACATCCTGGAGTATGCGCTCTATCTCCTTCTGAACCTGTGCTAATTTTAGAGGGATATATCTATCAGCATATTGTTTAATTGGAACGGCATCTGATATAACTATATCATCCATGAGTAGATTAGTACTTCTCAGTTTATTTCCGCATCTCTCCCCATGTGAAAGTACTAACTCTTTTAGGTAATTTTGATTTTCTTATGGAAGGTAAGTCAATAATGTATTCCAATTTTTGATAACGTCCTCAATGTCCAATATTTTTTGAGGAATGTCCAATTCAGAATCCACTGAATATGTTTCGTCCTTATGTCCTTTAATCATTAACACCTTCTCCTCTTGCTTTCCTTCACGATCAAAATGTTGTTTGAGCATATTCACATGGCACACCCTGTGAGATTTCTTCTTGTCTGGAGTCCGAATCAAGGAGCTCACTCCATTCAATTTCTTACCAATTTAAAAAGGTCACAAAATATTGATTTTAAAGGCGACTTTTTACTGGAAATAACACAAATACCTTATCCCCAATTGAAATATCGAGCGTTTGTGATTACTCATCCGCATCTTGTTTCATTGTATGCCGTGGTACTTTCGAAGTCTGTCTCGCCAACTCTCCAGCTCTGTTTAATCTTTCTCTTAGGATAGTCCAAATGGTTGGTCTCTGAATCCTGATTTATAAATTTCTCCTGAATCAATTTTAACGGTGCAATTCATGCTCAAAAATTAATTCATTAAGACTAAATTTGTTCGATTCCATCGGTGCATCTCTGATCCCAAAAGGTACAAACACGACTCCTGGGGAAATCTGATGTACACAGAGATCTGGGTGTTCAGATCTATTGTTCCTTGAAGGTGGCAAAGCAGACCAGTAATCAATAAGGCATATAACATCCTTTCCTTCATTGGAACGGTATTGAGTAGAAGAGTTGGCATGTCACATTACAGATGCATAAGACTTTGGTTCGGGCATATTTGGAATATTGCTTAAATTTCTCTTCGTGCATCACCAAAAGGATGCGGATGCTTTGGCAAGGATGCCGAGGAGTTTCACTCATGCATTACCTACTATGGAGGGCGCAAGCTATGATGAAAGTTTGAGTAGATTATGACTCCTTTCATTGGAAAGACGGAGGTTGAGGCGGGGCCTAACTGAGGTCGACCAAACCATGAGAGACACAGACAGATTGGATATAAGAAGCTTTTTCCTCGAGAGGTGAGTCAATCATTCGGGGTCACGTGTAACTGGTAAGTGGAGATATCATTGGAAAGTTCTAAACATAGTGGTTGGTGGGTGCCTGGAGCACGTTGCCAGCGGAGGTGGTAGGGGCGGTCACGTTTGCATCACTTAAGATTTATCTCTACATGTACATGCATGGGCACAGAGCAAAGAATAAAGACCTTGAGAAAATACGTGACAGGTTTAGATAGAGGTACTAGTTCAGTGTAGACTTGGAGGGGAGAATATTTCAGACTTTCCTTCGCTGAATCTTCCTTTATTATTTGTTCTTTCACCCCGTAGACTTATATTTCAATATGCGTGAATGAGAGAGAGATCAAGTGTTGCATGTGTGTGTGAGAGTGCGAGTGCGCGTGAGAGAGTGCATTTATCTCTGTGTGTATGCTTGGTAAAGTGCGTGTGTGTGTGTGTGTACATGTGATGGAGTATATGCCTGTGAGAATGTGTGCACGTGTGAGAGTGTGGTGGTTTATCTATGTGTGTATAGGAGACAGCTTGTGAAAGAGAGATGATCTGCGTGAGTGTAAGCATATGTATGTGTGTGTGTGCATGTGTGTGTGTGTGCGAGACAGAGAGATAGAGAGAGAAATAGTGTAGTTGGTTCACCCAGAATGTGACATGAACCCATGTTCCCGGTTGAGGTCATCTTCATTGAATTGGAACTTGGCTGCCAGCCTCTGCTCGGTCCCTCTCATTGCTGAATCTCCCGAAGTCCACCCTGGAGGATGTTCCTAACCGCTGAAGTGTTCACCGAAGGGGAAGAAACGCCCTTGTCCCACGTTTGTTTGGTGGTTTCCTGTCATTCATTTTCATAACGTCTGCTTGACCTCGCTACAGAATCCATGCCTGTTGCATATCCTTGCTTAACAATCTCATACGTTCTTTATGAAGCATGTGCACATACAAACACACACTCTCTCATGTGCACTCGTAATCACGTGCTCACACTCAGGTGCATACACAAACTCTCTCTCTTTCACATGCACTTGTTCATGCACATTGGTGTATGGGGCGAACGTGTATTCATAAAATTATATTTGCATACTCTTTTTAATTTGCTCAAAAATGCACAAAATGTAGGCAGTCAATGTATGTAATATTTGCCAATTCCACATTGCAAGTGGAAACAGTCTGACTCTATATTGGAATACAAACGGATCTGAACCTGACATCTTTAATGCATTGTCTGAGCTGAGAAATCACCTTTTTTGTTCGCAAAACATTATGTTATATCGAGAATGTGACTGAAAAGACTCTCAAATTTACATGTTAACAAAACAAAACCTGAAACCATTCTGAAAGATGAAGGACATAACAACAGTTGAGGTTTCTTTTAAGTACAATTGCAGTTGTGTGACACTGTAATCCTTCGCTATAACCTCTGCATCTTATGTTCCTGCTCCACAACTTCCTGATGAAAGAGCACCATTTCAAAATCTAGTGCGTCCAAACTACTTGCTGGACTATAATATGGTATTGTGTGATTTGCAGTTATTATTTCTGTCACTTTCACAATGACCTGGGTGACGCCAAGCGGGAATGGTCTACGCAGTGACGTCGTCGCAGATGCCTGCCCCACTGTGGGAATGCCGAACAAGGAGAAAACGAAAGGGCAAACGTACTGGGCCAGGGCTGTGAATCAAGGTATAGCCATGCCTCAGGTGGCAATGAGGAGGAACCAGCCGCATCGATCTGAATGTTGTTTTCCACAGGAATATCCAACTGGTCATCTATTATCCTTTAATCATCCTTAGAGAAACCATCCACGAAAATATCAGCATGAATTACTTCAATGTTATAACACAAGGCATGTGCCACTGCTAGGTCCTACAGAAGTATGAAAACATTCAAAATTGTTGATCATATTGTTCAGCGATGTGCAGGGTCTGTGGGTTTGCCTTGGGAAATGCAGTGTTACAGGGATCGTGAGAGAAGGTATCTGGGCGGCATGTTTTTCGAATGGTTGGTGTGTATTCAATGGACCAAATGTCATCTATCTGCCCGACAACAAACGTATGATTCGCAGTTTGCTGTTTGGCTGTTTTGTGATGCAGAGCGACGGTAACAGTAAGGGCTGAGTTACCTCGACCATCTGTGGTCACTCTGAACGCACTGCCCAAACAACCCCAATTTAAAATCACTCGGCTTTGAAGTGAGATAGTGACCCTCCAGGGCAATGGCGAATGGGTCAGTGACAGAGTCAGAATAGGGTCAGTTTTCTCTCTCAGTGCGTTAGTGACAGAAACACACCGGGATTTATCTGTTCTCCCCTGGGTCATTGACAGACAGGCCTTAGGGTCCGACTGTTCTTCATTGAGTCAATCACAGAGCCAGAGTGTTGTCAGTTAGCTTTTGCCTGGGTTCGTGACAAAGACACAGTATTGTCAGCCTGCCCTCTATCCGGCCGTCCTCCCCTGTGGGCAGGACTGCTCTTGCCTTTCCTCGTATATTCGGAAATGCTGCTAGGCAGAGTCATGCGCTAGCACACAACGGACGGGTTCATGGCTGAACAAGTTGAATGCAAATTATTGATTCATTGCTTCTGGGAGACTAACTCTTCTTAAAGGACTCCCCAGCATTTTTTCTAATCCACCAAAAGACATTGGCTGTGGTCTCCATTTTGCAGATTGGGAGCGGATCAGAGACTGTGCTGTATGTAGCCCTCACATCACACAGTCTGACATTAAGCAATTCACATGAACGTCAAAGAGGTCAGACTATGAGAAGGCCAGGGAAGAATGCCAGGTCTCTTGCTAAGATATTTGTGCCATGGAGGGACATGGGTAACGCTCCAGAGGACTGGAGGGTTGCTGATGCTCTGGTGTTGGAAAAGCCATTAAATTATAAACCCGTGTGACTGACATAAATGGTGGGTAAGTTTTGACAAAATGAATTATGTAAAGAAGAGGCAATTAAGATTTTTTTAACATATCTCCTGAGAATGTGGAGAGGCCGACAGACGGACAACTCTGGAGGAATTCTATTTTCATCCGGAGTTTGAAGGATGAATGGTGGAGTTATTTTGAGAAGAAGTCTTTTTTTCTTTTTTTCAATTTTGTTTGATTTCTTTTCACGATTTGTAAGTTTATTTTTATCGAGTTTTCGCATACTTCATGATATATTTGTGGCAAAGGAATGGAAACTTATTTTCATAAGAAATCCGATATTGACAACTATTCTTTTTAGGTTTGTGTCACTGAGGGCATATGGGAGGCAATGAGTGTTATTACGAAATTTAGATAAGTGATTACACAGGAAAAACCGACAGATAGATAATGGACTGGCAGTCAAGATATGAAGGCAGTTCGGAGGTATTCTGTGGTTATTCTTCTCTCAAATACATATCTTATTTTGTTTCATCTTGAAAGAGGCAGGCTCTCAGAGGAATGTATAAGAACAGGTCACATCTGAAGCAATGAAAATGAAACGTATGAACAATGGATTTGTCAAAATGTAAAAGAATAATTGTTACTGGGATTCTCCTGTCAGAGGCACAGACCGAGATTCTGTGACAGTTAGTGAAACTCGAGGACAGTATGTTGCTTTTCTGGTGTCAGATTGTGGACGTCTCAAAACGTGTTAAGTATTTGCAGAGTGAATACAAGACATGATGTCGAAGGTTAAAACGCAAACCAGAAAATGTAGTAAACTTTGGTTTACGTCTGTTCCCAAGTTCGAAGAAGTGCAATTAAAGCAATGGAAGATAAAGCTGGTCAATATGCAGGAAATCGGTTTCTTGGATCGTTATGAATTTTTTGAGGTAGAAAAGACCTGTTCAAATAGGAAGTATTACACTTGAACCAGAAAGTGACCAAAAGCCAGGCAGGGAGATTTGCTCGTTCTATTTTGGGAACAAGTAATCTTTCAAAGATATGGTGGGTGCTTTCTAAATAACGTGAAAATTGACAGAAAGGTGAGGATGATTATGATTCAGAAAAAAGAGTAAGGTAAGAGAGAAAAGACAGACAAGAGCTAGTCAGGGAATAAAGTAACTTTGAAGAATTAAACTGCATTTATGTCATTACAAGAGCTCTTCGCAGTGGGTCGGATGAGCTCAGGACATGGATGGAAACATGGGATTGGGACGTCATAGCTATTTCAGAAATTTGGCTGAGGGAACGGCAGGACTGGAATCTCAATGTTCGCGTTTTCTCTGCCCTGGGAAGGATGGAAGAGAGGCGACGTTTTTTGATTCAGGAACACATTACGTGAATAAATAGAGTAAGAAGGTCAGAAGGTCTTTACTGATACATTCTGCAAGATTCTCCTTTCTGTTCACTTTAGTATAACAAATGTCATGTTAATTCTGCATCATTTTTTCACATTTAACACAACAGTCAAAGGAATTGCGAACCCATCATGTACAGATCACAAACACCTCGCAGTGCTGTAAAGTTACAATAGTAGCGGATTTTAAATTTCTAAGCACTGCCTGGCACTGCCATAATGTTAAAGGTTTGATGGTGACGAATCTGTTTAATGTTTACAAGCAAGATTCTCTCTCAAAATGTAAATGCTCCATTTGGAGAAGGGCCAAAATCTGAACGTCACTGAATCCCTATCAATCGGTCCAATAAGTCCACGCCAAACCATGGAAGAGAATCCCACCCCTCTACCTAATCTTACCCATGGCTAATACATTTAGCCTGCACATCCCTGGGAACGAGCAACAGTATTGCATGTCCAATTAACATAACTTGCACATCTTCTGGCTGAGGGAGGAAACCAACGCAAAGTTGAAGACAGATGGTAAAGTGGCTCAGTGGTTAGCACAGCGACAGCAACACGGGTTCGTCCCTCCATCAGACGGCTGTCTGTTTGGAGCTTGAACATTCCACTCATGTCTGCATAGGTTTTCTCTTACCATTACGAGGTGTGCATGTTAGGTGAATTGGTTTCGATAAATTGCCCATAATGTTCAGCGATGTGGAGGTGAATTAGTCTGGGGTAAATATAGTGTAGAAGGAGAATCGGTGTGTGTGTGTTACTCTAGGGAGGGTCGTTGTAGATTTATTCATCCGAAGTGCCTGTTTCTGCACGGTAGGCATTTTGGTCCCTCTGCGACAGGAAAGCTATTGTTACATTAGAAAGGTTTCAGGAAGTATTATTTATAAATATTCATTTGTGGGACTTGGACGTCACAGGATGTCCAACATTGATCGCCATTCCATATTTGCTGTTGAGAAGGTGGTGGTGAGCTGCCTTCTTAAATCGCTGTGGTCCACTTGCTGGAAGAAGTCATATTTTTATCCAAAGACTGTGAAATAGCCGCGGTATGTTTCCAAGACAGGGTGGTAAGTGGCTAGGTGGGGAACTTGCGAATAGTAGTATCCGAAGTACCCACTGCATTTTTCCTTCTCGGTGGAACCGGTCGTGGTGTGGAAGGTGCTGACTAATGTTCTTTTGTGAATTTCTGCAGTGCATCTTGCAGATAGTACACCCTGCTGCTACTGCGTTCCAGTAGTGGACGATAGAATGCTTGTAGATTTCGTAATAATCAAGCAGATTGCTTTGTATTGGATGGTATCAAGCTTCTTGAGTTTAATCGGAGCTGCACCCATCCAGGCAAGTAATTAATATTCCGTCACGCACATGATTTGTCATTTGTAGATGGTGGAGAGACTGTGGGGAGTCAAGAAGTGAGTTGCTCGTCGCAGTATCACTAGTCTGTGACCTGCTCTTGCAGCCACTGTTTTTATGTGCAGAATTCAGTTGAGTTTCTGGCCAATGGTAACCCCAACAATGTTAACAGAGAAGGATACAGCGATGGAAAAACTGTTGAGTACAAAAGGGCAGTGGTTACATTGTCACTTATTCGTGATCATTATTGTCGGGCAGTTGCGTATTGGAAATGTTACTTGCTACTTGTGGGCCTAGGCTGGATATTGTCCAGATGATGTTGCCTTTGAGCACGATTGATTCAATACCTCAGGAGTCGCTCATGATGCCGAACATTACAACCATCGGTGAATATCCCCAAATCTGACATTATGACAAATGTATGGTCATTAATGAAGCAGTTGAAAATTGTTGGGCATTACCGTGGGGGACTTCAGAAGAAATGTGGTGGGTTGTGGTGACTGCCCCGCTACAACCACAACCATTTTCCTTTGTGTCATTTAATACTGTCATCCTCATATGCATTGATTTTATTTTTGCCTGGATTACTTGGTCAAATACTCGGTCTAATGCTGCCTTGATTTCAAGGATTGTCAGTCGCACCCAAACTCTGGAATTTAGCTCTTTTCTTCATATTTGAAACAAGATTGTAATGAGATGAGCAGCTTAGTGACGCAACTGGGCATCACGCAGTTGATTATTGCTGAACAGGTGCTGCTTCATAGCACTGTTGAAGACTTCTTCCATCAGCTTAGTCATCATGGAGACTGGACTGATTGTACGCTAATTGGCTGGTTTGGGTATGGCTAGCTTTTTGTGGACTGGACATCCGTGAACAATTTTCCCCATTATCGGATACATGCCAGCAATGTCACTGTACTTGACGAGCATCGCGAGGGGAGCAGCAACTTCTGGAGCACACGTCTTCAGTATAATTACTGGAATGTTTTCAGGGTCATTGCCTTTGAAGTATCCTGTGCCTCCAGCCGATTCTTGATATTGGGTAGAGTGAATGGAACTGGCTGGAAACTGGTGTCTGTGATGCTGGGGACCGCTCGAGGATCCCGAAATGGATTATACCCTCGGGACTTCTGACTGAAGATTGTTGCTGATACAGCAGTCGTATCTTTTTCACTGAAGTGCTGGGTTCTTCAGGATTTGAGAATGCTGACATTTGTGGAGCCTCTTCTTTAAGTGCCTTGCTTAATTTTCCACCACCATTCACAAATGGATGTGGAAGTGAATGTTCCTTAGATGGGAGGTTTTATGCCACGAGAGAGGCGAATAGGCTGGGGCTATTTTCCGTGCGGCCTCAAAGACTGAGGGCTGACCTTATGGAAGGTTAAAACATCGTGAAAGGTATAGATAGTGTTAATTGGCGAGGGCTTTTTTTTAAGTGAAAAGCAATGAACAACTAGGATGCATAAGTGTTAGTTGTGAGATGAAAGATTTGGAAAGGGCCTGAGAGAAAAGGTTTTCACGCAGAGGGTGGTGCGTGTATGGAATTAGTTCGCACAGGAACTGGTGGAGGTCGCTGCAGTTACAACATTGATGAAGCATCTGCACTGATATGTCAATAGAAAGGGTTGAGCGATATGGGCCAAATGCTGGTCAGTGGAATTAGGTCTGACTAGGATACCTGTTTAGCTTGGATGGTTGGAAATCAGGGTCTATGTCCATGTTTTACGACTCTATGTCGCTAGATAAATGCAGATAACAACTTTTATCATATTAAATTAACTGGACTTAACGTTGTCCCATTGAAGGTACGTCAAACGAGAGTAAAAACAAATATTCGCAAAACTCGCTGGGTAAGAAAAGAAATATTATAAGAGATGAATTTTATGGAGTCTCTAATTTGGAGAAGGAGCAGTGTAGTCAGAGGGGTGTGGAGGAGGGGATCTGTTCAGAAATGTACACAGCTCAGAGACTCAGGATTGTCAGATTTATTAATGCTTCTGGCGTATTTACCAACCATTACATTTAACTTATTTCGATGAAATCTGTAATTTATTTCATCATCATACCAGCTGGTAACATTTATGTCAAAGCGGAATATCCAAGACTTCCATGGAGATTTCTTAAAAAAAGAAGGTTTACACCAACCAAAGAAAGTAAAGACGTCAATGGATGGCTTCGGAACATTTTTGAGTAAATGGGTGAGAACGTAAAATTAAGAATTTAACGGACAACGTACCTTTGCCGGGTAACTGTGGTCAGTTCTTGATTACGAAATGGGATTTGTTGGGAAAGCAAACCCAAACAAATTGGTCAAAGATAATGCATGCAGTTGATAAGCAGGTCGATTAAATGTGCGGCAGGAAAATAATTTATCTATAAAGCAGCATCCAAGAAGGAAGAGAGTCGACTGATGAAGGATTCTACTTGAAACGTCAATTTGTCTCTTCCTCGGATTCTGCCTGACCTGCTGTGCTTCTTCCAAGGGAAGAATGTTTCGAATCTGTCTCTCCAGCTTTGGCTGACCTCACTGCCTGCCAGTTTTCAATCTGGTGTCAGGCAAATATGGAACTTGGATACGAGGGTCCAGGGGTAACAATAGAAAGAATAACTGATTCACGAGTTATGAAATGAGCTTGAGATGGATACAGGAGCTGTATTGCTGATGAAAGCAATCATTCTTGGTGATGATGCAAATATCTTTTTGGACTGACCTCAGGATCGATTATGAGGCCCCAAGCAAGCAGGTTTCATTTAGAGACATTTTGCACTGAGGTCAATGCATACTGGGCAAGCCACAAAACGCTTTAATGGAATGACTGACGATGTTGGCTCACGTTCCACATCTGACCCCATTCCCAAGCTTCAAATCCCGTCTGTCACTGAGTCCTCGGATTGGGCCTTGGATTCCACCGCCAACACAGAAGCTGATTCTTCGGAAGAAAAAGTAAAGAAAGGGATTGTTATGAGTATCGGACCAAGGGAAGCTGAAAGACAGAATTCAGCTAAAAACACATTTATAATCAGAAGACACAATATTTACAGCATAATCTGTTCTCTGTATGACTTCTTATTTTACACTTTTGTCCAGATGTTTGGATCAGAGAATTCTGTCAGGAAGACTCGACAAGAGCCTGATGTTGCTCTTCACAATCAGGCCTGCAGAGAACAATAATAATTTACTCCACGTTAATTATTTCTATATCTGGCCATTCAGAGACCGGATTGCTTAGGGTGATTTCTATTTTTCTTCATGGCATGTCTAATTCCTCTTTCGGTTTGTTTCTTGTTACTCAGCTTTCTCCTGACTGCTGCTCATAGCTAACAGCACTTTCCACTGGCATTTCTCTTCCACACTCTTACAATTTGCTCTTCAGATTGACCGATTTATTGCCCAAGGGTTATCATGTCGCTGCTTCTCCACTACCTTTCAGACCATTCCACACGTGGACTCCTCGTTCGTCATTTGCTGCATTTCATGTTGTCTCTAACTTACTTTGATTTGTTCATCAATTGAATCATTTATTAACTAGATATTTTACTACTTATTTAAACTGGTCTCTAAATGATTTCTGCGTCACCAGATAAATCAAGGCAACTTCGGTTCCGCAGGATTCATATTACTTATTTAAAGAGATTGGAAACAGGGGGTTCCATGGAATAATTGGCATCAATGAAGTATATCGTATACCCCATCTAGAAAAGTACAAACCTTTCAGATTTGGCGAAGACGAAAGTCACAGAATTATTTCTGCTCTATACTCTTGGTCGTCTTTGATTTTTCTCTGAGCTCTCGGTCCCTTACGTATCTTAATGTATGTCTGCCAGTCGAAATGTTGATATAGTAAATACATATGAATGGAAAAGTGCTGGTAAAACTGCTGCAAAATACTTGAAACTTGTCCTCCGATTGTCATTACAATAACTGCCGCTTGATTCGCCAAACAATGCAATATTGTTTCTGTTATTTCCAGGTTTAAATCAGAAGTAGATGGGAATGTTATTTAAACAGAAGAACATGCAGATTGTTGGTTGAACACTGATTGCAGTTTTCTCTGTGCAATAAAACATTTTCGTCTGATGTAAACAAATGGCAACAAGTCAATCAAACTTAAAAGCAGCAGTGTACCAGAGAGAACCAGAGATTTTTGTTTGAGCTGCAGGAAGTGGGGAGCCCAGACAAGGGGGTTGTCCAGATGGCGAATCACTGATTGAAAACCGACCTTGAGAGTCGGGGACATTTTTTTCTTTCAGCAGCAGGAACAGCCGGTGAAGTTGAATCACGAACGTATTTACAGGAGCAACCGGAGAGGGGTGGCCAAGGACCCAAGAACTACCGGGAATATATTTGGACAGTGGCTAAACGTGCCGAACACCTGTAGGGTATCCCACCCGCCATTCTCCTCGAACAAAAATACGAGTTGATGATCCGGAATCTGAGCTGCAAACACAGCGGCATATGCAGGAGGGGGACAGTTAATCGGTGCGTTGGTCAGGAGGTGGTTACACCTGGTGAATTAATTAATTGAAATTCCGTTCTTAATCAGGGACAACAGGCAAGTGAGGCAGGGAGGGCGATCCTGAGTTCAGGAGTAGAGCAGCCTCAGCTTTTGACCTGATTCAACAGTAATGAGATTCTTGCTCGCTGTACGGATCAAGAAAACGGCTATGGTGAGGATGTGCCAGCTGACACAGCACTGTGGTACGCAAGGCCATTCAAAAGGGGAGAATCAAAAAGACAATTAGTAGTCAAGGGTGTTTTATAATTTAGGGGATATTAGTATCCTTGGTATGCCAGATTGGAAGTCCTGCATGGTGTGTTGCTTGCCTGGTGCCAGGATGCATACAGATCTGACTGGCTTGAAAGGATATTGGAAAGGGAGGGGCAAGTTCCACTTGTTGTGCTCGGTGGGACGAGCAACATAAGCAAGTCTGGGATGGAGGACCTGTTTAGGGATTATCAAGCACGAGGAAGGAAATGAACGAACAGGCCCTGAATAAATATTATCTCTGAAATATTGCCTGAGCTGAGTGCAGTTGGAAGAGGGATTAAAATAAGGAAGTGAAAAGGTGACAAAGGAAATGGTGTGCGAAAGAGAGGTTCATTTTATACAGCACTGGCATCATTTTTAGGAACGGGTGGATCTGTACCAATGGGACAGTTTCCACCTGAACGATCTGGAAACAGTAGTTTAGCAAAAAGGGTTTTCACGAGGACTATTGATTTGCAAGTGGGGGCGCGGTGGCAAATGGAAAGGGAAAGAGTCAAGAAATATAATGATAAATACAAAACAGAAGAACAGCAGGTTAGCACGTATGTGGGAGGGTTTACGGTCAAGGCAGACTTTGAATGAAATGAACAGGAGGATAACTAAACAGATATTAGAGATGCGAATCATGTTAGTAAGACAGCACGTTACTAAATGTTCGGAGCATCCGTAGCAAGGTTGATGAGTTACTGTCACAAATCATTGTGAACGAACATGAGTTGGTAGCGGTTACGGAGACATGGTTACTGAATAGTCATGACTGAGAGTTAAATATCCAGGGATATCAGACTATTCAGAAAGACCGACAGGAAGGTAAGGGAAGTGGTGTAGCTCTCATATGTAGCGATGTCCAGGGAAGTGGTCAGAGACAGTGTAGTTTCTATGGAGAATAAGTTTGAATCCAATTTGATGAAAAGTAGAAATTCTAAGAAGAACTATTCACTGATAGGCATAGTCTGCACAGACGAAATAGTATAATGACACTGCGGCAGGCAATAAACAAAGAAATAACTAATGCCTATAAAATCGTACGGCCAATATCATGGGGGATGTTAACCTCCATGGAGATTGGGTCGAACCATTTCGGTCAAGGTTGCCTTGAGAAGGAATTCGTTGAATGTATCCATAACAGTTTTCTTGAATAGTGGGTAATCGAACTGACGAGGAACCAAGCTGGCCGAGATCTGGTCCTGTGTATTGAAACAGGAGTAATTTATTACCTCACAGTTCGGGATCCTCTTGGAAAGTGTAAGCACAGTGTGGTTCAATTTAGAATACAGATGGAGAGTGCAAATTTAAAATTTAATGTCGGGGACTGTCCATGAACAAGGGGAACTACTATGAAATGAGGGAGGCGCTGGCTAAAGTGGACTGGAACCGAATATTTTATGGTGGGACAGTTGACGAGCAGTAGAAGACTTTCAACACAATTTCTGAAAACTGCTCAACAAATGTATATCGTTAAAAAGAAGTGTTATGAAGATGTAGATGCACTGTCCCTCTAAGTGTGTTGAAAGCTAACAGAGCTTCCTGACCCAGCACCAAGTCTTCTGAAAAAGTTAAAATGCATCATTTTGTCGAACAATTTGTTTAGCTGGTTGCCTGGAATCGACTCAACAGGTTCGAATTCGGCTAATCAGTTTAAATTAACCTTAAAAATGCCAAACTCCACCCAAGTCTGAATTGAGTTCACCATTGAATATGATTCAATTGACAATCATAAAAGCCAATGATACAATCCGATGCTTTACGGGCATAAGCTCCGGGAATACTGAACATTTGGAGGAGAACTCCATCGCCAATGACATCTGACACTGTCCAGAAAATACCTCTCTTCAAAGTATCCTTATCGAGCAGTAACCTGTGAAGAAGCAATCGCTGTGATGAAGAAAGGAGATTCGACGTCCTGGTAGTTTTTGACAAGTTGAATTTTGGTAAATCATAATTGGGGGTTTTAATCGGACTAATATTGTAGATGGGGAAGAAAAATGATCTGTCGAGGATAGAGTAGTTTACAGTTTTTAGCAAATTATTTTCTGTTATACTCTAAGAAATAAAGCTGTTACAAATATGTTCTCTAACTCTTTGCATCTCGAATTTTCACAGGTTATTGCATGGGCTAAATCGTGTGTCTGTTGGCAGTTTAAATTAAGCAGGATGACTGTTACGACTGTAACAGAAGGACTGCAAGAAGACGGGTAATCTGCGATGGGTGTGTAAGGAAATAAAGGAGGTTATCCAGTTGAAGTGGAAGGCAATCATTTGGCCAAAAACGGAATGAAACTGGAAGCCTGGGAAGTTTTGAGTATCAACAGAAAGTCACAAACGGTGGTATAAAGAAAAGTAAGATGAATGGGTGGAACGGTGGCTCAGTGGGTAGCACTGCTGCTGGAGAGCCACGTTCGATTTCAATATCTGGAGACTGCCTGATTGTGTTTGCACATTGTCCCCGTGTCTGCATGGGTTACATCCGGGTGCTCCGGTTTACTCCCAAGTTCAGACATGCAAATGTTAGTTGAAGTGGCCATGCTAAATTGTCCATCCGTGATCAGGGATGTGTAGGTTAAGTGCATTAAGCGGTCGTAAATATAAGGTACCGGAAAGGGGACTGTATGGGTTTCCCTTCAGAGGGTCGGTGTGGATTTGTATGGTTAAAGGGCACGTTTCCACACTGGCGGGATTCTATAAAAAAGAGCATCAGGAAAAAAAAACTTGCACAGAATATAAAGACAGAGAGCAAAAGTTTCTGTAAATGAATTAAACGAAAAAAAGTGGCTGAAGTAAACTTTGGTCGTTTGGAGGATGAGAAGGGGCATTTAAGTGTTTTATTTAATGAAATGGCCGAGGTACTGAACAGGTATTTTGAATTTGCATTGACACTGGACGACGCTAATAATATGCCTTTATGTTACAAAGAGACCAAGGTAGGTGAGGACCTGGAAACAATCATTATTACTGAAGAGCTCGTGTGGGGCAAGCTAATCGAGCAAAGAATTGATAAGTCTCCTAGCCCTGATGAAATGCATCGCAGTGTACCAAAATAAATGGCGGGAGAAATAGTGGTGCTCTGGTAGCAATTTTCCAAAATTCGTTGGAGTCTTAGGCAGTCGCAGCAGATTGGAAAACAGCAAATGTGACACCATTGTTTAAAAAGGGTCGTTGACAAAGATTGGGAATTATAGATTAGTTAGCTTAACCACTGTAGTGGGGGAGATGCTTGAGTCGATTACCAAGGAAGAAATAGTAGGCTATCTCGAAATAAAGTGTCCCAATTGACAGACACAACATAATAAGGTTGGGTCATGCTTCTAAAAATCTTTTAGAATTCTACGAAGACAAGTCGATAAAGGTGGACAACGGGACCCAGTGTATGTGGTCTACCTACATTTGCAAAAGGCATTCAACAACGTGCTGCACAAAAGGCTGGTGCATAAGAGAAGGATGTATGGCATGAAGTATAAAATATTAGCATGTATAGATGATTGCTTAACTGACAGGAAGAACAGAGTGTGGATAAATGAGTGTTATTCTGCCTGGCCACAGTGACTAGTAGTATACCTCAGGGTTCAGTGGCGGAACTGCATTTATTTACATTTAGATGGGTGATTTGGAGTTGGGCACCACGTGTACTGTGTCCAAATTAGTAGATAACACGCAGATGAGTGGCAGAAAACAGAGTGCAGAAGATTGCGAAACATTATGGAGGAACGCAGATATATTGAGTGAGTGGGCAAATGTCTGGGATATGGAATATAATGTGAATAAATTTGAAGTCACCATTTTGGTTGGAGTATCTGTTAAAAATATTAATTGGATGGTAAAACGTTTCAAGATGCTGCTGTGCAGAGAGACCTGGGTGTCCTGCACGAATCACAGAAAGTTGGTTTGGAGGTACAACAAGTAATTAGGAACGCAAATGGAGTTTTGTTCAAAAACAGTAATGTAATTTTGCAGCTTTATAAGCTGTGAAACCACACCTGGAGTAATTTGTGCAGCTTCGGTCTCCTTGAAAAAGGATGAATTTGCATTTGAGCAATTGCAGACGATGTTCAAATGTTTGATTCTGGAATTGAGGCGGTTGAATTAAAAGGAGACCCTGAGTAGAATGGCATTATATACATTGGAATTCAGAAGAGGGTGCATATTAAAGAAACATATGCAAGTATGAAAGGAATCGGTAAAATCGAAGATGGGACGTTTCCATCTCGCAGGTGACGCTAGGAAAAGAGTGCATAGCCTCAAGATGACAGGGAGCAAATTTCGGACTGAATTGAGAAGGAAATCATTCACCCACAGGGGCGATAATCCATGGAATTCCTTGCCCATTGAACCAGTTGATGCTACTTCAGTAAACGCTTTTAAAGCTAAAGTAGATTTTTAGAAAAAGGAACTAAGGGGTATGGTGAGAGCGTGGCTAAGTGGTGCTGAGTCCACGAAAAGATCAGTCCAAATCTTATTGAATGGCGGAGAGGGCTCGAAGGGCTGGACTGCCTACTTCTGCTCCTAAATCCTATGTTCTTATGCTCTGGGAAATGTACAGGGAAGTTATTTCATTTTTAATCGGACAATTTCTTCATGGAGAACAAGCTGCAGAAATATTCGTGTCGATAGCCGAAGGGTATTGGTTATGGAGTCAGACGTGGGTGAGTTCAATCAAAGGAATGAAAATATGTATAAATGCATTGCCGAATCAACAGAAAAAATTATTTACCACACGTTCTGGATCCACCAGACAGAACGAGCCCTAGCGTTATAAACCCGAATGATATATCTGTTCACCATGGTGATCTGTACAGCCTAGGCTAATGCACTGCTAAATTGGTAATTTGTCCACCGGGGATCATTGTGCAGCCCTAACCAGTACATTTCTCATTGAACATGAACGGGTCTGTCCAGCAGGCATTCATTTATAAACGTGGAGTGGGCAGGTCGAGCACGCATCAGTCTTTGATTGGAGGCAGGTGCAGCTTCATTCTGTAACCAATCCCATGCTGTTCTTTTCCTGGGAATGTTTGATGGTGACAACATGCGGTGGTGTGAGTGGCTTGACACACATCATTGAATTAGTGTCACAACCATGGTTTACATTACCTGTCTTTTCACAAGAACCAACGTAAGTGGAGTTTCATTACTTCAGTGAAAAAGGTATGGCTGCTGTATCAGCAACAATCTTCAGTCAGAAGTCCCGAGGGAAGAATCCATTTCGGGATCCTCTAACGGTCCCCAGCATCACAGACACCAGTTTCCAGCCAGTTCCATTCACTCTACACGATAACAAGAAACGGCTGAAGACACTGGATACTGCAAATGCAATGACCCTGAAAACATTCCAGTAATTATACTGAAGACGTGTGCTCCAGAAGTTACTGCTCCCCTCGCCATGCCCTTCAAGTACACTTACATTGCTGGCATGTATCCGATAATGGGGAAAATTGTTCACCTATATCTTGTCCACAAAACGCTGGCCATACCCAAACCAGACAATCAGCTTCCAATCAGTCCAGTCTCCATTGTGGTTAAGCTGATGGAAGAAGTCTTCAACAGTGTTATGAATCAGCACCTGTTCAGCAACAACCTACAGAGTGATGCCCAGTTGTGTTATTAAGCTCCTCATCTCATTACAATCTTGGTTCAAATATGAAGAAAAGAGCTAAATTCCCGAGTTTGGGTGAGACTGACAATCCTTGACTTCAAGGCCGCATTCGACGGAGTATTTGACCAAGGAGTCCAGGCAAAACTAAAATCAATGAATATCAGGATTTTGGACATACATGACACAAAGGAAAATGGTTGTGATTGTGGCTGGTCCATCACCACAACCCACCACATTTCTTCTGAAGTCCCCCACGGTATTGCCCAACAATCTTCAACTGCTCCATTAATGGCCTTACATTTGTCATAATGTCAGAAGTGAGTATATTCACCGATGGTTGTAATGTTCAGCACCATGTGCGACTCCTCAGGTACTGAATCAATCATGCTCAAAGGCAACATGATCTGGACAATATTCAGCCTTGGCCCACAAGTAGCAAGTAACATTTGCAAAACCCGAATGCCCGAAAATAATGATCACTAATAACAGACAATATAACCACTGTCCCTTTGTACTCAACAGTATTACCATCACCGTATCCTCCTCTGTTAAGATCTTTGAGGTTACCATGGGCCAGAAACTCAACCGAACTCACCACATAAAAACAGTGGCTGCAAGAGCAGATCACAGACTAGAGATACTGCGACGAGCAATTCAGTTCATGACACCCCATAGTCTCATCACCAGGTACAAACGACAAATCATGTACGTTATGGAATATTCCTTACTTGCCTGGATGTGTGCAGCTCCGATAACACTCAAGAAGCTTGATACCATCCAATACAAAGCAATCCGCTTGATTAGCACGAACTCGACAAGCATTCTTTCGTCCACTACTGGAACGCAGTTGCAGCACTGTGTACTATCTGCAAGATGCACCGTAGAAATTCACGGTAGAACATTAGTCAGCACCTTCCAAACCACGACCAGTTCCACCGAGAAGGACAAAGGCAGTGGGTTCTTCGGATACGACCATCCACAAGTTCCCCACCTAGCTACTTACGAACCTGTCTTTGAAATATGCCACTGATACTTCACAGACTTTGGATAAAATGATGACTTCTTCCAGCATGTGGACCACAGCGAATTAAGAATTCAGCTCACCACCACCTTCTCAAGAGCAAATACGGATGGTCTATCAATGCTGGACAGCCCGTGACGTCCAAGTCCCACAAATGAATATTTAAAAATAATACTTTCTAAAACCTTTCTAATGTAAGAATAGCTTTCCTGTCGCAGAGAGACCTAAATCTCTACCGTGCCGAAACAGGCACTTCGTCTGAACAAGTCCACAAAGACCCTCCCAAGAGTAACACACCCACACTGATACTCCTATTACACTATGTTTACCCCAGACTAATTCACCTCCACATCGCTAAATTATGGGCAATTTATCGAGACCAATTCACCTAACATGAACATCTCGTGATTGTAGGAGGAAATCTATGCAGACACGAGTGGAATGCACAAGCCCAAAATAGACAGTCGCCTGATGGAGGGACGAACCCGTGTTGCTCTCGCTGTGCTAACCACTGAGCCACTTTCCCATATGTCTTCAATTTTTTGCGTTGGTTTCCTCCCTCAGCCAGAAGATGTGCAAGTTATGTGCATTGGACATTAAATACGGTTGCTCGTGTCCAGGGATGTGCAGGCTAAATATATTAGTCATGGGTACCGTTAGGTAGAGGGTTGGGATTCTCTTCCATGGTTTGGTGTGGACTTATTGGGCCCAACGACCTGCTTCCACGCCATAGGGATTCAATGAAGTTCAGGTTTTGTCCCTTCTCGAAAGGGAGCAAGTAGATTTTGATAGAGAAACTTTCTTGTCAGCATTTAACATATTCGTCACCATCAAACCTTTAACATTATGGCAATGCCAGCCAGTGTTTAGAAATTTGAAATCCCCTACAATTATAACCTTAGAGCACTGAGAGGTGTTTGTGATCTGTACATGATGGCTTCGCAATTCCTTCGACTGTTGTGTTAAATATGAAAAAGTGATGAAGCATTCACATGACATTTGTTATATTGAAGTGAACTCAATAGGAGAATCTTGCAGAATGTATCAGTAAAGACCTTCTGACTATCGGAATAAACTGCCAGAGAAAGTGGTAAGTGCAGGTACAGTTACAACATTTCGAACCATACATTTCCATTTAGTAGTATCTAAGAAACATTTACTCTATTTATTCACGTAATGCGTTCCTGAATCAAAACATCACACCTTCTCCCCTTTCACCTCTCTTCCATCCTTCCCATGACAGCGAAAACGCGAACATTGAGATTCCAGTCCTGTCCTTCCCTCAGCCAAATTTCTGAAATAGCTATGACGTCCCAATCCCATGTTTCCATCCATGTCCTTAGCTCATCCGACTGACCGGAAAGAGCTCTTGCATTGACATAAATGCAGTTTAATTCTTCAAAGTTACTTTGTTCCATGACTAGCTCTTGTCTCTCTTTTCTACTTACCTTACTCTTTATTTCTAATTCATAATCATCCTCACCTTTCTGTCTATTTTCACGTTGCATAGAAAGCACCCACCATATCTCTAAAAGATTACTTGTTCCCAGAATAGAACGAGCAAATCTCCCTGCCAGACTTTTGGTCACTTTCTGTTTCAAGTGTAAACCTTCCTTTTTGAACATTTCTTTTCTACCTCAAAAAATCATAACGATCTAAGAAACTGATTTCCTGCACATTGACCTGTCTCTTCCTCCATTGATTTAATAGCTCTTCTTCGAACTTGGGAACAGACGTAAACCAGAGATTACTACATTTTCTGGTCTGCTTTTTAACATTCGACATAATGCCTTGTATTCACTCTGCAAACCTTTATTGCAGTCCCTGACCAAAACGTTCCGCTCAATGCGTACAACTTCCAGCTTCTCACTCTCCCCTTTCACAATATACTGAACACATTTTGAGACGTCCACAATCTGACACCCGAAAAGCAACATACCATCATCGAGTTTCATTCACTGTCACAGAATCTCTGTCTGTGCCTCTGACAGGAGAGTCCCAGTAACAATTATTCTTTTACATTTTGACAGACCCGTTGCACATACATTTCATTTTTATTGCTTCAGATGTGACCTGCTCTTCTACCTTCCTCTGAGAGCCTGCCTCTTTCAAGAGGACACAAAATAAGATATGTATTTGAGAGAAGTATAGCCACGGAATAGTTCTGAACTACCTTAATACCTTCACTGCCAGTTCATTATCTGTCTGACGGTTCCTGCCGTGTAATCACTTCTCTAAATTTCGTAACAATAACACTTATTGCCTCCCATATGCCCTCAGTGACAGAAACCTAAAAAGGAACAGCTGTCAATATCGGCTTTCTTCTAAAAATAAGTTTCCATTCCTTACCCACAGATATAACATGAAGTATGCGAAAAGTCAATACAAATAAACTTACAAATCGTGAAAAGAAATCAAACAAATTTGAACAAACGAAAAAAAAAACTTCTTGTCAAAGGAGATCCACCATTCATTCTTCAAACTCCAGATGAAAATAGAATTCCTCCAGAGTTGTCCATCTGTCGGGCTCTCCACAATCTCAGTATATATGTAAAAGAAAATGCTCATAATTGCCTCTTTTTTTTAACATAATTCCTTTTGTCAAAACGTACCCACCATTTATGTCAGTCTCACGGGTTTATAATTAAATGGCTTTTCCTTAACACCAGACCATCAGCAGCCCTCCAGTCCTCTTGAACGTTACCCATGTCTCTCGATGACACTAATATTTTAACACGAGGCGATAGCATTCTTCGTTGGCCTTCTCATAGTCAGACCTTTTTGAAGTTCATGTGTATTGCCTAATGTCAGGCTGTGTGATGTGAGGGCTATATACAGCACAGTCTCTGTCCGCTCACAATCTGCAAAATGGAGACCACAGCCAATGTCTTTTGGAGGGTGTGAACAATTCCTGGGGAGTCCTTTCAGAAGAGTTAGTCTCCCAGAAGAAATTAAACAAGGATTTGTATTCGCCTGCATTCAACTTGATCAGCCATGAACCCGTCCATGCTATGCCAGCGCATCACTCTGCCTGGCAGCATGTCCGAATACATGAGGAAAGGCATCAGCAGTCCTGTGCACAGGGGAGGGCGGCCGGAAGTAGAGCAGGCTGACCACACTTTATCTCTGCCACTAACCCAGGCAAGAGAAAACTGATAACACTGTCTCTGTCATTCACTCAACGTTGAACAGTCGGACCCCAAGGTGTGTCTGTCACTGACCCAGGGGAGAACAGACAAATCCCAGTGTGTTTCTATCACTGACGCACGGAGGGAAACCTGATCCTATTCTGACTCTGTCACTAACCCATTCGCCATTGCCCTGGAGGGTCACTATCTCACTTCAAAGAGGAGTGATTTTAACTTGTGGTATTGTAAGGCAATGCGTTCAGAGTGACCTCATCTGGTGAGGTTCCTCAGCCCTTATTGTTACCGTCGCTATCCATCACGAAGCAGCCAAACAGCAAACAGTGAATGATACGTTTGTTGTCGGGCAGATAGATGACATTTGGTCCATTGAATCCACACCAATCATTCGAAAAGCGTCCACCCAGACACCTTCTCTTGCGATGCCTGTAACACTGCGTTTCCCATGGCTAACCCACAGACCCTGCACATCGCTGAACAATATGATCAACAATTTTGAATGTTTTCATACTTCTGTAGGACCTATCAGTGTCACATGCCTTGTGTTATAACATTGACGTAATTCATGCTGATATTTTCGTGGGTGGATTCTCAAAGAATGATTAAAGGAGAATAGAGGACCAGTGGAATATTTCTGTGGAAAAGAACATTCTGTTCGACGCTGCTGATTCCTCCTCATCGCCACCTGAGGCATGGATATTCCATGCCTCACTGTCCTGGCCCCTTACGTTTGTCCTTTCGTTTCCTCCTTGTTCGGCATTCCCACACTCGGGCGGGCATCTTGGGACTACGTCACCGCGTAGACCTTTCCCACTTGGCGCCACCCAAGTCATTGTGAAAGTGTCAGAAATAATAACTGCAATTCACACAATATCATATTACAGTCCAACAAGTAATTTGGAAGCATTAGATTTGGAAACGCTGCTCTATTATCAGGAAGTTGTGGAGCAGGAACATAAGACGCAGAAGTTATAGCGAAGAATTACAGTGTCACACAACTGCAATTGTACTTAAAATAAACCTCAACTCTTGTTATGTCCTTCATCTTTTGGAATGGGTTTCAGGTTTTGTTTCATTAACATGTAAATTTGAGAGTCTTTTCAGTCACACCCTCAATATAACATAATGTTTTGCTAACAGAAAAGGTGATTTCTAAGCTCAGACAATGCATTAAAGATGTCAGGTTCAGATCCGTTTGTATTCCAATGTAGAGTCAGACTGTTTCCATTTCCAATGTGGAATTTACATATATTATATGCATTGACTGCCTGCAGTTTGTGCATTTTGAGCAAATTAGAAACAGTTTTCAAATATAATTCTGCGAATACAAATTCTCCCCATGCTCCAATGTGCATGCACAAGTGAATGTGAGAGAGAGAGTTTGTGCATGCACGTGAGTGTGTGCACGTGAGTACGAGTGCACATGAGAGAGTGTGTGATGTGTGTTTACATGCTTAATAAAGAACGTATGAGATTGTGAAGAAAGGATACGCAACAGGCAAGGATTATGTACCGAGGTCAAGCAGACATTATGACAATGAATGAAAGGAAACCACGCAACAAACGTGGGACAGGGGCGTTTCTTCCCCTTCGGTGAACACTTCAGCGGTTAGGAACATCCTCCAGGGCGGACTTCGAGAGATGCAACAATGAGAGGGATCGAGCGAAGGCTGGCAGCCAAGTTCGAAATCAATGAGAATGGCCTCAACTGGGAACATGGGTTCATGTCACATTCTGGATGAACCAACTACACTATTTCTCTCTCACACACACACATACTCGCACGCACACACACATACATATGCTACACTCACGCAGATCATCTCCCTTACACACGCTGTCTCCCATGCACACGTACAAAAACCACCACACTCACACACGCACACACATTCACATAGGCATGTACTCCATCACATGCAAACACACGCACACACTTTAGCAAGCATACATACCCGTAAATACGCACTCTCTCACGCGCACTCACACTCACATGCACACACACATGCAAAACTTGATTTCGCTCTCATTCAGGCACATTGACATATAAGCCTACGGGGTGCAAGAACAAAGAATAAAGGAAGATTCAGCATTAGAAAAGTCTGAAATATTCTCCCCTCCAAGCCTGCACCGAAGCAGAACCTCAATCTAATCCTGTTGCGTATTTTCTCAAGGGCTTTATTCTTTGCTCTGTGCCCATTCATGTATCTGTCGAGATACAGCTTAAGTGATGCAAACGTGCCCGCTTCTACCACCTCCGCTGGCAACGTGCTCCAGGCACCCACCAACCACTATGTAAAGAACTTTCCAATGATATCTCCACTTACCAGTTACACGTGACCCCGAATGATTGACTCACCTCTCGAGGAAAAAGGTTCTTATATCCAAACTCTCTATACCTCTCATGGTTTTGTCGACCTCAATTAGTTCCTGCCTCAACCTCCGTCTTTCCAATGAAAGGAGTCCTAATCTAATCAAACTTTCTCCATAGCTTGCGCCCTCCATAGTAGGTAATGCATGAGTGAAACTGCTCGGCATCCTTGCCAAAGCATCCGCATCCTTTTGGTGATGCGGGAAGATAAAGTTTCGCAATATTCCAAATGTACCCGAAACAAAGTCTTATGCATCTGTAATGTGACATGCCAACTCTTCTTCTCAATACCCGTCCAATGAAGGAAAGGATGTTTTATACCTTCTTGATTACTGGTCTGCTTTGCCACCTTCAGGGAACAGTGGACCTGAACACCCACATCTCTGTGTACCTCACATTTCCCCAGGAATTCCGTTTGTACTTTTTGGGATCAGAGATGGACCGAAGGAATCGAACAAATTTAGTCCGTTTGAATTAGTTTTTGAGCATTAATTGAACCGTCAAAATTGATTCAGGAGAAATGAATAAATCAGGAATCAGAGACCACCCATTTGGACTATCTGTAGAGACAGATAAAATAGAGATGGAGAGTTGATTAGACAGCACTAGAAAGTACCACGGCATACAATGAAACAAGATGCGGATGAGTAATCGCAAAAGCTCGATATTACAATTGGGGATAAGCTGTTTGTGTTATTTCCAGTAACAAGTCGCCTGCAAAGACAATGTTTATGAACCTTATCAAATTGATAAGAAATTGAAGGGGGTGAACTACTTGATCAGGTCTCCAGACAGGAGGAAATGTCACAGGGTGTGCCATGTGAATACGCTCAAACGATGTTTTGATCTGGAAGGAAAGCAAGAGGTGAAGGTGTTAATGATTACAGCACATAAGGAAGAAACATTTTCAGAGGATTATGGATTGGACATTCGTCATATCATATTGGACATTAAGGACGTTATCAAAAATTTGGATACAGTATTGACTTACCTTCCAAAAGAAAATCCAAATTACCAAAAAGCGTTAGTAATATCACATGGGGAGACATGTGGAAATAAACTTGGAAGTATTAATCTACTTATGCATGATGTAGTTATAGGAGATACTTTTCCAATTCAACAACATGATGATAGGTATATCCCTCTAAAATTAGCACAGCTTCAGAAGGAGATAGAGCGCATGCTCCAGGATGTCATAATTGAAATGAGTTACAGTTACTCCAGCTCACCCACAGTCATGGTGACAAAGCCAGATGCTACCCAACGGTAATGTGTGAACTATCGCAAAGTCAACGCCGTTCCGAAAACTGATGCATATCCAATTCCACGATTGGTGGACTATGTCCAAGAAGCGGGTAAAGCAACTTACATTTCTAAGTTGGACTTGGTCAGAGCGACTGGCAACTCCCACTTCCATTGAGAACGAAAGGAGTTTTGGCTTTCGTAACGCCAAATGGACGATGTCAAATCAATGTCATGCCATTTGGTTTGTAAAACGCTCCAGCTATATTTCAGAGAGTGACTAACAAGCGCACTGTGAAATTACCCAACTGTGTGCTGTACATTGATGACGTGGTGATTTTTAGTCACTCATGGAACGAATATTTATAGCATCTGTCAGACTTCTTCATTCGACTTGGGAAGTCTGGCTTGGTTTGTAACCTAGCTGAAAGTGAATTCTTCCTGGGCCATGTTATCGGACATGGACAAGTGGACCCACGTCATAAAAAAAGTGATGTGGGAATTTCCCACAGCGTCGACAAAAAAAAATTATTAAGGTTCCTAGGTTTAAATGGATTTTACTGAAAGTTTGTGCCGAAACTTAACAGTATGGCTACACCTCTCATCAAAATGTTTTATAAAGGGCAAGAGGTTGCAGTGCACAGCGGACTGGCACAAGTCATTTGATAGCCTACGGTGTGTGTTAACTACTGCCCAATTATTAGCCACACCGGATCACTCAAAGCCTTTCAAGGTGGCTATCGATGACAGTAATGTGGGTGTTGGTGCTGTGCTCCTGGAGGGCGATCACAAGGGAATGAGAAGACCCATCGCGTGGTTTTCCAGGAAGTTGAAAGTTGATAAACAGAAACTTTCAACGGTGAATAAAAGAGACATTAAGCTTGTTGTTGGCATTACAATATTTCAGTGTTTATTTTATCAACAACGCATCTGACACAATTGTATACAATGATCGCAACTCATTGATATTTTTGAAGAAATTTATGGACAAAGATTCCAGACTGTTTAGATGAATTTGTTGTTGTTGCAAACAATCAATTTCACAACTGTGCATGTGACAAGTCGCAGAAATGTCATTGCTGAAGCGTTATCGAAATGCAAATGAGACATGGAGTGGGTGTGCCGTGCCTTGACTTTCAATGTGGATGTGCATGTTTGCATGTTTATAGTTAGTGCAATGTATGTATGTGTTTAGACTACGAAATGGGTTTTGAAGGTTTTAAAAGGAAGTCATGTTTTGGCATTGGTAGTTCATTTTTTTCAGGGGGTAGTAGACACAAAGCTAGTCTCTTTTTCCTCAAAAAAAAGCGGTTCCTGACTTACAGACACTCTGTCCTTGATTGTTCTTGACAAAAGGGCAAGAAACCGGGTAGATTTCGGTGAGGAAAAGTGAGGACTACAGATGCTGGAGATCAGAGTTTAAAAAGGTGTTGCTGGAAAACCACAGCCTGTCAGGCGGCATCCAAGGAGCAGGAGAATCGATGTTTCGGGCATAAGCCCTTCTTCAGTCATGAGGAGGGTGTGCCAAACAGGCTAAGATAAAAGGTGGGGAGGAGGGACTTGGGGGTGGGGCGTTGGGAATGCGATAGGTGGAAGGAGGTTAAGGTGAGGGTGATAGGCTGGAGCGGGGGTGGGGCGGAGAGGTCGGGAAGAAGATTGCAGGACAAGAAGGCGTTGCTGAGTCCGAGGGTTGGGACTGCGATAAGGTGGGGAGAGGGGAAATGAGGAAGCTGGAGAAATCTGCATTCATCCCTTGTGGTTGAAAGGTTCCTAAGCGGAAGATGAGGCGCTCTTCCTCCAGGAGACGTATTGTAATGGTCTGGCAATGGAGGAGGCCAAGGACCTGCATATCCTTGGCGGAGAGGGAGAGGGAGTTAAAGTATTCTGCCACAGGGCAGTTGGGTTGCTTGGTGCGTGTATCCCAGAGGTGTTCTCTGAAACGTTCCGCAAGTATGCGGCCTCTATCTCACATGTAGATGAGGCCACATCGGGTGCAGCGGATGCAGTAAATTATGTGTGTGGAGGTGCTGGTGAATTTGTGATGTATTTGGAAGGATCACTTGGGGCCTTGGAGGGAAGTAAGGGGGAGGGGTTGGCGCAAGTTTTGCATTTCTTGCATTTGCAGGGGACGGTGCCGGGAGTGGCAGTTGGATTGCTGGGCAGTGTGAACCTGACGAGGGCTTCGCGGAGGGAGTGGTCTTTCTGGAACGCTGATAGGAGAGGGGAGGGAAATATATCATTGGTGGTGGGGTCGGTTTGGAGGTGGCAGAAATGATGAAGGATGACACCATGTATCTGGAGGTTGTTGGGTGGTAGGTGTGGACCAGTGGGGTTCGGGTCTGTTGGCGATGGGAGGGGTGAGGTTCAAGGGTAGAGGTGCGGGAAGTGGAGGAGATGTGGTGCGGAGCATCATCAACAACATCTGAGGGCAAATTGCGGTCTCTGAAAATGGAGGCCATCTGGGTTGGACGGTATTGGAATTGTTCCTCCTGGGAGCAATTCCTTCGCCTCCACTGCATCTGCTCCTCCGAGTTTATGCCCGAAACGTGGATTCTACTGCTCCTTGGATGCTGTCTTACTGGCTGCTGTTTTCGAGTAACACATTTTTCAGCCTTCGGTCAGCCTGTTTTATAAATGAAATAAAAAGGATTTTTGAGACTTTTCATTTCTGTATAAATGGATGTGATTTCATGTCAACGTCGTCATGCTTTAGCAGTGACCTGTTTAAATAGAGGGGAATTGTCAGCTCTCGAACTAGCTGAGCTGAGCAGGTTTAGTTCAGTTTGAAGTGGGAAGTTCAACAGGTACCTGCATGGAAACACTCTCTCTTTTCTCCTCTTCAACTTCATCCTGTAAGTATGAGTCCCATTTATAGTAGGGTTTTAAGGGAGTTTGCTTATTTGGACTCTTGTGGGTATCGGGAAGAGTATAATTAGGTCTAGTTGGATGCACTGAGTTCTGTAGGGGGTCTTTATTCTGTCCTTTGTGTTACATTGTGTACTTTTGTGTAATTTTGTCTATTTTAAAATAGAGTGGTCAACCAAGTTATCTTGCGCCTGATCATTTTCACTGTGGAATTACCAAAAAAAGTTGCAAAGTTACGTAACGGTCTGGCTTCTCGAGAATGCTTTGAGTTGTCTCCCCAAGTCCATAACACCCGAAGAATGGGTCGACAGACATTGCAGTTGATGCAACCATCAGAAGAACAGCGAGCCCATTGCAGCGATACAGACACACATACTCACAAACAAAGTGACACATACTAATATGCACACTGAAACCTACTAACATGCACACATACCGACACAGACATGGAGAGTCGGATAGAAAGAAACACCGACACACAGACACAGAACGAGAACACACATGAATACTTACAGCTACGTGCAGACCCACAGAAATACATGGGATAGGTAGCAATAACCGATTGATCCCTGATTTTACCATCTATTATACCATATGTCAATCATATCATTCACATCTTTTACAGATAAAAGGCGGATAAGTATCTCGAACAGTCGCGTGATGCCTCAAGTGTCAGGGAAAGAGGTGAACATCTTTAACATTCCATGGTCATTTTTACAATTAACCAGGTCGTACAGCAGATCCGTGTGAACAGTGAATGTCCTTTTTTCTCATGGATTGATGATGACGGAGAGCACTAGTGTCTGCACCACAGCCAGAAACATCCCCTGTCTCCACCAACGACAGTCTGTAGCAGCTGTGCGTTGTTCAAAACGTACTGCAGAAATTCGCCAAGGTTCCTTCCAGAACAGCTTCCAGATCTATGGCTCGATAGTCCAGAACGCAAGGCACAGCATATAGACAGGAACACCACCTGTTGCCAATTCAACATCAAGCAACTCGCTACCCTTTCTCAGAAAAATATCTCGGTTGCTGAGTTTCTGAATGTATTCTAGAAAATTGAAAATCAATTTCCTTGGAATGTCTCAGATTGTGAAGAGGCAGAAATTGAAACGGTCTCTGCTAAGAACGTATTCCTGTGAATTTTGGAATCTGAAATACAAGGGCACAATCCACGGAGCTGTTGGAAAAACTCAGCAGATCATGCAGCTTCTGTCATGACAAATCAGAGTTAACGTTTCAGGTCTGGTAATTGAAAGGTCACCGGACACGAAACATTACCTTTCATTTGTCATCAGAGATGCTGTCAGATATGTTGACCTTTTCCACCAACTTATGGTTTTGTCTCTTATTTACACCAGGTTCAGTTCCTTCGGTTTCACTGATACAACGTCGGCAAAAGAGACAGATTATTTCTGACTGAGATGAGGAGTCAACACTGATTCTTTCATATTCTCTATCACTGAGGACAATGCGTGTTTCCTGATTGAGTACATTTCGGATTGGAATAGACAAATTGGCGGTTTCACAGAGAATCAGCGGACATGTGGAGTGGACAGGAAACTGAATTCGAAAAATAAATCCAGCAATGATTGGATTTACTGCCAGAGTAGCCTAAATGGTTTGAACAGGCTGCACAGTCTCCGCCTGCTCCAGTTTCCTGAGCTTTCATGACTATTATGAATGCATGAACAATCATTGCGATATAGTTCCATGAGACTACTTGTTATTAAGTCTTGGCAGTCTCCAACCTTTTACTAATGATCTCATTTTTACTTCAGTAACAGCCCCATTCCAATTGCTCAGACTTCATTACCGTCCTAATTTTCTTCCATTCTTCTGTAATCTTACTTCAGATTACTACAGGATCTGGACCAGATGGGCCAATCGGCTGAGAAGTGACAGATGGAGTTTAGTTCAAACAAATGCGAGGTTCTCCAATTCGGGAAAGCAAATCTTAGCAGGACTTATATACTTAACGGTAAGGTCCTAGGGAGTGTTGCACAACGAAGAGACCTTGGAGTGCAGGTTCGTAGTTCCTTCAAAGTGGAGTCACAGGTAAATAGGATAGTGAAGAAGGCGTTTGGTATGCTTTCCTTTATTGGTCAGAGTATTGAGTGCAGGAGTTGGGAGGTCATGTTGTGGTTGTACAGGGCATTGGTTAGGCCACTGTTGGAATATTGCGGGCAATTCTGGTGTCCTTCCTATTGGAAAGATGTTGTGAATATTGAAAGGGTTTAGAAAAGATTTTCAAGGATGTTGCGAGGTTTGGAGGATCTGAGCTACCGGGAAAGGCTGAACAGATTGTGTCTGTTTTCCCTACAGCGTTGGTGGCTGTGGGGTGACGTTTTCATAATTATGAGGTTCATGGATATGGTCAATAGGTAAAGTCTTTTCCATGGTGTCTGGGAGTCCAGAACTAGAGTGCATAGTTTTAAGGTGAGAGGGGAAAGATATAAAAGAGACCTCAGGGGCAACGTTTTCACGCACAGGGTGGTACATGTATGGAATGAGCTGGGAGAAAGTGAGGACTGCAGATGCTGGAGATCAGAGCTAAAAATATGTTGCTGGAAAACCTCAGCAGGTCAGGCAGCATCCAATGAGCAGGAGAATTGACGTTTCGCGACTGAGCGCTGAAGAAGGGCTTATGCCCGAAATGTCAATTCCCCTGCTACTTGGATGCTGCCTGAACTGCTGCGCTTTTCCAGCAACACATTTTCAGTATGGAATGAGCTGGCAGTGGATGTGGTGGAGGCTGGATGTGGGAGCTGGCTGATCCCATTGTGAACAGCAGTGACCACGTCTGCAGCAAGTGTTGGTTGCTGGAAGAATTCCGGATCAGAGTTGATGATCTGGAATCTGAGCTTCAAACACTGCGGCACATCCGGGAGCGGGAGAGTTCCCTGGACGCTTTGTTTCAGGAGGCAGTCACACCTGTGAGATTAAGTAATTCACATTCAGTTCGAGATCAGAGACATCAGAATGTGACTGTAAGTGAAGCAGGTACGGGGAACGTGATTTCAGGAGTGCAGGAGCCTCAGCCCTTGACCTTGTCCAACAGGTATGAGATTCTTACTCCCTGTCCGGATGAGCAAAAGTGCTCTGGACAGGATGAGCCAGCTGACCACGGCACAAAGGTGCAGAAGGCCATTCAAGAGAGGGGAGCAAAAAGACAAGTAGTTGTTATCGGGGATTCTATAATTAGGGGGACAGATAATATAATTTGCAAGCCGGATCGGGAGTCTCGCATGGCGTGTTGCCTACACGGTGCAAAGGTTCGGGACATCGCTGACCGGCTTGAAAGGATATTGGAGCGGGAAAGGGAGGATCCAGTTGTTGTGGTCCACGTTGGGACTAACAACATAGGCAAAGCGAGGGTGGAGGACCTGTTTGGGGATTATCGAGCACGAGGAAGGAATTTGAAGTCCAGGTCCTCAAGGGTCATAATCTCTGGATTACTGCCTGAGCCACGTGATAGTTGGCATAGGGATGAGAAAATTAGGGAAGTAAACACGTAGCGAAGAGATTGGTATGGGAAAGAGAGATTCCACTTCATGGGGCATTGACATCAGTTTTGCAACCGGAGGGATCTGTACCGTTGGGACGGTCTCCACCTGAACCGATCAGGTACCAATTTTCTAGCGAAGAGGATAAATGGGGTGGTCAGTAGGACTTTAAACTTCTGAGTTGGGGGGGAAGGAAAAGTGAAAGCAACAGGGAGAGTGGAGTTAAATGGAAAGATAAGCGGCAGGATACCATATGTGCAGGCAGATTTAAACTTGAGATAGACTGGGAATGCAGCAAAAAGGAAGGATAACTTAGGACATCTTATGACTTCCAATATCTCTAATGATAAGAAAGGTAGCATTAAGTCACTTTACCTGAATGTTCATTCATAACAAAGCAGATGAACTAATGGCACAGATCATCGTGAATGCTTATGATGTGGTAGGCATCACAGAGACATGTTTACAGGGGGGTCAGG
Organism: Chiloscyllium punctatum; assembly: GCF_047496795.1. NCBI lineage: Eukaryota > Metazoa > Chordata > Chondrichthyes > Orectolobiformes > Hemiscylliidae > Chiloscyllium > Chiloscyllium punctatum. Next base: position 75,824,404 of record NC_092773.1, on the reverse strand, counting down.
ACTGGCAGTTAAATATCCAAGGGTTTTCAACTTATCGAAAAGACTGGGAGGTGGGTAGAGAGGTCGGAGTTTCCTTGTTAATTAAGAACAAATTAAATCTATGGCACTGAATGATAGATCGTCGGATGATGTGGAGTCTGTGTGGGTGGAACTGAGGAACCACAAAGGCAAAAAGAATATAGTGGGAGTATGTACAGACCTCCTAACAGTGGTCAGAACCAGGGGCGCAACATGTACCGGGAAATAGAGAAGGCATGTCAGAAAGGCAATGTCACGGTGATCATGGGAGACTTCAATATGCAGGTGGACTGGGTAAATCATGTTGCCGTGGATCCAAAGAAAGGGAATTCATGGAATGCTTGCAGGATGGCTTTTTGGTGCAGCTTGTCATGGAGTCCACAAGGGAGCAGGCTATTCTGGACCTCGTGCTATGTAATGAACCAGACTTTATAAAAAATCTTATAGTAAGGGAACACTTAGGAAGGAGCGATCATAATATGGCAGAGTTCAGTCTGCAGTTTGAAAGAGAGAAGGAAAAATCGGATGTAATGCAGTCACAGTTAAATAAAGGTAATTATGTGGGCATGATAAAGGAACTGACGAAAATAGACTGGAAGCAGAGCCTAGCAGGGAAGACAGTAGAGCAAAAATGTTAGGAGTTTGTGGGTAAAATTGAGGACACTGCACGGAGGTTCGTCCCCAAGAAGAGAAGGATTATCTGGGGAGGGATTAGACAGCCATGGCTGACAAAGAAAGTCAGGAAATCTATGAAAGGAAAAGAGAAATCCTATAAAGTGGCCAAGAGCACTGGGAAATCAGCAGATTGGGAAGGCTACAAAAAAAAAACAGAGGATAACAAAGAGAAAAATAAGGAAGGAGAGGATCAATTATGAAGGTAGGCTAGCCAGTAATATTAGAAGTGATAGCAAAAGTTTCTTTCAATACATAAGAAACAAACAACAGGCGAGATTAGACATTGGGCCATTTCAAACTGATGCTGGAAGCCTAGTGATGGGAGATCAGGAAATCGCAGGAGAACTTAATAAGTACTTTGCATCAGTCTTCACAGTGGAAGACAGGAGTAATATCCCAACAATTAAAGGGAGTCAGGGGCTGAGTTGAGTATGGGTTGCCATTACAAAAGGGAAAGTGCTAGAAAAGCTAAAAGGTCTTAAAATTGATAAATCTCCTGGCCCAGATGGGCTACATCCTAGAATTCTGAGCGAGGTAGCTGAGGAAATAGCGGAGGCATTGGTTGAAATCTTTCGAAAGTTACTGGAGTCAGGGAAAGTCCCGGATAATTGGAAGATCGCTGTCGTAACCCCCTTGTGAAAGAAATGATCAAGGCAAAAGATGGAAAATTACAGGCCAATTAGCCTAACCTCGGTTGTTGGTAAAATTCTAGAATCCATAATTAAGGATGAGTTTTCTAAATTCTTGGAAGAGCAGGGTCGATTGAGAACAAGTCAACATGGATTTAGTAAGGGGAGGTCGTGCCTGACAAACCTGTTGGAGTTCTTTGAAGAGGTAACAAGTACGTTAGACCGGGAAACCCAGTAGATGTGGTCAACCGAGACTTCCAAAAGGCCATTGATAAGGTGCTACACCGGAGGCCGCTGAGCAAGGTGAGGGCCCAAGGTGTTCGAGGTGAGCTACTGGTATGGATTGAAGATTGACTGTCTGAGAGAAGGCAGCGAGTTCGGATAAAATGTTCTTTTTCGGAATGGCAGCTGGTGACAAGCGGTGTCCCTCAGGGTTCAGTGTTGGGGCCGCAACTGTTCACATTGTATATTAATGATCTGGATGAAGGGACTGGGGGCATTCTCGCGAAGTTTGCCGATGATACAAAGTTTGGTGGGCAGGCAGGTAGTACTGAGGAAGTGTGGAGGCTGCAGAGTATCTAGACAGTTTGGAAGAGTGGTCCAGGAAATGGCTGATGGAATTCAATGTAAGCAAATGCGAGGTCTTGCACTTTGGAAAAAAGAACACAAGCATGAACTACTTTCTAAACGGTGAGAAAATTCATAAAGCCAAAGTACAAAGGGATCTGTGAGTGCGAGTCGAGGATTCTCTAAAGGTAAACAAGCAGGTTGAATCAATGATTAAAAAAGCAAATGCAATGTTGTCAATTATCTCAAGAGGGTTGGAATATAAAAGCACCGTTGTACTACTGAGACGTTATAAAGTTCTGGTTCGGCCCCATTTGGAGAACTGTGTCCAGTTTTGGTCCCCCACACCTCACGAAGGACATACTGGCACTGGAGTGTGTCCAGCAGAGATTCACACGGATGATCCCTCGAATGGTAGGTCTAACATATGAGGAACGGCTGAGGATACTGGGATTGCGTTCATTGGAGTTTAGATGATTAAGGGGAATCTAATAGAAACTTACAAGATAATACATGGCTTGGACAGGGTGGACGCTAGGAAATTGCTTCCCTTTTACGAGAAGACTAGGACTCGTAGACACAGCCTTAGAATGAGAAGGGGTAAATTCAGAATTGAAATGCGTAGACATTTCTTCAGCCAGAGTGGTGGGCCTGTGGAATTCATTGCTGCAAGTGCAGTGGAGGCTGGGACGCTAAATGTCTTCAAGGCAGAAATTGATAAATTCTTGATGTCACAAGGAATTTAGGGCGACGGGGAGAATGCAGGAAAGTGGAGTTGAAATGCCCATCAGCCATGATTGAATGGCGGAACGGACTCGATGGGTTGAATGGCCTTACTTCTGCTCCTATGTTTTATGGTCGTAATTGCAACATTTAAGAGGCATTTTGATGGGTATGTGAATAGGAAGTGTTTGGAGGGAATAGGGCCGGGTGCTGGCAGGTGGGACTAGATTGGGTTGGGGTATCTGGTCGGCATGGACATGTTGGACCGAATGGTTTGTTTCCATACTGCCCATCTCGATGACCCTGTGACAGTATTAAATTCAGAATGAGGTTAATCATATGCAGAATCAAAATGAAAGGGAAACTGCAATGAAAATGAATATACGGAGTCATAGAGTAATAATGTCATAGTTAAGTACAGCATGGAAAACCTGAAAGGGTTCAGAAAAGATTTCCAAGGATGTTGCCAGTGTTGGAGGATTTGAGATATATGGAGATGCTGAACAGGCTGGGGCTCTTTTCATTCGAGCGTCGGATGCTGAGGGGCGTCCTTATAGATGCTTACAAAATTAAGAGGGGCATGAATAGTGTAAATAGAGCAAATATTTTCCCTGTGGTCAGGGAGTCCAGGACGAGAGGGCATAGGTTTAGGGTGAGAGGGGAAAGATATAGATGAGATATAAGAGCAGCTTTTTCACACAGAGAGTGGGTGGTATGTCATTGGAATCAGCTTCCCGAGGAAGTGGTGGAAGCTGGTACAATTGCAAATTTTAAGAGGAATTTGCTGGGTGCATGAATAGGAAAGGTTTGGAGGGATATGTGCCAGGTGCTGGAAGGTGGGACTAGATTGGGTTGGGATATCTGGTCGAGTTTCACAACATAATTACGTTAGGAAGGAGACCAGAATTGTACGCAATATTCCAACTTTGGCCTCACCAATGTCCTGTACAGCTGCAACATGACCTCCCAACTCCTGTCCGCAATACTCTGACCAATAGAAGAAAGTATACCAACACCTTCTTCACTATCCTATCCAGCAGCGACTATATTATCAAGGAGCTATGAACCTGCACTCCAAGGTATCTTTGTGCTGCTACACTCTCTAGGAACTTATCCTAAAGTGGATAAGTCCTGTTGATACTTGCTTTCCCAAAATGCAGCACCTCACATTTATCTGAATTAAACTCCATCTGACACTTCTCTGCTCATTGGCCCATCTGGTCAAGATCCTGTTGTATTCTGTCATCATAGTTCAGAAGTTTTACAGCACTAAAATTATGCTGTTCAGCGTATGATTCACACGGTGGTCTAAACTTTTGTTCTCCATCTCGAAAACCTTCCAATTACCCAGATACCCAGTTTCTGATTTACGACTGATTTATTTGTATGGAGTTTGCACATTTTCTATGGTGTCCGTGTGAGTTACCTCTGGCTGTTCCGGTTTCCTCTTTAAGTCCAAAGATATGCAGGTTGTGTGGATTGGCCACGCTACTTTGCCCATAATGTTGAGGTATGTGCAGGGTTGATGGTTTACCGATGGAAAATATAACGTTACGAGATAAGAGAGTTGAGACTGGGCGGAATACAGTTCAGAGAGTCGGTGTGGACTTGATGGAATGAAAGAGCCATTTCCACCTTTTTGGGATTTTAAGATCCTATGACTCTTCACATGTGCCTCAAGGGATGAAATAGACTATCACCTGATGCCATATCCACTTGGATTGTGCAACATCAGGTCTACATAAACAAAGAACTTCGGATACAAGAGATCTGAACGCCTGCGCAGAAATTCTTGGTGAATCTCAACATGTCTGCCAGCAGATGTTCGGAAAAAAGTAGAGTGAACATTTCGTCTCCAGTAATTGTTCTTCAGACCTGAAGATTTATGATGTTGACAGACCTACTGATCTTTCCCCGCAACCTATGTTCCTCTTTCTGATTTACAACATCATCAGTTCTTTTGTTTTTTTTATTCCAAAATTGGTTCAATAACCCAGGAGAGGCAGCAGGAGTTATTGAACGATAGACATGCCTGATGATCTTGACAGATTTAGTTTGAAGGACGATAATGTCCGAATGAAGGTCAGCTTGTGATGGTCGGGCAAATGAATTATAAGATTAGTGCCCACATACCTGACTGAAATAGTTCCGTTTAGACATTGTTAGTTTGAGGATCGAACCAGTTTCAGTGCTGGCTTTCGCAACACATCCATTTTGTTTCACTCGCCCAAACCAAGTGACGTCTTTCTCTGCTGTAATCGATCTCCAATTCCCAGGAACGATATTGCAGTGTGATCAGTAAGTGACACAACATATAACCGTGTTGTAAAATATAAGCCATTCGGCCCTCAATGCCGTGCTGGCCTTCTATCCTACTCTAAGATCAGACTAACTTACATAACATTCATTGTACTTCATTCCACGTGATGATCCAAGAGTTGATAAACTAGCCCTGATGTATCTGACTCTACGACCACTGCTGGCAGTGCATCTAACGCAGTCACCACTCTGAGAAAAGAATCTACCTCTGACATCTCCACTAAACCTTCCTCCAATTACCTTAAACTTGTGCCTCCTCGTGATACACATTCCCATCATGGGGAAAAAAAACCTCTGGTCATCCACTCTATCTATGCCACTCAACATCTTGTACACCTCGATCAAGTCAGTTCTCATCTTTCTTCGCTCCAATGAAAAAAGACCTAACTCTATCAACGTTTCTTGTTAAAACACTACCTCCAGTCCAGGCAGCATCCTGGTCATTTCCGCCCACTCTGAAGCTTCCACATCTTTCTGATAATAAGCTGACCAGAACTGAACACAAAATTCCAAGTGCGATCTAACCTGGACTCTATAGAGATGCAGCATAACCTCGCGTTTCGAAAACACAATCCCCCTGCTAATAAAAATCAACAAACGATACGTCTTCTCAACAGCCCCACCAAATTTGGTGGCAACTTTTAGGAATCTGTGGACATGGATCCCAAGAGCCCTGTTTTCCTCCTCACTGCCAAGAGACATCCTTCCAATCCTGTATTTTGCGTTCAAATTTTATCGTCCAATATGAATGAATTCATATTATTTCAGATTTAACTCCATCTGCCGGTTATTTTCTCAGTTCTGCATCCTGTTAATGTTTCGTGGCTACCGAAAACAAATCTCCAAACTATCCACAATTTCACCACCACTCGTGTCATCTGATAACTTACTAACATTACGCTTCCACTTCCTCGTCCAACCCATTTAGAAAACTCACAAAGAGCAAAGGTTCCATAACTGATCCCTGCAGAACCGGAAAAATTCATCCCCAGAGCATCAATATGGACATCAACAGTTTCTTCATTTCCCCTTCCCCACCTCACCCAAGTTCCAAACGTCCAGCTCATCACTGTCCCCATGACTTGTCCTACCTACAAATCTTCTTTTCCAACTATCCACTCCACCCTCCTCCCTGACCGATCACCTTCTTCCCCTCCCCATTCACCTATTGTAATCTATGCTACTTTCTCCCCAATGCCACCCTCCTCTCTTTTATCTCTCCACCCTTCAGGCACTCTGCCCGTATTCTTGATGAAGGGCTTTTGCCAGAAACGTTGATTTAACAGCTCCTCGGATGCTGCCTGAACTGCTGTGCTTTTCCAGCACCACTAATCCAGAATCTGGTTTCCAGCATCTGCAGTCATTGTTTTTACCAAGAATACTGTTTTATATGATCGCTTCATAATCCATGAAATTGTCATGACACATGTCAGATCCCATGAGCAATTTTCTCTCACGTTGTTTGATGTGCACCTTTCGAGCTTGATCAATACTAATGTTGGGGGCTGAAGCAGAAATTGAGGTGTGTGATGGGGTAGTGTATATCTTAGTACACTCTCATTCACTATCGACTAAATGATTAATTGTTTTAGCACGTGCCTCCTTTGCCAACAGCCCCTCGAACAGTGTCTCCACAACTTTCTGAACTGGCCCTGCCTGGTTTTTGAGAGTTTCCTCACTTTAAACTGTTAATTCTTTCATGATTTGTCTAACCCTCTGAACATTCTCATTCATACCCTGTATGTTCAATAAAAATTGACGAGGAACGGCACAGCATTGACCCTTGTGAAAGCGTCATCCTTCAGGTGTCGAGTGAGATTATGGCATTCCCCACATTTGGTGGCCCCTGTGGCATCAAATGCTTTGTGCACCACGGCATTGGTTAACATGTGTTACATTTGTTTCAATCGAACGAGAAATGTTCTGGCGTTTGAATGCTTTACGTTATCATTTGACATCTCACCTTTGTCAAAAAGTGTGGAGCTGGAAAATCACTGCATGTGAAGTAACATCCCAGTAGCAACACATTCGACGTTTCGGGCAGAAGCCCTTCAGTTGGAATGTGAGGATGGAGAACGGAGCTTAAATTTAAATGGGAGGGGGTTGTGGAGCTAAGGTAAAGTATCTTGGAAGGCAATAGGCAGATAGAGCTCGAGGTGATGTCGATAGGTCGGAGCAAAGGTTGGAGCGGATATGTTGAAAGGAAGATGGATTAGTGGCACAGTTCTACAAGGTAGTGCTGAGTTGGAGGGTTGAACCTGGAATTCAGTGAGGGGAGGGAGAGTATGAAACCGGAGAAATCGACGTTGATACTGTGGGGTAGGAGGATCCCTATTCGAAAGGTGAGCCGTTCTTCATCCAGACGTTGCGCGGTTCGTATTTGCCGGTGGAGGAAGCTCAGAACCGGGCCAATACCTCTCACCTGTGTTTAATAGTACTTTTCCATGAACGGGTTTATGTTGGGATTGGCGATTTCTAATTCCCTCGGGCTTCTTTAGAGGAAGAAGTATTTGGTGTGGGTGAGGCAAGTGAAAAGCCAACCTACAACGATTGTACTGGTGCACCCATTTCCAAATAACCTCCACACAGCTATTTTTGCCCTTTCATATTATATAGCCTGTTGTCCGTGGAGGGGATTGCAATGCATGCTGAAGGTGCATTCATCCGTTTTTCTACTTCTTTTTTGTACATACATTTCACAGGTCTGCCTGTCGACTGTAAATACAATAAATCTCTACCAGGAGATGGCATGAACGGAGCGCTAAAGACTCGTTATTTTGCCATTCCCCCTTATAAGGCATGTCCCATCCCATGTATTGCGTGATAACAACGTCTCTCATATTCCTTTATTGGACCAATGTGATCTCTGAAGAAACAGAATATTAAGGATTTGAACTGGAGAATGCATCCTGTCACAAAAAGAGCGAAAGGTGGACCCATTGCCTCTGAAAAGGCCATGTTGAGAAAACTGACAAGGTGGGGTAGCATCATACAGAGAGAGCGGGGAATTGCGTGATGGAAATGGGCAAGGGAGAGGATAACATTTGTTTTATGGCGTATTTAAGCAGAACTAAAGAAGTTAGAAAAGCTTTTTTTAGCAATTGGACCAGGTGTGGTGCTAAAGAAGAAATGAAATGGTCTGTGATAGGGTGGAGGCTGCAAACCTTAAATGACAAAAGATTTCATGGAAACAAATCTAAACTGATTGCTGACTGTGTCAGCAAGGAAAACAAGAGCCAAGGAAACGAGCAGGAGAAGATGCATTTATTCGATCTGTTCCATCAGTCAATATGATTGTGGCTGACTTCAGACTTCAAATTCAGCGTCCTCCCCATTTTCCATGATGCTTTGAGACACCATGAAGTTTTCGATTTCAGTCTGAAATGAACTAAGTGAGGGAGCACCCACAATCCTCAGCGATATCAAATACCAAAGACTCCGAGATGAGTGGAGGAAAAAGGCATCATCTCTTCTCACTCCCAAATAAGCTTTTCCTTATCTTGAGATTGCGTTTAAGGTTGCCACACCCGCGGGAATAATTTCTCAGCATCTCCCCTATCAAGCCTCTGTCATTCAGGAACTTATATATTTCATTGGAATCGATTCTCAATTTTCTGATAACTGAGGATATGGACACATGGCATGCAATCTTGGCAGCAAATAGTGAATTTTTTTACAATTTATTCATTGGGCTTTGGCATTTCTGGCTGTCTGCTGGCTTTTGTTCCCTATACGTAGCAGGTCTGGAGGAAGCGGTGGGGAGTTGCCTTCTTGAACGCCTGGATTCCATTTTGTGCAGTTAAATACAAAGTGTGGTAAAGGAAGAACTTCCAGGATTTTCAAACATTGGCACCTTTTGGAACCAAATGTTTGTTCAAACCAGGGTGGTGAGTGGTTTGATGTGAAATTTTCAACTGGGGTGTTTCCTATTTATCTGCTGAGCTTTACATTCCAGATAAGAGTGCTGTGTGTTCAGAACTTGTTTTGTATGGAATTTCTGCTGGGTATCTTGTCTATGGTACGCACTGCTCATACCGGTGGTGTAGACAGAGAATTTGTCGCTGTGATGCTGAGCAAGCTGCACTGCAAGTTTATTCTCCCTCAATATTGAGCGCACATCTGCTCCATGTGGTTACTCATTGCCTGTTTGGCAATTTTATTTCAGTTCAGATTGTTTACTTTCTTGCGGGCTTTTCGTTTAATAATAAACACAATATTGTGGATAGCCTCAGCTGGATGGAGAGAACCGATGCAGGAAAACAGCAGGAGTCATTCCTTGCCCATTAGCAATGGAGTATTGTCGTGTTTCTACTCCTTCGTATCCTTTCAGTCCTTTCCTCACGTGGACTCCTCGTTTCATTATTTGCTGCATCTAATCTTGTTGCTCAATTACTTGGATTTATTCATTATTTGAATTATTTTTATAACTGGATATTTAGCAGCATACGTTATCTGGTCTCTGAACTTTTTCTGTGTCACCACATAAATAAATGCATTTGTGCAGCAGCTTAAGTTCCGCAGCATAAATGCAGTTAGTTCAAAGAGACGACGAACAGCATAATCCAATGAATAACCAACATTAAAATAATATAAAATACAGCCCAACCAGAGGAGTATGAAGCTGGCTGATATGGCAAAGAGTAAAATCACAGACTTCTTTCTGCTCTCTATCTCTGGATCGTTCTCTATTTTTCTCTGATTCCCCAATCCCTTACGCACCTTAATAGCCTGGAAGATGTGTCTGACAGTCAGAACATTGAGAAAGAGAAGAAAAATGAATGGGAACATTGGTGTTAAAAATTGTTCCAAATATCTGAAACTTATCCACCGACGGTCGTAATAATAACTGGACCAGACATGACAGGACCATTGAATGTTGTTGATAATCGTTCCAGGTTTAAATCGGAAGTACGTAGGAATGTTCTTTAACGAGAAGAAAATAGAGATGATTGCGAGAACCCTCATTGCAGTTTTCTTTGTGCAATACGTAGTTTTCATCTGATGAAAACAAATGGCGACAAATCGATCGAAAGAAAAGGCAACAGTGAACCAGACAGAACAGTCAATTGTCAGGTGGTGGAGGACATTGATAAGACTGCAAACCGGAGTGATGCTCAGGAAACAAATTGGATAATAAAATTTTTGAAATCGGATAAGTACGACATAAAAAAAAATGAACAGTAGATCAGACGTTGCCATGGCCACCAGGTAGATAGTGCTGCATGTGGAAAGACCACATTTGCCCCGAGCTAAAATTACAATCACCACGAGACTAACTGTAAGAGAAAGGGCAGGAAGAGATTTCATGTTGCTGATTGAGCATTATTCATGCAGACTTTACGTAATGACACAGAGATGATTGTTGTACTCTGTAATATAAAGTTTAAAGGATCTGAACCATATAACAGAAAACGCATTCTAAATGGATCATTTGCACTTGGAAAAGACACAGGGAACCACATGATCAGCGGATTGCTCATGAAAACACGATAATGTGTTCTCTTTTTGGTGCCGGCAGTGGTTGATTTCATATGCTTCATAGACGAAACAGACTGGTTGGGGTTTCCCATATGACCACAACATCCACCACAAAGACACTTTGGATCAGTTAAGCAAAGAATGGAAGAAACCCTACATACGTATGGGATTGCAAAATTTCTGCATTTCATTTTAAACCAACGTTTGTTCCTTATCAGATTAAACGATATTTTATCTTACTGTATATTGGCACAGACCTCTTACTTACCTAATGCATCATGCATTGTGCTAACCATTGTGAAATCACAAGAAAACATCTTTTTATTTGGAAATGATGGTGGAACGAAAGGCATTGCTGAGGCAGATACAGATTTTGGGACCTAGTATATGACCCTGAATAGTTGCTGCAGCGATGTTCGACAGTTGAGATGATTGCGTTACCACAGCCGAAACCATTTTCACCTGTGGTCATGATGAAACCAGGGAGAATGAGATTACCAGAATGTGATCTAATTTAGTTTTTTTTTAGGGCTGTCTTACTGTGAATCACTATTTGTGATTTGAATGTGAAAGAATTGAATCTTTTTTCAGGAACTAAAATTTAACTGTAAAAATAGGCACAATTGATTGATAAACAGACAGCCAATCCTACTGAAAATGCAAGGCAAACAGTCCTAATTGTGGAGCAAGACAGATTTAACATGTGAATATTGGGAAGGTCAGAGGTCATCGTGCAAAATGCAACAAACAAGTGGCAGAGTTTGAGCCCCCAGAGTCGGAATGTTTTCCATTATGACGATAAAAGAAGGGAACTGCTTATAAATCAGGAAATTGGATTTGTAAGCTGTGAACTGACATGGAGTATGGCAGATGGGTAGAGAATACATAGCGCTTTGTGATGTAATTATTGAATTTAGTTATTTGTTGAAACAGACTTTTTTTCCTATTGCTATTCCTATTTTTATTTTTATATGTTGCCTTAAAACTGATTGATGCACAGTTCTCATCGAGAGCTCTTCTTCCTAATGAAGCCACACATCACAAGTTGTATGGGAAGCGATCTCTGAACAATTAACTGTAGGCAGATTATGAATTGCAGTTTTAACAATTGATAATCTTATTCTAACCAGATACAGATGGCAAGTCGTGACAAAATTTCCAACTCTATATCCATACTTATTCATGTTCAGAAAAGACATTACTGTAGCCATTGTTTCACAACTTTCCCTAAACTTGCTGGAAGATTAATCAGCATCAAAAACATTGCTTGAATCAACATGATATGTCTTAATGGCATTTGGTTGAATGACCGTTATTGCTCTCGGAATATATTGTATCTGTTTATCTTCAATGGGACATTTCACTTTGTAAACGTAGCATCAAACACAATCAACCAGATGCGAATATTTTCCTAGTAGCAAACCATTGTATATTTACAAACTGCATTAAGAACTTCATCACTGGACAGTACAGAAATGAGGAAGGTCATCCAAACGAAGCAGTCACTGTTTCATATTCTTATAGTCATAATTACCTTTGCTGTCAGATATTATAAATCATTGTTGTGGTTCTGTTCTCCGAGCTGGGAATTTGTCTTGCAAACGTTTAGTCCCCTGTCTAGGTGACATCCTCAGTGCTTGGGAGCCTTCTGTGAAGCGCTTCTGTGCTGTTTCCTCCGGCATTTATAGTGGCCTGTCCCTGCCGCTTCCGGTTGTCAGTTCGAGCTGTCCACTGTAGTGGCCGGTATATTGGGTCGATGTGTTTGTTGATAGAGTCTGTGGATGAGTGCCATGCCTCGAGGAATTGTCTGCTGGTAGCGCTAGAGGGAAGGACTAAAATCACTAAGAAACGATAAGAACATAATTATACTACCAGCAAACAAATGCAGAATGACGGTCATCCTGGACAAAGCAGACCACATTCAAAAAGCACAACAACTACTTGCAGATGCCAACACCTACCAAAAGAGGGAGTTTGACCCCACCCCACAGCTCACCAATAGGATAAACAACACACTGAGGAATCTAGAAAAAACGGACAGATAACCAGGTCTGACCTACAAAGAATGAAGCCTGAAAGCAACAACACCCCCAGATTCTATGGACGACCCAAAGTGCACAAACCAGACATCCCTCTCAGACCCATAGTATCACTACCAGGGACACCATCACACAAACTGGCCAAAGAACTACAGCAGAAACTGAAACACCTGATCAGCGGATCCAGACAATCTATACAATCGACACAGGAATTCTTGGACATCATCTGAAATATACACATAGACAAGGAAGAAACTATGGTCTCATTCGATGTAACGGCACTGTTCACCTCCATCGACAAAACACTAGCCAAAGAAACAATAGCCAACATGCTGGACAGACATCACAGACAACAGGACTTTGAACCTATCAACAAAGACGGCATACTTAAACAACTGGACTTGTGCCTCACAACATACTTCACATCCAATAACCAAATATACGAATAAATCAACGGAACACACATGGGCTCACCGATCTCTGGACTCATAGCAGAAGCAGTAATGCAAAGGTTAGAACAAACAGTCTTACCACAACTTCGACCCAAACTCTGGGTCAGATACGTGGATGACAACTTTGTCATAATTAAAAACACAGAGAGAGAGAACACACACCAGATCATCAACGCCACACTCACAGGAATCCGATTCACTGGAGAGGAAGAAAAGGACAACCAACTCCCATTCCTAGACGTGATGGTACAGAGAACACCGAACGGAGAATTCACCACAAAGGTTTACAGGAAAGTCACACACACATACCAAGTCCTAAACTATGAAAGCAACGACCCCAACACACACAAACGAAGTTGCATCAGGACACTATTCAAAAGGGCCACAACACACTGCAGCACACCAGAACTACAAAAAGAGGAAGAGGAACACCTATACAAAGTATTCACCAAAAACGGATACCCTCGCAATTTCATCAACAGATGCCTAAGGGAGAGACAACGGAACGAGGACAGGCCGCAACCCAATGGACGAGCCACACTACCATACATCAGGAGCATTTCTGAACTGACAGCCAGAGTACTGCGACCACTAGGACTCATAACAGCACACAAACCAACAGCCACGCTCTGACAACAGCTCACCAGAACAAAGGACCCGATACCCAACATGACCAAAACTAATGTAGTGTACAACATCCCATGCAAGGACTGCAGAAAACACTACATCAGACAAACAGGAAGACAGATAAGGATCCGGATACACGAACACCAACTAGCCACGAAACGACACGACCAGATGTCCCTAGTAGCCACACACACAGACGACAAGCAACATGAAATCGACTGGGACAACACTACCATTATAGGGCAAGCCAAACAGAGAACAGCCAGGGAATTCCTAGAGGCATGGCACTCATCCACAGACTCTATCAACAAACACAAAGACCTGGACCCAATATACCGGACACTGCAGTGGACAGGTCGAACTGACAATCGGAAGTGGCAGAGACAGGCCACTGTAAATGCCGGAGCAAACAGCACAGAAGCGCTTCACAGGAGGCTCCCAAGCACTGAGGTTGTCACCTCGACAGGGGAAGAAACGTTTGCAAGCCAAATTCCCAACTCGGCGAACAGAACCACAACAACGAGCACCCGAGCTACAAATCTTCTAACAAACTTTGAATTATAAATCATTCTTTTCCCCACAAACAGCTAAATTCATAGTCAGAGATACTTCTCCATGCTGAAGATCGCTGGGGTAAATTCTTCTGCTCCATTTAATAATTCCCACTCAGCATAATTTTCCTTTGAGTGATGCTCCCAGTTACGCTTTCACACTCCGGTCATTTGTTCCTCTTTAGTTAGGAAATCACTTTCGATAAAGTTCTATTTGAAGATGCTCACTGAATCACTCTGTCACTGGAATTGGGTGTCAATTTATTGACCCTTATGCAATATAGATCTACAGTAAAAGATACACTTAGCAAAACTTACAATTGGAGTCACAGGTAGTCTCCTCTCGGTGCTCCACACTTACGACAATGCTGCATTTACAGGTCTCCACAGAAACGCAAGAATGCTGCGTCATAAGTTTCTGTTTGAGCAGTTACCCACACTCAGTGCAATTCGACAATGGAATACCCTCCGAGTACCATGTGGCCACTGGAGCCAGGGGATCCGGACTGAAGTTCGTGATCCTTGTTCAGTACAATTACACAATCAGTACACACTTCAAACAGAGTCATTCCTGGAGATCTAGATCAATTGGACACAACATTCCAGTCGATCGTGCGTTAACATAGAGTGACTGAAAGTTGCAGACAAATGGTTTTCTTTATTTCAATTTAGAAGTTACACGACAGAGATGGTTTGGAAATATTAACCGCAAACATTAATATCACACAGGAAGAACACGTACCGCCCCAGTCCAGTGCCCATGAAGTGGAGGGATAAATATAACCAATATGCATGTCGATGGATCAGCATTCAGAAAGCACTCCATATCAGGGTGTAAGATGCTCTGGCGAAGGAAAGACCAAACCTCAAGACACGATCCTACTCCAAGAGCCCATCGAAGAATGCTTTTGCCCCAGAACTCTCAGTGTGCTGTGTTGTACTCACCTCTGGCATGATGAATGTAATCTGTGTTCTCGGAAACGTACAGAGGCTTATTGGGTACGAAGTAAAATTTATTTGACTAAGAAGTCTCCATTTTCCTTCAAATGAACCATTTTGGAATGGAAGAAGACAGGCCATTATTGCATCAAAATGCCTGATCCACGCCAGTGATGTCACAAACGCTGTGCCAAATTTCTCCCAGCAAGCAGTTTTGATGTGGCAACCCTGACAATTGCACAAAACAGCAGGTCCCTGTAATCTTACTTCACTCTCACCATCAAGATAATCTCTACCCCTCAATTGCCTCAAAACATTCTGGGATAGCTCAGCACCGAAATGTGATCTTCAATAAATCCCCTCACTTTAAACACTGATTCGAAAAATATGAAACATTTCATCGAAGCAGAAGGAGCTGAACATGCTGAACTGCCTTGCCTGGGGTCAATGCCCAGAATGGTCATCCACACCCAGCATAGGTTTCGTCATAAACAAGTTCCCACATCGTAAACACAGGTGAGTAGTCATTCCCACTCACCTCTGCTTTCCGATCATTCAGAAAACAAGGGACATGTGACGTTATTAAGAAGTAGATTGGCTCAAATCGGCCAACAAGATCTTGAACTACATCGATATAGCCAAGCAATTATAACCGTTGGCATTTATATCTCTATATAAATTTATCTGTGTGGTGTGAATCAAAATCACTGCTTGGACAGACACGGCACATGAAAATCGCATTGATGCCCCACACCATGTGGCAAAGAGTGTCATTCAAAGCAGGGTCGACAAAACGGTACATATTATTGTAACAGTGTGCTGCTGATGGATTAGATATCAATTGGTGACACTGATAGGTTGTCTAAGTCACCAATCCGTTCAATTCTGAACATCGGCACACGCAGCAGGGCTAAATGTTACTCCATTTTGCCCAATATTCTTGAGCCTTATTGGAACCTTGGAGCAGTAAGATAATCTGAAATATCTTAAATTGTACTTCAGTCACCCCAAACCGACTTCTCTTCCAACAGGTAAAATCTGCTGTACCACACAATCTCCAAAGTTCTGAGTCCTCTATCGTACAATAACAGGAATGTCTCAAAATTGACAGAGACCTGCAGTCCAACGTATAACACAACGGTTTCTCAGTAAATTGGTCGAAATTATATGCAGGATGTTCATCTCCAAAATGTCAGAACCGGAAAAATGACAGCGACGAGAATAAAAATAATCATAAATTCAGATTAGATAAGATTACTTACAGTGTGGAAACAGGCCCTTCGGCCCAACAAGTCCACACTGCCCCGCCGAAGCGCAACCTACCCATACCCCTACATCTACCCCTTTCCTAACACGACGGGCAATTCAGCATGGCCAATTCACCTGACTTGGACATCTTTGGAATGTAGGGGGAAACCCACGCAGACACGGGGAGAATATGCAAACTCCACCCAGAGAGTCGCCTGAGGCAGGAATTGAACGCTAGTCTCTGGCACTATGAGGCAGCAGTGCTAACCACTGTGCCACCGTGCCGCCCGCAAATACAGAGTAACAATCCCAATCAAAAGCCCTTATATACCATTCATATAGACCAGTATCGTTTGGGGAATATCGAAATATAACACAACAAAGGGAAAGTCGGGAAATATCTTGTTTGATAACCTGTTTCACCACTGTTGGATTGCTGCTGCCACAAGATTCAAGATCTCATTATTTTTCATATTCGATTCCTCCCGACTGTATTGTGCATCTTTTTACAAATGGTACTACTCACATGTTTTTTGTGGAAAGAAACAATCGAGAAATACACATCTAATTTGGAACCCTGTGCTCAAAATCCCTCCCAGCAATCCGTCCTCACATATATCGTGGTCCCACACACCCACTGATTGACGAAAACACACAAGATGTTCAAAGCCATCTGTGCTGACACTCACTTATCACTCCGTAGTGACCTACTCACACCAAACATTGCCCACCTGGTATCTGCTGTCCCATTTGGAACAAGATATCTCAGAGACATCCACCAACAAAATTCCTTTGCATCAAGGAATTCGAAACACCTTACTCAGAGGTTACTAAGATGTCGGTCGTTACAAACACCATCTGACTGATAGTACGGTTTGAGCTACCACGGAGCGAGATCGGTCTTCTTCAACACTCTCTCGACCAGCCAGGGCCAGTGCTCATTCAAATTCCATCAGTATGGCCGCAGTGCCAACCCATTCTGCGCGGCATGGAGAAACAGGCAATGCTGCAAATTACTGAGGGGCCTCCTAATCAATAAACTATTCACAGTAAAATCAGTAAGTGGAGACATTGTCATCTGCCATTGGTATTTGCCATGCTAAATGGAAAGGAAATAACTATTAACCATAGAGTGGAAATAAGTATGATTTAATGCAGAGATTTTTAAAACTAAATTGTTTCAAGACTTACCAGGAATACCAAAAATGGCAAAGATTGTATAGTATATTTTTTCGATCATTATCGTTGGAACATACATTTTGCTGTTTGTGAAATAGCCTTTGATGTCCTGCTGCTGATAGTCTGTCTGAATGTGGAGAATTACCTGGCGCTGACACAGTTCAAAAGATATTATTTTATATCATGTGATGGTCCACTGGGAAACACTGATTTTGTATCCAATATTTTTAACAAACAACTTATGACAGAAGGTTTATTTTAAATTTGTGATGTAATTGAGATTTAAGCCTGTAATTGAAATACCCCAAAGACTAGATTAATCTGATCCTGTTAGATCTCTTATATTAATTGTAAATCTTCTTCAAAATTCAATGCTTGTAAAAAATCATGTATAGTTCTTCCCATCAATACCAAAATATTTTTCGATATTCTTTTCAGTGACTGCATACATTTTGATCAGGCTTTACAGTCATTCAATAGTTCGCGTGGTTGACCTTTTTAAAAGCTGTTGAACTGCATATTGTTGTATCCCTATTTTGCTTTTTAATCCAATTTACAACACATTTGGGAAATTCTATCTGTGAATGAGCACTCTCAAACAGAACCTGAAGCTGATAGAAACCACAATAGCTGGAACGTGCACTAAGTGATATAGTTCGCAAAACAAATGCAAAAACTAAACAGAAAAGATTCAGACCTTTGACTTCAGAATCCAGAATGACAGAATGATACATAATACAAGTGACACTTGGACCTGTCGTGTTCATTCCACCAAAATGAATCTAAATCTACATTAATCCCACTTTCCACTGCTTGGCCTATAGACTTGTATGTTATGACATTTCAAACGCTCATCCAAGTAATTTTAAAAGTGTGTATGTTTTCCCATCTCAAGCACCCTCCCAGACAGTGCATTTCAGGTAAATACCATCCTCTGGAAGAAACGAATTTCCCGCATGTCCACTATGAACCTCCTGCCTTTCACATAGAATTATGCAACCTTGTTCCTGACACTAAGACTGAGAGAAAAAGCTGCTTTGGATTCACACTGTCCATGCCCCTTATAAGTTAAACACCTGCTCTAGATAAGTCACTCCGAACTTATCCACCCTCCCTCTGCACAGCTAAATTGTTGCAAACTGAGCACCATTCTGGTGAATCTCCTTTGCACTTCTTCCAGTGCAATCACACCCTTCCTATGGTGCACTTCCGAAACTACACACAATACTCCAACTGTGGATTAAACCAAGTTCTGTACAGCTTCAACATGCCCTCTCCTTTTATAATCCTCCTACATTTCTCATGAAGGCATTATGCACGAGAAGTCGACTTCCCAAGTCCTCGGATACCGTCTGTTCTGCTGTGCTCTCCCAGCGCCATACTGTTTGACTCTGATCTCCAGCATCTGCAGTGCTCACTTTCTCCTTATAATCTATGCATCGACTGAAAAAGGCGAGTGTCCTATACGCATTCTAAACTCCCCCAGTATCCTGTCATTCCACCTGCAGGGATCTGTCAACAGCACCTCAAATCCGTTCGGATCCTCTGATCTTCCTAATGTCGGGCTATTCATTGAGTACACCCTTTTATGGTGACTGCGTTTCTTTTAAAGTGCTTCATCTAACATTTCAGAAGGATTACATTTTATCAACCACTCATCTGCCCATCTGACCAATCTATCTATTTCTATCTGACACCTAAGAATATATACCTCCATGACAATGACCCAGACAATGCTCATATCATCGAAAATCCTATTTCACGTTCCCAATCTCTTCAACTGCTTCTCCCCATTCCCCAGCCACACCCACTCCGTAAAACACACACACACATTCTCAGTCCCCCATGTGCGAACATGTCAAAGCCTTTGCTCAATTCCTATGAACTACTTCAACTGCCCTACCCTTATTGAGAGATCTGGCCACCTCATCGAAAGACTTCACCAGATTTATGAGGCATGACCCCCTCTGACGAAACCGTCCTGACTATCCACGGTGAAAACATTCCGCACTAAATGGAGATGAATTCTATCCTTTGGTTTTTTTTCTCCAATCGTGTCCTGAACACTGATGTCAAACTCAGTAGCCTGTTATTCCTGTTCGATCTCCACCTTCCCTCTTGAACAATGGAAACACACCAGCTGTCCTCTGGCACACCCCGCCCCCCACCCGCCTCCACCCCCAACCCCCGCCCGTCCCCTCCCCACCGTAGCTGAAGAGGAATTGAAAGTTTCAGTAAGCGACCCTTTAAATTTTTCCGTTGTTCCTTTGGTTATATATCCTACGCAAATCAGAACTTTTACACAATTAAGGTCTCCAAAATCTGCAATATCTGCTCGCAGCATATAAATGGTGAGAGATTGAGCGAGTTTCGTTTTTTTAACTCTTTCACTTCCCATTCAGTTTCCCAACCATACAAAGGGAAGACAAAATGTGTTCCAAGAATCTTGATATTCTATTTTTTTGAATAAACGCATTGCAAAGTTCTTTCAGACTAAGTAAAAGCCGATTTCAGAACAAGAGAATTGTACACTGTGGAAGCAAGCAATTTGTAAAACGATTCCACACCGACTCATTGTACAGCATCCGACTTGACCCACCCTTTACCCTATCGTTGTAACGTCTCATTTCCCTTGTCCAATCCAGCTTTCCTGCACATCGCTGGACACTATGGGCAGGACAGAACGTCTCGTTCATTCCATCTGCACTTCCCTGGACTCTGGGAGGGAAGTGGATCATCCAAAACCCAGACAGAGACTGCGGGGACATGCGAAATCCACACAAACAGTCGTAAAGAGTGGAAATAACCCAGGTCCATGGTGGTGTGAGGCAGAAGTGCTAAACACTAAGTCACTGCATATAACACTCATAATTCAGAAGAATGAATTAGGTGTTTTACTCTCTCTCTCTCTCTCTCTCTCTCTCTCTCTCTCGCACACACACACGGACGCACACACGCACAATCACACACACACACACACACACACACCACATGAAATGTATTTTTACTTTCTTCTTTCACGACTTTACACTTTCCTTTGCATGGGGAAACAATTCCTCTGATCATAAACAGTTGCTTTTTCCTCACTGAGCAAATACACTAAGCCATCTTGATTTTCTCTTAATTGTTCGCAGTCAATGGTAATGCCATTGCCTGGTCTCATTTTGACTGCATTCACATTTTCTCGGTATCAAGTAGAAACAAGTTAATAATTCGCTAAATAATAATAAAACTTATATCTTTATTGAGTAATTGACAGAAAACTTTCAAGTTGGTCTCAAATTCAGGCAGGAAGCCAGCTTTAAATCCGTTCATTTTATGACTTTTAATATTGACATAAAGCTATTGTCAATTCAAGTAACAACCCATCAAATTCATAAATGTCCTTTAGGGAAAGAAAACTGCTGTCCACAGCCAAACTGGGCTCCACGTGTCTCCATGCTCAAAGAAATTGATGTTGTTTTCGGAGGTTAGTCATATAAGCTCAAGGCCCACACTGCATGAGATCCTCAGGATTGTGTTCTTGACGTAACAGTCTTTTGTAACTGTACAACACACCTCTTGTCAATTAAAAGAGCCATAAGGTACACTGTTTGCGAATAATTGCACAATCCTCAGCAGTATTCCTGGATACTGCAGCACTCCATGCCGCAATGATGCAAAATCTCAGAAACATCCAAGGCTGTGCTGATCAGTGCCAATGAAAATGCGTACCACACAAATGTCAAACAATTACGACCTCGAATACGAGATCATTAAAGTTCCACCTCTTGACATTCAGAGGCTTTGCTGATTATGAACCATTGTGATCAAGAACCTGGAGTTACTATTGAGCAGACAATGAACTGTGGCTCCAAGAGCAGGTCAGAGGGAAAGAACGCTGCCATGGCCAACGCATCACATAACACCGAAAACCTCACCACCACCTCCTGTGCAACGCACAAATCAATTTGATTGGTGCCATATTTGGTAAAATATTTGCATACATGCATTCCATCCACCACCGATGTTCAGTGAAAGCATTATGCATGATTGACAATACACATTGCAGAAAATCGCTCATGTTCGTTCAGTCGCATCTTCCAAATAGCGACTGTCACATTTCCAAAGACAAAGGCAGTAGATGCATGGGAACACCTCTCGCTGCATGTTCCCTACTCGGTCACTCACCACCCTGCCTTTAATGTATCTTTATTCAAAAAAATTGTCTTCACCCCAATGGACAATAAAGTTACTCTCTTATTAATGAGAAATGAGTGGTTGTGAGTTCAACCTGAGGGTTACCATGTCCCAGGTGAGTGTTGATGGTGGGAATTTAGGAACTTTATGGTGATATCAACCAGTGTGGGAAGCGACCCACACTGTTGGTGCTACTCTACATCGCAAAAACAGCCGTCCAGCTCGCAAAGCTGCAGGAGGTCAGTTAGCACAGCTGGATTGACAGCTGCTGTGAGATATAGAGAGGTGAGGTAATCTTCTGTTCAATATCGCTGCCAGTTATCTCACTGTCTGACAGAACAGCCCGCCGTATCTAAGATGATTCGTTCGGTGTGCCATTGTCAAACTCCTGCACATTCCCTCTCTCCTGTCCCCATCATACCTTCAACTATTTTTTACGACACTGTCGCGACTGTAGTGGCACAGGAAAGCAGCTACAATAAAATACTGAAGGGAAATAAATTTTGGTCCATACATTAAAAAACAATCCCGCTGAATTAATTGCTGAAACATGCCTGAACAAACCATTTTGATAGCCAAGATTATGACACCAGAAAATTCAGAATAATGTACAAGTAAAACCATTGGATATGTAAACATTTGGCAGATTTTTTTCGTGTTGAGACTGAATAAGAGAATATGCGTGAGAGTGTAAGAGAGATAGTGCGAGAAAGAAATGGCATGTCAATTGCTGAACTCAGTTCAATGTCATTTTAACTATGATGAAATACATTGAGCAAAGACCACTGCTGGCTGAATTTTCTTTCAACGTTTTCGACACTTTGAAGCATTTTCATACATGACAGTCCGAAAGTGGTTGGTACATGTCGCACGTTACAATGTTCCTGCTTCTATTCGCAGAAATAGCTCCTTATAATCCTAAATCATCATCTGATGTTTGCGCAGCCCTTGTGTCTCAGATGAAAATATCGTCCTTGTGATCTAAGATTGGTCAGTGTTTGTGCTCGAGAGTAATAAAACATAGCATCCATGCCAAATTGCGTATTGTTATTGAAATGATGAAGTTCTCTGATCAGCATTTACGCTGCAGATGGATTAGAAAAGTATTGTTATCTATATTGGGTGACACAAGTATCGGGAGAGAAGAGTAAATTTTCCAGAGAGGGGTTTTACATTCAAACCGACATTGAATGATTACTGTTTGTGCAAGGATATGATGGCTCAGTGGTAAGCACTGCTGCCTCACATGTCAGGTCCACATGATCGATTTCACCATCGCGCGACTGTCTGTGTGGAGTTTTCACATTCTCCCAGTGTCTGTCCGTGTTTCTTTCATGTGTCCCGGTTTACTCCCACAATCCAAATATGTACAGGTGAGGTGCTACAGTCAGGGGTAAATGTCGGGGAATGGATATGGTAGGGTTACCCTTCAGACGGTTGGTGTGTACGTCGTGGGGAATAAAAGGCCTACTTCTACACTGGAGGAATTCTACCGTTTTATGAAGGAGATAGGGAACAAAACTTCTGTCAATAGCTGATTCAAGACAATATGTCTGAGAAGAGTTCCAATCGCTCGTACTTTGGAGATAGGCTCACTGCCAGTTCTTCAAAATGTCACTTTCCAAATGGAAGTATTGTTTTACTGAATTACGTAATGATATTGTCAACACTTTCTTTCAAAATGAAGCATACAAAACAAACTAATAATACTTGTTAAAAGAGTACAAATAATGGAACCATTTAGTTAACACATTTCGCTCCCTGGAGATTCGATGCTCGAATTAGAACCAGAATTAGGCTGTATTGTCACGTATCCTGATGAATATAAACACGTGAGAACAGTAAACAGTGTACAATGTCCCCATTCTCAGGTATCCACTTGGTTACACAAGCAGAATTTAAAAAAAAAACAACATTACAAATAACACAGCCAAAGGTGTGTGTGGGGGGAGGGATGGGAGTTGGCTGGATTGGGGGGAGGGGGGAAATATCCGGACATTAAAGTTTAAATCTTTTCTCGATAAGCGTGTTTGCAATCACCAGAACAGGCACATGGACTAAGCAATCGCCTGTAGTATTGATCCGCCTACGATTCCGCATTTAATAGGAAGGGATGTCGTTGCTGGAAGAGGTTGCAACGATAAAGAACGTTGCACAGACTGGACGATGAAGCAGTGAGAGGTAGATCTACCGGGATTGGAGCAGATAACAGTAATATTGTAGGGTATAGAGACTGTAGGAGGTTCTAGCGATGACCAGAATGGCATGGATGAGAGGGGTTTGCAGAGATAGAGAGGGCAGGAGTATCTGAAGGAGTTGACAGCGACAGGGAGATGTGTGACCGCTGGAGGAGTTTTCAGAGATTTCGACAATTATCGGTTTTGGTGGAAGGTCCATAGATGGACATTGCTGCTGCATGGAATTATACAAGAAGGGAGGCTCTTGGGTTGGAGGACCTGACAGAGGGTGTAACAGAAGGTGTGAATAGACTTGAGCAGATGATGAAAAAACGAAGTGTTGTTGGGCTATTTTATATCACTGAGACAGAGAATGACATAGATTGTGGAGTCAATTACCTATATATGGAGGAGTGTAGCTGCTGGAGATCATTACTGAGATAAGGAAAAATGTCAGGGCGTACGTGGTTTCCAGAGATAGAGAGAGATGTAAATGCTGGAAGATGTTACAGAAATTGGAACGGACGCAGGTGCTCTCAGAGTTAACCGAGATCGGCTGGGTGTTTGTGCTCGCAAGTGTCAGAGAGATCGGGCGTCGCCTTGGGCCTGATTGATTTGATTTGATTTACTGTACTCAGGTGTACCTAAGTACAGTGCTTTGTTTGCGAGCAGCATTTGTTGGATCAGAATAATCGAGCATACACATCACATACACTTCGATAAAGTAAGGCACAATGTTTTCATTGTACAAGCGATGCATGAAACAAAATCAATATAAACAAGATGAGCACAATTTGAAGTTAGGGAGTCCATCCAACATTCTGATAACGGGAGGGAAGAAACCACTCTTGAAACTGATGGTGCCTGATCATGCTTCTGGATCTTCTGGTTGACGGAAGATGTTGCAGGAGAATATTACCGAGGTCGGAGGGAGCATGATTTTGTTGGCAGTCTTTCAAGTGGTAATGAGTTGTGTAAGTGTAGTCCATGGATGAAACCGTGACTTTCCTGATGAGCTCCGATCTGCACACAACCTTCTGTAGTTTTTGACAGTCCTCGGCTGAACAGTTGCCGGCCGAAGCCATTATGCGCCATGATACTGTGCTTTCCATGGTGCATCTGTGAAAGATCTTGAGATTCTTTCGACAAAGCGAACTTCCTAAGCTACCTGAGGGAGAAGTGGTGTTGATGTGCCTTATTAACCATTGTATCAACACGAGCCGTCCAGGACAGGATGCTGGTTATCGACGGCCAGAGGAACTTGTTGTTCTCAACCCTCTCAACGTCCTCTCCTCTGATGTAGATGAAGTCATACATAAATGAAGGTGTGAAGATTGTACAGATATAGGGATGTGTGTAAGGGTTAGTGAGGTTCAAGAAAGGGAAACGTGTCCGGGCAGTTTGAGTTTAGAGAGAGGGGGCAATGTATCGGCATTGGAAAACGTTACAGACAAACGGAGGCAAGTCAATGCGGAAGGAGTTGGCAGAGACAAAGATGCATGTTAGGCTGGAGGTTGCTACAAATATAAGGAAGCATGTAGATGATGGAGGATTGTACAGAAGTTAAGAGCTGTAGTAATTGGGGGTTGCAGAGATAGGGAGGTGTGTGTGGCTGGAGATGGTTACTGAGATATGGAGGGGTGTAGCTGGTGTCAAAGGTCTTGGGGTAGTAGTGGAGTGATGAAAGGGCTGGAGAAAGTTACAGACATGTGCAGGGGTGTAGCTGGTGTTAGAGATCACAGACGAGGGAGGTCAGAGGTATCGTGGCTGTACATGGGTGGAGAGTTTTTGAGGGGTGAAGCTCGTGTGAGACGGCACGTAGGTCATAGTGGTGGGAGGGATGTAGGGGCTGGAGAAGGTTACAGCGATATGGAGTGGTGTAGCTGGGGTCAGAGGTCATGGAGGAAGGAAGCGCGAGTGGGAGAGGCGGGTTTAGGTTATACAGATGTAGAGACGTGTAGCTGGTGTCAGAGATCATCAGGTGGGAGGGGAGTTATGTAGAGCCTGTAGATGGTTGCTGAGGAATCGATGGGGTGTAGCTGGTTTCAGAGATCAAGGAGTTAGGGGAGAAAGCAGAAGATATCGATAGAGATATGAAGATGTGCAACTGGTGTGAGATGTCATAGAAGTTGATGGAGTTGGGTGTAGTGGCTGGAGAGTGTTGTAGAGAAATGGGAGGTTCAGAGGGTTTAAGACGTCATAGAAGTGAGGGGGTAGCAGTGTAGCACCTGGAAAAGGTTAAAGATATATGGAGAGGTACAGCTTGTATTAGCCATCACAGAGGCAGGAGTGGTGTGGTGGGGGGATAGAGACGGTTGAAGAAAAATGTAGGGGTGCAGCTGGTGTCAGGGATCATAGAGGTGAGAGGGAGGGAAAGAGGATCTGTCGAGGGTTACAGAGATATGAAGAGGTGTGGCTGGTGTTAGAGGCCATACAAGTGCGAGGGGACAGGGTGTCGGGTCTTGCAGGGGTTGCAGAGATATTGAGGGGTTAAACTGGTGTCAGAGGCAATAGAACTGGGGGGCGGATTGAGGGGCTGGTGAGGATTACCGAGATATGCAGATATATAGCTGGTGTTGAAGGTCATAGTTTTGCTAGTGGAGAGGTGTTGGGGCTAGAGAGGGTTACAGAGATATGGAGGGGTGGAGCTGATGTTATAGAGGTGAGAGGGGTCTCGGATCTGTGGAAGGTTACAGAGATATGAAAAGGTATAACTGGTGGGTGAGCAATAAAAGAGGTGGGAGGGGACGGGTGTCTGGGCTGGCGAGGGTTAAAGAGTTAAGGAGGATTGTTGTGGTTCTGTTCGCCGAGCTGAAAATTTGTCTTGCAAACGTTTCGTCCCCTGTCTAGGTGACATCCTCAGTGCTTGGGAGTCTCCTTTGAAGCGCTTTTGTGCTGTTTCCTCCGGCATATATAGTGGCCTGTCTCTGCCGTTTCCGGTTGTCAGTTCGAGCTGTCCGCTATAGTGGCCGGTATATTGGGTCCAGGTCGAAGTGTTTGTTGATAGAAGCTGTGGATGAGTGCCATGCCTCTAGGAATTTCATGGCTGTTATCTGTTTGGCTTGCCCTATAATGGTAGTGTTGCCCCAGTCGAATTCATGTTGCTTGTCGTCTGTGTGTGTAGCTACTAAGGATAGCTGGTTGTGTGGTTTCGTGGCTAGTTGGTGTTCGCGTGGACGCATCGTTAACTGTCTTCCTGTTTGTACAATGTAGTGTTTTGTGCAGTCCTTGAATGGGATTTTGTATACGACATCAGTTTTGCTCATGTTGGGTATCGGGTCCTTCGTTCTGGTGAGTTATTGTCTGAGCGTGGCTGTTGGTTTGTGTGCTGTTATGAGTCCGATTGGTCGCAGTAGTCTGGCCGTCAGTTCAGAAATGCTCCTGATGTATGGTAGTGTGGCTAGTCCTTTGGGTTGCGGCATGTCCTCGTTCTGTTTTCTCTCCCTTCGGCATCTGTTGATGAAATTGCGAGGGTATCCAATTTTGGCGAATACCTTGTATAGGTGTTCCTCTTCCTCTTTTTGTAGTTCTGGTGTGTTGCGGTGTGTTGTGGCCCTTTTGAATAGTGTCCTGATGCAACTTCGTTTGTGTGTGTTGGGGTCGTTGCTTTCATAGTTTAGGACTTGGTCTGTGTGTGTGGCTTTCCTGGAAACTTTTGTGCTGAATTCTCCGTTCGGTGTTCTCTGTACCATCACGTCTACGAATGGGAGTTGGTTGTCCTTTTCTTCCTCTCCAGTGAATCGGATTCCTGTGAGTGTGGCGTTGATGATCTGGTGTGTGTTCTCTATTTCTGTGTCTTTAATTATTGCAAAGGTGTCATCCACGTATCTGACCCAGAGTTTGGGTTGAATTTGTGGTAAGACTGTTTGTTCTAACCTTTGCATTTCTGCTTCTGCTATGAGTCCAGAGATCGGTGAGCCCATGGGTGTTCCGTTGATTTGTTCGTATATTTGGTTGTTGGATGTGAAGTGTGTTATGAGGCACAATTCCAGTAGTTTAAGTATGCCGTCTTTTTTGATTGGTTCAACCTCCTGTTGTCTAGTATGTCAGTCCAGCAGGTTGGATATTGTTTCTTTGGCTAGGGTTTTGTCGATGGAGGTGAACAGTGCCGTTACTTCGAATGAGACGATAGTTTCTACCCTGTCTATGTGTATATTTCTGATGATGTCCAAGAATTCCTGTGTCGATTGTATAGATTGTCTGGATCCGCTGATCAGGTGTTTCAGTTTCTGCTGTAGTTCTTTGGCCAGTTTGTGTGATGGTGTCCCTGGTAGTGATACTATGGGTCTGAGTGGGATGTCTGGTTTGTGCACTTTTGGTAGTCCATAGAATCTGGGGGTGTTGTTGCTTTCAGGTTTCATTCTTTGTAGGTCAGACCTGGTTATCTGTCCGTTTTTTTGTCGATTCCTCAGTGTGTTGTTTATCCTATTGGTGAGCTGTGGGGTGGGGTCAAACTCCCTCTTTTGGTAGGTGTTGGAATCTGCAAGTAGTTGTTGGGCTTTTTGCATGTACTCTGCTTTGTCCAGGATGACCGTCATTCTGCCTTTGTCTGCTGGTAGTATAATTATGTTCTTATCGTTTCTTAGTGATTTTAGTGTTTCCCTCTCCTTGGTGTTGAGATTATGTGTTTGCTTTTTTCTTGTTATCAGCGGTACGATACTTTGTCTCACAGTTTGTTCTGTCTCTTCTGTCAGTCCATTATTCCCGAGTGTGCATTCTCGTGCTGCTAGGAAGTCTGCTGTCTTGGCGTCCCTGTTATTGTAGTTGAGTCTCTTGGCCAGTATTGTTCTTTCCATGTCTGTGAGATGTCTGTGGGAGAGTTTTCTAACCCAGGTGTGTGATTTGGTGTCCTCTTCGTTGTGTGTTAGTTTGGCCATTTTTTCTTTTAGTGCCGTTTTTTGCGGTGTGTGGTCCTGTTCTGGCCTATGGTGACGGACTGTTCTATGGTCCGGGTCCATTCCTGATTGGTGGTTTTTGAAATTAACGATTTTTGGCGCGCAATGTCTTGTCTGTATTTGTGTAGTCTGTTGTGAGCGTCGATAAGCATTACCCAGATCATCCTGAATCAGTTCTGCCTGGCTGTGTCCCTGGCTTGTGGATTGTTGACTGGTGGTCTGTATCTGACACATGGTGGAAGGATTCGATTCTTTCGGCATTCATGCAGGAACCGGAGTTGTTCGTATGTGGCGCTGAGGCGGTTCGCACAGGATGCCCATTTCCTGGCTTTTCTTTGCGTCTCTCGCCCGTAGGTGTTCAAAGTTTATGAGAAGATTTGTAGCTCGGGTACCCGTTGTTGTGGTTTTGTTCGCCGAGCTGGGAATTTGTCTTGCAAACGTTTCGTCCCCTGTCTAGGTGACATCATCAGTGCTTGGGAGAGCCTCCTGTGAAGCGCTTCTGTGCTGTTTCCTCCGGCATTTATAGTGGCCTGTCTCTGCCACTTCCGGTTGTCAGTTCGAGCTGTCCACTGTAGTGGCCGGTATATTGGGTCCAGGTCGGTGTGTTTGTTAATAAAGTCTGGGGATGAGTGCCATTCTCTAGGAATTCCTGGCTGTTCTCTGTTTGGCTTGCACTATAATAGTAGTGTTGTCCCAGTCGAATTCATGTTGCTTGTCGTCTGTGTGTGTGGCTACTAAGGATAGTTGGTCGTGTCGTTTCGTGGCAAGTTGGTGTTCGTGTATACGGATCGTTAACTGTCTTCCTGTTTGTCCGATGTAGTGTTTCGTGCAGTACTTGCATGGGATTTTGTACACTACATTAATTTTGCTCATGTTGGGTATCGGGTCCTTCGTTCTGGTGAGTTGTTGTCTGAGCGTGGCTGTTGGTTTGTGTGCTGGTATGAGTCCTAGTGGTCGCAGTAGTCTGGCTATCAGTTCAGGAATGCTCCTGATGTATGGATGACACCTTTGCAATAATTAAAAACACAGAAATAGAGAACACACACCAGATCATCAACGCCACACTCACAGGAATCCGATTCACTGGAGAGGAAGAAAAGGACAACCAACTCCCATTAGTAAACGTGATGGTACAGAGAACACCGAATGGAGAATTCACCACAAAGGTTTCCAGGAAAGCCACACACACAGACCAAGTCCTAAACTATGAAAGCAACCACCCTAACACACACAAACGAAGTTGCATCAGGACACTATTCAAAAGGGCCACAACACACTGCAGCACACCAGAACTACAAAAAGAGGAAGAAGAACCCCGATACAAAATATTCGCCAAAAACGGATACCCTCGCAATTTCATCAACAGATGCCGAAGGGAGAGACAACGGAACGGGGACATGCCGCAACCCAAAGGACTAGCCACACGACCATACATCAGGAGCATTTCTGAACTGACAGTCAGACTACTGCGACCACTAGGACTCATAACAGCACACAAACCAACAGCCACGCTCAGACAATAACTCACTAGAATGAAGGACCGGATACCCAACATGAGCAAAACTAATGTAGTATACAAAATCCCATGCAAGGACTGCACAAAAGACTGCATCAGACAAACAGGAAGACAGTTAACGATACGCATACACGAACACCAACTAGCCTCGAAACAACACGA
Source organism: Chiloscyllium punctatum (assembly GCF_047496795.1). Lineage (NCBI taxonomy): Eukaryota > Metazoa > Chordata > Chondrichthyes > Orectolobiformes > Hemiscylliidae > Chiloscyllium > Chiloscyllium punctatum. The sequence continues at coordinate 75,794,031 of NC_092773.1, read as the reverse complement.
CCAGCTATCCTTAGTCGCCAAACACACAGACGACAAGCAACGTGAATTCGACTGGAACAACACTACCATTATAGTGCAAGCCAAACAGAGAACAGCCAGGGAATTTCTAGAGGCATGGCACTCATTCACAGACTCTATCAACAAACACATCGACGTGGAACCAATATACCGGCCACTACAGTGGACAGATCGAACTGACAACCGGAAGTGGCAGAAACAGGCCACTATAAATGCCGGAGGAAACAGCACAGAAGCGCTTCACAGGAGGCTCCCGCAAGCACTGAGGATGTCACCTAGACAGGGGACGAAATGTTTGCAAGAAAAATTCCCAGCTCGGCGAACAGAACATCAACAACGAGCACCAGAGCTTCAAATCTTCTTCCAAACTTTGAGGTCAGGAGAGGTTTAGCTGGTGTCAGAAGTCATAGAGGTGTGGGTGCCGGGTTAATGGGCTGATTTGGTCTCATGAATTTGCAGATTAACCCAGGAACTCAAGTAATGTTGAGATTAGAATCCCACCATGGCAGATTGCAGAATCTTTCACACAGACATTCTTGGAATTAAGAATACAAAGATCACTGATAAACTATTGTTGGTTGCCAAAAATATCCAACTGGCTCACAGAATTCCTTCAGAGAAAGATTTCTGCCATCCCCTCCAAGTCTGCCTACATTTGAATCCAATCTCAATGCAAGTTGGTAGACCCTTAACTGCCCTCTGAAAGAGTAAGGCAGTCAGTTCTATCAATCGCTACAATGTCTCAAAAAACAAATGAAATGGCACCGACAGCTGAGCATGACCTAGGCAACAGAAAAGACAAAGCCAGAAAAGACAAAGCAAGAAACAGACCTGTTGAACCTGTAATGTCTTCCTACAGTTTATGACAAAGTTCGGAAAGTGGCCTCACAGAGCGGTCAATCAGCTTTCTATCATTTTGTGCCCCCAACCACCTCTCACTGTCTTTCTTTCTGTCTTTATCTTTCATTCCTCTTCCTCTACATCTGTGCAAGCATATCCTACTATATCCGTCTCCTATTCCGTGTACTTGACGTTACCTCTTATATCTGTCTATTTCTATCTATTTTGCACTCTGTCTGCCCTAAGTAATTATGCACTGCCCCACATTTGTGCTTCTCCTTTCTTGCATAGCCGCAGTACGTGTTGTTTTTTTCTCTTTTCAAACGCAGCACTTCACACAGCTCCAGACAGAGTTGTATTTGCCTCTTCTCTGTATGAGTGACCATTGCACAGAATCATCGAATTATTTTAGTGTGGAACCGTGCCATTCTACCTGCCGAACAACAGCGACCATCTGAAGAGCAACCCACCCAATCCATATAACCCTGCATTTGCCATGACTAATCTACCTTGCCTGTAATTCCCAACACACTATGGATTATCCAGCATGGCCAATCCACCTAGCATGCACAACTTTGATCTATAGCAGAAAACCGCAGCAACTGGACTAAACCAACGCAGACACGAGAAAAGTGTACAAATTCTCCTCAGAAATTCGCCCAAGCTTGAAATTGATCCTCGCTATCAGAGATCTGGCTATTTTTTATTTCATGTGTTAATTGCGTCTGTTGTGATAACAGGAAGAACAGAAACCACTACCAACATCTGAGAAGACGCTTTGGAAACAAATTTCCAAACACAAAACTTCCTTCACCCATTGTCTTCTGCCTCAGCCTTTACTTTCGAGACAACCTGTCACATTACCTTTTCTCAGATGAGTTGTTAATTTCGAGTTCAGAGGAATGGTCTTTCGACCCGAAAGGATAGCACTGATTTCTCTCCACAGGTGGTGCTAGAACTTCTGAGCTTGAACAGCAATTTCTGTTTTTGTTCCTGATATATATAACTGTGATTGCCTGTTCCCTTCCCAAAAACATCACTTCACAATTCTCCAAATTGAGTTCAGTTTGTCACTTCTGCTGGTTGTTTTTTTTTTGGTTTTTACCCACCCAGAGAACCGTGGTAGACAATCAGTGAGCTTTGCGGACATGCAATGGCTAGCTGAACCATTGAGAGAGCTCTGCCTTTCGACTGCACGACCGCACAGCCTTTTAGGGAGGGCTGAGTCGTTACTGATAGCTGTAGCAACAAATCAGACCAAGCATGACTGACAGCTATGTTAACCAATCCGATAATCACGTCACAACACTCTTTAGCTCAATCCTTTCAGGCAATCAGAGCAGTCAAACTATGACATCAGCACTTGCACTCAATCAGATTGGCAGTTCAACGGCTGCTTTACCCAATCAGAAATCACCAACTACACCCCCCCCCCCCGCCCCTGTCAGACAAGTAACAGTGGTAGAGATTTTAAAAAAAAACTTGATGAATTGGAGATGCTGGAAATACGAAACAAAATCTGAAATTGTTGGTTTCTGCTGGTGAGGGTCACTGAACCTGAAACGTTAACTTCGATTTTTCTCCACAGATGCTACCTGATCTACTGCGTTTTTACACCACTTTCTGCATTTGTTTGTCACATTGAGAACCATGTTTCACACAATAAAACAGAAGCACGAAGTGAACAGCTGGGAGACATTCGAATTAACTTGCCCATGCCAGTCAATATATATATGACTACAAAGAGGTGGGGGAGTGGCATTGCCATGCAGGGATAGTGTCAGAACTGCAGAAGGGAGGTCATCGCGAATAGTGTTTCTACTGAGTCGGTATGAGTTTGAGTCAGATACATGAAAGGAGCAATCACGTTGCTGGGTGTTTTTCACAGAGCCCCCAACAGCAACAGCGACACGGAGGAACAAGTTTTGTAAAGGTGCAGAAGTAAAGGGACTACTGTCAAGGGCAACTCCAGCTTCCATAACAAGGATTACATTTTCTCAGGTGTGCCCAGGAAGGATTCCAAACTCAATATGTAGAAAGGCAGACTGGGGAAGCGGGGGGCGGGTGCATATTGGATTTGATGCTTTGTCATGAACCAGGTCAGGTGTCATACCTGTCGGTGGGAGAGCATTTTGGCAAAAGTGATCATAACTCTTTGAACATTACTATAGTTATGGAAAGGGATAGGACCAGACAGTATGGGAAAAAATCATTGTGGGCGGGGAAATTATGATGCCAAAGGGCAGGAACATTCGAGCATAAATTGGGAGCTTGTATTCTCAGAGAAATTCCCGACATAAATGTGAAGGGTGTTCTTGGACAACTTGCTGTGTGTTTGCATAGATTTGTCCCAATGAGAAAAGGAAGGAATGATCGGGTAAAATAATCTTGGATGATAGAGATGTGGAACATCTCATCAAGAAGAAGAAGGAAGATGACATAAGGCTGAGGAAGCAAGGATCAGACACGGCTCGAGAAGGATAAAAGATCTCCACGATAGCACTGAAGAATGGACTTGCGAAAGCAAGGAGGGTAATGAAAACAGTTTGTCCATTCGGACTAAGGGAAATCCTCAGGCTTTCCACATTTACGTGAGGAAAAGGAAGATGGCCGAGTGAGGACATTGCTGATTAGGGATAGTGGAGGGAATTGGTGCCTGGAGTCGGATAAGTTCAGCGATTTCCTTAATGAATGCCTTCCTTCAGTATTCACTAGTGAGGATGATCTTGACGTTTGTGACGATAGCGTGAAACAGGCTGTTATGCTTGAACAGGTTGATGTTAAGAACGGGAATATGCTGGAAAGTTTGGCAACATGAGGTTAGATAATTCCCCTGGTCCACATGGTATATATCTTCGAGGAGAAAGTGAGGACTGCGGATGCTGGAGGTCAGAGCTGAAAATTTGTTGCTGGAAAAGTGCAGCAGGTCAGGCAGCATCCAAGGAAACATCGATTCTCCTGTTCCTTGGATGCTGGCTGACCTGCTGCGCTTTTCCAGCAACACATTTTCAGCCCAAATGGTATACATCCAACTTTACTATTGGAAGCGAGGGAAGACATTACTGCGCTTTTGGCGATTGTCTTTGCATCTTCACTGTCCACTGGAGTAGTACCAGATGATTGGAGGATGGCAAATGTTATTGCCTTGAATATGAAAGGAAGTAGGTTTAAAGCTAATCATTACAGAACAGACAATCTTACCTCAATGATGGGCATATTATTGCAGAGCAATCTGAAAGACAGGATTTCTTATTATTTTGGAAAGATTGGCTTGAATAGAGTTAGTCAGCATGGAGTCGTGAGGGGCGGGTCATGCCTCACAAGATTTACTGAATTCTTTGAGGATATGACAAGCACATTAATGAATGTCGAGCAGTGCATATTATGTATATGGAAATTACCAAGGAGTTTCAGAAAGTAAGGGGGTATGGAATACAGGGAAATCTGGCTTTATGGACACAGAATATCCTGGGTAATTGAATGAAAGAGAGTGATAGTAGATGGAAAGTAATCAGACTGAAGCTCAGTGACCGGTAATGACTCTACGTGAATGACATGAATGTGGAAGTGGAAGAGAGGCTCAGTAAATTTGCCTGTGACACGAAGGTGTTTGGAGCTGTGGATAGTGTGGAGGGCTACTGTAAGTTGCAATGCGATATTTAAAGAATGGAGAGCTGGGCTGAGAATTCACAGATGCATTTCAACCTCGATAAGTGTCAAATAATTCACTTTGTAAGGTCGAATCTGAATGCAGGTGACAGCATTAAAGGCCGAATTTTTCACAGGGTGCAAGAATAGAGTCATCGTGGAGTCCAAGTCCATGCATCCCTAAAAGTTGCCAAACAAGTTGCGAGATTTGTAAAGAAGACGTATGATGTGCTGGCTTTCATATGCAGGTACATTCAGTTTCAGATACGCAATGTTGTGCTGCAGCTCTGTAGACCTCTTGTTAGAACCAACTTGAAATATTGTATTCAGTTCTGGTCGCCTCGTTATAGGAAGAATGTAGAAGCTTTAGAGAGGGTGCAGAGGAGAATTACCAGGATGCTACCTGGACTGGAGGGCATATCGTATTATGAAAGTTTCAGGGAGTTCGGGCTTCTCTCATTGGAGCGAAGAATAATGAGAGGTGATTTTATAGTTGTGTCAAGATGATGAGAGTCATAGATAGAGTGGCTAGCAAGAGACTTTTTTCTAAGGTGGAAATGACTATCACGAAGTGCATAATTTTTGCTAACTGGAGGAAGGTTTCGGGGAGATGTCAAAGGCCGGTTCTTTACGCAGAGAAGGGTGGTTGCGTGGAATGCATTGCCTGCAGTGGCAGCAGCGTCACATACTTTGCAGTCATTGAAGCAACTTTTGAATTGGCACATGGATGATAGTAACATGAATGGTATTCAAGTTACTTTGATCTTAGAGGAGCATAAAAAGTCGGCACAACATCGAGGACTGAAAGGCCTGTACTGTGGTATACGGATCTTTGTTCTTTGTGCAATAACTCTATTTTCCACTTTGGATTAAAAGCGCTGGATTCTCAAACACATCAATCAGCAGTAGGTTCCATAGTTCAACAACCCCCTGAGTGCTAAACATTCTTCTAAACTATTGTTAGTCCATATGGTGCCACTCCTGCATGGAAATTAGTGACAAATTGTTTTACTCGATGATCAGTCATTTCCAGACTGTTGCCCTTTGCGGCTACGCTGATCCACGTTCCCACACTGATGTCAGAAACCATTCTCTACGTTTCATACAGTCAGTTAGAACATTGCACCTTTTGTTGCAGAATTTCCATTGGTAATCCAATGGAACAGGTCAATGATGCAGTGTCTCTCACCGTAAATTTCATGGATTCCGAAGAGTTTGATACAGCCTCAAAGACAGGTTCAGTTTTAAAGACTGTAGATGTACAAGAAGGCTTTTAACCGATCATCATATCCGACGATAAAACATGATTTAAGGTATTACAGCTATAGCATATAATTGATTTCTTATACAACATATTATAATTTATAAGAACACCCTTCCCACCCCACACACCCCATTTATGTATGTTTAAATTACCGTGAAAAATAGTGAACACACTCACAAGGTAGGAAGAGGAAAAATATTCAGGGAGATCATGACTAAAGTGATCGTAAATTTTTGTCACATGCTGTCGTTTTCTTTGACGTAGCTGCCAGGAAACTCACGACGCCGGAACTTCTGGAGAAGGCATCATTGTTGTATGTCTACCAAACAGTGCGCCAGTTACACTGAGGCCACCAGCCGAATGACAAAGGGTTTTGTAAACACGACAATGAAGGGAGAGATCACAATAATTTACATGACAGCAGGAAGATTATCAAAAGAAAAGTTATTTAAATAAATAATTTTACTGTAAATTAAAATCGGGGAAAAAATTCAGATGGTCTTCAACTATTCTTATTGAATGTTTTGCTTTGATTTGATTTTTTACTTGTAACTTTAGGATCCTCAAACTGGAGTCTGAATTTCTGATTCGTTCTGTGCTGGTTACGAACTGAAGTTCTCAAAGTGGGTTTTGCGCTGAATCACTTGCTCCTCTAGAATATTTTGTGTCCATAGCACAGATATATACAGCACTGTGGGAGAGAAGAGACACAAAGTTGTATGTTATATGAACCAATCTTTTTTCTCTACTCAAAGCAGTAGTGAATCTTTCTGGGAATTTTCCAAACCTTACGTCCGTGCAGCTTACGTTTAATAAGTATCTCTGAGTTTCCATGGGAAACTGGACATACCAAACTGGAGTTGGAAAACCAGCTGCTGACAACTACAGTTTAGCATTCTGATTTGTTCTGAGAGATACTTAACAAATGGTCTTTGCCATTGTTCCTGCAACAAAATGTAGAAGTTGATCAATTAGTTGAATTGTATCCAATTCAACGCAATGAAACTGATAATTTAAGCATAAAATTATTTGTCTTCATGATCGACATAATCAGTGAAGAAAATTTGGAAACATTGTAACCGTTTGAGATCTTCACCAAAATAATAAAATGATTTCAATATATTCGTGGTGATATCTTGGGGAAAGTACACAACACAGTAGAGATGTTGCTTTGCGTATTCGAATGTATGAAGGTGGATCAATAACCTGGACCTCATCAGGTATATCCAAGAGCACTGCAGCAGTCCAGTGAAGAAATCGCGGGGGGATCGTTTGATATTGTGGCTAATCGCAAGCATTGGGTAAGGTTCCAGAGACGGGAGAAGAGCGAATATGGTTCCATTATTCACTAAGGGCTGGAAAGAAAACGTTGGGAGCTATCGACCAGTAATGTTTACATATGTGGTGGGTACGTTTTTTGAGAAGATTAGAGACGTAGGTTCATAGAGATGTACAGCTTGGAAACAGGCTCTTCGGTCCAACCTGACTATGCCGACAAGATATCCCAGCCCAATAGAATCCCACCTACCGGCCCATATCTCTCCAAACACTTCCTATTCATATACCCATCCAAATGCCTCATAAACGTTGAAATTGTACCAGCTTCTACCACGTCGTCTGGCAGCTCATTCCATACACATATGAACCTCTGCTTGAAAAGGTTTCCCTTGATGTCTCTTTTATATCTTTCCCCTCTCACCCTAAACTTAATGCCCTCTAGTTCTAGACTCCTCCAACCCAGGGAAAGTCTTTGTTTATTTATTCTATCGATGTCACTCATAATTTTGTAAACATCTGTAAGGTCACCCCTCAGCCTCCGACGCTCCAGGGAAAACAGCCCCATCCTCTTCAGGCTCTCTCTATAGCTCAAATCCTCCAACACTGGCAACATCCCTGTAAATCTTTTCTGAACCCTTTCAACTTTCACATCTTTCCGATAGGAAGGAGACCAGTATTGCACGCAGTATTCCAACAGTTGCCTAACCAATTACCTGTACAGCCGCAACATGACCTCCGAACTACTGTACTCAATACTCTGACCAATAATGGAAAGCATACCAAGAGCATTCTTCTCTATTCTATTTAAGTGCGACTCCACATTCAAGGAGCTATGAACCTGCACTCCAAGGTGCCTTTGTTCAGCAACACTCCCAAGGCTTTGGGGTAGGAAAACATGCCTCAAACAATTGCAAGAGTTATTTAACGAAGGTAGACAAGGGCAGGGCGGTAGACGTGGTTTATATGGATTTCAGGAATGCCTTTGAAAAGGTTCCACATGGTAGAACGCATGGAATCCCTGGCGAGCTGTCAGATTGGATACCAAACTGGGTTGACAGTAGGACGCAGAGGATAATAATATAGTCCTCATGGACTGTATGACTCTATGTTGGAATTTCCAATCTGAGATGTATGAGAAATATGAGTAAACTTATATGAATTACTGACATTAATTAATGGGAAAGTAATGGTCATTCTACAAGGAGCAGGGCTGGTTTGCCCCTCAAAGCTGACAAATGTTAGTTATCAAACAAACCTTGTAAATTCCAATAAATCCTTCTCCATTATTGCTACCAGTTTGATTAGTTCAATCAACATGCAGATTGAAGTCACCCACAACTCTTCCATACCCTTAGTGCACACATATGCAATTTACTGTTTTGTGCCATTGGGTTATTGCTAACAGTTTGGTTAGACCAATCAACATTCATGATGATGTCACCCGGAATATCTGCTGTACCCTTAGTGCACTCACATGTAATTTTCTATTTGATGCCATTCCCAAATTCACAAATGTTTGGTGGGCTGTACACAACTCCAACTAATGATTTTTTTTCCCTTGGTATTTCACAGCTCTGCTCATAAAGATTCCACATTGTCCAGATTACTGTTGCTCCTTACTATTTTGTTAATATGTTTTAAAACCAGCAATGCTATCTCACCTCCTCCTATTTCAGTTTAGAATTTCAGATAATTGAACATTCCAGTGTGTTGAGCTCTCAAACATCGTCACCCTGTAGCCCCCAGTTGCATCAGACCTAAAAATAACTGCCTGCACAGTTTATTCATCCACCTTATAACAAATCAATTGTCTGTCTGAATATTTTTTCATCTTAACATCACCCCTGCTCCCCAGCAGCGAACGTCGGCCCCAACTCACTCTCTTCCCCTGAAAGTGCCCGGCCATTCTCAACCTCTCTATTCCTCTTGGAGGCCCTGGCTGCTCCGTCCATTTCGGCTCACCTCGGAACGCATTGCCGACCCACCTTCCTATGTTCACCTAGTCAGTTCCAACGCGACTCATTTCGTCCAGCAAAGATGGGCATATCCATTAGCTCGCTGCTCACCCACCAACAGGCTCTGGTGCAACACGCCAGCTGTTCCCCAAGCAAAATCTTTTCACAATGGGCTTTGTCCCCAGCCACATTGGTCCCCTTGTAACTACATTCAGACCCAGACCACACTGTTGTTCAGCAGCGCCCAACATCCAACCTTCTACAACCTTCCCGTAGCAAGGTCTTCTGAACAGAATCCACTCTGATCATGTAGCAATGGCCTCTGGATTCAACACCACACTGTTACCAGCAATGCCCTTGAATCCAACTGCCAATCTAGTAACCACTAGTATGCCAACATCCACTCTGTTGCCCTACAAACTGCTAGTAGCCCCACACCACACTGTTCCTCTAGTAATTGGTCTAAGGACCTGCGCCCCCTCTGTAGATCTAGGAATGTCCGGTGACCCCAAATATATCTGTTTGCCTTCGGAACAGACAGTGGACCCATTATCTCCTTGTGCCCAACTTTTGGCCTTTTGACCATTTCATATTGTGTTTGGAGCAGCAGACAGTGGACTCACAGCCATTATATTCTCCTAGGAGCAGTGAGTGAACTCTCACCCCATCTGTTTTCTTAGCAACAGATTCTTAGAACAATTCTGTACCGCTCCAAATGCAGCGACCTTCAGCCCCAGCAGCCCGTTGTTGCCTGATCAACGCCCAGTGATCATACATTCATTTTTTACATAGGACCGGCCTGGTCCAGCACCCCCACTCATTTCTCCAAACAAAGGCTTGTTGCCCAATCGAACCTGCTTCCCATCTAATCGTCTGCTGATTCTTTCCCACTTCGTCTGTGAGCAGTGACCTGCAGTGCCATCCCCAATCCACTCCGCAATTAACATGCAGTGGTCCCACTTCTAATGTGTTCACTCATCAATGGCCTGCGGACAATTCCCACTCTGCACATCTAGCAACAAACAATGAGCCCACATCCAATATTTTCCTCTGGAAACGGCCGGTATCTAAATAGACAGACGTTTCTCTGAACAGTAACGGTGGTTCTGCAATCAATAACCTCCACTATCAAATACTTAAGGTCCGATCTCCAATCAGTTTCCCTAGTGAAGACTTGCTGGCCCAATGCCATACTGCTCCCTCGAAAAAGACAACATGGCCACATTCACACTGTCCCATTACCCACAATTAGTTGTGCAGTTTTCTATCTGTTCTCTCAGCAAGGCCTGTGGACCCATCAGCACTCTGGTCATCTTTTAAAGGCCCCAGTCCCACACCGTTTGTGAAAACCTATCAACGGTTATTTGTCGGACAGCAAGTATATTCGCCTCGCAACTAACTATCCCCCACACCCTTTCTGATCCCTTGGCAACAGACAGTTGTACCACTGCCACACTGATACCCAGTGTCCATGTTATTTCCCTAGAAACACATAGCGTCCCCAGCTGTGTCTGTTTCCCATTGCGTAGGCCTGTAGTCCTACTTCCATACATTTCCTCGAACAAGCCTGTGAACTCACTCCATTCTTTTACAATGTAGCTACAGATGGTGAACACACCCCTCACCTTTTCATGCAGCAATGGTCTGTGGCCCTATTCCATACTCTTCCAAAGCCCACACCAGCCCTTTAAACACCCTGTTTTCTAACAAACGCCAATGATTATGCAAGCACTCTGATCCTTGAACAGCATGCTGCATCACTTCTGTGCACTCAAACATGGCGGCCCGGCAGCCCCTCGCAGAGGACTCTCATGACATTGAGTTATTTAATTTCAGTTTTCTAAGGCAAAGATGGAACAGGTATAGGAAAACCACTGTTTGCAGATATTGTTACAATCTGCAAACTCTGGTCCTGTCCAGGAACGGGCCGAAAACGAACCTGAATCGAAAGCTATGAATGGAGTTCCTGGCTTGGCTTGCTTTGGAGACCAGGACTTCAGCCTCGACCTCGACTGATAGAGTTGAACAGATTTTGAGACGTCAGAAGCAGTGTGCGAGGAGGCGGAAGCTTGGTAAGTTGGCACGAGTTCATATTTGGCGAAAAGCAAACCCAAGCCGACCACTTCTCCCGTCCATTCTGCAGTCAAATGTCTGCTAACTGGATAGGAATTTGGACTGCATCTGACTACGGCATGCTTCTAAGCGTGTGTTTAGAGACGGCTGCGACCTTGTTTTCATGGAAACATGGCTTCCCAACAGAGTTTAAGACAACACCATCCAGCGAGATGGGCTTGCCTCGTTTCGGGCTGAAAGAAATGAAGCTCTGTGCGGAAAGGCTGTGGGTGGCAGTTTGTGTCTACATCAAAAATAAATAATGAAAGGACTCTGTGCTATTCTCCAGTTAGTGTTCATCACTGATAGATTTGTGATTGTTTGATGTAGACTAATTCATTTTCCACGGCAACTTACCATTGTCAGTATAGTAGGTCTGCATATTACTACCAGTGTTTATGTTAAGAAGGCACTCTATGAACTGTACGGGGCTATTAGTCGACGCAGTACCCAGACCCTGATGGACAGTGTATTGTTGCTAGAGACTTTAACTACGCAAACCTGAAATTTGTGCTCCCTAAATTCCATCAGCAAGTGATGTTTATGACGAGGAGGTGGAAAACACTTGATCTTGTTTACACAAACATCCACAATGCATATGGGGCAGAATCCGTCCCCACTTTGTCTCCTCAGACCACATCTATTTCATGCTAATTCCAGTGTACAGATCGCTTGTCAGATGTGTCAAACCAGTTCTGAAGCAGTTTGAAATCCAGGCCTGTAAGAGATATTTCTGCTCTTCAAGACTGCTCAGAGCACTCTGACTGGCACTTCATGTCGGAGGCGGCAACTGATAGTGACTCCATCAACCGAGAGGTGTGCACAGCGTCAGCAAGTTGCTATAGTACCAAGTGCATTGAATACGACACTGTGTCTAAGACTATCCGTTCTCACCCGAATTAGAAGTTGTGGATGACATCATGCGTGTGCGCTGTGGCGGTTCCATGAATCTGCTTTAATATCAGATGATAAACGGGCCCGACCAGCAGCGAGGGCCAGTTTTTACGGGCTATTAATGAGGCAGAGCTTGCATACGCACAGAGAATTCACAGCCTTTTACAGGACAACGGTACTACCTAAGCGTGTGGAAGGGCATTCAGTCAATCGCCAACCACAGAGCAGTACAGCCTGCTGTGCTAGTGATGCTTCCCACTCAGATCAGTTGAACAACTTCTATGCACAGACTGAGGCAAGAAATAACGTGCCAAGAAATGCCCATCTCCCATCCAAGTTAACAGGTGTTGTGTCTTACAATGGCTGACGTGTGGACAATTCTCTGCAGAGTCGACCCATGTACAGCTACTGGACCAGATAACATCCCTGACAGAGTGCTCAGATCACGGACATTTTAGGCACCTCTCTGAGTTGTGTCATAGTTGCAAAGTGTTTCAAGACCGCTACCATTGTCCCTGTGTTGAAGAAGTTTTCAGTGTCCTGCCTGAGCTGCTACAGTCCTTTTGTTTTAACACCCAATATCATGGATTGTTTCGAGAGGCTCGCAATGGTGCACATTAAGCACTTGCTCCCGCCCTGTCCACATTGGACACCGTGTAGTTTACATGTCGTCCAAACCTCTCAACAGATTATGTCATTTCTCATCAGCCTTCATCTGGCGAACACTCGTCTGGACAAGTAGGAAACCTCCATCGGATTATTGCTCTGAGACTTCAGTTCTGCATTTAAAACTGTCATTCCTCACCACCTGGTTGGACATCTGAGTCTGCTGTTTACCCTCTGCAAAAGTATCTCGGATATTTTGACGGGGAGACATCAGTAAGTCGGGTTTGGGAACAGCATCTCCAACACCATCACGCTGAGTGAGAGTGAGGGTAGCGGCAGAGTTGTATGCTCAGTCCATTGATGTTCACTCTGCTGACACAGGACTGTGCAGTGATTCACAGTTCGAATTACTTTATTAAGTTCTCTGATGGCACGGTGGTAATGGTTGTCGTCACCAGGAATGACGATTCAGCATACGGAGAGGAGGTGCAGTGGCTTACGGTTTGGTCCAGAGCCAACAACCTATCTCTCAATATAAACAAAACGAAAGAGATTGGTATTGACTCCAGGAGGGGATGGAGCGATCACTTTCTGCTGGATATCGACGGCTTCCCTGTTGAGATTGTGAAGAGTACCAAATTCCTTAGTGTTCACTTGGTAGAGTGTCTCACCTGGTCACTCATCACAAGTTCCATAACCAAGAATGCCCAGCAGAGTCTCTACATTATGCATAGACTGTAGAAAGCCACGTCCCGATCATCCAACCGACACCCCCTTCCTCACCAAATTCCAGAGCGGGATAATTGAGGTTAACATGATTAGCTGCATGATGGGCTTGCTCGGGAACTGATTCATATTGCATCGTATGACCTTGCAATGGATATTGAAGAAAGCTGTGAAGATCATCGAGGTCTCTCTTAATTGCAGGCATTTATATTGCACACTGCATTCGCAAGGCTAACAGCATTGGGGACGACCCCACACAGCCTTCATTCAAATTCTTATCCATTCTGCAATCTGGCAGACGATATCGGAGCATTCAGTCTCTTACAGGCCAGACAGTGAAAGAATTTCTTCCCACAAGTCATCAGGCTCCTGAACACCGTTTGATCACATTCTATTCCATTTGCAATTTTCGGACGACTTGTTCAATTGCTGCTGGAATAATGGTTTATTAATGATCATTCAGTGTTGCATTGGATTTTGTCCCGTATTCTACCTATCCTTTTGGATGTTCGGAAATAATTGTGCAGTCTTGCATGTTTTGCACTTTCCTGTGCACTTTATGCTGCCCTGTGTATTACTGAATTCTTGTCTAGTCAGTGTATTCATATGCCACTTGGTCATGGATAAACGCTGTTTCATTTTTATTGTGCCAGCTGAATATGTCAGAAACGACAAATAAAACTACTGTATTCTTCTTTATTCTACTCTGCAACACTGTTCTGTTCATATCAGGCATTGTCCTCCCATAGTAAGTTTCCAAGCAAGAGTCTGTGTCTCCAAGTACGACTATGATTCCTCAGCAATGTCCAGTTCGTCACTTGATAAAATTTCGCACCAGAAAAAAGCAATTCGACCAATCGACTCTGGTCCACCATTCTATCATGGCTGATGTGCTCCTTACCCCCACTTTCCTGCTTTCTCCACAAGACTCTTCAACCCATTTCCAACTAAAGATCTCGCTGACCCCTCCTCAAGATTACTCACTATCCCAGCATCCAGCGCACTTTGAGGTAGAAAATTCTGCAGACTCACAATCTTTCGAGAGAAGTAGTTTTTCCTCAATTCATTTAAATTTGCTATCCATTTTCCTTAGACCATGTCCTAAAGTCCGACAATAACACACAAGAGGATGTATCCACTCCATGTCTATTTATCTGAACTTTTATAATCTTAAATACCTTTCATCTCCCTTTAGGCCCGTCCAGGTTAATGTTTCACTGACAAACGCCATAACTGAGACTTCAAGTATCATTTTTCCATAAGCCTCATTCATCCTCTTGACAAGTAATTCGAATTGTTTCGTAAATCACTGCTCCGTCTGTCGACAACTTCCTCCCTGTCTAACAGCTGAATACTTATCAAGGCCTCCCAGCAGCGTTTTCACTGTACAAGTTCCACATTTGAATTGTGCATATCCCTTGAAATTTGTTTACCCATCCTATGCATCCTGAATCTTGCCTAATTGTATCATTATTGCCTTTCCCCAAACTATATGTCCTGCCCTGTGTTGTATGCTATCCCTGTCCTTTCCAAAAATAAACATAACCAAACTGTGGTCGCTATTACCAAAGTGCACACCTGCCTCCAAGTCTAACACCTGGCTCGGTTATTTTCCCAGGAACAAATCCAATGTGGCCTCCCATCTTGCTGGCCTTAATACATCCTGTGTCAGGGAACCCTCTCGCATACATTGGACAAAATCTGACCCATCTGAGGTACTCGCCCTATCACGCTTCCAGTCAATATTATGCAAGTTAAAGTTTCCCATAAGAGCTGGCCTGTTATTTTCGCTTCTGTCCAGAACCGTCTTTGCAAATTCTTCCTCCATATCTCGGGAAAACTTCAGTGTTCGACAGAAAACTCCCAACTGGGTGACGTTTCCTTTACTGTTTCTATCTTAAGATCTTATTACCTCAGTACACCAGTCCTCACAAAACGTCTTTTCTGACACCGCATACTATCCTTGAATAACAATTCCTTCTCTCACCCTCATTTGCCATCTTTCTTGCTCGTTATGAAACATCTGAACCCTAGAACCTGCAGCAATCAATTCTTTCCCCGCTCTATTCATTTCTCAGAAACAGCCGCAATATCAAAGTCGTAGGTAACAACCCATACTGCAAGTTTCCCACCTGATTCAGAATACCCCTGGAGTTCAAGTCGACACACTTCAAACCATCTGATGAAGGGCTTTTGCCCGAAACGTCGATGTTCCTGCTTCTCTGACTCTGACTGACCTGCTGTGCTTTTCCAGCATCACTCTGACCAAACTCTGGTTTCCAGCATCTTCAGTCCTCAATTCTGCGTAGTTGATTTAACCTTGCTGCAAATCCTCTTGCAAGGATGCCTACCTTCATAATGTTCTCGTCCTATCTGCAAAACTATCTGAGTGAGTCTCCCTCTCACTGCAACCCCCAGGTCATCTCCTCTACCTATTCCGATTGAAGGGCTTCCACCCGAAATGTCGAATTTCCTGCTCCTCCGATACTGCCTGACCTGCTGTGGTTTTCCAGCACCACTCTGATCTTAACTCTGGTGTCCAGTATCTGCAGTCCTCACTTTTGCGACACTTCAAACCACCTTCTTGCTTGCTGGTACAATCTTGAAATCTTGAAACCTTGCTTAACACCTCATTACTCACAACATCCGTCCAGTGGAGCTACAATTCAGGTTCCTACTCATCCTCCTGAATTCATTTAAATTGTCCAGAAGAGCATGAGCACATTCCCACCCCACAACGCAGGAAATTCTACCCCTCTTTTTCAGGTGTACTGCATCCCGTTTTTAGAGTTCCCACCCAAACCAGAAAAAAGCCTCAATTATAAAGGTATGCGACCCCTCCTTCCTCATCATCCCTGTAGCCAGGTGTTCAACTGCTCTTTCCCTATATCTCAACTCGCTCGCAAGTGACTTTTGTAACAAACCAGAAATACAAACTCTGTTTGTTCTGGCTCTAAGATTCCACCAAACCTGCCTGAATTTCTGTTTTGTACACCCATCGTATTTGCTACCTATGTCGTTAGTCCATACATGGACCTCGAATTGGGGCTGCTACCCCTCCCCATTAAGCATCCCGAAAACACTATTTGAGTCACCATGAACCCATGCAACTGGGATGCAACACAGAAACCGTGAATCTGTCGTATTACCACAGATTCTCTTATTTGGGCCCTAAATGTGTAGTCCCCAATGACTAATGATCTGCTCTCTCCCCTTCCCTTCTCAGCAACAGGCACAGCCTCTGTGCCAGAGACTTGTCCCGCATTGCTTTCCACTGCTTCGTCATTACCCCAACAGTATCCAACTTGGTATACTTATTCTTCTGGGGAACGGTCACATGTGATCCTTGCACTGTCTGCCCGATACGTTTTCATCTGCCAACAGTAAACCATGTACCATTTTCCTGTACCTGACCTGTTATGGCATTTCCGAAAATACTATGAATAACTCCCTCAGCCTCCCGAATGATCCGGAGTTTATCGAGGCCCAGCCCCAGTTCCCTAAAACATTTTCCAAGGAGCTGAATGTGGGTGCACTTCCCACAGATGTGGTCAGCAGGGACATTAGTTGTGACCCTAACCTCCCATATTCGACAAAGAGAACATTGAACTGTCCTACCATCCTTTCTTTCCCACTGTTCTGAATTCCCGGACAGACTACGTATTTCTATTAAAAGGTGCAAAACAATACTAAGTGAAACTGCATTTTTATTCTAAAAGTTCCATTTCTGACATTGTCGGGTGTTCTGCCATTCAGGAATAGCTCAATCATTAACGAACAGTTATAAATACTCACAAAAGGAATATCCATCTCTGGACAGAGATACCGACTTGACGTTTGAACTGGATGACCTTTCTCATGTTGCTAACACTGCATTAGCTAACATTCTGGGGAACGCTGTTTAGCATGTTTCATATTATTGCATTTGCTATAAATGCGCACTGGTCCTTAAATCAACATGAAAGGAATTAGGTTTATCTCATTGGGTTGTTTGAATATTGCCAGAATAACTGGCATCGAAACGGTGAAGATTTTTTACAGTATTGCTGTGAAGAATAAAGGGTTGAAACAGGAATAACCTTCAAGACGTTTCGCTGGATTCCTTTGATGGAAATCAATGCATATTAAATGGTATCACGGCCTTCTCTGCTGATGGCGGAGAAATGTTCAAGCAACAATTGGCAATAATAATGGTGTGCTACATCAGCAGGTGCATTCCTATTCACTGTGGTATATTATCTTTTGAAAGGGAAGTCAATGTCGCCACAACCATACAGATTTGGTGAGCAGCGAGATTGGGATCCTTATGGTAACCTAAGACGGTGCGAGAATTAATCCTGCACTGTTGGTATCACTTTATCGTACACCAGTCATGCAGCGGACTCAGCTTACCGACTTCGGCTCAATGTAGAGCTAAAACAACAGCTCAGTTATTTTACAACTTCTAATCGTTCATGTCGAACATGCTGCTTAACCTGTCAAAACAACCTAGCTCTTTTTGTACATGTATTATTCAATTGCAGGTGTTATGGAATTTCCTCCCAATTCACGTTAACCAGTGAGGGAGTGTGCAATTTACGCCTCCCAATCCCGACAGCCCAGAGCCCCGTTCCATTAAATTAACTACTTCTGCTTCTGCACGCGTCTTTTCATGTATTCTGGAATCAGTTTCTGAAAAGTTATCTTTTCTGAAAAACATCATTCCCGATTTCAATATGTTTCAGAATGGAAAAATAAACACCGTCTCCAAACTTGTCTTTATCACTCACCGCTGGATTTGAAGTACTAAACTCTATTTATTGATCCATCTGAATGAGGGCATTTACCTCCAATTTGCTGTCACCAAACTCACATCATCTGGTAAACCTCCATGAGGACACGCCTCAATCTTATTGATTTTCAACCTACGTGATCTATTCACATTTTCCACCATCCAATTAACTCCACCTCGCCTTTTCTAACATGTTTATCTCCCAGTAAACCACATTGCTGCCTTTCCAATGTTTATGCATCCACGTAAATCCTATCCCTTCATTCCTAACGTCTTTACTTCCCAGTCAACAACCTCCATGTCTATCATCATGACTTTGTCCTGTGTCTGAGGACTGACACCTCCCTGTGTATCGTCTCAATTTTTCTCTCAGCCTCCCGGATGATTCGCAGGTCATCCAGCTCCAGCTCCATTTCCCTAAGTCGGTTTTTCAGGAGCTGGAATTGGGTGCATTTTCGCAGATGTGGTTGTTAGATTTTCCAAAAATGCAGATGTAAGAGGGCAGTTGTTATGTGTGACTTCAAATTTCCCAATATTGACTCCTCATGCCGATGGTTTGAATGGAGCCTTTTTGTCAGGTGTTTTCTGGAGGGTTTCCTTACACAATATGGATGCAGGCCGAGAAGAGGATATGCCATTTTGGATTGGGTGCTCGGCAATGAGCCAGGACAGGTGTCAGATCTCGCCGTGCGAGAACACTTTTGTAACAGTGACTACAAAAATCACACTTACCATTTACTTGAAGAGGGAACAGAGCACTTATCAAGGGAATATATTTAATTGGGGAAAAGGAAAATATGACGCTATCAGACAGGAATTGGGAAGTAAAGATTGGGAATAATTGTTCCACAGAAAGTGCACAACATTCATATTGGAGACTGATATTTTTGAGGGACTAAGCAGATCTCGAAACATCTACTTACAGAAAGCAATGTCGACATTTCACACCCATGCAGACACATACGCACAAATACAAGTACACATACTTCAGAATACCAGAGGCAAACAGAGAGAAAAGCACACACATAGTCACAGCTTCGCACAAACATTCATCCACATGCAGACAAATAAAAGTACAAGCGCATACTTTAGCACAATTACAATACAAAAGCGAATGGTAGTGCAGTTCCCTACAAATCGAAGAGCAAGAAATCGATTAAACAAAAGTGTTCTCAAATTCGCTGAATCGACTCTCAGTTTTACGACAGGCGTGGATAAACGTCATTGAGTTTCAATAAACGCTCACTTTGGATTAGAATTCGAAATGTTTTGCGCTGTCTCAGATAGAATAGATCACTGTCAGTTAGAAACGGTACAGCACGGATCCACCCGTCCCCAATCGCCATCCAAATCTACCAACTGAATATGGACTATTATGTTGCAATTCCAGAACTTCATATTCGTTGGCCCACATCTGTTTACAGTTGACTGATTTGATTCATGGGCATATCACAGTTAAAGGACCGGTATCAGTAAATGTCGACTCTGCTTTCTGTTAGTAGATGTTGCGAGATCTGCTGAGTCCCTCCAAAAATATCTATCTTTGTTTAGCGATTGCCATTCGACTATTGCACATAAATGTTCGTGTTGTCTGTATGTCAGTAGCACGAGAATCTTCATTGAATAAGGGCAATTCAAGTCACCTCAATGAATTCACTGTTAGTTTGCTCTCAGGTGGTCTCAGTTCTTCCGATTCTTTGTTATTTGAATAATAGATGTAACAGGAAATTTCTACATACTCCCGAGCTCTTCTCTGAACTTGGACTGCGTCACCACATAAATAAACTTATTTTTACAGATAGAACAGTTGAAATTCTGATGCATACCTTCGAATTATTCAAAGGTAATTTCAGTCACTGTGTCATCCCACGGATCCATTGCTAGTATGTTGTAGTAGAGGATTTCAGTTTCATATAATTACCACAGGAGGATAAAACACCGAGATATGGTGACAAGTCGAATCACAGACTTCCTTCGGATCTCCATCTTTCAGTAATGCGGATTTTCTTTCATTCTCTAATCTCTCAGTTCCTTGTGGACTCTACTCTCTTGCAAGATATTCCTTCATCTTCAGAAATTTTTAAAATATAATTAATGTGATTAGTAGCAATATAGTTAAAGCATGATCACAAGGGGCATGCAATAGTCAACCAGAGCAATCCCTGTGGCTGCAGGCAGGAGGTCAGCAGTAAAATTGCATACAGTGGTGAAGTTCTGGATAAACCCCTGGAAATAATATTTTTTAATGCGGCTCAGTATGACTTCCGTGACAATGACAAGGATATGTACCGTTCCCGTTGCCACGGAATAATGAGTGATGCATGTGGAAAGGCCACAATTTCTGCCAGCCTGGATGCCAATTTCACGGAAATTCGCTGAAATGGATGGAAAGTGGTAAACACTAGAAAGCTGCTAAGCCATGTTTTTATCTCTTCTGTACGAGATAGTAAGTACATAATATTAGCAGTGATATCTTGTGTGCTTCGAATGGATCGTGTACCAGCGTGTTTACCTCTGGTTAATAAGACAGTCCAACTATGCTGGGATCACTCCAATTGTCCATGAGGTTTGCGTAATCTAAGAAAATGTGCTTGCTTTCGTCTAGATCTTCATAAATTGAAACATCATCAACTGCAAGCGAGTATCACAGCCAGGAGATCTAAGCAGCAAAACAGGGAGCAGGTTGTCCACAACAACAGCAACAAGAACAACAGTAACAACAACAACACAGAAGCAGGAATGGGGTCAACAATACAACACAAATTGGTGAAAGGTTTGATTTGCAAGTGATAATCACTGGGAATCAAATCATGATGAATTCTTTTGAAGGAAACACTAACTGATTCAAAGCACATAAAACTTCAAAAACAGCTTTGTCTGTGGAATAGGGAACAGATGGGATACAGTCGAGGATTACCCTGGAGAGCATCATTCCAAAACTGAGTGAAGTGAATTATTTATTTGCACTGTGATCATGCTCCAAGCTTATTTCATGTATATATATTTCAGTCAGACCTCCTTCAATCAATTTTCTATATTAGATTCTCATTCCTAATTAGCTCTGTCTGAAGTACACATGTCCTAAGATAACAACACAGGTTAATGCAGATATGTGGCAAGAGTTTCACCAATCGTTAACATGTTCGGAAATACTTTATTCAGTAATACAAGTGGATAATGAAATCAACTCTGGAACTTTTAGGTACTGAAAAAACGCGAATGAGTACATAATTTCAGCAATTCTTGGCTCACAGTTTCTTTAGCCTATGCAGCTTGAATTTGTTACTTCCATAATGTCTGCACGCAGGAAAAAAATACAATCCTATGGTCATAGATGTTTATATAGAGAAAGGTCCTTGTCCCAAAGTATCTGTCAGTCAACACCTAGCGCTTAAATATCCCAATCTCTTTCAACAGCATCCATTCCAGGCATTGTATGTCTTGCATTTCAAGTGCATAGAACAGAGGAAAAGAACAATGCAGTGCAGAACAGGCCCTTCGGCCCTCGATGTTGCGCCGATCTGCGAACTAATGTAAACCCCTCTCCTATGCTCTCTCATCACAATGTTTATTCTCATCCAAGGACTGCTTATGTACTTCGATGGTGACTGAGTTAACGACATTGGCAGGCAGGGAATTCCACGCCTTTACCACTCACTGAATAAGGAACCTACCTCTGACATCTGTCTTAAATCTGTCACCAATCAAATTTCAGCTGTGCCCGCTCTTACAAGACGACGTCATCATCCCAGGAAACCACTCTCATTGTCCACCTTATCTAATCCTCTGATCTTCTTGCATGTCTCCTCTTAGCCATGCGATTACCAACGAGAACAGACCAATGTCCCTCAACTTTTCCTCTTAAGACCTTCGCTCCAGACCAGGCAAGATACTCGTAAATCTCCTCTTCACCATTTCCAATGCTTGCACATCCTTCCTCTAATGGGGCGACCAGAACTACACAAAATATTCCGTATGAGGTCGCACTAGTGTTTTGCACATTTGCAGCATGACATCACAGCACCGGTACTCAATTCCAATTGCAATACAGCCGAACAAACCATATGCCTTCTAACAGAACTATCTATCTGTGTGGCAACTTTCAGGGATCTATGTACATGGATACCAAGTCCCCCCTGCACGTCCACACCACCAAGAGCCTTTCCATTCATCAAATATTCGGCCTTCCTGTTATTCTTCCCAAAGTATACCTCCTCACATTTATCTGCATTGAACTCCACTTGCCAACTCTCGCCCAATTCTGCTGTTTATCCAAATTCCCCTGCAACCTACAAAATTCTTCCACACTGTCCATTACTCCTTCGACTTTAGCGGTATCTACAAACTTACTAAGCCATTCACATACGCCGGCGTCCACGTCATTTGTGAAAATGACAAACGGTAGTTGTCCCAAAAGACTTGGTTGTGACACACCACGAGTAACTGGACTTCAGGTTGAATATTTTTCATCAACCAGCACTTCATGCCTTGTTACAGAAAGCGAGTTTCCAATCTAAATTGCTAAATCACTCTCAATACCATACCTCTGCGTGTTCTTCAAAAGCTTAGGTTGTGGAAACTTTTAAAAGGCTTTACTGATGTTCATGTACACCACGCCAAGTTCCCTACCCTCATCCACATGCTTGGTCACTTCGTCAAAACATTCAGTGATGTCTGCCCGTGACGAAATCATGTTGACTATCTTCAATCAAATTGTTGCTTGCTCGATGATTAAAAATCCTACCACTTATAATCCTTTTCAAACCTTTTCGTCTAACCGACGTCAAGCTCATTTGTCTATAATTACCTGGATAATCTGGAATGCCCTTCTGACACAATGGCACAGCTTTTGCAATCCTCCAGTCCTCTGGTACTAAACCTTCAGAAAATGACGACTCAAAACTCAAGGCCAAAGTTTCCACCATCTCCTCCCTAGTTTGCCAGAGAATCCCTGTATAAATCCCATCTGGCCAGAAGACGTATCTCCTTTCACAGCTTCTACAATGGATAACACCTCACACTTACTAACCTCGATGCTTTCTCGTCTAATAGCCCGTATCTCATTATTCTTAGTGAATTGTTCAGTACTTTTAAAATGTTATGACAATTCCCGCCTTGTCACCCTTGTAGGTGATTTCGTTATTTTGTTGCCATCCTATTGGAGAAAATATGTTTTTCTCACATCTCTTCTAAACATGCTGCCCCTTACGTTGAGTTTAATCTGGTGGATCATTGATCCTTCCAATAATGGATGATAAAATGCACTATCTTATGCACTATTTCCCTCAATCTACCGCTTTTGAGGAAAACCAGCCAGTCGATTCAATCTCTCTTTGTCACTGAAACTTGCCCACGAAGGAAGGAAATAAGCCATGTAACAGAGCTTGATGATCCCGTATAGAGAACTCAGTTTGAGTAATTAACACTAAATTGAAATTGTTAAATTAACACCAGAACGATGACGGCTCTTTCCACAGCGAGAAACAGATAAAAACAGCTGATTTTATCCAGATAATCAATACATGTCAGACGAAGGGAAAATTTGACGAAGTAAATAAATTCATGAAGAAATCAGGCAATGTGTCTTACATTACAAAGCAACCGATCCTGTCAAGTAAGTGAACTGACTACTATTAACGGTCCTTGGCCCACTTTGTGAATCAACAACTACTGCCTAACTATCCCAATTTTATTTGCCAACACCTGGCCTATTGCTCTCTATGCATTGTCAGTGCTGAGCATGTTCGCTCAGTAGTTAACGGTTCTGGATCATACCGAGGTCGCTTCCCGCCTCAGTTGACTATCTATGTGGAGATTGCAGATTCTCCCCATGTCTGCGTTGGTTTCCTTTGGCTTCTCTCCTTTCCTCCCACAGAGTAGGAGAATGGATCTGGGCGTATTATTTGATGGAAAGTCGGTATGAACATGTTGGGCCAAATGGCCTGTTTCCACAAAGTAAAGATTCTATGAATTAGTGCATGCCTTTTTCTATTGAGCGAAATTAGAGAAACACCAACACATTTCACTTCACACAGTCACGGTTGAACTTTTCAATTCAGAAAGCAAATGCATTTCAATCTATTGCTCCGAAAATCAAACGAAACAAAATTAAACGTGGTAAGATAAAACATCTTGAATTCATTGCAGACAGATTTTCTTTAAAAACAAACATTTGGTGCTGCTCAGAAAAAAGTCAACTTCCAAATATTCCTGTTGTTTTCATCAGGCCAAATGTAGGAGTAACCAAAATATGGGGTACACCAACAGCATAGAACGGTGGTTATGATTGTTTGGAAATTTCGGCTGACGAGCAGAAAATGTCCATTTTGATTCGTAATGATAGTTGTGTTTTTTGGAAGACCATTAATAAAAGGCAATGACCGAAGAAGTTAAATTCTGAATCCTCACACTTCCCTGACAGATGAACGGGAGAATTTGACGCTGCGAAGTTGCAAATTGTTAAAGTGGATTACCTCGAGCTACCTCTCATGACTCCATTCAGTGAGTGAGTGGCGTCTTTTCTGTGGCCTGTTCACATAATAGTCTTCCAAATCTATAATCTTGATAATTCAGGGGCGTTTTGACGTTCTGTATCAATCGAGTGACTGCAGAAAATATTAAAAGTAAGTGAAATGATTAACTCGACGTTGGACAAGTATTTGTGAAACATCACAGTCTCAACCAAGAGGGCGGTTCCTTAACAATTCCATATCTAATTAATGGTTGCAATCACTTAGCAGCAAGTCTAGTAGAAGCAAGATTGATGTAATATATCTTCAAAACATGTTGAATTCGAAGATGCATTTTCACTATTACTATATTCTGACCTCTCATTTATTGAATGTGTCTGCATCAAAGTTGGAAATATTTCATTAATATCCTGTGAAATCACATTGGGGATACAAAGATTCAAGCTTAATTTTTGAAAATGAAGATGCAACTAACTTCATATTCGCCATTGAGATTAACGGTTCAGTTCCCATAATAATTATTATGGAAAAAAATGAGAAGTGCGTTTTGCCAGGGATAATCATGCCCACACAAGCATAAAATGAGCCATTAGCAATGTGTGAACAGGAGTGTGGTTTTCGTCCTCTCGAGTCCTTTCCGGTATTTAAATTAACTCTGAAACCCTGCTTGGGCTATTGTTTTCAATTCTGTCCGCCTTAATGCAGGAATAATGTGGAAACGTAAGTAAGAAAGTGCAGAGGAGGTTTATGGGTTTGTTCTGGGACTGGAGGGCAGGTCTTATGTTGAAAGTTAAAGGATCTATGGCTGTTTTCATTGGAGTGAAGAAGGATATGTAAATACTTCATAGAGGTATACAAAATGATGAGGCAAATTGACAGAGGGGATAGACAGAGACCTGTCTATGGTGGAAATACCTACTGAAAGGGGATAAAAATTTAAGGTGATTGGATGAAGAGTTATGGGGGATGTCGGAGGTCAACATTTTGTTTCACAGAGAGTGGTGGCTGCGTGGAATGCACTGCCAGCAGTAGTAGTAGGTTTAGATACATTTAGGGCATTTAAGCAACTCTTGGATAGGTTCAGAGAAGATAGTACAATGAAACATACTAATTGAATCTAAACTCAGACGAGGATTAAAGCTCACCACAACATTGTGGGGTTCAAGGCCATTTCTATTGTCTACCATTTAAAGTTCGACAACAGACATTAGCGACTCTGTGTGCCATCTAGAGATTGACTTGATGGCATGCTCAGTGAATCATTACAGTTGAGGGGAGACATCTTAGAAAATGCATTATTAAAATGAAACAATCCGGACATTTCCTTTTATTCGCCAATGCTAAGTGCTTCATATATTTTCATGTGAAGGTTGAAGGTTTACCGAGTTAACATTTTGTTTATAAGAAAAAAGCAAACAAGCCAGGGTTGTGAATATATATGCAATAAATGAAGAATGAAAAGTAAAGTGCCTATTTCAGAAATTCCCATGTAGAAAATGGGCATTGCGTGGGTGTGCAGAAATGTACACCATGAAGTTGGGTGTGTCCTTGTTCAATAAGATTGCTTGCATTCAACACCAGACAGCTAAAATAGAGATGATGGGAAACATGCAGATTATAAAATCGAAACAATCCATACCACAGTCAAAAAGGCCTCATGATCCACAATGTCAGCATGGTAAAAACATACACGAAAACAAACTCTGCAGCTTTGCACATATTTGGATTCAAAGTGTACATCTAAATATATGCTTCTCAATCGAATTTCTCAGAGTTTGCAAACGTTATAGCAAAAGGGATTTCACTGTACTTTCGTCATATGTTTGCTTACATTATTCAGTATACTAATTAGAGTTATAAAAATAGCATTTGGAATGTTCTGAGACACCATGTGTCCCAGCAGTCATGATTGTCTGCTAATTAAATGCTCGTGACTGTCATTCATCAGAGTGTTGGAGGACGGAATTCAAACCAGAAAGCATTGGAAATACCGAGCTGTTGTGAAATTCCATTAGGGTGAGAAAGGGAATTAATGTTTTGATTTGAATATGCTTCCTCTTCCTCATCTTGATAATAATAATTTGCGGGTTTTCAGCATATTTTTCCGTCAATTCAATACAGAGAGATTGTCACGAGGGTGCAGGCGACTTCACTCAGAAAGTGCATCGATCAATGGACAATATAAGAAAAGTATACTACACCATAGTGGCTATCATTGGTGTTCCAAGTAAATGATTGCAAACTTTTCCAATGTTATATATCTGAGGGTTCTTTTCTCCCAATTGGTTGGACAATTGGTTTACAGTACAAATTTATGCCAGCAGCGGATGATCAGTTTGATGAAACTTGCCATTGTCGACTTTCTTCTCAAATTCTCCCCATGACTAAAGTTTGGTACTACTAGGCTTAAGCAACCACTTGTGATCTTTGAATGTAATGGTGTAAGGTCTTTTCAGATTTTGGTGATGTTCATGACTTACGTGTGAGGGATCTGCATGCAGATTTCTCTCTTTCACCACAGTATTAGACATGTTTCTCCGGTTATGAATTATTATCTAAAAGTTTAAGTTCAAATGGTAATTTCTGTAATTCAGAAGATTGATTGGATTCTGAGTATTCATTCCATTGGGTGATCAATAGTTCGACATGTATTTGCAGATCATGCCGTCGAGTAATTCGTAAAAAATGTCTACCCTTTCCGATTTCGAGTATTTATAATCTCGCCAATTGGATAATTCTGTTCCATGTTATGAATGGTGGATCATATTGCAGAATGGTCGACTCTCTTTATATTTCTGCTCAGCTCAGCTTATTCCTTCATAAGTTAATGTGCAATAACCTAGAGGACAAAGAGGAGCTATGCCCAATGGAAATTTGTTGTCAAAACAAAAGGACACCAGCAACACCAATATAAAATAATCTCATGGACACACTGAACAAGTCTGGCTGCATGTGTATTGAAGTTAATCATGTTTCAGCAATGCACACAGCGTGGAAATTGGATTTATGCTGATTATTTGGTGCAGGTTTGGGAAATTGAAAGAATTAAATAGAAAAAGTGAAAAAAAAGAGAGAAAGAGAAGCATTACTGATAAGAGGAGCGGGAATAAAATGTTTTATTCATGAGCCGAGAATCAGACGTACAGTCATGGAGACCTAGTGCACATAAAAAGGCTATTTGTCCCATCATATCAGTGCACCCAGCAACAATTTTCTCACTCCTCTAATCCCATTTTCTTGCCATTGGCCAAGAGACCACACGCAAAAATATGCAAACATTTGAAAATAGCCGACTGTGCTGCAAAAAGAAAAAAGCCATAGAAAAGCAGACATAATGCTGTGCACATGGGAAATCAACATGAAGGAGATGCAACAAAACCACGCAAAACAGAAAACGTCATAAAAGCACGGCAGGTCTTGCAGAATCTGTGCAGACAAATCAGTGTTAATGTTTCTGATTCAGTTACACTTACTCAGAACTAATCTAAGGAGGGTGTGTGCTCCTCCTCCGAACCTAGCATGACTTCACACCCACAGACCAATCCAGCGCCCAAACGTGGATCTTCCCCACATAAGTTGCAATGCTTGCCTATCAACCTCCTCCCTCATCTTCCATCCATCGATATTACAGCCTTCAGTATTCAATATTCGGTTTGACAATTTAAGAATATGAATTCAGACCTGCATGCACAGCATATCTATCTCCTTCTCGCCTATCTGTAGAAATCCCCACACATTTTTTCGCTCTCTCTTTTGGCAACATCTCCATGTAATGTATGAAATGAATCCATACAGTTTGGAAACAGACCATTTCAATTCCAATTCTCTTTTGCAGTAAACCTGGTGGCAATTGTGATCCTATCCCGTGGAAGGTGCCACCTCTCAACCTGCACCACTCGCTACCTGGTAGACAGCTGATCGAATGGTCATCATTGCAGAATACCTGAGGCAATTCAGGTATTATTATTTCCAATTATGTTTTCTCGACATCACTCCAGTGTGCAGTGTGACCTATTTCTTGGCTCGTGCAGCTGCAGATTTTCGGTCTGGTATACTGTGATTTTAACGTTTGATTGATTTGTGCTCATCTGTTGCCAGAATCTGAAAACAAAATATTGCACCAGCAAAACTGCAGGCGTGGTTTTTACTCCAACCAGCCTTCTGCTTTGTTACAAAAACGTTCCATTCTACTGTGCATATGAACCTGGAATGATCATTGACAACGTACCATAATATCATCACACGAAACCAAGTTATTACACTGATCCTGCATGGTTGGGATTTGACTGGCTCGATACAGTTTTAACGCCATTGCTCCCATTCACTTTAATTCTCCAGCTTAATGCTCTGACAGTCCGATACTTTTTAATGTCTAGTCGAGTGCGCAAGTGTTTGAAGGGTCACGGCAAGGGAAGAGACATATAAATGGAAAGCCGAAAGAAATCTGCATTTTTACTGTTTATTATATCGGGAAGCTCCATATTTCTATGGCTAAACCGTGTTATATATTTCATATGCTACAGAATTACAGGAACTGATCCCTTGAATTACAACAGTTCATCGTATGTCTTTGGAGAAATTGGATTGATGCTTGAAATTCAAGTTGTTGCACAAATGTAGTAATTTATGGAGGGACCCAGGCTAAGTTTATGGAACAGTTCAAGATTGCAGTGAAGTATCCTTATACAACAGTAATTCAATTTCTCACTAAACAACACAACTGAAATTAGTGGAAACGTGGTTCATAATTACAACGTGCTTCGTGGCGCAGCAATACCGTAGAAGGTTGAATGGTGGAAAGGCATGAGTGACGGGATTTCTACATCCTAATTTATTTCTACACTTGAGGGTGAACAATATGTCTATCCTCAACACTCAGCAACGCCGTCGAGGTTTCGCGCATTTGTTGCCCTTGCTTTGCACTCAGCTTGCAACGGCCTCAGTGGACTGATGAACATAATCATTTTACCTTCAGTCTGTCTCACACTTTCTCATCCCTGTGCTCTGAATCGTCAACTTGAAAGCCTTTGATACAGCACCGAATCTTTGCAACGCTTAAAGTCTTGCAATATTTACAAAAGTGAAATATTGCCAGTCATCATCCAACATTTCAAATCTTGCAAAACTCTTCATCTCTGTATAGCTGACATTTCGAAAATGGAATCCACATTTATCTCCTCCAGCACTGACAACCTTCCCTCCAATATCCTCGACAGTTTCCTGTTTCATTTAACACCTTCAAGTAATGCATATCTTTCAGTTTCTTACTCGTGTCCATCTCTTAACAATATATGTCGAAGTAACAATGAGAAATTCCTAAAAAAATGGCTTTCAGGGACATCGCAACATGAAAAGACACGCACAAACTCGAACACCAGAGAAAATATTGCCACTTTCTGCAGATTCTCGAGGCTTCTTTAAAATCTCCAGAACTTGTGCTGGCCCACAAATTCTGCAGTCTCATCGACTCCCAATATCCTTCACTATCTATCTTACTTTTCGAGAAACTGTACCCTTTCCAATCAATCTCATCTCTTCCAGCTCACTTGCGCCTCCATTTCTGTATAACCACGATAGGTTTCTCTGTATCTCTCTACATTTCTGAAAGCTGTCCCGTCAACACTCGCTGTTTCTTTGTTGCACGCTCCAGTCACTACACTCAGTTTGCTGACTGTCATCTTTTACGGCTCTGCAACCCTGAGTCTCTCTTTGTCATACATTGCAATCAACCAAACTTCGTTTTTTTTTCATCTTCTGAAACACTGCCCATCCTCATTCCTTATGAAACCTTACATGGACTTAACAATGTTCCCATTCAATATAATCATCTCCTAAGTTTTTCCAACCTTCCTCCTGTTTGTAACCTCCTCCGCCAATGAAACCCATCTTCTATCTTTGATGTAACTCATCCTTTCAACATCATATTTCTTTCAAATATGCCAGAGTGTTAATGTGCCTGACTTATCTTGACACCGTTATTTTTTGAGTCCTTTAATGTTTAATATATTCGCAATTGGTGGACACGTGAGCTCAGGTACCTACGAAGTTCCTTCCGAAAAGTGTCAGCGAATCACAGATTCACAAAACACAGAAACAGCACTTTGAATGCTTCTCATCCTGACCACAGGGTGGAGGGAGAGTGAGAATAATGAAGCAGGGAATAGCCTTCAAATCACTTGGACTTTCAAGTTCTTAAAAATCTGCAGATAGTATCGGATAGTGAACGAATGTCTTTCTTTATCTGGATGTAGAGGCCAAACACAGTAAAAAAAAATATGGACAATTGGGTCTGCACTGATGAAATGCAATTGCCACACGACTCGAATGCAATTCTCAGCCCTTGACACTACAAATAATGCTCTAACTACTTCTTCAATGTTGCGAGGTTTTCTGCTCCCAGCAGTCATACAAGTATTAAATTAGTTGCAAACCACCCTTCAAAGGAAATTGTATTTCGTCAAATCTTCTATAAACTTGCAATAGCTTTCGTTAAATTTATGCAACTCTGTCGTTAATCCTCTGGTGGACATATTTCGTCATCTCCACGCTATCTTTACATCTCCAAATTTTCTTCACCACAATAATGCCCCTTTTCATTGTTGCCTGCTCCAGTGTGAACCAAAAACAGTGTTTCCATTTTCACGTAACAACTGGAACTATGCATCCCGGGTATAATTTTTCAAAATATCCTCTACATCGTCTCCAGTGCACTCACATACATCCTGCAACATAGATTCTGGGACTGCACATAATATTCTAATTATGGCCTAACTAACATTTTCTATATTCGCGGAATTGCCTCTTGGCTCCTAACCTCTCTATTCAAGGATAGACTTCCATATGTCTTCTTACTTGATACATTAAGAAAATTATATGCATGCATTTCAGAGTCTGTTGGCTCCTTCGTGCGCACCAGGGTCTGACCCGTCATGATGTATTCCCTGGTCATTTTGTACTCCCCAAGCACACCGTCTAACATTGAAAGAGATTCTTTGTGCTGACTGATCAGTGATGCTGAGGGAAGACGGTATTTCGATTTGATGGAATTTAACTGACACGACAAGAGGTGTCGCCTTTCTCTCGTTTCAGTGGATCAGTGCACATTACCAAACTAAATAATAAAAACTGTAAATGACATTAAACAGAAAATGACATTGCTATCTTGGCACACCTTACAGGAGGAACTGGAATCAACAATGTGATTACAATGTAATACACGAGAACAGCCCCACTCAAAATATGTCAAATAGGCAGTTAGTTTTCTAATCTTGATGTCAAGTACCAGGCGTTGCGTTGTCATGAAATTTGATTGTGCAAAACAATGAAGCGTGAAGGAAACTACGCGCTATTCATGTCCTCCATTTAATGCAAAGACAAACTCAGAGGAAAAGGATTGGATTATCTGCTGAAATACTTTACAGAATACTAAACAGCTGTCAAGTATCTGCTCCAGTATAGTAACATTCCTCTGCAATTACACAGTCAGTAAAACAGATCGCATCAAATATATCTCTAGCAGCATTATGACAACCCCAGATTTTAGCTGGTATAAACCGAGCTTCCACTTCAGCGTCAAGAGCCCAGTGCTGTGACTGGAAGCTAACCCAAAAATCCTGAAGATGGCGAGCATGGTTTAATGCATTCAGCTTACTTTAGTTGTTCCAGTTTGGAAAAGGATAAAGAACCAAATACTCACAAGCTGCTGTTTTAGTTGACTTGAAGCAGAGCGCTCGATGGTTTCAACTTCTCTTTATTAAGGAACATTAAAAGCGTAGTACAGCCATGCTTCCTTCATTGAAAATAATGAACAATCAAGAAACAAAGATTTCTTCACAGTCTAAGCAAAATCGGACTGCCATTTTTAGAACCTGACAATATATGCACATTATACTGACGGTAGGCATGCGAGTTTTACCTACTACAGTCCATGTCAATCCATTTTATCTCACACCTCTGAATATTATCGTCTATGTTCATCAACATTACGACAATGTGTTGGCAATTTTGTTCTCTCAACCTGCCGTTTGTATAACTTTCAAATTGTGTGTTTACATTTGTAATCTTCATGTTTATATCCTTGTATGTTTACCTTTTCTTTCACCAAAACGTTAAGGAATAGAAGCAATTATAAATCAGTAATTGTCTCCCACGCAATACTGGCGAAGCAAATTTTGAAACATCTACAAAAAATTCAAGATGTCCCTCTCAATTGTGTAAAATTTCTCTAAATGATGATTTAGTTTTCCCCGACGAATATCCAGTAGGTCTTGCTTCTCATCATCTTCATTCAAGGTATCGCCATGACACCCATATCACTCATTTTAATAGCAACTTTGAATGGCTTTGCTCAATTAAGCGAGGCTAACATTGGATCAGTGTTAACTGTAGCTTTCACAGCGTTGAATGCATTATCCCATTCCTCACTTCTTCAAACCGTCGGTTGGTAGATCAACCAGACAGCTAATCCTCAGTCCAAACTTCGGATATTAAATCAGTCGTTCCCAGAAATCGTGGCATGATCCTGGAAACTCTTCAGTTATGCTTCTTCTCACATCCCGTGGTGTCATATATCCATGTCCATGTATATCGTCCAGCGAGGTAACCTGGACTTGTTCTGACTCATTCCTCAGCATGTGTATAACCAGACACACCTCCCAAAATCAATGTACCAATTCTGATTGACGCTCCAATTAGTTATTACACGTGAGACTGAAAATTGCCAGATCGTTAATGCACACCACACCACACAACTGCGTAATCCTGAAATGACAATATTGGAATGTCTGAAATCTAGCTGACGCATTTTTACTTTAAAACACCTATCTATGAACTCCATTCCATGTCATAAATACTGCTCTTCGCGCCATGAAATCCATAAAGTTAAACATTATTTTAGCAAAATATCCTCCGAATTACATGTCGCCTCATCTCACACTTTCAAAGATTGATTGTAATAGCACTTTTTTAAAAAATGCTAATTTATTTGATGCCCGTGAGTAAGCCTTGCCTATGGAAGTGAAATCTTGAACGAGATCTGTCACTTTCTTCTCACCAGTTTCGTTATAATTTTGCATATTTTTTAGCAGCTTCTTAACTTCTAATGTACTTTTCTTTGCGAATTCAATAAAACTCTGTAATCTATCCTGTTTTTCAGCATTTGTCTTCTCAGTGTATTTTTCTATTTTGCGGAAGAAAAATATTTTGTTGGGTTTTGTCGGACAAAATTAGAAACCACAACATATCGAAAGGTAATGTTTTCATATAAACCTGTCGGACTATAACCTGTTTTGTGTGTTTGCTTCGAAACAATCAGTGTGTCAATTTCATATGGCTACGTTATTACAGTGAAAACACTCGAGATTTCTTACTACTCATTGTGCCTCATGGTTTTCGTTTACACAATTTTCAGCTTGTCTTCAATGAGACCGGCTTTTCCTTTAACACCTGAGGATTTCTCTTTTCACCAATTTGTATTCCCCAAAATTGGTGCTGGAACACCAAATTAATTTATGATACAGCTCCTTATCATATTCCAGTTCAACTGCAAATCTTAAAGCTTTAATTGTCTGCTCTTCACAAGAGTTTTAATTGCTTCAAAGACTTTTTTTTAAGTGCTCCAAAATATTTGCCTAAAAGCGTCAAATGCTTGGTCGATTTTCCATGCCTTTATAAAGGCCTTGCGCTGTTTGCCTCTTATAAATTTGTTTTAACTGATTTCCTTCTTAGATGCCGAAAACTCATGGTGCGTCAGAAAACTCCCCAGCACACATTCAACAAAAACTGACACATGTAAAAAAAAATTAAACTATATTATTCCCTCTCAATATTGGTAAAGGTAAAGAGCCCACAACAACTACTCTGTTACACGCATTCCTTTTTAAATCATCTTTGCTATCCTCTCCTCTCCATCCCTGAAACAATTCAGAGGGCAACAGGTGACCTGATCTTTCCTGATTCTAAACTGAGCCCAAACTACCACAGTCGGCGAGTCTTCAACCGTTTTCTTAGCTGCTATAATAATACACTTGATTAACATGGCAAAATTTATCGTTTATCATCGTCTCTGTTATTGTGGTAACATCTAAATCATGGAATCTGCAACAGCGAATCCTGTCTTTCCTCGAGCCATGTCCATGAATTGGTCACAAATTCGAAATGCCAGGTCCCAACCCATGTTCATGCACCCTATTCTGGAATCTGCTGGAATTAATATGCACATATTTACACAAAATCCTGCAAACCTGTCTTTGACCTCACTACTCTCAACCTCCTGTAAGATGGAAGTACAATTGAAGTGTCCATCTCCCTGTTGCATTAGTTTAAACTCCCTGAATGTAGCTGGAATGGCCATGCTGAACTACCCACGGTTTCAGGGATGTGTAAATTGAATGACTTAGCCTTGCAAAATGAGGGGTTACAGATATAGGCAGCGGGACGTATTGGTGCGTGCATTTGTTTGACTGAAAGGCCCGTTTCCAATGCTAAACCTTGCCTTCATCCTTCAGCTAAGGGGACCAACTTTTGTTTAATTTATCTGATTCACGGCCTTTATAGATCCATAAATGGATTAGATCCCTCACTCAAATTTCTATGCTCTGAACAAAAGAAACCGAGATTATTCATCAAGTAAATTAGGGTTTATACATAGTATAATCCACAAACAAACAAAAACAGACTCACCCAAAAACTGGTACATACTCACACACTCACGCAGACCCTCTCTCAGACGCACTTTCTTTCTCTCACACACACTCACAAGCAGATACACACACACACACACACACACACAAAATCTTGCAGTCTTATACTCGATCGCTGTCACGCATATATGCTATCTGGCATGCAAACACACGCTACCACACACATTCTCTCAATTTTTCTCTCCCTCATATGCACACACACACACACACCAAACACCCACAGACACACACGTTTAAGTCGATGGGATGAATTGCATTTGCAGACACTATTCAAATGCATAATATCCGCATGCAGTCAGGTTCATTACAGCAGGTATGTGAGGCTGGATGAGCGAGGGTTGTCGATGAAGTGACAATGACAGGGACTATTGAGAGGCTGGATGAGATGGCAGTGACAGGGAGGGTTGTGAGGATGACTCGAAAGTGACAAAGAGGGTTGTGAGTCTGAATGAGAACCCAATGACAGGAAGTGTTGTGACGTTGAATGAGATGATTTTCACAGGAAGGTATTGTGGATAGGGTGAAAGTCACAGATGCTGTTGTGAGGCTGCATGAGATGACGGATGACGATTATAGGGTCGGTTTTTCGACAGAATGAGGTGAGTGTCAAGGAGAGTTGTGACAGTGACAGTGACAGGGAGGGATGTGAGGCTGGATGAGATGAAACACACAGGGAGGTTTGTGAGGCTTGTTGTGATATCGTGATAGGGAGGTTCTTGAGAATGGATGAGTTTATACTGATAGTGATAAGGAGTTGCATGAGGTTGGATGAGCTTATAGTGACAGCAGGAGTCGTGATGCTGGATGTGGAGACAGTGAGAGAGAACGTTATCAGGATGGATGAGATAACTGTGACAGGGGGGTTGTGAGACTAGATGAGCAGACATCGATAGAAAGGGTTGTCACTGTGATCGGGAGTTTTGTCAGGCTGGATAAGGTAACAGTGAGAAAGAGGGATGTGAGTGTGGATGAGGTGACAATGAGAGGGAAGTTTGAGAGGCTGGATGAGCCGACAGTGACAAGGAGGACTATGAGGCTGGATGAGGTAACAGTATTGGACAGTCTGTGATGCAGAATGAAGTGACTGTGCTATGGAGAGGTGTGAGGCTGGATGAGACGACAGTGACTGGGAAGGGTGTTATGTTGAATGAGATTAGAGTAATAGGGTGGGTTGTGTGTCTGCTGCGATGACAGTGATAGGGAGGGATATGATGTTGGATGAAATGACAGTGGTAGGGAGGGATAAGAGTCTGGCTGAGATGAAAATGACCGGCAGGTTGTGTGGATGAGGTGACAGTGACAGATACGGATGTGAGGCTGGATCACATAACTGCGATAAGGAAGTTTGTGAGGATGGATGAGATGACAGGACAGGGTGGGTTGTGCAGATGAAGTGGGAGTGACAGGGAGTGTTGTGAGGTTGGAGGGATGACAGTGGCAGATACAGTTGTGAGGCTCTATGAGATAACTGACAACGAGCTTTATGAGGCTGAATCAGATGACAATGACAGGCACAGTCATGAGTCTGTATCATGAGACAGTCACTGGGAGGGTTGGATGGATGGTGTGGCATTGAGAGTCAGGGTTACACGGTTGGCTGCGATGACAGTAACAGAGTGATTTTTGAGGTTCGATGAGATGACAGTGATAGTGAGGGGCATGAGGCAGGATGGGATGAGAGCGACAGGGAGGGTAGTCAGTCTGGATGAGATGAAAGTGACAGGGTGGGTTGTGAGGCTGAATTAGATGACTTTGACAGAGCGTTAGTGTGGATGAGGTGACAGTACCACATACGTTTGTGAGGCTGGATGAAACGAGACTGACAGGGAGGGTGTGTGGATGACATGAGAGTGACAGATATGGTTGTGTGGTTGGATGAGATGAGAGTGACGGGGAGGGTCCTGAGTCTGGATGAACTTACAGTGAAATTGAGGTTTGTGTTGATGAGGTGACAGTGGCATAAAGGGTTTTGAGGATGGATAAATTGACATTGATATGGATGGATGTGACGCTGAATGAGGTGTCTGGGAGAGCTGTGAGGCTGGACGTGATGACAGTGATGGGGAGATTAGAGAGGCTGGATGAGATATCTGTGACAGGGAGGTTTGTGTGGCTAGATGTGCTGACATCGACAGAAATGTTTGTAACTATGATTGGGAGATTTGAGAGACTGGATGGTTTAACCACTCCATAATGACCATAAATTCAACGAAACCCGTCCCAACCGCCTGCGCTTGGCCAAAGTTCCTCAAACGTTTCTGATTCATGCACCTGCCCAAATATATTTAAACATTGTAACTCCCACATCTACCACTTCCACTGGAGATTCATTCCGTACACGATCCGCTATCTGTGTAAAAAATAAACAATGATCCTCATATATTTTTCAAATCTTTCTCGTCTTATCTTAAAATAAGTCTTAAGATGCTACACGCTCGCAAAAAGAATCTACGTTCAACAGCTTTGTCTTCTGATAGGAGCACACTGTCTCTAGGCTCTCCTGATCTCAATTTTGCAGACTTAGGGAGACGGTAAAGAAGTAGCGTTGGGAAAGCTACCAGCCTAAAGGAAGACAGGTCTCCTGGCCCGGATGGAATGCATCCCAGGATCATAAAAGTTGGAGCAGTGTAAATAGCAGATGCACTTTTGACAATTCATTAAATTTTGCGGACTCTGGGACAGTTCTAACAGATTGTGCCTCTGCAAATATGATGCCACTATATTAGTCTTGGGAGATCACTACGGCAAAGTCAAGATTTCAGGTAATCTTGGCAAATAAGATCAAGGATAATCTAAATATAGTCTAAGAAAACACAATGGTAGATAAATCTCCAGAACATGCTGGAGTATATTTGAATGCATTGTGGGACTTCAGAGAGGAAATCGCAGGGCACTTGAAGAGATATTTGTGTAATTTATAACTATGTGTGAAGTGCCTGATGACTGTAGTGTGGCATGCGTTTTTTTATTGTTTAAGAAGGAATCCAAATTACAAGCCTGGGAATTATATTAGAAGTCTGTGATTCGATGGTTAGCGGGTATTTTGAGATGGATCTGAAGGATAGGATTTGCATGTATTTGGAGATGCACGGAATGATTATGGATAGTCAGCATGGTTTTGTGAGATGGTCTCTAACAAACCTGTTTGAGTTTTTATGATGTGGCAACCAGGATGCCTGAGGACGGCACAGTGAACTGCATTGTTTATTTGGACCGTACTAAAACGTTTGACCCCCATTCCGCATCGTAGACAAATGAATAAACTTGAGGCACATGAGACTCAGGGTGAGCGTTTCAATTGCATACAGACAGCAATGGTTGAGGGTTGTTTTTCAGACGGAAGGCTGATAAACAGAAGCTCAGATAATTGCCCTTGGAGCTGAGAAGGTTCAACAGTGAAATCGATTTTGTGTAAATTTGTTTCCAGGATATATAATTTTCCGAGAGAGAGAGACATTATTCACCTATATAAACTTTGTATTAATACCTTTCAGGTAATTAATGAATAATGCAGTGTGATAACGTGAAAATTATTTTACTCTGTAAGTAGTGAGCATTTTGACCAGTTTGAACAGCAGCGGGGTCCAGATTCAGCAGGTATTCACACAAACGATTTGGATGTTAAATTTTTAAGGAACGATTTGAGGGCTTTGGAAAATGGCAGGGGAGTTGGAACAGATTTGCAGCATCTCCTGAGGGAGAGAGTACAGCCCTAATGTACTGAATAGCCCCATCCCCAATGCTCTGTGATAGTGCCCCATTCACTGTGAATGGTGAAGAACATCCCAGGGCAGAGAGAGGGAGGGTCGCATCACTCAACTTACAATGGCACGCGACTGATTGACGGCTGAAGTCAAGATTAGAGTGGTGCTGGAAAAGCACACTAATTCTGGCAGCATTTAAGGAGTAGGAAAATTCAGGTTGAGCCCCTATATCAGGAATGAGGTTGGGAGCCTCTGGGATGGAGAAATAAATGGGAGTGAGGTGGGGCTGGGGAGAAGGTAGCTAAGCGTGCAATAGGTGGATGGAAGTGGGATGAAGATGATAGCTCGGAGAGGAAGGTCGATCAGACAGGTGGGAAAGAAGATTGGGAGGATACGACATGAGAATAGTCCTGAGCTGGTAGTTTGGAACAAGTTGAAGGTGCGGGTGGTGGGGAAATGAGAAAACTTGTGATGCCCACATTGAATATCTGGGTTTGAAGTTATCAGAGATTATAAATGAGACGTTCTTCCTCCTGGCATCGGGCGGTTACTGAGTGGCAGTGGAGGAGACACAGGACCTGCATGTTCTTGGGAGTGTTGGAGAGGGAGTTCAAATTTCGGCCACTCGATTGTGGGTTGATTAGTGCGGATGTCCCAAAGATGTTCCCTAAAGTGCTCTCCGAGTACACGACCAGGCTCCCCAATGTAAAGGAGACCACATCGGAAGCAATGGATACAAGAAATGACATTTCTCAAATTGGAGGTGATACTTTCATAGATGAGGAAGACTCCTTTGTGGCTTCGGACGGATGTGAGGAGAGA
The DNA here is from genome assembly GCF_047496795.1 of Chiloscyllium punctatum. NCBI lineage: Eukaryota > Metazoa > Chordata > Chondrichthyes > Orectolobiformes > Hemiscylliidae > Chiloscyllium > Chiloscyllium punctatum. The sequence goes on along the minus strand of NC_092773.1, from coordinate 75,754,223 downwards.
GATGTGTGCGCATGTTTTGCATAGACTGCGGTAGCAGCGGAAGGTACCAGGAGGGGAAGGTGCATTGTTGGGGGGCGTGGCCTTCACCACGTAGTCATGGACTGAATAGTCTTTGCAGAAAGTGGATAGGAGTGGGGAGCGAAATATAACCGTGGTGGTGTGGTCCGTTTGTAGATGGCGGAAATGTCAGTGGATGATACGGTTTATGTGGAATTTGGTGGGGGTTCGGATTAGGACTGGGGGGTTCCGTCTTTTTGCAGTTAGAGGTCTGGGGTTTGATGGCAGAGGTCAGGGACATGGATGAAATGCGTTGGAGGGCATCTTCGACTATGTAGAATAGAAATTAGTCAAGCTATGCCTCAACTGAGAGCTACACTCTCTCAGAACTGCAAATGACCCTTTCTGTACTGTACCCTAAGAGGAATTCATACTTTTATCAAACAATATTTCTCCACCAAATAAAACGTTAAAACCTGTCAGTACAACAAACTTTTATATCGCCAGCTCCATAACCAGCGGACCGTAAACATTCCAGAAGCTTCCCTCGGGCTGGGGAACAGCTCGGCCACCATTAACAAAGAGGCCGATACAGCCACCATGCTCACGGTGATCAATCACATCCCTTCCATTCCTGTCGTGGTCGCTTCCACAGCCACTAAAGATTTCACATGCACCAGGCGTGAAATCAATTCCTCCCCTCGCGTCATTGATGACGTCACGCTTCCTGCGTCATGACCCCCGTCACCGTCGCCAGCACATCTCTCCCTATTAACGTCACTCACTTGCATACTGCCGAAACGCCCTCCGACAGATCCCACTGTCACCATTTCCTCCCCTCAAGAACATTGAGGGGCAGATCACCTCTGCTAATGACTCCACCCTTGTTGCCCTCACACCACACTTGATCCAGTTACAGGCTCCGCGCGTACTGCCAGGTACACACCCATACCAGTACCGAGCTCGCACCCCTGCCGAGTTTTCCTCATCCCCAGATCTCCTCCTCACTGAGGACGAATGGACAGTCTTCAGCAAAGGCCTTACCTTCATCCCCTTCCATCCACATATCAACAAATTCATTACGTGTCGTGACATCGAACATTTCAGCAATCACTGCCTCCAAGCTTAGTTTTTATTTGAGGACTCCCGCCCACCTTCGAAGGACCTCTTCTCCCGCCACCAACAGACTCCATCCTTCTGGGTACCACGCGCTGGAGAATTACACCCCTCGATCTCTTTATTTCGAACCTGTCTACCTCCTTCCTCCATTTCAACCTCTCACTCTTACAACACACAGCCCTCCACTCCCTTGGCTCCAATCACAACCTCACCAGAAAAGTGGTAGTGCGGCGCACTGACCTCTACACCGCTGAAGCCAGGCGCCAACATTAAGACAGCCTCTCCTTCTGCTTTCACGATCATGACCTCATCCCCATTACCTAACTATTTTTTCCGAGACCATGTGTAACCTCATAATTTAGGAACTCTGCACCACCTGATTCTATCTCCGTCCCAAGACTCACAAGCCCAACACGACCCGACCGACTTATTGTCTAAGCCTGCTCCTGCACCACCAATTTCATCTCCACCAACTCTATACTGTCGAATCACTCTCATTAGCGAATTTCCCACATATTTTCGAGACACAACTCACGCCCTCCACCTCCACCAAGACTTACGTTTACCCAGCCATCAACGCCTCATCTTCACCATTGACATCCAATCTCTCTTCACATCCATCCACCATGACCAGGGCCTCCAAGTTGGCCGTTTCATCCTCTCCTGACGTCCCCACCAGTACCCTTCCATTGACATTCTTATTCGTTTTGCTTAAGTGGTCCACACACTTAACAATTCCTTCTTTGAATACTCCGATTTCCTCCACATACAAGGGGTAGCCATGTACACCCACATGGCCTCCCGCTATGCCTGTCTTTTTGTTAGCTATGTAACCAGTCCACTTTCCATAGTTACACCGGCACCACTACCCACCTCTTCCGCCGCTATATTGACTGTACTGGCACCACCCCAAGTAGTTCATCAACCTCACTCACACTTTCCACCCTATCTTAAATTCAGTTGAACCATCTCTGACACCTCCCTCCCCTTTCTGGACCTTTCCACATCCATCAACGACGATCAACTCAACACTGACAATTGTTACAAACACACCTGCTCCCACCCTATCTCCTGCAAAAATGCTATCCCGTATTCCCAATTCCTCCGACTCTGTCGTATCTGCTCATAGAAGAACCATTTCCACTATACAACACTCCAGATAGCCTCTTTCTTCCAAGACCGTTATTTCCCCTCTCACGTCGTTGACGATGCCCTCCAAAGCATCACATCCATTTCACGCTCCTCGACCGCAAAACCCCACCCCTCCAACAGCAACAAGGACAGAATCCCATGGTCATCACTTACCACCACCCCAACCTCTGCGTAGAGGAGAATTCTGGAGCTCAAATTATTAAAATCGGCATTGAAACCAAAGGGATGCATTGTCTCGAAGTGGAAAATGAGGTGATGTTCTTACAATTTGTGTCAAAGTTTCACGCTGGAAAACCAGAACAGATCCAGCAGCATCCGAGTAACAGGAGAATTGCTCTTTTAGGCATAGGCTGTTACTCAGGAACTTAGGATACTGGGAAGAGGGCTGAGAGTTAAATAGGAGGAGTGTGCGTATCTGGGGGCCGTTAGCTGGGGAGGGGATGGTAAATGCAGGTGCAGGGACGATGTTGATAAGTCGGACAGCTTGGTGTACCTGATAAGTGGTAAGGTAATAGGACAGGGACAGCAGTTCAAAAAGGCGGTGCCGAGTATCTGATTGGATTTGGGAAAAGAGGGGGGGAGGGGAGATAAGCAAAGGTATGAAACTGACATTGATGTCGTGTGGTCGTAAAGTCCCAATGTGGAAAATGTGGTGATCTTCCTCCAGGCGCAGGGTGTTTTGGATGTGGTGGTGGAAGAGGCCCAGGACTTGCACGTCATTGACGAAGTGCGAGGGACAGTTGAACTGATCAGCCACAGCGGGTTGAGGTTGTTTGGTGTATGTGTCCTCGAGATCTCTGAAATAATCCACGAGTTGATGTCCTATCTCCCGAAAGTAGAGAAAGTCAAATTCAGGGAAACTGACATAATACTGTTGGATGTGTAGGAAAACGTTCAGCAGATGTGCAAGGATCCTTTGGGTCCTTGGATGGATATGTGGGCGGAAGTGTGGGCACAGGTCTTACATCACTTGCGGCAGCAAGTGAAGGTCTCTGTGTGGATGTTAGTTTGTTAAGGTTTGTGGGCCGAACGACGAATTATGGAGGGAATGTTCTCTGCAGAATGCTGACAGGGGTGGGCTGGAAATATATTTTTGGTCTTGGGATCTGATTGTAGGTGGTTGAAATTGCGCTGGGCGCTCCGTTGCATCTAGACGTTGACGTGGTGGAAGGTGATGAACGGGGGCTTAATTAGATTACCTACAACATGGAACAGGCCCTTCGGCCCAACAAGTCCACACTGACACGACGAAGCGTAACCCACTCAGATCCATTCTCCTACAATTACCGCTGACAAACGCACCTAACAGGATGGTCAATTTATCAGGGCCAATTCATCTTACCTGCACATCATTAGACAGTGGGAAGAAACCAAAGCATCCGGAGGAAACCCACACAGACACTGGGAGACTGCAAACTCCACGCAGTCACCCGAGGTGGGAATTGAAGCTGCGTCTCGGGCGCTGTGAGGCAGTAGTGCAAAACACTCAGCCACTGTCCCGCCCATTGCGTTTAAAACTTTTGCGGTTGGACGGGTGGGGATCAAGGGCGGAAGTGCGGAAAATGGTGGAGATGCACTCGAGGGAATTTTTGACCAGGTGGGAGGGGAAATACCGTTCTTGAAATCGGAGGCTATTTGGCATGTTCAGGAGTGTTCTGGAAGTTTGCAACGAGTTTCACTGTAACACTGCCGTAAGCATAAGACAGATGCTGGCCAGGGAACAGGCTCGTGGCCGGCAAATTAACGCTCACGTTGTTTTGCAGGCCGAACGGAGATCATTAGCCGCCATTTTCGCCACCTTCACTGAGATGTTGGCAGATACAGGTTCCTTTCACCTCCATTTACAGCTATTCACCCTCCCAGCAAGATCGTTATTCACTCGTATATCCTTCCAAATGTTCCATTTATCTCTGTGTGCTCTGTTCCAATCTATTAGTTACTCTTTTCCCCCACCTCCTGTAGTTCGGAGCTGTGCAGATCAGGTGATTTAGCCATGGTAATTTGTACACAGTGTTTAGGGACATGTAACTGAGGTGAACTCGTCAGGGGAAATGCAGAGGAATGAGGTGGTGGGATATTATTCAGAGAGTCAATGTGGAGTTGTTGAGCCAAAGGGCTAAACGCTGTAGGAATTTTATATGATTCAAATTACCCCAGCTACCATCAGTTCTGAGGAATGGTCACTGGACTTGAAACGTTAAATCTGATTTCTGTTCCCAGATCGTGCCAGACGAGCTGAGCATTCCCAAAAATTTCAGCTTGTTGTTCTTGATCGTCACCATCTGCACACCTTCCGCATTTAGGTCAGAGAGAGGGAGGATCCCGCCACTGACCTCACAATCGGGCCCAGCTCATTGATGGCAGCTTTGGATCATAAGGAGGAGGGGGCGGGGCTGCCAACCAAGCTGCGCCAGCTAGTCCTATAACGAATGGGAGTTAAAGGCAGGCGTGGATAGTGACACAACACCTGCGCAGTGTCATGTGACTGGATACCACAATGTGTGCGGGAGCAGGAGATGGGTAAGGGGGGAGTGACAGTGGATACCAGGAGAAAATAGAGTCAGTTTGGATTGGTAGATTTTATATGCAACTGGTGTAGTTCGCTTGTTTGGTATTAGAAAGTCTCGGTCCCATGGTTTCAGGAAATGGGAAAATGGCCATAGTTTCCGGTACTGCTCGGTCCGGGTAATGTCTGCCATCTTTGTTCGGGTAAGTTACCAAGAGGCACATGCGCATGTGAACTACCTGGGTAGTGGCGAGCATTTTGAAGAGGAGCATTTACGCAACAAACTGAAATCAAGAGAAATATTTACCTTTTGTATTCATCGTGCAGTGACTGCATTTTTTGTGAACTCATTCCCCATGATTTTCTCCGTGAACAATTGAGACGGGGATCTCAAACATATGCTTTTACAATAAGCAGAGTCAGCAGAAACCGAATATCATTGGCATTTAACTGTGGATGAAAAATGTTGGTATGTTCTGTGTGTGGAAAGTATCTTCAGTATTTTTTCGAATGTGAAAAGCAGAAAGATGCTCAAATTCCTTTTTAGATCGCCCTTGGACTAAATGCTCAGTTGTGGGTGCTGCAGCTGAGGACGGAGACACATGTCTGAGAGGGCGTGCACATTCGACCAAATTACACCTCGTCTATTTGTTCAAATCATCATATTTACTCGCAATTTCACTGTTAATGACTTTAACCAATAAACGCGTCATTCCCAATTACCTGCAAATATCCTTTTAAAGTTTGTTAATGCCTCGATTGCAGCACATTTTCAGGAATTCTGAAGTCCATGTTGAGTCTCGGGTTCCAAACGGCTGCATTGAAAGACGAGATGCTGTTTCCTGAGCTCCCATTGAGATGCATTGGGATGTTGCAGGAGGCTGAGGTCAGTATCGGTGCTGGAATACAAAGGAGACAGGCAGGAGGCTGGAAGAGCACAGCAAGCCAGGCAGCATCTGGAAGTTGGAGAAAGCAGTCCTGAATAAGGCTTCCAAAAGAAACATCAACTTCTCCACCTCCTGATGCTGCCACGCTTTCTGTGTTGTTCCAAGCTCCTTCCTGTTTACATCAGTGCCGGAGTGAGCCGGCAACAAAGTGATATCTGTGTGTTGCTTGGTTCACTGAGAGTGCTTTGGACATTGGCTGAAAACAGAAAGGGAGTGGAGACAGGAGAAGGTTAAACTGAAACTCAGTTTTAGATCGGGATTTTCAAAAAGTCAGACCGTCCCAATGGGAACCGCCAATTTATAAATGATACCTGTGGAGTACTTTTAACAGTTCTTACAGTTTAACGTATCAGTTGATTTAAAGATTGGAGTGTTTGATTAAAATAGAAATGTTTGCAATGAACGAAGATTGCCAGCATATTTAAATTCTCTTAATGGGATTAATTAGTTCGATTTAGAGAGAAGACATGACAGGAGACCTCTGACTTGTGATGTGCTCCTTTTCCACATGTGTCGCTGAAGGCTATGTGTGAAGTTCATGTGTCCATCTGCAGCTACTGGGTAACTGCTTTTCACATCTGGAGGCATCGTTGGATACACAGTGAAGTGTACGCAATACCAAGAATGTCATGGACAGTATTTTTACGAGTTGGTCACACTGGATGTGAGGGTTACACGTGCAGAAAGGAATGGGTGACCATCAGAACAAGTAAATGGCTCAGAAAGGATCATCCCCTGCTCAAACTGATATCTCACTTAGGATTCTGGTTGGGGAGAAATGGGTGGGGTGGCCTCTCAGGGGAAATCAGCAACAGCCTAGTTCATGTCATCACAGGTAGCTCTGCTGCTCAGAATAACTGGAATTGGAGTGGCAAAACAATAGTGACAGGAGTTTCAGTAATTAGGGGGACAGACAGCCCCTTCTGTTGCTGCAGACATGAATCCTGGATGCTATGTTACCTCCTTGGTACCAGGGTCCGAGATATCATGGAGCAGCTGAACGACATTCATGAGCTGGTGAGTAAACAGCCAGTAGTCGTGGAAAACGTAGGTACCAACGACATCGCTAAACAAAGGGACAAGCGCCTAAAAGCTGAATATATGGAGATCAGAGATACATTAAAACATAGCTCTGTAATGTAATAATGTCAGGAGAGACCAGCTGGATGTGTGGCTGGAGAAATGGTATGCCGGAGATGGGTTTAGATCCCTCAAACTTTGGAACCGTTTGAGGGTTAGGTGGGACCTATGCAACACTGACCGGTTGCCTCTGGGCAGAGCTGGGACAGATAATCTTTTAGCGGCTTTTGCCAGTTCTGCTTGTGAGGTGTCAAACTAGTCTGACCGGGAATGGGAACCAATGTACAGGCTTAAATGAGATAAGATAAGGAATGAGATCAGAGTCAGATAATGAAATGGGACGTATAATATTAGTTAGTGATCTCGTCAGCGGCTCAGAAAACCAAAAAAAAAGGAGGATTAAACAAGGATTGAGACTTTTTTCATCCATCAATCCCGACATCTCAGGAATCAGAGTCAGTAAAATATGGAGTTGGAAAACAACAGCAGGTCAGACATTATCGGAAGTGCAGAGAAGTTAACGTTTCAGGTCTGGACACATTGCCAGACCTGATGAAAATTCCTGACCTGAAATGCCTGACATGCTGCGCTTGTCCAGCTCCACATTTTGCCGATACTGAATTTCAACATCCATCGTCCTTAACTATCTACAGATCTCAGGACTCAGTGATCCACTTTTACACACTCTCAATAACCCGGGTAGCCTTCCTTACGAAAGGAGAACAAAAATCCACACAGTACTCCCAGTGTCCTCTCACCAAAGCCCTTCCAGAAAGATATCATTGCTCCTGCATTTGAATCTTCTCGCTATGGAGGCTACACATCATCTGCATTCTCCAATGCTTGCTGCTCCTGCCTGCTTCCTAACAGAGGGAATCACAGAGAAACAGAGAATAATTTTGCGTCAGAGACTCGGATAAAAAAAGAGGTGGGCAGTACATCTCCATCTTATCCATGCTGGATATCAAACACCTGTAGTCCCACTTTCCTATATTTCGTGTTGAACCTATATTATAGTGTGAACCTGGTAAAGCACAGCTGATCAGGCAGCACCGAGGTGGAGGAGATTCAACGTTTTGGGCATAAGCCATTCATCAGGAATTTGTGGTGTGGTTAGGAGAGTGGAAGACAAATGGCAGCGAGGCAAGGATGGGGGAAAGTTGCTGAGAGCGTGATATATAGATTCAGGCGGGGGTGATAATAAGCAGTTGGAACAGAGGGTGGTGCCAACAGGTGGGAAGGAAGATGGAGAAGTGGGACCCGAGTTGGATGGTTGGATCGGGTAACAGGAGGGGTGTTGATTTCACCAATGTCATCATCTCTCTGCCCCCAACTTATCCTTTGAACTTTCTCACCTGTCAATCGCCCATCCCACCTTATCGCTCATGTCCAAAACGTCGATGCTACTGCTCCTCGGATGCTGCCTGATCTGCTTTGATTTTCAAGCACCACACTTTTCGACTCTGACCTCGAGCACGTGGTGTCCTGACTATCTCGTATATGAGAGTGCCTTATGTGATCATCTGAACAATTGTTCAAATCTACAATATTTCCTGCATCTGTCACCATTTCATAACCTGCCAGACCTGCAGATTTCTACCATTTTGCTGAAGCAATTGGAGTCATCGAGTTGTACAGCAAAGAAACAGACCCTTCAGTCCAACTTATCCTTGTCAACGAGATATCCTTTGCTGAACCAGTCCAATTTCTGTGCAGTTAGCATATATGACTCTGAACGCTTGCTATTGAAGTACTCAGTCAGACGCCTTTTAAGTGTTGCAACTTTACTTGCATTCATCAGTCATCTGTCAGCTCATTCCATACACACATCAGCCTCTGAGTGAAAAGGTTGCCCTCAGGTCACGTTTAAATCTTTCCACTCTCACCTTTAAACAGATGCCCTCTACTTTTGAACTCCCCACACGATGGGTGTGCGGGGAATAAAAGTCCATAATCATCCAAATTTTCTGTTCTCCTCTATAAGAAAACCCCATCCGTCTCTGACACTCCAGGGAAAAATCCCCAGCCTGTTCATCCTATCCCATTAACTAAGCTCTACAAACTGACCATTAATTCTTTAGATATTTTCTAAAGTCTTTCACGTATGGCAACACGATCACAGAGATGTACAGAATGGCAACAGACTCTCCGGTCGAATGTGATCATGTGACCAGATTATTCTGGACACACACCACCATCTGCATAAGGGATGTTTCCCTACGGACCCCTTTAAGTCTTTCCCCTCTCATGATAAAAGTATGTCCTTTTTGTTTTGGATTCCCCAAACCTGGGGAATAGAAAACCTTATCTCTTCACCCTATCCATTACTCCTCATGAATATACAAACTCCTACAAGGTCACCCCATTGCCTTCAGTGCTCCAGGGAAAATTGCCTCGGCCTATTAAGCCACAACCTATGATTCAAATGCTCCAACATTGGCAACACCCTTGTAAATGTTCTCTGAACACTTGCAAATTTTCCAGAATCTTTCCTATAGCAGAGAGACCAGAACTGAAGGCAGTATGGGCGTTTCATACCTGGTCAAACCAATGTTCTGTACAACTGAAACATGGACTCCGAACTCCTCCACTCAATGCACTGATCAGTAACAGCTACTGTGCTAAACGCCACTTTCACTGAACAGCCCATCTGCAAACGCACTTTCGAGGGACTATTATCCCACATTTTATAATCTATTTGCTCATCAACCCTTCTCAGGTACTTACCTTTATGAGGATGGGTCCTACCTTGGTAACGTCTTTCCCAAATTAGTGAGACGAGAGTTGACCTCACCAAGGTCTTGTACAGCCACAATGTGACCTCACAACCCCTATATAGAACACAGCACAGTGCAGCCTTCAATTCACGACGTTGCGCCGAGCATTTATCTTCATTTAAGAACAACCTAACAGACACGCCCTTCAATTTACTGCCATCCATGCGCTTGTCCATCAGTCACTTAAATGTCCCTAATATCTCTGACTCTACTACTACCGCAGTCCATGTACCCACCGCACTCTGCATGTTCACCCCACACCAACAATCTGAACAGAATCCCATCCAATCTCTGTAACCTGACATTTCCCACAGCTAATCCAAACGACCTGCACGTCTTTTGAATATGGGAGGAATTCAGAGCACCCAAACGAAACCTACGCAGACAAAGGGGAGATATGCAAACTCCGCAAAAACTGAGATATAACCCAGATCCATTTCTTGTTTAATGCACTGACCATTAAATGCAATATGCCAAATGCCTCCTTCAATACCTGATCTCCCTGAAACTCTACTTTCCAGGAATTATGCAGTTGTTCTTAGCTCTTCCGAGTAATTGAAATGGATTAGATTCCCTATCGTGTAGAAACAGGTAATTTGGCCCATCAAGTGCATACCGACCCTCTGAAGAGTAACCCATCCCACTCTGACTAATGCCCCGAACACAATGGACAATTTAGCAACGCCAACACAGCACATGATATTTTAGCATCCCAATTAACCGAGGTGTCAACGTTCAGAGGTTTATGCACCAGACAATCTCTGATCTATATGTTCATCTGTATTGACAAGAATTTTACCATTAACAGAATACTTTACATCCCTGTTACTACTTCTGAAGTGAACCACGTCACAATTTTCTGGATTAAACTTTATTTGCTATCTCTCATCCCATTTTACCTCTGACCTTCGATAACCCAGAACATTCTTTGGCACTGTCCATAACACTGCCTACGTTATGTCAGCCGGAAATTTACTAAACCCTCATTCTAAACCCATAGTCAGATCATTTCTACAAACAAAAGCAGCAGTGGCCCCAAAACAGATCCTTATTACACACCACTGAAAGGGTTATTCGGGATGAACATTTCCCATCAACCACCAACGTTGTGCTTGCTTTCAGCTTGCCAATTTCTGAACTAAACCCATAAATAACCTTCAATCCCGAAACTCCGTAATTTGTGCAATAGCCTACCGTGTGATAGCTTATCATACGCCTTACTGAAGTTCATATACGTCACATCAACCACTTTACCTTCATCAATCTGATTGTCGCCTTCTCGAAGAACCCAATAAGCTCAATAAGGCACGACCTACACTTTGCAAGGCCATGTTGACTATCCCTAATCAAATTATACTCCTTTCCAGCTAATTATAAATATGATCTTTTATAACCATTTCCAACACAGTACCCACAGTTGAAGTAAGTTTCACTGGACGATAATCGCCGTACTCCCCTTCTACAACATGGCAACAACATTTGCTATCCTCACGATGTTTTATAACAATCCTGTCGACAATGATGACATAAAGAAAAAAGCCAAAGTCTCTGCGATCATATCCCTGCCTCCGAGAGAAATTGATGATAAATCCCGTTCGGCTCAGGGGTCTTATTTATTTTCAGATGCGCCAAAATTGCTAAAAACTCTTCTTTGTCAACCTCAATCTCAACTAATCTTGTAGCATTTGTCTCCTTATTGACACTAAATTTGCCCTTTTCCATTTTGAATGCTGATGAAAGATATTCATTTAGCATTTCCTCGAAGTCCTCAGATGTCAAGCACAACTTCCCACGACAATCTTTGATTAGCCCTTACCTTAGTCAAGCCATTCGTTTATTCCTAAGGTACCTATCGAAGGCCCTTACACTTTCCTTGATCCTATCCACCAACAAATTCTCATGTCCACTCCTGGCTCTTCTTAGCACTCCCATTGTCCTGGAATTCACCACGTTTTGAATAGTGAATTGCACAGATGCTCAACACATGAAGACAAGTACATTCTTCTTCATGACAATAAAATAGAATCCCTTGCGTGCAGAAACATGTTATTCATCCAAGGAGTCCAAGACAAGCTAGAATGAAGCAGAAAGGAAGGATAACGTACGACATATGGCTAGAAAGTTTGGAAATTATGAGAATAGGAAAATCAGCCTTAAGGCGCTTTACCTAAATGTTCGTAGTAGTTGTAACAAAGCAGATGAATTAATGACACAAATTATTGTGAATGATTATGATGTGTTAATAATGACAGAGACATGGTTGCAGGGTTTTGAGGACTGGCAGGTAAACAGCGAAGGATTTACAACTTATCAAAAAGACAGAAAGACGAGCAGAGGGGGGGTTTTTGCCCTGTTAGTTAAGAATAAAATTAAATCTGTGGCATTGGACAACATAGTGTCAGATGCGTGTGTGGAGTTGCAGAACGACAAATGCAAAATAAAAGCTTAATGGAAGTTATGTGCAGACCTCCCAGTAGGGGGTCAGTACCAGGGATGCAGGAAATAGATAGGGCATGTCAGAAATATAAGGTCACTGTGATCATGAGTGACTTCGATATGCAGGTGGACTGGGTGAACAATGTTGTCGGTGGATCCAGAGAAAGTGAATTCATGGAATGCCGACAGGATGGCTTTTTGGAAATGCTTGTGATGAGGCACACTAGGGACCATGGTATTCTGGACTGCGTCCTATGAAATAAGCCAGACGTTATTAAATGTCTTAAAGTAAGGGAACACTCAAGAGGCAACGATCATAATGTTGTACAGTTCAGTCTACAGTTTGAAAAACATAATGCAAAATAGGCTGTCATGGTGGTACAGTTAAATAAAGGTAATTACTGTGCATGTGAGGGGAACTGACAAAAAATTATTGGAAGCAGAGCCTAGTGGAGAAGTTAGTAGAAAAATAATGACAGGAGTTTCAGGGTGAAACTTAGGAAGCAGTACAGAGTTTTCTGGGGAGGGGTTAGACAGCCATGGCTGACAATGGAATTCAGGAAACGTATCAAAGAAAATAAGAGATTCTATAAAATGACCAAGATCACTGAGAAATCAGAAGATTGGGAAGACAACAAAAACAAACAGAGGATAACAAAGAGGAAAATAAGGAAGCAGGGGTTGAAATATGAAGGTAAGCTAGCCAGTAATATTAGAATTGAAAGTAAAAGTTTCTTTCAATACATAAGAAACAAACGAGAGGCAAAAGTAGAAATTGGGCCGGTCCAAATTGATGCAAAAGCGTCGTGCTTGGAGATAAGGAAACAGCTGGAGGAATTAATAATTACTTTGTGCCATTCTTCACAATGGGAGACATAAGTACTATTTCAACAATTAAGAAGGATCAGGGGGCAGAGTTTACTATGGTAGCCATTACAAAAGAGAAAGTGCGAGAAAAACTTAAATAAGGTGAAAACTATGATGAATCTCCCGGTCCTGATGGGCTACATCCTCGAGGTAGTTGGCTGAGGAAATTGCGGAAGCGCTGACTTTGATTTTTCAGAAGTCACTGGAGTCAGGGAAAGTCCCAGAAGATTGGAAAATCGCTGTTGCAACCGCCTTAATCAAGGATGAATCAAGACAAACAATGAAAAAGTATAGGCCGATTAGCTGAACCTCGGTCGTTGGTAAATCTCTAGAATCCCACATTAAGGAAGATCTTCCTAAATTCTACAAAGTGCAGGGTCGGTTTGACTAAGTCCACATGATTTAGTAAGGGTAGGTAGTGCCTGACAAACCGTTAGAATTCGTTGAAGGGGTAATAAGTAGGTTAGACAAGCGGAAACCGAGTGATTGTTACCGATCTAGACTTCCAAAAGACAGTAGATAAGATGCCTGACGGAACGCGGCTGGGTAAAGTGAGGGGCCATGGTGTTGGAAGTGAGCTACTGGCATGGATTACGGATTGGCTGTCTGACAGAAGGCAGAGATTTGGAAAAAAAAGATTCCTTTTCGGAATGGCAGCTGATGATAAGTGGGGTCCCACAGGATTCAGTGTTGGGGCCGCAGCTGTTCATATTATACATTAATGATCTGGATGACGGGACTGGCGGCATTCTGGCGATGTTCGCCGATGATACAAAGTTAGATGAACAGACAGGTAGTACTGAGGAGGTGGGGAGGTTGCAGAAAGATGAAGACAGTTTAGCAGAGTGGACCAGGAAATGGCTGATGAAAGTCAGTGTGAACCACTGCGAGGTCTTGCACTTTGGAAAAAAACATGCAGGCATTGACTTTTTTTCAAATGGTGAGAAATTTCATAAAACCAAAGTACAAAGGAATCTGAGAGTCCTCGTCGAGGATTCTGTAAAGGTTGATTTACAGGTTGAGACCGTGATTGAGAAAGAAAATGTAATGTTTTCATTTATCTCAAGTGGGTTGGAATATTCAAGCAGCGACATTCTCCTGAGACTTTATAATTCTCTAATTAGGCCCCATTTGGAATAGCTGAAAAGTGTGTTGCTGGAGAAGCGCATCAGGCCAGGCAACATCCAAGGAGCAGGAGAATTGACGTTTCGGGCATAAACCCTTCTTCAGGAATATGGAGGATGTGCTAAGCAGGCTAAGATAAAATGTAGGGAGGAGGGACTTGGGGGAGGGGCATTGGGAATGCGATAGTTGGAAGGAGGTGAAGGTGAGGGTGATAGGCCGGAGAGGGCGTGGGGGAGATGTTGGGAAGACATTTGCAGGTCAAGAGGGCGGTGCTGAGTTCGAGGGTTGGGACTGAGATAAGGTGGGGGGGAGGTGAAATGAGGAAGCTGGAGAAATCTGCATTCATCCCTTGTGGTTGGAGGGTTACTCGGGGTAAGATGAAGTGCTCTTCCTCCAGGCGTCGTATTGTCATGGTCTGGCAATAGAGAGGCCAAGGAACTGGATAACCTTGGCGGAGTGGGAGGGGGAGTTAAAGTGTTCAGCCACGGGGAGGTTGCGTTGGTTGGTGCGGGTGTCACAGAGGTGTTCTCTGAAAAGTTCTGCAGCTATGTGGCCTGTCTCCACAATGTAGAGAAGACCACATCGGTTGCAGCGGATGTAGTAAATGATGTGTGTGGAAGTGCAGGTGAATTTGTGATGGATATGGAGGGATCACTTGGGCCCTTGGAGGGAAGTGAGGGGGGAGGCGTGGACGCATCTTTTGCATTTCTTGCGGTTGCAAGGGAAGGTGCCGGGTGTGGTGGTTGTGTTGGGAGGGGGTGTGGACCTGACGAGGGAATCGCGGAGGGAGTGGTCTTTCTGGAACGTTGATAGGGGAGAGGAGGGATTGGTGAAACGTACCGCAAGTTCTGTCAGAATGAAATCGGAGGACGAAATGGAATTTGTCAGCAGGACAGAAGATAGTGAATTCCATGTTGCAAATGCTGACTTGATAGAGGCAGTGATACAATGAATCTTGATTCGCAGGTCGACCTTGAGTCACACGGCTAGAAACAAAGCGGAGAGAAAAATGCACAACTTCCCTGATGCATTTCGCAGTGGTTTGCCGTGTCAATGCACGGATTCAGAGTGTTTGCAGAAACAAGATCAGCAGCAAAGAGTGTAGAGTAAATCAAAAGAACAGTAATGCAGTTATCCTTGGTTTACGGAAATAATATTTGGAAATTGAGACTTACCAGGGACACCAATTATAGCCAGAATAGGACAATAAGAATACATATTAATGCAAAATGCATGATAGATCCTCAACGGTAATGAAATCCAATCACAATCTAAACAAAGACGACAAAATAAACTCCAGGACATTATTGAAACATTCCAGTCGATTGATCTCTGATTCAGAGGTATTTTTTGGAACAATGCAGTCTATTGCTCTCAGATTCCAATCTACCGTTGGATCATTCCCGTTCAATATTCCCGGATTTTGGTCCATTATTGGAATATTCCACCCTATTTTTCTCAGAATCTGATCTCTCTCTATCTGCTGATCTCTGTTAGTGTTTTTAATGATGCTCCCGCTCATACTATGGAATGACGCATTAAACGGAGCCCATTTATCATTAAAATGATGGAAGCCCTCCTCTGGAAGAATGAGACTCCGTGGACAATGACGTTAATCAGAGTCACTGATCAAAAAGTTTTTGTTACCCCCTTCCTACATCATTTTTCATTCCATAATACAAGGTAACATTTTTGTGGTCTGGAGCGAATGGATGAGGATTGCTGAAAGAAAGATCAGTGGTCCACCAATCTATTACATCTATCTTCTTTGATGTGCTAATCATGCCACTACATTCCAGGGTTGTCCGTGTCCCGCATTGTTTATAAAAGGAGACAGGGGTGCAATAACAGAGGAGGTGCATATAGTATTGGTGGAGAAATTTACAGGGACGACAAACCAGGAAATCAATACTTAATGGACGCTGATGTTTTGTAATGCTGCTAGTAGTTTCAAGTGCCTTGAACTGAAATCATTTCATCAACTTCAGACATCATTCAGAGTACAGAGACTACTGATTCCAAATGGTGGAAGCAGTTCTATCTGCACGTGACTGTTACAGAGGCATAGGAGAAGCAGATTCAGACTCCAGTACCCGAATCCCAACTTAAAGAGGTGGAAAGCTGGAATAATGGCATAGTTTGAAAACAAAAAACATGTAAAAAATAAAGAAATTTTATGCAGCTGCAGATGTTAATGGGAGGACAGCTGGAGTACATTGTGTTGATGGTTTTTCGGTAACTCAAAAGGGAGGGACAATCATCATCTACAGTTCACAGGCTGTTCATATCGCACGGATTGATGTGTCATATAATGTCTTATTCACGTTAGAGAGGGACAGGAGAAGCTCAATCAGCCTCTCAAGTCTGTTACATAGGTACAGGAGGAGGCCATCGAGCCTCTTGAGCCTAGTACAGAGGAACAGTAGCTTGCCATTCAGCCTCTAGGGCCTGATACACATGGACAGGAGGAGGCCATCAGACGCTTGGGTCAATTCCAGTGGGACAGTGGAGTCCATGAAGCCTGTAGAGCGGTTCCCCAGGGATAGGTGGAGGACATTGAACTTTTCCAATCTGTCATCCGAAAACACAGCTAGTCAGCTTGCTTGCTTATTTACAGAGAGAAAAAAAGAACTGTGATCCATCATTCAGACTTTGATGCTGTTTCACAAAATCTGGAGGAAGTCCATAGAAGCTGTAAGGATTGTGAAGAGGCCATTTAGTCCCTCAGCAGCACGAGAGCACACAGCTATTGAAACTTGTGACTCAGGACCATGAAGACGAAATATATTTTCAAGAATTTGATACACAGGAACAGGAGGCAGTTATTCAACTGCTCGATACTGATATACTGGGAAATCTGGAAGCTAGTGAGCTACCAGGATCCTGTTACCCAGCAAGAAGAAAAGGCCACTCACTCCCCACCCGTACGGTCATGTGGGAGAGAAGGGGAATTGAGTATGACGAAGAGAGGTCTAAGAATTATTTGATATTTCCACCATTTCTGCCACCCCAACACTAGAAATATGTTTTCCATACTCACCCCTACCTGCGTTCTGCAGACACCATGCCGTCCGTGAGTACCTTTTTAGTTACATACATCCATTCAACTCCTGGCAGATTTCGTTGACCCATCAAGAGATGCAAAACCTGCACCCACATCTCCCCCTCAACTCCATGCAAGGTCCAAAATGATCGTTCCACATCCAACAGAGATTGTCCTGCTCCTTGGTGCGGATGCGTCAATATTGGGGAGATTGGACTTCACATTGAAGAACGTTTCAGAGAACATTTCTTGGACACAGGCACTAAACAAACCCACCTTCCTGTGGCCGAATATTTTAACTCGCTGTCCAACTCGGCCAAGGATGGAAATGTTCTAGTCCTCCTCCAATTCCAAACCCTAACCACCGGACGCCTGGTCAAAGGGCATCTCATCTTCCGTCTTGGGAACATGCAATCACATGGTATCAATGCCGATCTCACCAGTTTCCTCATCTCCCTTCCGTCTAACTTATCCCAGATCCAAACATCCAACTAGCACCGCCGTCTTGACAGACCTACCAGTCCATCTACATTCCCACCTGACGGGCCCAACCTCCGCTTCAGCCGATCACCAGCCGTTCATTGACCTATTAGATTCCCAGCTAACCTACCCAAGCCCAATACCCTCCTGTTTACCTCTCAGCCCCTTTGGGCCGCCCACATACCTGATGAAGTGAGTATGTTCGAACCATCCACTCTCCTGCTCCTCGAATGCTGCCTGACCGACTGTGCTTTTCCAACACCACTCATTTTGAATCCGATGGAAAGAGTTAAATAATGACATGCTTTCAGGGGATCAACGGAAATCTTGACACACACCAGACAAACGATGATGCATGAAAAATTCTGATAGGCTCACGTCATTAGCATGAGTGTATAAGTGTGTGAATCTGAGTCTTGCAGTGTCATATAGGTCCAACAGTCTCCGTGGTGTTTCAAATGATACAATGCCCCCCTCTGCTGATCTCCCCACCCCACTTCACAGGCGCTGGTGGAAGGTGAAAATCAGGAGACATTCAGTCGGAGAGAGGAGTGGGTAAAGTGTCACAAACGCACAGCAACACACCAACACGCAGGCGCAAACACACACACAAAAACACACACACACTCGCACACAGACACAAATAGATTGGGGAAGATTGCTGTGGCACATAGAGTGGACTGTGCTCATGTGTAGAAATGTTTATGCACCGCTGCAATGCGAAAGTGATTTGTCTTTGGACAGTGCTCCGCTCACATAGCGTACACCTTAAAATGTGTTTGTAATGCATTTATATCCAGGCAACTTCGAATGAACATTTTCCAAGTAGACGAGATGTAGTTAATCGCAGTTTCTGTAACTTGCAGTGTTGTGTGACTTACTCATAGACGTTCTTTGTAATATTCAAATTGATAGGAAAGCCCGACAAATGACCAGCAGACTGTGGAAAACCAGAGAATTTTAGATGATTAAATGTAGACGTGCATTATATAATAAATGGCAGAACCCTGAGGAACAGTAACATGTTAAATGATCGAGAAGTGCTAGTTCCCGAAAAGTGGCAACGCAGGTGGCCAAGCTTAATAGAAGGCGTATGACATGTTTGTCTTCATAAGCCAGAGGACTGAATATAGGAGTTGGCAAAACATTTTTTAGTTACAGAAAACCCTCATTCAGCTGGATTGAAGTAGTTTGCGTACTATCAGAAGAATGTCGAGGCTTTGTACAGAGTGTGGACAAAGTTCACCAGGATGTTGCATGGTCTCAAGAGTATTGACTCTGAGGAAAGGATAAAATTACACGGATTGCGTTCATTGGAAAGACGGCAGCTGAGACGAGACCTTAAGGAAGTCTACAAAATTTTGAGTGATATAGATTCAGTGGATGGCCAAAGATTTTAGCCCAGGTTTGAAGTTTCAATTACAAGGGGACACAGGTTCAATGTGTGAGTGGAAATGTTTCAGAGAAATGTTCCAGGGACGTTTTTCATGCCGGTGGGTAGGGGCCTGGAATGCACTGCCAGAGGATGTGGTGGAAACAGGCAGTTTGGCGATATGTAAGAGACATCTGGATTGTTGCATGAATATGGAGGGTATAGCGGGATGCTGCCCAAATAATGGCATGTTTTTTTAGTTTCCTTCGAGCATGTTGTTCGACACTGGCTGAGAGAGCCGAAGGACCTGTACCTCTGCTGCACTTGTATTTGTGCTTTGTTGTTTGTGCCACTGTTCCACATTAAAAAAGAACTTCAGCCAGAGACAGAGGCAGGTGGCGCGGTTTTGACCCCCAATTCATTGATTCAAAACCATTGCAAAAAGACTAGGATGCTATGATACAAACTTACATAGGCACACTAATACAGAATCAAACATAATGCGCAGAGGGAGATGGACAGAGGCATAGATCCACACAGAGACATACACAGACAAATTTGGACACACATAAATTTTCACAAACTCAGACAGGGACATGCAGATGCATACACAGACACACAAACACACATAAAGTCAAACAGTCATACAGCAAGGAAGCAGAACCTTCATTTCAACGAGTCCAGCTGCCTGCCTGCAGATACACAAACAGGCACACATAGAGTCAAAGACTCATTCAGCATTGAAGCAGACGCTTCATTTCAACTAGTCCCAGCAGCCTGCGCTTGGTCCCTGTCCCTCCAAACGCTTACTTATTCACGTACTTATCTAACTGTATTTGAAACACAAGAAATTTACACACATCCACGACTGCCTTTGAAAGTTCAGACATAACACTGTGTGAACCAGTTGCCCCTCGTGTCTATTTAACACCTTTCTCCCCTCAGCATAAAAATATCCTCCGAGTATTGAGATCCCCCACCCTCGGGCAAAGACACTGATCCATACTCTTCGTGATTTTACAATCCCTTAGAAGATCATCCCTCACTCCCCTTCGTTCCATTGAAATGCGCTTGCCTAACTATTCCATTTTCATAACTCACCTCCTCCGTTCCTGGACACATCCAAGTTAATGACATCTGAATTTTGTCCAACACAATAATACCCTTCATATGAATGGGTTCGTACAGCTGGGCACACGAATCCAGAAGAGACCTCGCCAACATTCCTGTACAATCTCAACATGACATCCAAACTTCTCGACTCAAAGGTCTGAGCAATGAAGGCAGCATGCTGAACGCCTTTCTAACAAACAAAACGAACAAATATCAAAGATTTATGCCTGACCACGGGGTATCGGACCACGGGTTCTCCAACAATTCAAAAGACCTAATTTAATTGTATAAGTCCTGCCCTTGTTTACTTTACCAAAACTAAGTACTTTGCAGCTAACCAAAGTAACCTCTCTTCTGCCACTCCTCGTCTCAGTATGTGATATTACCGGAGAGGGGTGGCGAGAATGCAAGAAGCTGCCTTGTTCCATTTAATGATTTTATGAAAAAGGAAATCACGCGATAGAAGTGCGAAATAGTGACCGTTATTTTAGTGGCAGGAATTATTCCCTTTCATTTTCGCTGCTGTGCAGTAATAATATTGACTCGAGATCCTTCCTTCCACCAAGTGAGTCTGCAAATTTCCTTCCCTAGTATTACAGCTATTAATCATTTAGGCTGGAAATCATAGCCAAGAAATTAAAGATGCAAACAGTTTATTTCACACACACAAAGTCCTTTCGTTGAGGCAAACACCTTGTGTTTGTTTTGGAAGGAAAACTAATACTTTTCAGTAAGTTAATTAAAATGTAACACATCTACAATCAGCTGAAAGCTGACAGTAAACGTATGTGCCAGTATTTGGGTGTGGTTCAGATCTTGAATAGTGGGAAGTGAACCAGCCTCTGAGCCAGACTCTGACTTCGCTTTTCGTCATTATACCTGCAGTAATATCACAATCTCTGGAGCATACGTTCTGGATTTAGGTCTTATACTGTCGTGGAGGTGTGCAACACCATGTCAGAACAGGCTGATGAACAAAACAGACAGGAGAATAATCTTGCAGCTGTACGGGATATTGCTATGTAGTATTACCGTCTCTACCTCTGAGCCCAAATATCGAGATTGGACTTCCAAACAGATGACTCATTAATATGTCTGTACATTTGTGTGCACTGATTTTGGTATTGTGACTTAATCGAGAAGGAAGGCGTGTCATTATTAGATTTCAGAATTTGCGATAAATGAAACCATTCATTTCTGTTGACCGGAGTCAAATATGCAAATTATACAGTTTTGAAAATCGTGAGGCGCATGGATGAGGTGAATAGCCAATGTCCCTAGAGGCCCTAAACTGGAGTGCATAGGTTTACGGTGAGAGTTCAAAAATTTACCTTGGAGCTATGGTGTAATTGTTTTCGCACAAAGGGTGGTTTGAGTATGGAGTGAAGAAGTAGTGGATTCTGGTACCGTTAGAACATATAAAAGTCTTCTGGAGGCAGACATACCTGCTGAGTTTTTCCAGAAATTTCTGTGTTTGTTGAAGAATAAAATGCATTAACTTTAACACAAGTATTATAAAATGGACAGAGAATATTACAGCATAGTACATGCTCTGCAGCCCTCGAAGTTGTGCCAACCTATGTAACCTGACTGGCGCCCATCTAGTCTACACTATTGCATTTTCATCCATATGATTGTCCAATTACTATTTGAATGCACATTCAGTTGACGAGTCGACTTTTGTTGCAGGCAGGACGTTCCATGCCTCGACTACACACTGAGTGAATAAACTGCATCTGATACTTGTCCCATATTAATTACCCCTAAATTTAAATCTATGTCGCCTCATGCAAGCGATCACTATCTGAGAAAAAACTTTCTCATTATCCACCATATCTAAACTTCTAATTATCTTTTACATGTCTGTTAAGACACCTCTCAATGGTCTTCTCTCTAACGAAAACAGCATAAAGTCGCTCAGTCTTTTCTCATAAGACCTTCACTCCATTCCAGGCAGCATCGTACTAAATTTACTCTGAAACTTTACCAAAACTCCCATATCCTTCCTTCAAGGCGGTGACCAGAGTACAGAATACTCCAAGTGCGACCGCACTAGAGTTTTGTATGTATTCCGGTTGCTCAGAAACCCAAGCCTTTTACAAATGATATCCATCACACATTGTGCATTTTTACGAAACCCATCAAAGTCGAGCAAACTTCTGGGATCTAAGTACGTGGACACTGAGATCTCTCTGCTCATCTACACTACCAAAAATATTACCATTAGCCCAGTACTCTTGGTTTCTGTTGTTTCTTACAAACTGAATCCCCTCACGCTTATCCACATTAAACTTCATTTACCACCTTTCTGCACAGCTCTGGAGCTTATCTATGCCTCTCCATAATCTACAACATCCTTCGGCAATTTCTACAATTCTACTGATCTTAGTGTCATCCGCAAATTTACTAAACCATTCTTCGATGCCTTCAAACCAGGTCTTTCGCAAAAGAGACAAACAACAGTGGACCCAAAATAGATCCTTGCTGTAAGCCAGTAATGGCTGTCGTTGTGGCTCACTGGTTAAAACTGCTTCCTCACAGCGCCACAAACTCAGGTTCCTTTCCAGCCTTGAATGCTTGTCTGAGTAGAGTTTGCACATGGGTTTCCCCCGGGTGCTCCAGGTTTCCTCCCACAGTCCAAAGATGTGCGGATCGGGTGAATTGGCCATGCTGAATTGCTTATCGTCTCCGTGGACTCTTCAGAGGGAAACAGGTCTTGATGGATTACTCTTTGTCGGGTCGATGTTGGCTTAATGAGCGAAATGCCTGTTTCCTGGAGGGAATCTATTTCTTTCCGCCCTCTTTGTGGTGATTTAGAAAAAATGACGAAACAGGTACTTGCAGAAAACCACTGGTAACTGAACTCCACAATGAACATTTCCCATCAACCACCACAATCTACCATCATTTGTCTCGCCAATTTCTGATCCAAACTGCGAACTCACCCTCAATCTCATGACACCGTATTTTATATTAAAACCGACCGCCGGGAACATTTTAAAAATTCCTTATTGAAATCCACTTGGACGATATAATATAAACCATGCAGCATTACAGCGCAGTACAGGGCCTTCAGCCCTCGATGTTGCGCCGACGGGTGGAACCAATTTGAAGCCCATCTGAACGACTCTAATCTTTTCTCGCCCCTTTCCTTATCCAATCATCATTTAAATGCCCTGAAGTTGTCGAGTAGACTACTACTACAGGCAATGTGCTCCACACCCCCAATACTCACTGACTACAGAAACGAACTCGAACAACTGTCCAATGCGCGCGCGCACACACACACATATCCGGAGAGACAATGATTGTCGAAATATCAGATTCTCCAAAGGAGATATCGAGGTCCGGATAGAAACGTTACATCAAAGAGCTGTTTCAACCTGATCACGTCTTTTGCTTGCACGAATTAAGAACAGTCTCAGCTTACCCGAAATGCTGCCAAGAACAGTCTTGGACATTGAGCGCGGGCACCATTTTAAAATGAATGACTTTCCACCATCTCTCCCTCTACCTACAATTTTACTGGAGTTCTACATAGGGGAGAACCCAGGGCAGAACGTTCAACCCTCCTTCCCCAGATATTCTCGCGAACATTGTCCTGCAAAGGGCAGAGGTGGAACATTTTAAAAGTGGGCAGTCGGCGGTGTTGGACAGGTTTGAGGGCGGGTGTGGTAAGTGTTGGGGGCGGGCGAGGGCAGGCGCTGGGCGGTGTTGGACGGGTTTGGGGGCAGGTGGTGGGCCGTGTTGGACGGGCGTTGGGCAGTGTCTTTGGGGTCCTTTGGGGGCTTTCGTGGGGGGTGTTGTTGGTGAGCAGTGGGTAGTGTTACACGGGTTTGTGGGGCGAGTGTAAGGTGGTGCTGGGGTGGATGGAGGGGGGCTTTGGATGTGATTTGGGGCTGGCGAGGTGAGGTGTTAGGGGCGCGAATGCAACGGTGTTTGACAGGATTGGAGAACGGGCTGAGGGTCGGATGGGGGTCGATGTTGGGCACGGGGTGCGATCTTTGACCGATTTGGTGGGCGGTCAATGGGCGGTGTTGAAAGGGTTTGATGGACGGGTAGTGGGCGGTGCTAGAGGCGGTCAGGAGGCGGCGTTGAATCGGTTTGTGGGACGGACAGGGGGCGATGTTGTGGGTAGGCTTGGGGGTGGTGTTGTGGGTGGGCAGGTGGCGGTGTTGGAGGAGTTTCAGAGCGGGTGGGGTTGGTGTTGGAATGGAT
Organism: Chiloscyllium punctatum; assembly: GCF_047496795.1. Lineage (NCBI taxonomy): Eukaryota > Metazoa > Chordata > Chondrichthyes > Orectolobiformes > Hemiscylliidae > Chiloscyllium > Chiloscyllium punctatum. The sequence continues at coordinate 75,729,991 of NC_092773.1, read as the reverse complement.
TTGGGGGTGGGCAGGAGGGGCGTTTTTGGTCTAGTCAGGGGTGCGGGTTTTGCCCGGGGTTTGCTATTGCCCAGTCTCCTCAATGGTGGACAGGCTTTACAGACAACTCCGAGCAACTGGGGAGACACATTGAATCAATGAAATCAATTATTAATTATCCAAACATCATAGTGCTCGCCCAGCTCGTTTGGATAATCGAGGCTTCTCACTGTTCTTGTGTATGCATGTATGTGTGTATGTGTGTAGATATATAACACCACAATTTTAAGCTATGTCCCCTCGTGCTATCCATCGCCATCCGAGGAGAGACACTTTTAATGTCCAATCTATCCAAACCCCTGTTTAACTTATATGTTTCAGCTGAGTCACGTCTCAACCTATTTTACCCGAGTGAAAGCAGCCTCAAGTCCCTCAGCCTTTCCTCATAATACCTTCCCTCCATTCAAGGTAACATCCCAGTAAATTTCCTCTAAATCCTTTCCAAACATTCCGAATTCTTCCTCTAATGCAGTGACAAAAACTACACGCAATTCTCCAAATGTGGCCGCACCAGAGTTTGTACAGCTGCAGGATGATCTCATGGTTCCGAAGCTCAATCCTGCTATCAATAAAATCTAACGCACCTTCTCAATAACCCTCTCAACCGATGTGGCAACTTTCAAAAATTTATGAAGCTGGACACCGAGATCTCCCTACTCATCCATCCTACCAAGTATCTTGCCATTAGACCAATACTTTCTATTCTTGTTCGTCATTTCAAAGTGAGTCACCGAACGTTTTTCAGCATTAAACTCCATTTGCCAACTCTCAGCGCAGCTCTGCAGCTTATCTATATGTCGCTCTAACTTAAATCATTCTTCATCAATAACTACTCCTCTACCGACCTCAGTGTCATCCGCAAATTTACTAAACCATCCTCCTGTGCCGCCATCCGTGTCATTTGTAAAAGTGCTAAACGACAGTGGACCCAAAACAGATCCCTACAGTCACCCAGTAGTAACTGAACTCCAATTTGAATATTGCCATAAAACACCACCCGATGTTTACTTTCAGAGAGTTAATTTCTGAAACAGACTAATAAATCATCCTCAATAACATGCCTCCGCATTTTGTGCTGTGGACTACCGCGGGGAACCTTATCAAACGTCTGACTTAAATTCATTTGCACCACATCAACCACTTTATCCTAATCCACCTCTTTGGCCACTTTCTCAAAGAACACAGAAAGGTTTGCGATATCGTGCTGACTGTACCTAATCAACGCATTACTTTTTTAGATGACTGTAAATCCTGTTTCTCACAACGCTGTCCAACACTTTACCCACAACTGAAGTAAGACTCACAGGTCTATAACTTCCATAGTTGACTCTACTCCACTTCCTGAACAAAGAAGGGTAGGAGAGACAAGGAGGATTGGGACATGCTGCGAACAATTTCACTGGGTGCTAAGTACATTGCTGACACATTAAATCTCTACAGTGAATTAGAAACATGTGCAAACGATATTCATTTCGGCTGCACATAAAACATTGCGTAAATAGGTACGTGCCAGCTTCGTTAAATAAAAATGAACACGTTACCTCTATTGAGGGACATTGGTGCTCATTGTTATTCTGATCAGATGGAATAAGGCAGAAACCCAAATTCAATGAAACTGCACTTGCTCACTGCAAGACACACAGAATGACATGAATCGGAAACAAAAAGAAACCTGCCCTTCATAGAGACAAAAACGAAAACCCCCGCTCGACCATGGTATCACTGGGGCGCCCTCTAATTGACAGTTATTGCCACGTCAATGGTATGGAAGGTGAGAAGTTCATACCTCTCGAATCAGATTTGCCATCATTAGGTCATACCGAAATGGAAATCTCAATAAATGTTTCCCTCCCAATAACATTGGACTTTCTTCATTTACAACCCGAAATATCTCTGTCTCAGACTTTCTTATTCAGCAAGGATGCACGCATGGCAAAAGTGAGGACTGCAGATGCTGGAGATTAGAGTAAAGATTAGAGTGGCGCTGAAAAAGCACAGCAGATCAGGTAACATCCGAGGAACAGGAAAATTGACGTTTCTGGCAGGAGCCCTGCATGAGGATTTGATGTACGCATGTCTGGGCTGGAAAATTCGAAAGATTCTTCATCCTATGACGTACGAAAATACCATGCATACACTTGTTAACATGGCAACTCTTCGGGACTGTTTCATGTACTCGTGATGAAATGGATACGTGTCTGATTACAAATGCAGAGGTTGTGGGTGAACTCTTCCGCAGGTTAAGTCCAGTTTACACGCTCTCTCGCTGTTTGCATAGACAATGCATGTTACTCAGTATTCACTGTTTCAATGAATGTCTATTTCATGTATTAATTGTTATAAGTGTTTGCATTATTCTCCTCGACATAACATATGAATTAAGGTCATGGGAGAAAGACAATGTGTCTGCGCATTTGCAGCTCTTTAGCATTTTTGTTGAAACTGACAGCCAAAAGGTGATATTCAGATTCTTCCCTCTGTGCCTTCAAATTGCCAATCCATATTTTATGTTTTTACGTTCGATAACCCTTCCTACCTCTGTACATTCGATAATCTCTACAAATATTCATGCATTCATAGCATCCTCCAAACCTGCAGAGCGCCCGTTCTGAGCAGTTAGCATATATGACTCTGAACGCTTTCGATTGAAGTACTCAGTCAGATGCCTTTTAAATGTTGCAATTTTACTTGCATTCATCAGTCATCTGTCAGCTCATTCCATACACACATCAGCCTCTGAGTGAAAAGGTTGCCCTCAGGTCACGTTTAAATCTTTCCACTCTCACCTTTAAACAGATGCGCTGTAATTTCGAACTCCCCACACGATGGGTGTGTGAGGAATAAAAGGCCCTAATCATCCAAATTTTCTGTTCTCCTCTATAAGAAAACCCCATCAGTCTCTGACAATCCAGGGAAAAATCCCCAGCCTGTTCATTCACTCCCATTAACTAAGCTCTACAAACTTAGCATTAATTCTTTAGATATTTTCTGAAGTCTTTCACGTATGGCAACACGATCACAGAGATGTACAGAACGGAAACAGACTCTTCGGTCGAATGTGATCATGTGACCAGATTATTCTGGACACACACCACCATCTGCATAAGGGATGTTTCCCTTCAGACCCCTTCAAGTCTTTCCCCTCTCATGTTAAAATAATGTCCTTTTTGTTTTGGATTCCCCAAACCTGGGGAATAGAAAACCTTATCTCTTCACCCTATCCATTACTCCTCATGAATATACAAACTCCTACAAGGTCACCCCATTGCCTTCAGTGCTCCAGGAAAATTGCCTCGGCCTATTAAGCCACAAAATATGATTCAAATGCTCCCCTTGTAAGTGTTCTCTGAACACTTGCAAATTTTCCAGTATCTTTCCTATAGCAGAGAGACCAGAACTGAAGGCAGTATGGGCTTTTCATACCTGGTCAAACCAATGTTCTGTACAACGGAAACATGGACTCCGAACTCCTACACTCAATGCACTGACCAGTAACAGCTACTGTGCTAAACGCCACTTTCACTGAACAGCCCATCTGCAAAAGCACTTTCGAGGGACTATGATCCCACATTTTATAATCTATTTGCTCAGCAACCCTTCTCAGGTACTTACCATTATGAGGATGGGTCCTACCTTGGAAACGTCTTTCCTAAATTAGTGAGACGAGAGTTGACCTCACCAAGGTCTTGTACAGCCCCAACGTGACCTCCCAACCCCTATATAGAACACAGCACAGTACAGCCTTCAATCCAGGACGTTGCACCGAGTATTTCTCTTCATCTAAGAACAACCTAACAGACACGCCCTAAAATTTACTGCCATCCATGCGCTTGTCCATCAGTCACTTAAATGTCCCTAATATCTCTGACTCTACTACTACCGCAGTCCATGTACCCACCGGACTCTGCATGTTCACCCCACACCAACAATCTGAACAGAATCCCATCCAATCTCTGTAACCTGACATTTCCCACAGCTAATCCAAACGACCTGCACGTCTTTTGAATATGGGAGGAATTCAGAGCACCCAAACGAAACCTACGCAGACAAAGGGGAGATATGCAAACTCCGCAATAACTGAGATATAACCCAGATCCGTTTCTTGTTTACTGCATTGACCATTAAATGCAAATATGCCAAATGCCTTCTTCAATACCTGATCTCCCTGAAACTCTACTTTCCAGGAATTATGCAGTTGTTCTTAGCTCTTCCGAGTAATTGAAATGGATTAGATTCCCTATAGTGTTGGAAACAGGTAATTTGGCCCATCAAGTACATACCGACCCTCTGAAGAGTAACCCATACCACTCTGACAAATGCACCGAACACAGTGGACAATTTAACAACGCCAACACACCACATGACCTTTTAGCATCCCAATTAACCTAGGTGCCAACGTTCAGAGATTTATGCACCAGGCAATCTCTGATCTATATGTTCATCTGTATTGACAAGAATTTTACCATTAACAGAATACTTTGCATCCCTATTACTATTTCTGAAGGGAACCACGTCACACTTTTCTGGATTAAATTTTATTTGCTATCTCTCATCCCATTTTACCTCTGACCTTCTATAACCCTGAACATCCTTTGGCACTGTCCATAACACTGCCTACGTTAGTGTCAGCCGGATATTTACTAAACTCTCATTCTAAGCCCATATTCAGCTCATTTCTAAAAAAAAAGCAGTGACCCCAAAACAGATCCTTATTACACACCACTGGAAGGGTTATTAAGGATGAACATTTCCCATCAACCACCAACGTTGTGCTTGCTTTCAGCTTGCCAATTTCTGATCTGAACCCATCAATAACCTTCAATCCCGAAACTCCGTAATTTGTGCAATAGCCTACCGTGTGGAAGCTTATCAAACGCCTTACTGAAGTTCGTATCCGTCACATCAACCACTTTACCTTTATCAATCTGATTGTCGCCTTCTCGAAGAACCCAATTAGCTTAATGAGGCACGACCTACACTTTGCAAGGCCATGTTGACTATCCCTAATCAAATTATACTCCTTTCCAGATAATTATAAATATGATCTTTTATAACCATTTCCAACACAGTACCCACAGGTGAAGTAAGTTTCACTGTACGATAATCGCCGTACTCCCCTTCTACAACATGGCAACAACATTTGCTATCCTCACGACGTTTTATAACAATCCTGTTGACCATGATGACATAAAGAAAAAAGCCAAAGTCTCTGCGATCACATCCCTGCCTCCGAGAGAAATTGATGATAAATCCCGTTCGGCTCAGGGGTCTTATTTATTTTCAGATGCGCCAAAATTGCTAAAAAACTCTTCTTTGTCAACCTCAATCTCAACTAATCTTGTAGCATTTGTCTCCTTATTGACACTAAATTTGCCCTTTTCCATTTTGAATGCTGATGAAAGATATTCATTTAGCATTTCCTCGAAGTCCTCAGATGTCAAGCACAACTTCCCACGACAATCTTTGATTAGCCCTTACCTTATTCAAGCCATTCGTTTATTCCTAAGGTACCTATCGAAGGCCCTTACACTTTCCTTGATCCTATCCACCAACAAATTCTCATGTCCACTCCTGGCTCTTCTTAGCACTCCCATTGTCCTGGAATTCACCACGTTTTGAATAGTGAATTGCACAGATGCTCAACACATGAAGACAAGTACATTCTTCTTCATGACAATAAAATAGAATCCCTTGCGTGCAGAAACATGTTATTCATCCAAGGAGTCCAAGACAAGATAGAATGAAGCAGAAAGGAAGGATAACGTACGACATATGGCTAGAAAGTTTGGAAATTATGAGAATAGGAAAATCAGCCTTAAGGCGCTTTACCTAAATGTTTGTAGTAGTTGTAACAAAGCAGATGAATTAATGACACAAATTATTGTGAATGATTATGATGTGTTAATAATGACAGAGACTTGGTTGCAGGGTTTTGAGGACTGGCAGGTAAACAGCGAAGGATTTACAACTTATCAAAAAGACAGAAAGACGGGCAGAGGGGGCGTTTTTGCCTTGTTAGTTAAGAATAAAATTAAATCTGTGGCATTGGACAACATCGTGTCAGATGCGTGTGTGGAGTTGCAGAACGACAAATGCAAAATAAAAGCTTAATGGAAGTTATGTGCAGACCTCCCAGTAGGGGGTCAGTACCAGGGATGCAGGAAATAGATAGGGCATGTCAGAAATATAAGGTCACTGTGATCATGAGTGACTTCGATATGCAGGTGGACTGGGTGAACAATGTTGTCGGTGGATCCAGAGAAAGTGAATTCATGGAATGCCGACAGGATGGCTTTTTGGAAATGCTTGTGATGAGGCACACTAGGGACCATGGTATTCTGGACTGCGTCCTATGAAATAAGCCAGACGTTATTAAATGTCTTAAAGTAAGGGAACACTCAAGAGGCAACGATCATAATGTTGTACAGTTCAGTCTACAGTTTGAAAAACAGAATGCAAAATAGGCTGTCATGATGGTACAGTTAAATAAAGGTAATTACTGTGTATGTGAGGGGAACTGACAAAAAATTATTGGAAGCAGAGCCTAGTGGAGAAGTCAGTAGAAACATAATGACAGGAGTTTCAGGTTGAAACTTAGGTAGCAGTACAGAGTTTTCTGGGGAGGGGTTAGACAGCCATGGCTGACAATGGAATTCAGGAAACGTATCAATGAAAATAAGAGATTCTATAAAATGACCAAGATCACTGAGAAATCAGAAGATTGGGAAGACAACAAAAACAAACAGAGGATAACAAAGAGGAAAATAAGGAAGCAGGGATTGAAATATGAAGGTAAGCTAGCCAGAAATATTAGAATTGAAAGTAAAAGTTTCTTTCAATACATAAGAAACAAACGAGAGGCAAAAGTAGAAATTGGGCCGGTCCAAATTGATGCAGGAAGCGTAGTGCTTGGAGATAAGGAAACAGCTGGAGGAATTAATAATTACTTTGTGCCATTCTTCACAATGGGAGACATGAGTACTATTTCAACAATTAAGAAGGATCAGGGGGCAGATTTTACTATGGTAGCCATTACAAAAGAGAAAGTGCGAGAAAAACTTAAAAAAGGTGAAAACAATGATGAATCTCCCGGTCCTGATGGGCTACAACCTCGAGGTAGTTGGCTGAGGAAATTGCGGAAGCGCTGACTTTGATTTTTCAGAAGTCACTGGAGTCAGGGAAAGTCCCAGAAGATTGGAAAATCGCTGTTGCAACCGCCTTAATCAAGGAAGAATCAGGACAAACAATGAAAAATTATAGGCCGATTAGCTGAACCTCGGTCGTTGGTAAATCTCTAGAATCCCACATTAAGGAAGATCTTTCTAAATTCTACAAAGTGCAGGGTCGGTTTGACTAAGTCCACATGATTTAGTAAGGGTAGGTAGTGCCTGACAAACCGTTAGAATTCGTTGAAGAGGTAATAAGTAGGTTAGACAAGCGGAAACCGAGTGATTGTTACCGATCTAGACTTCCAAAAGACAGTAGATAAGATGCCTGACGGAACGCGGCTGGGTAAAGTGAGGGGCCATGGTGTTGGAAGTGAGCTACTGGCATGGATTACGGATTGGCTGTCTGACAGAAGGCAGTGATTTGGAAAAAAAAGATTCCTTTTCGGAATGGCAGCTGATGATAAGTGGGGTCCCACAGGATTCAGTGTTGGGGCCGCAGCTGTTCATATTATACATTAATGATCTGGATGACGGGACTGGCGGCATTCTGGCGATGTTCGCCGATGATACAAAGTTAGATGAACAGACAGGTAGTACTGAGGAGGTGGGGAGGTTGCAGAAAGATGAAGACAGTTTAGCAGAGTGGTCCAGGAAATGGCTGATGAAAGTCAGCGTGAACCACTGCCAGGTCTTGCACGTTGGAAAAAAACATGCAGGCATTGACTTTTTTTCAAATGGTGAGAAATTTCATAAAACCAAAGTACAAAGGCATCTGAGAGTCCTCGTCGAGAATTCTGTAAAGGTTGATTTATAGGTTGAGACCGTGATTGAGAAAGAAAATGTAATGTTTTCATTTATCTCAAGTGGGTTGGAATATTCAAGCAGCGACATTCTCCTGAGACTTTATAATTCTCTAATTAGGCCCCATTTTGAATAGCTGAAAAGTGTGTTGCTGGAGAAGCGCATCAGGCCAGGCAACATCCAAGGAGCAGGAGAATTGACGTTTCGGGCATAAACCCTTCTTCAGGAATAAGGAGGGTGTGCTAAGCAGGCTAAGATAAAAGGTAGGGTGGAGGGACTTCTGGGAGGGGCATTGGGAATGCGATAGTTGGAAGGAGGTGAAGGTGAGGGTGATAGGCCGGAGAGGGGGTGGGGGAGATGTCGGGAAGAAGATTGCAGGTCAAGAGGGCGGTGCTGAGTTCGAGGGTTGGGACTGAGATAAGGTGGGGGGGATGTGAAATGAGGAAGCTGGAGAAATCTGCATTCATCCCTTGTGGTTGGAGGGTTACTCGGGGTAAGATGAAGCGCTCTTCCTCCAGGCGTTGTATTGTCATGGTCTGGCAATAGAGAGGCCAAGGAACTGGATAACCTTGGCGGAGTGGGAGGGGGAGTTAAAGTGTTCAGCCACGGGGAGGTTCCGTTGGTTGGTGCGGGTGTCACAGAGGTGTTCTCTGAAAAGTTCTGCAGCTATGTGGCCTGTCTCCACAATGTAGAGAAGGCCACATCGGTTGCAGCGGATGCAGTAAATGATGTGTGTGGAAGTGCAGGTGAATTTGTGATGGATATGGAGGGATCACTTGGGCCCTTGGAGGGAAGTGAGGGGGGAGGCGTGGACGCATCTTTTGCATTTCTTGCGGTTGCAAGGGAAGGTGCCGGGTGTGGTGGTTGTGTTGGGAGGGGGTGTGGACCTGACGAGGGAATCGCGGAGGGAGTGGTCTTTCTGGAACGTTGATAGGGGAGAGGAGGGATTGGTGAAACGTACCGCAAGTACTGTCAGAATGAAATCGGAGGACGAAATGGAATTTGTCACCCGAACAGAGGATAGTGGATTCCATGTTGCAAATGCTGACTTGATAGAGGCAGTGATACAATGAATCTTGATTCGCAGGTCGACCTTGAGTCACACGGCTAGAAACAAAGCGGAGAGAAAAATGCACAACTTCCCTGATGCATTTCGCAGTGGTTTGCCGTGTCAATGCACGGATTCAGAGTGTTTGCAGAAACAAGATCAGCAGCAATGAGTGGAAAGTAAATGAAAAGAACAGTAATGCAGTTATCCTTGGTTTACGGAAATAATATTTGGAAATTGAGACTTACCAGGGACACCAATTATAGCCAGAATAGGACAATAAGAATACATATTAATGCAAAATGCATGATAGATCCTCAACGGTAATGAAATCCAATCACAATCTAAACAAAGACGACAAAATAAACTCCAGGACATTATTGAAACATTCCAGTCGATTGATCTCTGATTCAGAGGTATTTTTTGGAACAATGCAGTCTATTGCTCTCAGATTCCAATCTACCGTTGGATCATTCCCGTTCAATATTCCCGGATTTTGGTCCATTATTGGAATATTCCACCCTATTTTTCTCAGAATCTGATCTCTCTCTATCTGCTGATCTCTGTTAGTGTTTTTAATGATGCTCCCGCTCATACTATGGAATGACGCATATAATGTCTTATTCACGTTAGAGAGGTACAGGAGAAGCTCAATCAGCCTCTCAAGTCTGTTACATAGGTACAGGAGGAGGCCATCGAGCCTCTTGAGCCTAGTACAGAGGAACAGTAGCTGGCCATTCAGCCTCTAGGGCCTGATACACATGGACAGGAGGAGGCCATCAGACGCTTGGGTCAATTCCAGTGGGACAGTGGAGTCCATGAAGCCTGTAGAGCGGTTACCCAGGGATAGGTGGAGGACATTGAACTTTTCCAATCTGTCATCCGAAAACACAGCTAGTCAGCTTGCTTGCTTATTTACAGAGAGAAAAAAAGAACTGTGATCCATCATTCAGACTTTGATGCTGTTTCACAAAATCTGGAGGAAGTCCATAGAAGCTGTAAGGATTGTGAAGAGGCCATTTAGTCCCTCAGCAGCACGAGAGCACACAGCTGTTGAAACTTGTGACTCAGGACCATGAAGACGAAATATATTTTCAAGAATTTGATACACAGGAACAGGAGGCAGTTATTCAACTGCTCGATACTGATATACTGGGAAATCTGGAAGCTAGTGAGCTACCAGGATCCTGTTACCCAGCAAGAAGAAAAGGCCACTCACTCCCCACCCGTACGGTCATGTGGGAGAGAAGGGGAATTGAGTATGACGAAGAGAGGACTAAGAATTATTTGATATTTCCACCATTTCTGCCACCCCAACACTAGAAATATGTTTTCCATACTCACCCCTACCTGCGTTCTGCAGACACCATGCCGTCCGTGAGTACCTTTTTAGTTACATACATCCATTCAACTCCTGGCAGATTTCGTTGACCCATCAAGAGATGCAAAACCTGCACCCACATCTCCCCCTCAACTCCATGCAAGGTCCAAAATGATCGTTCCACATCCAACAGAGATTGTCCTGCTCCTTGGTGCGGATGCGTCAATATTGGGGAGATTGGACTTCACATTGAAGAACGTTTCAGAGAACATTTCTTGGACACAGGCACTAAACAAACCCACCTTCCTGTGGCCGAATATTTTAACTCGCTGTCCAACTCGGCCAAGGATGGAAATGTTCTAGTCCTCCTCCAATTCCAAACCCTAACCACCGGACGCCTGGTCAAAGGGCATCTCATCTTCCGTCTAGGGAACATGCAATCACATGGTATCAATGCCGAACTCACCAGTTTCCTCATCTCCCTTCCGTCTAACTTATCCCAGATCCAAACATCCAACTAGCACCGCCGTCTTGACAGACCTACCAGTCCATCTACATTCCCACCTGACGGGCCCAACCTCCGCTTCAGCCGATCACCAGCCGTTCATTGACCTATTAGATTCCCAGCTAACCTACCCAAGCCCAATACCCTCCCGTTTACCTCTCAGCCCCTTTGGGCCGCCCACATACCTGATGAAGTGTATGTTCGAACCATCCACTCTCCTGCTCCTCGAATGCTGCCTGACCGACTGTGCTTTTCCAACACCACTCATTTTGAATCCGATGGAAAGAGTTAAATAATGACATGCTTTCAGGGGATCAACGGAAATCTTGACACACACCAGACAAACGATGATGCATGAAAAATTCTGATAGGCTCACGTCATTAGCATGAGTGTATAAGTGTGTGAATCTGAGTCTCGCAGTGTCATATAGGTCCAACAGTCTCCGTGGTGTTTCAAATGATACAATGCCCCCCTCTGCTGATCTCCCCACCCCACTTCACAGGCGCTGGTGTAAGGTGAAAATCAGTAGACATTCAGTCGGAGAGAGGAGTGGGTAAAGTGTCACAAACGCACAGCAACACACCAACACGCAGGCGCAAACACACACACACAAACACACACACACTCGCACACAGACACAAATAGATTGGGGAAGATTGCTGTGGCACATAGAGTAGACTGTGCTCATGTGTAGAAATGTTTATGCACCGCTGCAATGCGAAAGTGATTTGTCTTTGGACAGTGCTCCGCTCACATAGCGTACACCTTAAAATGTGTTTGTAATGCATTTATATCCAGGCAACTTCGAATGAACATTTTCCAAGTAGACGAGATGTAGTTAATCGCAGTTTCTGTAACTTGCAGTGTTGTGTGACTTACTCTTAGACGTTCTCTGTAATATTCAAATTGATAGGAAAGCCCGACAAATGACCAGCAGACTGTGGAAAACCAGAGAATTTTAGATGATTAAATGTAGACGTGCATTATATAATAAATGGCAGAACCCTGAGGAACAGTAACATGTTAAATGATCGAGAAGTGCTAGTTCCCGAAAAGTGGCAACGCAGGTGGCCAAGCTTAATAGAAGGCGTATGACATGTTTGTCTTCATAAGCCAGAGGACTGAATATAGGAGTTGGCAAAACATTTTTTAGTTACAGAAAACCCTCATTCAGCTGGATTGAAGTAGTTTGCGTACTATCAGAAGAATGTCGAGGCTTTGTACAGAGTGTGGACAAAGTTCACCAGGATGTTGCATGGTCTCAAGAGTATTGACTCTGAGGATAGGATAAAATTACACGGATTGCGTTCATTGGAAAGACGGCAGCTGAGACGAGACCTTAAGGAAGTCTACAAAATTTTGAGTGATATAGATTCAGTGGATGGCCAAAGATTTTAGCCCAGGTTTGAAGTTTCAATTACAAGGGGACACAGGTTCAATGTGTGAGTGGAAATGTTTCAGAGAAATGTTCCAGGGACGTTTTTCATGCCGGTGGGTAGGGGCCTGGAATGCACTGCCAGAGGATGTGGTGGAAACAGGCAGTTTGGCGATATGTAAGAGACATCTGGATTGTTGCATGAATATGGAGGGTATAGCGGGATGCTGCCCAAATAATGGCATGTTTTTTTAGTTTCCTTCGAGCATGTTGTTCGACACTGGCTGAGAGAGCCGAAGGACCTGTACCTCTGCTGCACTTGTATTTGTGCTTTGTTGTTTGTGCCACTGTTCCACATTAAAAAAGAACTTCAGCCAGAGACAGAGGCAGGTGGCGCGGTTTTGACCCCCAATTCATTGATTCAAAACCATTGCAAAAAGACTAGGATGCTATGATACAAACTTACATAGGCACACTAATACAGAATCAAACATAATGCGCAGAGGGAGATGGACAGAGGCATAGATCCACACAGAGACATACACAGACAAATTTGGACACACATAAATTTTCACAAACTCAGACAGGGACATGCAGATGCATACACAGACACACAAACACACATAAAGTCAAACAGTCATACAGCAAGGAAGCAGAACCTTCATTTCAACGAGTCCAGCTGCCTGCCTGCAGATACACAAACAGGCACACATAGAGTCAAAGACTCATTCAGCATTGAAGCAGACGCTTCATTTCAACTAGTCCCAGCAGCCTGCGCTTGGTCCCTGTCCCTCCAAACGCTTACTTATTCACGTACTTATCTAACTGTATTTGAAACACAAGAAATTTACACACATCCACGACTGCCTTTGAAAGTTCAGACATAACACTGTGTGAACCAGTTGCCCCTCGTGTCTATTTAACACCTTTCTCCCCTCAGCATAAAAATATCCTCCGAGTATTGAGATCCCCCACCCTCGGGCAAAGACACTGATCCATACTCTTCGTGATTTTACAATCCCTTAGAAGATCATCCCTCACTCCCCTACGTTCCATTGAAATGCGCTTGCCTAACTATTCCATTTTCATAACTCACCTCCTCCGTTCCTGGACACATCCAAGTTAATGTCATCTGAATTTTGTCCAACACAATAATACCCTTCATATGAATGGGTTAGTACAGCTGGGCACACGAATCCAGAAGAGACCTCGCCAACATTCCTGTACAATCTCAACATGACATCCAAACTTCTCGACTCAAAGGTCTGAGCAATGAAGGCAGCATGCTGAACGCCTTTCTAACAAACAAAACGAACAAATATCAAAGATTTATGTCTGACCACGGGGTATCGGACCACGGATTCTCCAACAATTCAAAAGACCTAATTTAATTGTATAAGTCCTGCCCTTGTTTACTTTACCAAAACTAAGTACTTTGCAGCTAACCAAAGTAACCTGTCATCTGCCACTCCTCGTCTCAGTATGTGATATTACCGGAGAGGGGAGGCGAGAATGTAAGAAGCTGCCTTGTTCCATTTAATGATTTTATGAAAAAGGAAATCACACGATAGAAGTGCGAAATAGTGACCGTTATTTTAGTGGTAGAAATTATTCCCTTTCATTTTCGCTGCTGTGCAGTAATAATATTGACTCGAGATCCTTCCTTCCACCAAGTGAGTCTGCAAATTTCCTTCCCTAGTATTACAGCTATTAATCATTTAGGCTGGAAATCATAGCCAAGAAATTAAAGATGCAAACAGTTTATTTCACACACATAAAGTCCTTTCGTTGAGGCAAACACCTTGTGTTTGTTTTGGAAGGAAAACTAATACTTTTCAGTAAGTTAATTAAAATGTAACACATCTACAATCAGCTGAAAGCTGACAGTAAACGTATGTGCCAGTATTTGGGTGTGGTTCAGATCTTGAATAGTGGGAAGTGAACCAGCCTCTGAGCCAGACTCTGACTTCGCTTTTCGTCATTATACCTGCAGTAATATCACAATCTCTGGAGCATACGTTCTGGATTTAGGTCTTATACTGTCGTGGAGGTGTGCAACACCATGTCAGAACAGGCTGATGAACAAAACAGACAGGAGAATAATCTTGCAGCTGTACGGGATATTGCAATGTAGTATTACCGTCTCTACCTCTGAGCCCAAATATCGAGATTGGACTTCCAAACAGATGACTCATTAATATGTCTGTACATTTGTGTGCACTGATTTTGGTATTGTGACTTAATCGAGAAGGAAGGCGTGTCATTATTTGATTTCAGAATTTGCGATGAATGAAACCATTCATTTCTGTTGCCCGGAGTCAAATATGCAAATTATACAGTTTTGAAAATCGTGAGGCGCATGGATGAGGTGAATAGCCAATGTCCCTAGAGGCCCTAAACTGGAGTGCATAGGTTTACGGTGAGAGTTCAAAAATTTACCTTGGAGCTATGGTGTAATTGTTTTCGCACAAAGGGTGGTTTGAGTATGGAGTGAAGAAGTAGTGGATTCTGGTACCGTTAGAACATATAAAAGTCTTCTGGAGGCAGACATACCTGCTGAGTTTTTCCAGAAATTTCTGTGTTTGTTGAAGAATAAAATGCATTAACTTTAACACAAGTATTATAAAATGGACATAGAATATTACAGCATAGTACATGCTCTGCAGCCCTCGAAGTTGTGCCAACCTATGTAACCTGACTGGCGCCCATCTAGTCTACACTATTGCATTTTCATCCATATGATTGTCCAATTACTATTTGAATGCACATTCAGTTGACGAGTCGACTTTTGTTGCAGGCAGGACGTTCCATGCCTCGACTACACACTGAGTGAATAAACTGCATCTGATACTTGTCCCATATTAATTACCCCTAAATTTAAATCTATGTCGCCTCATGCAAGCGATCACAATCTGAGAAAAAACTTTCTCATTATCCACCATATCTAAACTTCTAATTATCTTTTACATGTCTGTTAAGACACCTCTCAATGGTCTTCTCTCGAACGAAAACAGCATAAAGTCGCTCAGTCTTTTCTCATAAGACCTTCACTCCATTCCAGGCAGCATCGTACTAAATTTACTCTGAAACTTTACCAAAACTCCCATATCCTTCCTTCAAGGCGGTGACCAGAGTACAGAATACTCCAAGTGCGAACGCACCAGAGTTTTGTACGTATTCCGGTTGCTCAGAAACTCAAGCCATTTACAAATGATATCCATCACACATTGTGCATTTTTACCAAACCCATCAAACTCTAGCAAACTTGTGGGATCTAAGTACATGGACACTGAGATCTCTCTGCTCATCTACACTACCAAAAATATTACCATTAGCCCAGTACTCTTGGTACCTGTTGTTTCTTATAAACTGAATCCCCTCACGCTTATCCACATTAAACTTCATTTACCACCTTTCTGCACAGCTCTGGAGCTTATCTATGCCTCTCCATAATCTACAACATCCTTCGGCAATTTCTACAATTCTACTGATCTTAGTGTCATCCGCAAATTTACTAAACCATTCTTCAATGCCTTCATCCAGGTCTTTCGCAAAAGAGACAAACAACAGTGGACCCAAAATAGATCCTTGCTGTAAGCCAGTAATGGCTGTCGTTGTGGCTCACTGGTTAAAACTGCTTCCTCACAGCGCCACAAACTCAGGTTCCTTTCCAGCCTTGAATGCTTGTCTGAGTAGAGTTTGCACATCCTCCCGGTGTCTGCATGGGTTTCCCCCGGGTGCTCCAGGTTTCCTCCCACAGTCCAAAGATGTGCGGATCGGGTGAATTGGCCATGCTGAATTGCTTATCGTCTCCGTGGACTCTTCAGAGGGAAACAGGTCTTGATGGATTACTCTTTGTCGGGTCGATGTTGGCTTAATGAGCGAAATGCCTGTTTCCTGGAGGGAATCTATTTCTTTCCGCCCTCTTTGTGGTGATTTAGAAAAAATGACGAAACAGGTACTTGCAGAAAACCACTGGTAACTGAACTCCACAATGAACATTTCCCATCAACCACCACAATCTACCATCATTTGTCTCGCCAATTTCTGATCCAAACTGCGAACTCACCCTCAATCTCATGACACCGTATTTTATATTAAAACCGACCGCCGGGAACATTTTAAAAATTCCTTATTGAAATCCACTTGGACGATATAATATAAACCATGCAGCATTACAGCGCAGTACAGGGCCTTCAGCCCTCGATGTTGCGCCGACGGGTGGAACCAATTTGAAGCCCATCTGAACGACTCTAATCTTTTCTCGTCCCTTTCCTTATCCAATCATCATTTAAGTGCCCTGAAGTTGTCGAGTAGACTACTACTACAGGCAATGTGCTCCACACCCCCAATACTCACTGACTACAGAAACGAACTCGAACAACTATCCAATGCGCGCTCGCACGCACACACATATCCGCAGAGACAATGATTGTCGAAATATCAGATTCTCCAAAGGAGATATCGAGGTCCGGATAGAAACGTTACATCAAAGAGCTGTTTCAACCTGATCACGTCTTTTGCTTGCACGAATTAAGTACAGTCTCAGCTTAACCGAAATGCTGCCAAGAACAGTCTTGGACATTGAGCGCGGGCACCATTTTAAAATGAATGACCTTCCACCATCTCTCCCTCTACCTACAATTTTACTGGAGTTCTACATAGGGGAGAACCCAGGGCAGAACGTTCAACCCTCCTGCCCCAGATATTCTCTCGAACATTGTCCTGCAAAGGGCAGAGGTGGAACATTTTAAAAGTGGGCAGTGGGCGGTGTTGGACAGGTTTGAGGGCGGGTGTGGTAAGTGTTGGGGGCGGGCGAGGGCAGGCGCTGGGCGGTGTTGGACGGGTTTGGGGGCAGGTGCTGGGCGGTGTTGGACGGGCGTTAGGCAGTGTCTTTGGGGCCCTTTGGGGGCGTTCGTGGGCGGTGTTGTTGGTGAGCAGTGGGTAGTGTTACACGGGTTTGTGGGGCGGGTGTAAGGTGGTGCTGGGGTGGATGGAGGGGGGCTTTGGATGTGATTTGGGGCTGGCGAGGTGAGGTGTTAGGGGTGCGAATGCAACGGTGTTTGACAGGATTGGAGAACGGGCTGAGGGTCGGATGGGGGTCGATGTTGGGCACGGGGTGCAATCTTCGACCGATTTGGTGGGCGGTCAATGGGCGGTGTTGAAAGGGTTTGATGGACGGGTAGTGGGCGGTGCTAGAGGCGGTCAGAAGGCGGCGTTGAATCGGTTTGGGGGACGGACAGGGGGCGATATTGTGGGTAGGCTTGGGGGTGGTGTTGGGGGTGGGCAAGTGGCGGTGTTGGAGGAGTTTCAGAGCGAGCGGGGTTGGTGTTGGAACGGATTTGGGGGTGGGCAGGAGGGGCGATTTTGGTCTAGTCAGGGGTGCGGGTTTTGCCCGGGGTTTGCTATTGCCCAGTCTCCTCAATGGTGGACAGGCTTTACAGACAACTCCGAGCCACTGGGGAGACACATTGAATCAATGAAATCAATTATTAATTATCCAAACATCATAGTGCTCGCCCAGCTCGTTTGGATAATCGAGGCTTCTCACTGTTCTTGTGTATGCATGTATGTGTGTATGTGTGTAGATATATAACACCACAATTTCAAGCAATGTCCCCTCGTGCTATCCATCGCCATCCGAGGAGAGACACTTTTAATGTCCAATCTATCCAAACCCCTGTTTAACTTATATGTTTCAGCTGAGTCACGTCTCAACCTATTTTACCCGAGTGAAAGCAGCCTCAAGTCCCTCAGCCTTTCCTCATAATACCTTCCCTCCATTCAAGGTAACATCCCAGTAAATTTCCTCTAAATCCTTTCCAAACATTCCGAATTCTTCCTCTAATGCAGTGACAAAAACTACACGCAATTCTCCAAATGTGGCCGCACCAGAGTTTGTACAGCTGCAGGATGATCTCATGGTTCCGAAGCTCAATCCTGCTATCAATAAAATCTAACGCACCTTCTCAATAACCCTCTCAACCGATGTGGCAACTTTCAAAAATTTATGAAGCTGGACACCGAGATCTCCCTACTCATCCATCCTACCAAGTATCTTGCCATTAGACCAATACTTTCTATTCTTGTTCGTCATTTCAAAGTGAGTCACCGAACGTTTTTCAGCATTAAACTCCATTTGCCAACTCTCAGCGCAGCTCTGCAGCTTATCTATATGTCGCTGTAACTTACATCATTCTTCATCAATAACTACTCCTCTACCGACCTCAGTGTCATCCACAAATTTACTAAACCATCCTCCTGTGCCGCCATCCGTGTCATTTGTAAAAGTGCTAAACGACAGTGGACCCAAAACAGATCCCTACAGTCACCCAGTAGTAACTGAACTCCAATTTGAATATTGCCATAAAACACCATCCGTTGTTTACTTTCAGAGAGTTAATTTCTGAAACAGACTAATAAATCATCCTCAATAACATGCCTCCGCATTTTGTGCTGTGGACTACCGCGGGGAACCTTATCAAACGTCTGACTTAAATTCATTTGCACCACATCAACCACTTTATCCTAATCCACCTCTTTGGCCACTTTCTCAAAGAACACAGAAAGGTTTGCGATATCGTGCTGACTGTACCTAATCAACGCATTACTTTTTTAGATTACTGTAAATCCTGATTCTCATAACGCTGTCCAACACTTTACCCGCAACTGAAGTAAGACTCACAGGTCTATAACTTCCATAGTTGACTCTACTGCACTTCCTGAACAAAGAAGGGGAGGAGAGACAAGGAGGATTGGGACATGCTGCGAACAATTTCACTGGGTGCTAAGTACATTGCTGACACATTAAATCTCCACAGTGAATTAGAAACATGTGCAAACGATATTCATTTCGGCTGCACATAAAACATTGCGTAAGTAGGTACGTGCCAGCTTCGTTAAATAAAAATGAACACGTTACCTCTATTGAGGGACATTGGTGCTCATTGTTATTCTGATCAGATGGAATAAGGCAGAAACCCACATTCAATGAAACTGCACTTGCTCACTGCAAGACACACAGAATGACATGAATCGGAAACATAAAAAAACCTGCCCTTCAAAGAGACAAAAGCGAAAACCCCCGCTCGACCATGGTATCACTGGGGCGCCCTCTAATTGACAGTTATTGCCACGTCAATGGTATGGAAGGTGAGAAGTTCATACCTCTCGAATCAGATTTGCCATCATTAGGTCATACCGAAATGGAAATCTCAATAAATGTTTCCCTCCCAATAACATTGGACTTCCATTCATTTACAACCCGAAATATCTCTGTCTCAGACTTTCTTATTCAGCAAGGATGCACGCATGGCAAAAGTGAGGACTGCAGATGCTGGAGATTAGAGTAAAGATTAGAGTGGCGCTGAAAAAGCACAGCAGATCAGGTAACATCCGAGGAACAGGAAAATTGACGTTTCTGGCAGGAGCCCTGCATGAGGATCTGATGTACGCATGTCTGGGCTGGAAAATTCAAAAGATTCATCATCCTATGACGTACGAAAATACCATGCATACACTTGTTAACATGACAACTCTTCGGGACTGTTTCATGTACTCGTGATGAAATGGATACGTGTCTGATTACAAATGCAGAGGTTGTGGGTGAACTCTTCCGCAGGTTAAGTCCAGTTTACACGCTCTCTCGCTGTTTGCATAGACAATGCATGCTACTCAGTATTCACTGTTTCAATGAATGTCTATTTCATGTATTAATTGTTATAAGTGTTTGCATTATTCTCCTCGACATAACATATGAATTAAGGTCATGGGAGAAAGACAATGTGTCTGCGCATTTGCAGCTCTTTAGCATTTTTCTTGAAACTGACAGCCAAAAGGTGATATTCAGATTCTTCCCTCTGTGCCTTCAAATTGCCAATCTATGTGATATGTTTTTACGTTCGATAACCCTTCCTACCTCTGTACATTCGATAATCTCTACAAACATTCATGCATTTATAGCATCCTCCAAACCTGCAGAGCGCCCGTTCTGAGCAGTTAGCATATATGACTCTGAACGCTTTCGATTGAAGTACTCAGTCAGATGCCTTTTAAATGTTGCAATTTTACTTGCATTCATCAGTCATCTGTCAGCTCATTCCATACACACATCAGCCTCTGAGTGAAAAGGTTGCCCTCAGGTCACGTTTAAATCTTTCCACTCTCACCTTTAAACAGATGCGCTGTAATTTCGAACTCCCCACACGATGGGTGTGTGAGGAATAAAAGGCCCTAATCATCCAAATTTTCTGTTCTCCTCTATAAGAAAACCCCATCAGTCTCTGACAATCCAGGGAAAAATCCCCAGCCTGTTCATTCACTCCCATTAACTAAGCTCTACAAACTGAGCATTAATTCTTTAGATATTTTCTGAAGTCTTTCACGTATGGCAACACGATCACAGAGATGTACAGAACGGAAACAGACTCTTCGGTCGAATGTGATCATGTGACCAGATTATTCTGGACACACACCACCATCTGCATAAGGGATGTTTCCCTTCAGACCCCTTCAAGTCTTTCCCCTCTCATGTTAAAATAATGTCCTTTTTGTTTTGGATTCCCCAAACCTGGGGAATAGAAAACCTTATCTATTCACCCTATCCATTACTCCTCATGAATATACAAACTCCTACAAGGTCACCCCATTGCCTTCAGTGCTCCAGGAAAATTGCCTCGGCCTATTAAGCCACAAAATATGATTCAAATGCTCCCCTTGTAAGTGTTCTCTGAACACTTGCAAATTTTCCAGTATCTTTCCTATAGCAGAGAGACCAGAACTGAAGGCAGTATGGGCTTTTCATACCTGGTCAAACCAATGTTCTGTACAACGGAAACATGGACTCCGAACTCCTACACTCAATGCACTGACCAGTAACAGCTACTGTGCTAAACGCCACTTTCACTGAACAGCCCATCTGCAAAAGCACTTTCGAGGGACTATGATCCCACATTTTATAATCTATTTGCTCAGCAACCCTTCTCAGGTACTTACCATTACGAGGATGGGTCCTACCTTGGAAACGTCTTTCCCAAATTAGTGAGACGAGAGTTGACCTCACCAAGGTCTTGTACAGCCCCAACGTGACCTCCCAACCCCTATATAGAACACAGCACAGTGCAGCCTTCAATCCAGGACGTTGCACCGAGCATTTCTCTTCATCTAAGAACAACCTAACAGACAAGCCCTAAAATTTACTGCCATCCATGTGCTTGTCCATCAGTCACTTAAATGTCCCTAATATCTCTGACTCTACTACTACCGCAGTCCAGGTACCTACCACACTCCGCATGTTCGCCCCACACCAACAATTTGAACAGAATCCCATCCAATCTCAGTAACCTTACATTTCCCACCGCTAATCCAACCGACCTGCACGTCTTTTGAATATGGGAGGAATTCAGAGCACCCAAACGAAACCTACACAGACAAAGGGGAGATATGCAAACTCCGCAAAAACTGAGATATAACCCAGATCAATTTCTTGTTTACTGCATTGACCATTAAATGCAAATATGCCAAATGCCTTCTTCAATACCTGATCTCCCTGAAACTCTACTTTCCAGGAATTATGCAGTTGTTCTTAGCTCTTCCGAGTAATTGAAATGGATTAGATTCCCTATAGTGTGGAAACAGATAATTTGGCCCATCAAGTACATACCGACCCTCTGAAGAGTAACCCATCCCACTCTGACTAATGCACCGAACGTAATGGACAATTTAGCAACGCCAACACACCACATGACCTTTTAGCATCCCAATTAATCTAGGTGTCAACGTTCAGAGGTTTATGCACCAGGCAATCTCTGATCTATATGTTCATCTGTATTGACAAGAATTTTACCATTAACAGAATACTTTGCATCCCTATTCCTATTTCTGAAGGGAACCACGTCACACTTTTCTGGATTAAATTTTATTTGCTCTCTCTCATCCCATTTTACCTCTGACCTTCTATAACCCAGAACATCCTTTGGCACTGTCCATAACACTGCCTACGTTAGTGTCAGCCGGATATTTACTAAACTCTCATTCTAAGCCCATATTCAAAACATTTCTAAAAAAAACAGGAGTGGCCCCAAAACAGATCCTTATTACACATCACTGGAAGGGTTATTCGGGATGAACATTTCCCATCAACCACCAACGTTGTGCTTGCTTTCAGCTTGCCAATTTCTGATCTGAACGCATAAATAACCTTCAATCCCGAAACTCCGTAATTTGTGCAATAGCCGACCGTGTGGAAGCTTATCAAACGCCTTACTGAAGTTCGTATCCGTCACATCAACCACTTTACCTTTATCAATCTGATTGTCGCCTTCTCGAAGAACCCAATTAGCTTAATAAGGCACGACCTACACTTTGCAAGGCCATGTTGACTATCCCTAATCAAATTATACTCCTTTCCAGATAATTATAAATATGATCTTTTATAACCATTTCCAACACAGTACCCACAGTTGAAGTAAGTTTCACTGGACGATAATCGCCGTACTCCCCTTCTACAACATGGCAACAACATTTGCTATCCTCACGACGTTTGATAATACTCCTATCGACAATGATGACATAAAGAAAAAAGTCAAAGTCTCTGCGATCACATCCCTGCCTCCGAGAGAAATTGATGATAAATCCCGTTCGGCTCAGGGGTCTTATTTATTTTCAGATGCGCCAAAATTGCTAAAAACTCTTCTTTGTCAACCTCAATCTCAACTAATCTTGTAGCATTTGTCTCCTTATTGACACTAAATTTGCCCTTTTCCATTTTGAATGCTGATGAAAGATATTCATTTCGCATTTCCTCGAAGTCCTCAGATGTCAAGCACAACTTCCCACGACAATCTTTGATTAGCCCTTACCTTAGTCAAGCCATTCGTTTATTCCTAAGGTACCTATCGAAGGCCCTTACACTTTCCTTGATCCTATCCACCAACAAATTCTCATGTCCACTCCTGGCTCTTCTTAGCACTCCCATTGTCCTGGAATTCACCACGTTTTGAATAGTGAATTGCACAGATGCTCAACACATGAAGACAAGTACATTCTTCTTCATGACAATAAAATAGAATCCCTTGCGTGCAGAAACATGTTATTCATCCAAGGAGTCCACAACAACCCTCTGAAGATTATCCCATGCTGAACCCCCTGTATCCTGCATTTTCCATAGGTAATGGCCTGACCTGCACATGCATGGACACTGTGTGCAATTTAATCAGAATAATAAGAAAATTGAAATTTTACAGAGTTGGTCAAGCACATCTGTTCATTAGGAAGACACGCAAGGGCGGTGGAGTTAAAAAAAAGCGAAATTGCAAATGAGGCAACTGGAGCTGGAAGATAAAGGAAGAGAAATACTAATTTAATGCCGTGTAAAAGGCAAAAGGGAGGAAAGAGAGGGACAACGGTAGAGAGCTTGAACATCCTAAGTTGCAGATTGAACACAAAACCGAACTGAAACGAGTAGAGATGATGGCAACAGAAAGTTTCAGTGAGGAAAGTAGTAAAAAGCAAATCTCTGATAGCCAAGAGTGGGATAGGGAGAGTTACAAATATTTCAAAACAGTCCCAAAATCCGTTGAAAAAGATGTCAAAGGCTTATTTTCCCCATATCTTTTGAGAAATTCGCGAGGCAGATGGACAGACCAGAGACTGTGTGGGCCATGTTAATTCACACCAAGTTGGTCGGCATGCCACTGAGTGGCTTGCTGCGCTGTCAGATGATGTGTCAAGAAGTTCAGAAGATGTCAAGCAGATTATGATGAGACGCTACGAGTCGGTACCAGAAGTATATAGACAAGGGTTCAGAAATGGGAAGGAGGAACTAAGTTTGATTCATGTTGAGTTTGAAATGATTAAATGTAACAACTTCGATAAATAGTTGAAGGCATTAAAGATAGAAAAGACATACGAGTCTGGTAAAGAGATTATTTTGCTGGTGGGGTTAAAGATTTACTTCCAGAAATGTCAAGAGCTCGCATAAAAGAATGGGAAATTAAAACATTGAGAACAGCTGCAAAGATGCCTGGTCAATATGCATGAGTTATTAAATCACTTGGAGGTCGTCACTGATGATGTTACCTAACCAGGTAATGAAATATCTGGATATCAAATCTACAGCTCAGTGAGCAAACCTACACCCTTAGTAAATCATAATTCGCTTCCAACAGGAATTTCAGTCCGTGGGTATAGAGATTTTGAAAGACGGAGATGCGTCTGAGAAAAACAAAGATTGGATCACAATGGGAATAGTTTACCCAAGGTGAAAAATATAAACCTAAGAGGGTAAAAAGGAGGTGGAAGACTCGGGTGTTTTTTTCCTGTAATAATGTGGGACAAACAAAGTCACAGTGTTCGTCGTTGAAGAAAGGCACCTGTGAAAAATGATGTGGAAGACGAAGATAATCCAAAGAGATTAGTAAAGGTAATGAAGGAAATCTCAAAGGAAGTCAAATAGGTGGGTGAGAGTCGACAGCCGAGGCATGGGTTAGGTATTGAGTTCTTGCCTGATACATAAAGTTTACTCAGGAAGAATAGGGGGAGAAGTGAAATAAATCAAAATAGTGAGAGACACAGGATCTCATGAAGCTATAATAGTAAGTGATGGATGAATTAAAACTATTTTTAATAGGTTACCAGAGAAAGTGGTTATCTATGGGATAGATTGAAAGAGACTTAACATTCCCACTTTGCAAGATCAGGTTGGAATTTCTACTCAGGGTGAGGAAGAGACAGTGATAAATATTGAAAGATTGTCTATTCCTGGAATACAGTTTGTTTTTGGGAAAAGAAAAACGATGAGAAACTCCGTATAGTGGAGAAGCCAAAGGAAAATCAGGGAAATGGCGAATTAGAAAAAAAGGTAGCGTGGTTTGTTTTCGGACAGTGTGGTCAGAAGACCCCAGAGCCAGAAGTTCAGGCAATAAGGAAAACTCACGTGAGACCCAGAACTTAAACATAGAACATTACAGCACAGAAGAGGCCTTACCGTCTTCGATTTTGCGCCGACCTGACGAACTAATCTGAGGCCAATCTAAGCTCCACCAGTCGAGGAGGAGGAGTTGAGATGCAGTTCGCTGACATGTTGTTAAATGAAATGATAAGGTAAGAGCCTGAACAAGGAGAGGGCAATGCAGTGGTGTTTAGCTCTGAACGAGTACAGGAATTACACGGTAAAGATGAGCCATTGCAAGATTTGTATAATAAACCCAATTTTGAAAAGGAAACTGAATGTGTTACAAAGTGTTATAATGTCTCAGATAGAATCCGAAATTGAAAGTGGTGACAACGGCAGCTTAGGGCAGAATAGGAAACGATGGAAGAACACGAGATTGTCATGCCGGTAACATGCAGATAGAAAGTATTATTGGAGCACAGGAATTAATATTAGGAAGTCATCTAGAAGTGAGGTAAGCATAGCCTATGATACAAAAGCACTTCTATTGGCCTGGTCTGTACAAAGATGCAGTTCAATTTGTACAGACGTGTCATATATGTCAGGTCGAAACACCACATACATTAAAAGAGCCATGGCCTTTAGACATGAAACCGGGCTGGTCCTCATGAATGACGCCTACTTTCTGGCGGTCCACAGACTGATGCTGTTGCCGGAGCCCTAAAATCTGGAAACTCAATGGACTGGTGCTTCTGCCTTCGACCTCATAACGGGAACACCACACACTGGTCTTACTGCCTGAAGCCTACAAATTGGAACTACATAGACTGAACTACTGACTGAGGCCTATGATCCTGAACCCGGCAGACTGATGCTGCAGCCTGACACTTACTATCTGGAACCACACGGGCAGGTCCTACCATAACGTTTCTGCGAAGATCTAAGGCTCGGCTTGTGTTTGGAATTGTTGGTCGTTTCACGGATCTGACTGGTTATTTTGCAAACGTTTCATCTCCCAATTGAACCTGCATTGCGGTGTCGCTGCTGGATGAAGCATTATTGTAGTAATATGCCCTGAATTGATACAGTTCTGTCTGCCATGGCCAGTGGTTGTATTTCCAGTTTTGTACTGTTGTGGTCTGCAGATCAGACTAATGTTTTTGTTTATGGCAGGGAAACAGAGTGTTTAAAAATCTTTGTCCGGAGTCTGCGGCCTGCACTTTAATTTCAGTGAGGGAAGACAGAACAAAGACCGGGCGCTGTTGGGAAGGTATTCAAAGTGTTTTAAAGGCTGATACACTCGGTCAGCGGCTGAACTCGATACACCACCTGTGCAGTGTTCTCACCCGTCCTCCTCCTCCAATCAAAAAACGAGACTCTGGGATGAGGCAGGGATTTTGGCAATTTATGGTAAATTGTATTTAAAAAATCCTTTTTCGTTACCTTTCTCTCAATTTCAACAAAGTTTAAGATGAGAAATGGCAAGAGATGTCAGAGCCGTATTGTGCTCCTCTAGCTCAATGTTGGAGCTCAGGGATATAGCTGTGTTCAGTTGTAGCTCTTGATGAACTGCATGATGGCTGTGGAGCTGTGGATGGACTGACTTTGAAGAATACACAATGGTGTAGTGGTCAGGAATAGCAGACTAGGATTACTGAGTGAGAAAGGAAACTGATGATCAAAAGGCAGAGAGAGAATAGAACGTCAGTATGGATGTCTCCTGCGGTCATCTCCCTTTCAAACAGGGAAACCGATTGGACACTGTTGGGGAAATGACTTACGAGGGGAAGGTAGCATTAGCCAAATTCATGGCATCTTGGCTGTCTGCTATACAGAAGGTTGGGAAAAAATGGAAAGGCTATAGTCAGAGGCGATGCAATTGTCAGGGAGCAGGATACATTTTTCTGACGTCAAAATCTAGGCTTCTGAATGGCATGTCGACTCACAGGTGAGAGCCTCAGGATTGTTTTGGATCGACTGCAGAAATGTTTCAAAAGGAAGTGTGAAAATCCAGATGTCGTGGCGCATGTAGACCCCAACGATATAGGTAATAAGGGGGATGAGAACCTACACGAAGAATTTATGGAATTTGGAGCCAAGATAAGAAGTCGGACCTCAGAGGTAGTAATCTCAGGTTTGAAAACCAGTACTCCGTATGAATCAGTGTAGGAATAATCGAATATTCAGGATGAATGTGTGATTTGAGAGGTGGCGCAAGAGGGTGGCGTTCAGATTTTTTGGACAATATGAACGGTTCTGTGGGATGTGGGGCTATTGCAAATTGGATGTTCGACAGCTGGGCCGGACTGGAACTAATGCCCTTGGGGTACTTTTGCTAATGCTGTTGGGAAGGTTTTAAATTAATGTGGCAGCGGGATGGGGACTAAATGTATAGGTTACTGGACAGTAAGAAGGTAGTAATTAAAGCCCGTAAGGCACAGGAAAATGAAGTCAGCGTGTCTAAGGGAAAGTGTATGCAGAAAGCGATCAATGAACGCAGAGTGACTGATGGTCTGTTGTGCATTTGTTTTGATGCATATAAGTATAGAAGATAAGGCAGATGAACTCAGGGTTTAGATTAATGCTTGGGAGTAAGATATTAATGATATTACTGTGACTTTGTTGAGGAAAGGGCATGATTGGCAACTAAGTGACCCATGATATCGATGCTACAGGCAGGTTCGAGAGGGAGACAAAAGGGATGGAGAAGTCGCATTTCTGGTCAAAGCAGATAAGAAGGATGTGCTGAAGAAGGGCAATATGGAGGATTCGAACATGAGACAATATTGGCAGAACTGTGAAATAGGAAGGGTGCGGCTACAATCTTGGTGCTGTACTACAGGCTCCCCCACAGCGAGCATGAGATGACGGTACAAAGGTGTAATCGGATTATGGAAAGATGTAGGAGCATCAGAGTCGTGGTGAACAGAGATTTTAATTTTCCAAACATTGAGTGGGATTCAATTTGTGTTAGAGGATTAGATGGTGTATAATTTGTAAGGAGCAATCAGCATTGTATTTTAGGGCAGTATGGAACTGGTCCAACTCGTCAAGGGGCCATGCTGGACCTAGTGTAGGAAATGGAACCGGCCAGGTGGTTGACACTTCAATGGGGAATTACTTTGGGAGAGTGATCAAAATTCCATATGTTTTAGGATACTCATGGACAAAGAAAAGAGTGGTCCTAAATGAAGAGTGCTAAATTGGGGGAAGGACAACTACAGCAAAATTCGGCAGGTGCTGGGAAATGTAGAGTGGGAGCAGCTATTTGAAGAGAAGTACACATTCAATATGTGGGAGGCTTTTGACGCGGGGTTGATTAGAGTTCAGGTGAGGTATGTTCTTGCAAAAATGAGAGATAGCAATGGCAAGGTTAGGGAGCCACTTGTGACAGGCGAAATTGTGAGACTGGCCCAGAGGAAAAATGATGAATGCACAAGGTCTAAGCGGCTGAAGTCGGAAGATGCTTTGGATGTATATTGGGAAGGTTGAACCAATCTGAAGTGAGGACTGAAGAGGGCGAAAAGAAGTGATGAGATTTCAGTTGCGAACATCGTTAAGAAAAACCCCAAAACAGTTTATTCACATATAAGGACCGAGTGGGTGACGAGGGAAAAAGTTGGTCCTTTCAAGTACAAAGGAAGAAAGATATGCATGCAGTCGGAGAAAGTGGGTGGGGTTCTTATTTAGTACTTTTCATTGGTATTCACCAAGGAGAGGAACATGCTGGATGTTGAGGTTAGCGATAGACTTTTGATTTATCTCCGTCAAGACGGCATAAGGAAGGAGGATGTATTGTGTTTTCTGAAAGACATTAAGGTGAACTAGTGAACAGGACCGAATGGGATCTATCCCGGGTTAATGAGGGAATTGCGAGAGTAAATAACTAATGCTATGACAGAAATCTTTTGCGCATCAGTGAAAACGGGGGAGGTCTCAAAGGAAAGCAAATTTACTAATGTTGTTCCTTTGTTTAATACAGGTAGCGGGGATAATCCAGATAAGTACAGAACTATGAGCATGATGTCAGGTTTAGGGAAGCGTCTGGAGATAATACCAATGGTGATATGTACATATATAATCTCTCTCTCTCTCTCTCTCTCTCTCTCTCTCTCTCTATATATATATATATATATATATATATAATTCTTTGAGGCTGTGGCAAATTTGATTGATGAGGGAAGGGATGTCGATGTCATATACATGGGCTTTAGTCGGGCATTTGACAAGTTTCCCTTTAGTAGATTGATGAAGAAGGCTACGTCTCATGGAGTCCAGGGTATTCTAGCTGGACTGATAGAGATCTGGTTGTGCAACAGAAGGAATAGAGTAGGAGTGGAAGGTAGCTGCTCAAACTGTAGACCTGTGACTAGAGTTGTCCCACAGGGATCCGAGTATGGATGTATATTGCGAACGTAGGACCAATCTGAAATGAGGAATTAAGAGGGCTAAAAGAGGTCATGAGATTTCCTTTGCGAACAGGGATAAGAAAAACCCCAAAGCAGTTTATTACATGAAAGGACTGAGTGTAGGAAAGTGTCAGTTGCCTGATTAGTAAGTTTGCAGATGATACTACGATTGTTGGAGTAGCAGACAATGAAAGGGAATGTTAGAGAATACAGAAGAATATAGATAGATTGGAGTGAAATGGCAGATGGAGTTCAGTGCATGTCTGTAGAGACATCAAGAAGGATACGGCATGCTCTCCTTCATCGGATGGGGAATTGAGTACAGGATTTAGCAGGTCATGTTACCATTGTATAAGACTTTTGTTCGACCACATTTGGAATACTGCACCTAGTTCTTCTTGCTACATTACCAAAAGGACGTGGATACTTTGGAGAGGGTGTAGAGATGTGCACCACGTTTATGCCTGGTATGGAGGGTGCCAGTTATGAGGAGAGGTTGAGGAGATTAGGAGTATTTTCATTGGAAATTAGGCGGTTGAGGGGAGACCAGATTGAGTCCCACAAAATCATGACAGGTGTAGTAAGGGTGAATAGCAAGACACGTTTTCTCCCAGCCTGAAGGACTCAAACCTCAGGCGTCGCAATGTCAAACGAAGGGGGAAATGTTTAGGGGAGATATGCATGGACATTTCTTCATGCAGAGAGTAGGTTGTTCCTGGAATGCGCTGCCAGCGGAGGTGGTAAGGTTAGGAACGATATCATAATTGAACCTTTGTCAAGACAGATACGTGAATGGGCACAGAACAAAGGAATACAGATCCTTCAAACGGAGATGGCAGACTTAGATAGAGGATATGGATCGCTGCAGTCTTGCAGTGCTAAATGGACAATTCCAGTGTTGTGACGTTTTAAGTTCTTTGAATCAGTGGAGGAAAACCAGGCCACACGGAGCGCCGACTTTTGCCTATGTTTAGCATGTCCCAGTCTTTTAACATTGCCCCAGTTTAACTGGTGTTCTTCATTATCAGTGTAAATTGATGAGGGATAGCGAGTCATGCCGTTTTGCCAAGAAGGCGATGTTTATCTATTCTGGTGGTAAATGTCCTGCCTGTTTTTTTCAACGTCATTTTGTTTTCGCTGTCGCTGCATGAAATTGTGTACAACACATGTCGTGTCGTTTGTCTCAGATATTATTTGGCAAAGTTTGGCTGTTGATTTGTGGGCTGTTATTATTCCCAGTGCACGTAAGAGTCTTGATGTCAGTCCTGAGACATTTCTCATGTCGGTTTCTGGTGCACAGTGACTTCTTGATTTGGATGAAGCTGTTCGGGTGTTCATTATTCGCAAATACTATGTATTGTGTTTCCCACCTATCATCCTCCTGTAACCAAAAAAAGGGTCTGTGAGCTGGATTTGTAAGATTGTTAGTTTTATTTTTAATATTGTCAATGGAAATTCAGAACAGTGAGAATGGAGGTTCGATCAGTTGTGCTTTGTCATTCATGAGGGTCACAACTCGTGTCCCAACGATATTCTTCTGCGGGAATTGAACCCAACTCCATCTCCTTGAAAAGCGTGTGAAGGAATTGGAACTGGAACTGGATGAACTACGGAAAATTGGGACGCTGACGCATAATTGAGAGCAATTACTGGGAGGTTTTGACAACTCAGGTCCAAGTAAAAGGGCGATGGGTTGTAGTCCGACGATAGAAAGAATGTGGAAGTCTGTGCGGGGAAATCCGGTGATGTTTCCCTCAATAACAAAGTTGCCGTTTTTGAATATTGTTTTGGGAGGCGGTGTAATTACCATGGGAAGGTCATGGGGTACAGGTCTCTGGCAAAGAGTCTGTCCTGTTGATCAGAAGGGAAGGAGTAGAGGAGCAGAGCATTAGAAATTGGGGACTCCATAGTTAGCCAGATAGGTAGAAGAGTCTGTGGGAACGAGAGTGACTCACGGTTGCAATGTTGCCTTACAATGGTTTGTGATGTCTGGGACCGTCTTTTCGGGCTCCTTAAGGAAGGGAATGAAGCCCCAAATCGTTGACCACATGGATTGCTACGACTTAGGTAGGTAAAGGGATGGGATGTAAGTCAGAAATTCAAGGAGCTCGGTGGAACCTTCGTGACACACTAAAAACAGAGTTTTTTTTTCCTGGTTTATTATCAATTCAGCATGCTCGCAAGGAGAGGAACACGGAAAGAGAAGAGTTGAAGACATGGCTACAGGGATAGTGCAGGGTGCATGGAGTTGGATATCTGGTTAATAGGGGCTCATTCTGTGGGAGGTGGGACCTTAACAAATAGGGTGGTGTACACCTGAAAAAGTAGAGTGCCAATATATTTTGGGAAATTTAGCTTTGCTCTTCGGGAGGGTTTAAACTATTTCACCAGGGCTATGGGAACCTAAATTGGAGCTCCAGCGTCCACAATGTTGAGAATCGTGTTGTCATAAGTATGTCCTCAAGGGTGCAAAAGTGCATTTGAATGCAGGAATTTGGTTTTAAGTGTGTCCTCTTCAACAATAGGTGTTTCCAGAATCAGGTTTGCGAACTTGCAGCATGGGCTTTTACCTGGGACATCGAAGTTTTTAGTATTTGAGAGGTGCATAGAGCACGGACAGGAAAGATTGTTGAACCTTCCAGCGTTTAGGTGTTTCAGTCCGAACAGGGAAGTTGGGAAAAGAGAGAAGTTTGTGACATTGCTCGTCAAGGACAATAATGCGGCTGCAGAAAGGACGTTTGAGGACTCTTCCACTGAGTTTGTATGGGCTGACGTTAGAACCAGGAAAGGAAGCATTTCCATCAATGTAGAAAGAAGGATAGCGAAGATGATTCTGGAAAAGAGTGAAGGTAGCAGTGTAGTTGTGGTTGTGGACTGTAACGTTCCAAATACTGACTAGAATCACGATAGATCGAGTACATCAAATGGGTCATTTGCTTCGTCCAATATGCCCATACGTGTTTCTGACACGGTACGTGGACAGCCAACAAAGGGCGAGGATACATTGAGTTAGGTGCTGGACCATGAATCTGGCCAAGTGTTATATTTGGAGTCAGGTGAGCACTTAGGTGATAGTGACCACAATACAGTTATGTTTACTATCGCGATAGAACGGGACAGGTATATACCACAGGATAACAGTTAGAGCTGAAGGAAAGTCAACTATGCTGCGATTAGGCAAGATTAAGGATGAATAGAATGGGGAAAGAAATTGGAGGGGATGGGCACAATTGAAATGTGGATCTTGTTCAAGCAACACATACTGCAAGTCCTGTAAAGTAGGGAGGAGATGGTCAAGTGAGGGATCTGTGGTTTACTAACGTTCTTGAATCTCGTGTAAAGAAGGAGAAGGAAGCATATGTAAAGATGAGACGTGATGGCTCAGTTAGGACGATTGAGAGTTAAAATTAGCCAGAAAGGACGTAAAGAGAGTGCCAAACAGAGCAAGGAGGGGACACGAGAAGTCTTTGGCAGATTGGATGAAGGAAACCCCTGTAGCTTTCTATTGGTATGTCAGCAATAAAGGAATGACTATATTAAGATTAGGACCAGAGTTGAAAAATGGTGTGCTGGAAAAACACAGCAGGCCAGGCAGCATCCGAGAAGCAGGAGAATCGACGCTTCGGGCATAAGCACTTCTTCGAGAATGAGCCATGGCTGAAGAGCTTCAGGGCAGAGGAGATGATGTGGGGGTGCACTGAGATAGGGATTCACTGAGATCCTTGTAGACGGAGGAGGAGAGCTTCTTCAAGGTAGGCATCCTTGCAAGAGGATTCGCTGTCGGTTAAGATCAACTAGGAGAAATTGAGGACTGCAGATGCTGGAGTCCCAGAGTTGAAAAATGTTATGCTTGAATAACACAGCAGGCCAGGCAGCATCCGAGGATCAGGAGAATCGACGTTTATGCACGAAACGTCGATTCTCCTTTCTTCTCGGATGCTGCCTGGCCTGCTGTGTTTTTTCAGCACGACAATTTCCACTCTGGCACTCCAGCATCTGCAGTCCTCACATCCTCCTAAGACTAGGGCCTGTCAAGGACAGTATTGGGAAGCTTTGTGTGCAGTCCCAGGAGTTAGAAGAGGCGCATTTTTTTTGTAGGAATTCACAATCTAAAATAATAATGTTGTCGAAGAGAATACCGAGATAGAGGCTATTCGGGAAACTGGATTGAGGTTCGTTAGAAGGATTTGTTACCAATTCTGGAAAGCGTAAAAATAGATGAGTTCCCCTCACCGGACGAGATTTCTCATCGGATTGTCAGGGAAGAGAGGGGGGAGATTGCAGAACTTTGGCTGGATCTTTATGTTTGAAAGTCTGCCGGAATAGTGCCAGAAGACTGTAGAAATCAAATGTTATTCCCCTCTTCAATAAGTGGCTCGAGATAACCTTGGTAATTATAGACCAGTGAGCGTTTCTTTGGTTATGGGTAAACTGTTGGAAAGGGTTATTAGAGATACGATACATAAACATTTGGAAATGAATAATTTGATTCGGGGTTATTAACACGGTTTTGTGATGTGTAGGTCGTGCCTCACAAAACTTATTGAGTTCTGTGAGAAGGTGATCAAACAGTGCATGAGGGTAAAACGGTGGATGTGGTGTATATGGACTTTAGTAAGGCGTTTTATAAGGTTCCCTATCGTAGATTATTTCAGAAAACACAGAGGCATGACACTGAGGGTGATTTAGCTGCTTGGATCAAAAAGTGGCTCACTGAAAGAAGACACATTTTGGTGGTTGATGGAAAATGTTCATCCTTCAATTCAATTACAAGTCATGTACGGCAAGGGGTGTTTAGGGGCTACTGCTGCTTGCCAATTTGATTATGACCTGCATGAGGGCATACAGGATGCATTGGTAAATGTGCGGATGACACTAAGGTCGGTTTAGTTGTGGACATTACTTAGGAGGTTGGAGGTTACCGAGGGAAATAGTTAAGACTTAGAGCTGGGCTGAGAAGTGGCAAATGGCGTTTAAAGAAGAAAACTGTGAGGTGGTTCAGTTTGCAAGTAGATTCTTAGTAGTGTTGATATGCATGCATATAGATTCCTGAAAGTTGCCACCAGGTTGAAGTGTTCTGAAGAACGCATGATGTGATTAGCTTTTATTGTTAGAGGGATTCAGTGTCGGAGTCAGGAGGTCATGTTGCAACTGTACAAAACGCTGGTGCTGCCGTACTTGGAGTATCGTGTACATTTCTGGTCACGGCATTATAGGAACGAAGTGGAAGCATTGGAAATTGGGCAGAGGAGATTGGATAGGATTTTGTCTGTTATGAATGGAAAGCTTATGAGGAAAGGCTGAGGGATCGAGGCTGTTTGCATTAAAGAGAAGGTTAAAAGATTACATAATAGAGAAATAAAAGATGATCGGAGGATTAGATCCTATGGGCGGAGACAGCCTTTTCCTTCAGGTAGTGGTGGCTAGCAGGAGGGGGCACAGCTTTATATTGAGGGGTGTCAGATATAGGACAGATGTCAGATTTGCTTTCTTTACTCAGACTAACTTAAGGGTGAGGAACACTCTGCCTGCAGCAGTCGTAGACCCGGCAAAATTAAGGGCATTTAAATGGTTATTGGTTACACATATGGAGGATAATGGAATAGAATATGTTAGATGGGGTTCAGATTGGTGTCACAGATCGGCGCAAAGTCGGAGGCCGAAGGTCCTGTACATCGCTATAATGTTCTACGTGCTATGTTATTTGCTCTACGTTGTAGTTCCTCTTCTGTTTTGTGGAGGTCTTGGGCGTCGCAGTGTCTTAAAGCTCGTTTACACGTCGGTTTATCTCAGTTTTGTTTGTCGTCTTTGGGATGCTTACTGTTGTAATTGAGTGTCCTGTCTGTATGTGTGCCCTTTCTCGATACTCGAGTTAGGAATTAATTAGAGTACTTTGCCTCCACAGCCTTCTGTGACAATTAGTTCCACAGGCTTTCCACCCACAGGCTGCAGAATTTCACTCAGCTTTCATTTCTAATAGATTGTCCCTCCCCTCTGAGAGTTTGCTTGCATCTAGTCTCTTCCAATGGTGAAAACATCCTCCCTACAGTGGCTGTATCAAGGTCTCTCAGTATTACGTATATTTCAAACAGATCTTCCCATTCTTCCAAAATCCATAAAGTACAAACCCAGATTTTTCAATCGTTCCTGAAATCCAAGACTTCCATGATTCTTATAAATCCCCTCTGGCGGTCCTGCAAACCCAGCACATCTTTTCTCAGGCATGGGGAGCAAATTGTTTCACGGTATTCCATCTGCAGTCTCAGTATGGACTTATGCGGCCTGAGCAGTATATCCCTGCTCTTGTATTTTTGCCATGTTGAAGCGAAAGTTGGTTTTATCTTCCGAACTTCTAGTTGATAACGATAAGCGAATCTCAGTTCGAATTGCCAAGTCCAATCGCACTTCACATTACCAAAGCTTTCCCATTTTTAAAATCATCTGCATCTACATTCTTCATACTAAAGTTGCTACCTCGCACTTTCCCACACTGCATTCAATCTGCATCTTCTGTCGGTAACACCTCCTCAAAATGCCAGTCTTTCTGCAGCCTTCCTGCTTCCTCATCACGAACTGTCTGTACACCTATCTTTCTGTCAATTGCCATATCTGCAAAAATGTCATCAGTTCAATTATCCATACTGTTATTATTTTCCGTGAATAGTTGTGGTCCCAACACTGACTCCAGTGGAAAGCCACTAATCACCATCTGCCTTCCTTGAAAAAAATCCTCTTTGTCCCTGCTGTCTGTATTCTGCCAGTCAGCCAATGCTCCATCCATGCTGGTACCTAGCCCCAGTGTCCAAGAGATCTTATCTTATTTCACAGCCTCCTGTGTGGAAGCTTGTCAAAGGATACGTTAGTACTGGTAACGAGATAATTTTGAAAAATAACTGAATGCTTGAAAATTTGGCGAAATGATACAGGGTAGGACCTGATACACGGGAGAACAATTAGGTTGATAACATCAGACTGATGAAACAAGAAATGCACCGATTCAGCAAGGTAGCAAAAATTGTAAAATAATGTGAGTGCGTTCATATCAAAAACCAAAAGACTGGCGATATTTAAAATGAGATTCACAAAGCATAGCGCAGGTCGTTATCTTTGTTGCTGTTCAAAACAAAACAGATAGGAATGTGGGAACAGCATGTGACTACGTTGATTTACAGGACTGTCTATTAATATGAAGGGTTGGCTTGTCAGAAACTTCTGAACTTATTAGGCCTACATTCTTGATAGTTCAGGTGAATGAATACCTGGAAATACAAGGTAAATTGTTGCCTTCATTCAACAATCCATCTGTGAAGCCCTTCCTGCAGATTGGAGTGTCGTAAATGTCATTTCACTATTTGGCATGAAAAGGAGAGGAAAATAAAGACTGAAGGACAGACCAATTTACATAAGCACAGAGAAAACTGTGAGGGTTGACTATCGAAGGTGTGATTTGCAGAACAGTTGGAAAACGCTGTGGGAAATGGATCACATTTTGCAGAATTGGATGCAAAGGGAATGCTTTCTATGTTTGTGCGGTCCAGAAACAGTTTTTAATATTATGAAAGATGGTAAAGGATTTTATCACTGAGAAAAAAAAGGCCAAGATATTAAATGTTTTCAATAACGAAATGGCTTTTTGGAAGTACTTGCATTGATCAACGGTAATCGAAAGAAAGCAGGAATATGATGTTGTCAGAAAGCATCACCAATGATCATATTGAATAGTGGAGCAAGTTCAAAATGATTAGGTTCTGGATGTTTCCACCTTGTCTCGATGATTCTGTATTCAATTTGAAGAGGGGTCACTGATTCATTTCGTGTGCCACTACACTGTCAGTCACCCCAATTTCAAACATACCCAGGTTGGTGACTTTGGCAAAATTATAGGTCTCAGACTTATCTGGTTCAGCGCTAATAAGTCTGCTATGCTTACATATTTATTCATAACAGCAAGACTATTACCTAGCCAAGCCTCCATAACCAAAGATATACGAAATGCTCTACAGATGGAATGTTGAATGAAGGCAACAATTTACCAATAAATTGACAGTCCAGGTATCCATTAAGCAGAACAGTCAAGAATGTAGGCTTCATGTGTTTAGCAGTTTATGACAAGCCAACCCCTTCATATTTATAGACAATCTAAAAATTCAACTTCATCAAATGCTGTTCCCATATGCCTATCGGTTTTGCTTTTGAACAGCAAAAGCACTTTCTTGTTAACATGGGAACAGTTCGACGAGGGAAAGTTTCAATCATGACAAAGACTAGGCAACAGATTGTACCAGATGATGGTATGATGCATATCTTCTCACACAAGATGTAGGTGCTGCATGCTCATCAATGAGCAGTTCTACTTGGCTGAAATACTTCTGCTATAGGTGGTGGCTTGATTTTAAAGCGTTGTCCGCAGAAATGCGTCAAGAGTGTTAAAGATGACTTTGGGTTTCTCTGCTTATCCATGTGGCTGCAAAGAAAGAGAGAGGGAAATGAGCTTTTGCTTCTCAGGCAGGGCAATAATTCTCCCTCTCTTAGTTCCAACGTGTAAGAATTGTTCCACAACCCCAACCTAAATCAGATGAACGGCCTCGAAAAGTTCCCAGTTCAATATATATCCCCATTATGGAAGTGCTACTTAATTGTATGTGGGTCAAGAAGTTTTTACATGATTGAAGTTTTGTAATAGCTGCATTAAAATGCTATTTTCTCTGTGTTTGGGCCCCTTTACAAGAAAAAAAAAACTAATCATTCTGACTATCAAGTCTCCTCAAGGTCAGGATGGTTCAATAAGATCACGTTTCATTTTCAGGCCAAGTGAACTAATCTGTGATAAGATAAGCACTTTATCACAGGAATGAGTGCATATAATTTACTCTGTGCAGCTTCTAAAGCCATTATTTCTTTGTGTTTCACTTAAGTAGATGAAACTGCACACAGTCCATCTGATGTAGTCTCACAAGTACCCTCTACAATGCAGTAGAATATTGCTGTGTTTAAAGAACTTCGAAAAATACAACACAGTAGAGTACATTCGAACCTCGATTTTGTGCCGCTAATTTATCCTACTCAAAGATCAAGCTAACTTCCATAACTTTCATTGTACTATTGTCCCTGTGCCTATCCAAAATTCGCTTACGTTTCCCAAAAGTTTCTGATTCTAGTTCCACAACTCGCAGTGCATTCCACGCAATCACCATTCTCTGTGTAAATTACCCACCTCTGACACCTTCCCTAAGTCTTCCACCAAACAATTAAAATTATATCCCCTCATGATAGCCATTTCCACCATAGGAAAAACCTCTCGGTCTATCCACTCTATCTGTGCCGCTCATCATCTTGTACATCTTCAACAAGTCACCACTCACCCTTCTTCACTCCAGTAAGAAAACACCCTAGCTCCCTCAACTTTTCTTCACAAGACATGCCCTCCAGTCTAGACTACTTCCCAGTAATCTCTTCTCAACCATCTGTAATCCTTCCAATAATGAGGCAAACAGAACTCAACACAACATTCCAAACTTGATGTAACCACGGCTCTGTGCAGCTGCAACATCAAAGCGCAGCTCTAAAATCAATTCCCCTGTTAATTCAAGCCAATGCAACATACACCTTCTTAACAACCATGTCAACTCAGATAGCAACTTTGAGAGAACTATGGACATGCATTCCAAGATCTCTCTTTTCCTTCACACTACCAAGAATACTGCCTTTACCTCTGTAATAATAAATCAAATTCGCCCTTGC
This sequence comes from Chiloscyllium punctatum, assembly GCF_047496795.1. Taxonomy (NCBI): domain Eukaryota; kingdom Metazoa; phylum Chordata; class Chondrichthyes; order Orectolobiformes; family Hemiscylliidae; genus Chiloscyllium; species Chiloscyllium punctatum. The sequence continues at coordinate 75,690,690 of NC_092773.1, read as the reverse complement.
AAAATTAAGTACTGTACACCTTTCCACATTGAAATACATCTGCCGCTTCTTAGCCCAGATCTACATCCTGCCAATGTTCCGATTGGAGAATGCTATTGGAACAGCCATGTTCCTTTACTCCACCCTTTTCTGTTTTTTTCTCTGTCAATACCTTGTTCAGATTCTCACTCCCATCTAGTCAATGGCATTCTGCTTCGTAAACAAATACAATTAAATTACAATCGATCACTTTTTCTTCTGATGTACCTACAGTTATAAACACATCCAACTCAAAAAAAAGGCACTTCAGCTCCCTGCGTCAAAGGATTGACTGGAATTCAAAAGATACGCTTTTCTGTTTCTCTGTCGATTTTGCTTTACATTCCGCAAAAAAACCCCTATGTTTTCTGAGCAACAACATATTTTTCTCGATGTTGTTCTCTGAAAATTCCTAAATCAATTTGATGATGGTCCATAATGACCAAGGATAGCATATCCATAAATGCTTCCTTCAGTGACCGCAGTGCATTCTATTCAAACTGGGTAAATATTGTGTTTGACTGTAATCGAATAGGTGTTAGACTGAGAGGGGTTAACTGGAGCTGCTTACTCAATGACTTTAATTAATCTCATTTTCTAACCGTGCCACTGGAGAGTTTCTCTCTTGTATTAATAAGGGAGTCATTTCAATGTGTTATTCCATACTGATAGCGGGGCCATTACTTTCGACACTCGCAGGGATCAACATCTCCAGAGTAAAGGAGAGCAGACGTCGGAAACTGAGAAAAATGGACTTGAAAGAAATAACAAATGGCCGGAGTTTATCCTTGGGTCTTCACTGGCTTTCACAAGACTGGCTCCGGTTAGAATTGCGGATACGAGCTGCACTTTGGTTGATTCAAGCTGGATTCTATCCCGCCCTCGCTATTGTTGGTGTTCCTGGTAAGTCTATCTGAACATTAACACTATAAACTATATTTATTATGAATAGCATTCTAGTTAGTTAAATTATGAAAGGATTGAAACAACTGCTGCAATTTCCATCAGTAAACTCTATGTTTTCGTCAACTATCTTTAAAACCAATATCTAAGGATGAAACAAACTGATAAACAAACCCCAGAGTGACCTTTATTTTTGTCTCAAACTACGAGCACAATCAACTCCACAAAACCCCTTGTCTTCACGTCAGTCTGACTGTCGATACTGAATCTATACGCTTCTTAAATTCAAATTTCCGTATTCCAATTCTCTTCCACGTACAATTCTAAACTGTAACTAATTCAATCAGAAATGTTTCCTGCTCTGCGGTCGACACAAGTTGATATCCTGGGATGACATGAGATTGCCGTAGTGTTGCTGTACTTGAAACCCAGATCCCCAGGCTCATGAGTGGAATTCCACCCCATTCCTTTGCAGCTGTTGTAATTTGCATCAAATACATGTTCACCAATACCACGGGTATATTTTAGTGATTTTGTTTTCCTCATCCTACTACGGTTATGTTCGTTTGGTGCAAGATATTTCTTTCCTTGCTAAGTCTGTTCTGCGCGCGACTCCACAACAATAGGAATGTTAATCGTTCTGAACTGTGATCGAGAATGGCCGAGCAAGACACGCAATTCAGGGAAAATCAGGAAAGTTCCCTAGATCTGTTTTTACGTGCAATATACATATAACAAAAGATTGCTTCAACAAAGATGAGTGCCTTTCCTCTGTTATCACAATTTTGTCCTGAAAATCCTTTTCCATTTGCATATATACCTCATTCGCTTCTCTCTGTTTCTCCAACTCAGTTTGGCGGTTACCATTGGTAGTGATTCTGATCTTCAGACAATGGTATGAATTACACTATCAGCTATTTCTCCGGGGAGACGAAGCATCCATCTTGCAGTTTGCTGAGATTATTTGGACATCTGACAGTGTTATGTTAGAATAGTGAAAAACCAGAATACCTAAACGACTGGAAAGGAGAGTGTTCTGATCAACACCGAGGAGGAAACCTTTGCATTTGTGGAACGTGATGGGGACTCGATTTGGAAAGTTGATGCAGGTGCTGTGAAATTTTGCTCACAGTTGTACTTGAGATTCGGTGAGGATCTGCAGTGTCACTGACAAACTGAGGAAAGACCACAGGTAGGAGAAGGTCTGTGAAGAGGAAAGAAGATGAGTTTGGGGAGGTCAGGGAGCTGAGGCGGGTTGCACTTATCTCACAAACCTTGAGTTTTCGAGGAAGACTTTCCCAACAAATTAGTAAACCAAGAACACAGGGAGAGGCAAGCATGGTTCAAATATGAAGCCGTGTCAAAATGTTGTGCCTCACATTTAACAAATTTTGCGTGTTACACCAGGATGAGAACTATGCTCACATTGGCCATGAAGGTCATAGTTTTGTTCAACGTATATAACCAAGAACTTTCACGGCAGGCTTTGTTGACATTTCCATTAAATGCCATGATGCTGTTAACCTCTAAATTCATTAGGTGGTAGAGGTCATCACTTCCGGGCGAGGGACCCACATTGTTTTTATTTTCATGTGCGTTTGACAGAACGTCTTGCAAAATGCAATTGAACTGAATACCTTGCATTGAGTTGCATACGTCCATGAGATGTTGGTGTTATTGTCTGGGCCAGATTTATTGTCAATTCCAAGTCGACTGGATGAGATGGTAGTCGGTTTCTGAATGATCTGCTGCAGTCCCGTTGGTTTTGTGGAACCTGAATATCGTTCAGCGGGAGACCCAGGATTTTGATCCTGCAAACCTGAAGGAGGGTGATATAATTTCAAGTCAGGATGTCAAGTGGTTTGGAGGGGATCTTGCACGTGACGGTGTTCCCAAGTATTTGCTGCACTTATACTTCTGGGTAGACGTGTTTGTAGATTGAGAAGGTGCTGTGTAAAGAACCTCAGTGAACCATACCGATTCCATAACAAGTAATTATGCGGAATAGCATGAATACAACATTGATGAAAAGGAGGTCGTCCAGATAGCACTTCGTCAGGAACATGCACAGAGACTGGGAGCTGAAGTGGTCCATTTGGCCCTTCCAGTTCTACCATTCCACAAGATCATGACTGATCCAATTCTGATTTGTAATCAGCATCTCCTATACCCTCAAATATGGGTGACCTGCTTGTTAACCAGAATATATAACCCTTAACCTTATTTGGTCACGAATACTTCACCTCCATCATCTGTGCTGTTTTTAACATGGTAACTATGGGTCAGGTAAGTGAACCACAATATGGGCAAATGGATAAAGGCGGGTTAACGTAAAATTGTCCATTAGCACAAAATTTAAAATGTTGTAATTATCAAAATGACGAGAAATGACAGATTATGAGTTGCAGAGGAATCTAGGAGTCCTCATATGTGGAATGCAGAATAATTGAATCAAGAATAGTGGGGAACGGTTACAGAACTGAACGGTTGCGCCTGCCACATAGTGCGTTCAAACTCTTGTTAAGTGAACAAACTGTGAGTTGACAGGTAATAGTAATGACTGATAATACTCATTTGTTTAACACAAATAATATTATTATAATAAAATACATTCCAAACTAACAAATTATGCTATAAATCTGATCAACTACCTTGTGGTTTATCTTAACTCTGGATGCTCCAATACCTTCGATCATGGCCTTGACCCACGTGCAGATGATTGCCGAGTCTTCTTCCCATAGTCCCAGGGTTGCCTTTTCTTCACGGTTGTTGATCGGGAGTTGCCGCTCCTGTGGGTGGGGCTGCAGTGATTCTTGTCCAAAGAAGTCTTTGAGCCCTTTTGGGAGGGTTGTCCCGATCATCCAATCCATTGATCAGAGCTTGATTACTTTGATTAAATGGACCCAAACAGGAGTTGACAGGAGATAGCAGGATGGTCCTTGTGCACACAGGTTAGGGAGCACTCTCCGAAACGAGTGTGAGTTGCCCCTGTTTCCGGCAAGCAATTCTATATTGTGAGTGATCTGGGCATGTCATTCAGTTTAATTCCGTCGATTGAAATTCAAGTGAAATTGTATGATCTGCAGCTGTTTCGTCAACTACATGCTGTCTGTCGCCGCAGGGTGTGTGGTTTCTGCAGCGTGTTTATTAGCACGGTCACTTTGGTCAAAACTCGGCTCAGTTTCCCAGCATGCCTCACTTTTTGTCGAATCCATCAGTTTAAATGCCGTCCGCCCACAGAATTTAGAAGCAGGGGTAATGTTTCAGTGGTGCCAAGCACTTGGTGCAGATTACTTCAGTCAGTTAGAGGCGGATTTAAAAGCATAATAATGGCAATAGCATGGGAAATCCTCGCTGTGGCTGTGTGAGTTTACAGTTTAATAGATTAAAGTTTATCTGCACAAAAGATTTGAGAATAGGCAGCGAGGCATTTCGGGAGCATTTTTATTTCTGTGACGACCTGCAACTAGTTCGGTGTCACAGGGATCAGTTCTGGCGACATAATTAATTCCAACACAATGACTTGAGTGATAAAAGTGAAAACAAAAACTCCATATTTTTAAGTGACACACACAGAACTGGGAAGAGAAATGGGGAGGATGATGAAAGGAATTTATAATGGGATGCAATAGATTAAGTGATTGTGCACAAACCTGGCAACTGACACAGAAAAATGGAAAGTTTGTGATGATGAACTGACTTCAATAAAAACGGAGCAACTGATTATGATTTACTTAAGAAAGATTCGAGAAAGCCACTGCAAAGTAGAACTTCAGTTTCTGTATAGACCAACAGAAAACTTCACAGGTTATAGGGAATGCAAATTACTGATGGCAATTATTTCAAACACGCTGATGTCTACATATCAATCGAAACACATATAATTTTCCATGCAGACCGCGCCTGCAATAATATGAAAGGTTCTACACCCCTGTTCTCAGGATAGGACAGATGCAATGGAAGCAGGTGAGAGAGGTTTCACAAAACTTAACCCGAGAATTGAAGTGTTTTATTACGAAGTGAGGTTGAGTTGTTTACATATGCACTCACTGCAGTCTGGAAAAATGAGAAGAAAGAGTTATGAAAAAATGTTTAACTTGACGGGTTAATTACCAAAAAAAAACGTTATTTCTGTTTGCAGGAGAGTCAGAACCAGAGGGCATAGCTCAGTCTAAGGGATATTTTTTTTTATGATAGGGATGTGGAGGAATTCTTCTCTCAGAGGATAATGTGTTACTGAACTGTATAAATTCTAACAGTTAGTATATTGAGGGCCATTGCAGGGCAAGTTTTTCATCTGTATGGAATCGATGGCTATGGGAATACCGCAAGCATATGGATTTGAGGATTACCAAATCAGCTATTAAGGCACTGAATGGCAGATCAGACATGATCAGCTGAATGTACTGCTTTGGTTTAAAATTTGAGAAACATTCTGTGGGATCCTGACAGAGTAATATTGCATAGAATACTTCATTTTATGTGTGAATCTAGACCTATGGTTCACGAGTTTATATCAGGCTCACTCTACACAGCGATTTGCTATCCTTTCTGCAGTTGATGAGACTTTGCCATTCTCTGCCTGAAAATGTGGGGGATGCAAAGTCCTACATTTTTTTTTTCAACTCAATTGCAAATAGGTTACAGGCCAGCAAGAATGGAAAGATTATCAAGAATAGGCAGGAATTCAACTTTACAATGAGATCAGCTATGATCCTATTAAAACAGGGTAATCTCCGAGAGGCTGAAAAGCATACTGTTGGATGGTACGCTGATTTTTGTTATGTTCTGTAATGAAGTGTTCATAAATTATATCAAATACATCTCTGTCCTTAAAATATAATCGATAGTTTTAAAACAATGTGAGTGGACCCACCAACAAGCTTCAGCATAATTTTCAGACATGCATTGTGAGTAGTAACTCAGACATTCATTCCTCAATCCTCAGGAGAATGCTGGAAATAAGGTCAGATTGCCAACTTTCCTCATGAGACGTGTTCATCCGAGACACCAACTGGGTAAACGTCCTCTGGGCTACCTCCGAGTTATTTACAAAACAATTGTACTGAACAAATCTGCACATAGGATTCATGATGTAATTTCATGAATATCTTGTAAAACTGTAGTGTAGCATCTTTACCCTAATGTTCAATTCCCCACACACAGAGACAATGAGGTTTTAGCTGTGATCTGTGCATTGCTCAGGATGCGCCATGTTGAATGATTAATCTGATGGAATTTATGATATTGTTCAAATTGTGAATGATAGAATAAATGGTATGTCCTCATCATATAAATTCATTTCTACTGCACTCTCAGGCTCCATAGAAGTTTTCTGCACTAATCAGTACAGAGTACGCTATTAAAACATAGGCGTCATAAGTGTGACGCTGGAAAAGCACAGCAGGTCAGGCAGCATGCGCAGAGCAGGAGAATCAATGTGTCGGCAGAATTATTCCGCTCTGAATCACACAAGCCTTTGTCACGTGTGAGCTAGTTAATGTAAAACCTCAGCAATCTATCTTTCATTGAAAAGCATTTCTTAACAATTTTCAATTTCATCACCAATATTTCCATCTATTTATACTTCTTTTCACTCCTCCATCTTTGCCTGTGCCTCAGCTCTTTCTTGCTGAAATCTTCATCCAAGTCATTAATAGCTCCAGAGTTAGGTTTTCCAATAACTGCTTCATACTTCCATAAACTTCAAATGATACACAATGCTGCTGTCCGTCCGTCAACTCAGTCTGAGATCCATTCACCCGCGGTTGCGGTTCTCACTGACCGACACTGTCCCATTCACACATCACCTGTTTACTCAGTAATCTACACTGGCCGTACAACAATCAACCCTAAAATAACTGACCTACACTGTCCATTCACCTATCACTACTCACTGGTTCACACACTGTCTGGTTCACCCATAATCCTGTAATCGTTACCGATACTGACTTCTGGTGTGCTAAAACCCCATTTTCTTGATTTCAATCATATGGGTCCCTCGATGGCATTACTTATCCAATTAGTCTGCCACCCAAATTGTTTTTCGTATGTTCCTCAGACCTTTTCCCTGCCAGCGGTGTCCAAATCTCTGTTAAAAGCAATTGTATTTGCCTCTGATTCTCTCATTGACCATGATTTTAACTGACTGTAGTGTTGGTGATTCCAAAATGTTTTTATTTGTATTGTCTTTCAGTTCCGAGTGTCTCATACTTGGTGCCCCATGTTGGACAGGGCATTTGAGCAACTTTGACCCGCGTGCATATAAGTTGTTTCGTGCCTATCCATTGAAAGACTGTATTCGGCACTGTCAGTTGATCAACTGTTCACCTACATGAGGAAGCCCAATCTCCAGGCGTCTAATCAGCAATTTTGTATTAATTGTTGATTAAAGTGACCTGGCAAAGTGGACTAAGGGATATTCAGTAGACGAACGGCGGCAAATGTTGGTCACATATTTTATAACAATAATAAATTACAAAAAGAAATTGATGAAACAATAAAACATTCATGGTGAACATTTGGCATTAACGTTGGTACCCAATGGAAAAACAGAGACACATGTCATCATGAAAACTGCTGGTACGCCAGAAGATTGTTTTATTTTATGATCTAACTCTTGACTGATGTAAAGCGAATAAAGTGGGAGGAAATTGATTGGAAATTAAATTGCAAAGTGGTATCAGGAGAAATAGCGTGTGGTTGCATGTGCCCAAATAAAAATGCAACAGAGTCACTCAAATCTATTTGTGAAACTAGTAATTGAATGTTTCGGAGAAGATTTCTAGCTCGGGTGCTCGTTGTTGTGGTTCTGTTCACCGAGCTGGTAATTTGTCTTGCAAACGTTTCATCCCCTGTCTAGGTGAGATCCTCAGTGCTTGGGAGCCTCCTATGAAGCACTTCTGTGCTGTTTATTCTGGCATTGACAGTGCCCTGTCTCTGCCGCTTCCAGTTGTCAGTTCGAGCTGTCCGCTGTAGTGGCCGGTATATTGGGTCCAGGTCGATGTGTTTGTTGATAGAGTCTGTGGATGAGTGCCATACCTCTAGGAATTCCCTGTCTGTTCTCTGTTTGGCTTGCCCTATAACGGTCGTGTTGACCCAGTCGAATTCATGTTGCTAGTCGTCTGTGTGTGTGGCTATGAAGGATAGCTGGTCGTGTCGTTTCGTGGAGAGTTGGTGTTCGTATATACGGATCGTTAACTGTCTTCCTGTTTGTCCGATGTAGTGTTTTGTGCAGTCCTTGCATGGGATTTTGTACACTCCATTAGTTTTGCTCATGTTGGGTATCGGGTCCTTTGTTCTGGTGAGTTGTTGTCTGAGCGTGGCTGTTGGTTTGTGTGCTGTTATGAGTCCTCGTGGTCGCAGTAGTCTGGCTGTCAGTTCAGAAATGCTCCTGATGTATGGTAGTGTGGCTAGTCCTTTGGGTTGCGGCATGTCCTCGTTCCGTTGTCTCTCCCTTAGGCATCTCTTGATGAAATTGCGAGGGTATCCGTTTTTGGCAAATACTTTGTATAGGTGTTCCTCTTCCTCTTTTTGTAGTTCTGGTGTGCTGCAGTGTGTTGTGGCCCTTTTGAAGAGTGTCCTGATGCAACTTTGTTTGTGTGTGTTGGGGTGGTTGCTTTCATAGTTTAGGACTTGGTCTGTGTGTGTGGCTTTTCTGTAAACCTTTGTGGTGAATTCTCCGTTCGGTGTTCTCTGTACCATCACGTCTAGGAATGGGAGTTGGTTGTCTTTTTCTTCCTCTCTTGTGAATCGGATTCCTGTGAGTGTGGCGTTGATGATCTGGTGTGTGTTCTCTTTTTCTGTGTTTTTAATTATTACAAAGGTGTCATCCACGTATCTGACCCAGAGTTTGGGTTGGATTTGTGGTAAGACTGTTTGTTCTAACCTTTGCATGACTGCTTCTGCTATGAGTCCAGAGATCAGTGAGCCCACGGGTGTTCCGTTGATTTGTTCGCATATTTGGTTTTTGAGAGGAAGAAAAGGACAACCAACTCCCATTCCTAGACGTGATGGTACAGAAAATACCGAACGGAGAATTCACCACAAAGGTTTACTGGAAAGCCACAAACACAGACCAAGTCCTAAACTATGAAAGCAACCACCACAACACACAGAAACGAAGTTGCATCAGGACACTATTCAAAAGGGCCACAACACACTGCAGCACGCCAGAACAACAAAAAGAGGAAGAGGAACACCTATACAAACTATTTGCCAAAAATGGATACCCTCGCAATTTCATCAACAGATGCCTAAGGGAGAGACAACGGAACGAGGACATGCCGCAACCCAATGGACTAGCCACACTACCATACATCAGGAGCATTTCTGAACAAACAGCCAGACGACTGCGACCACTAGGACTCATAACAGCACACAAACCAACAGCCACGCTCAGACAACAACTCACCAGAACAAAGGACCCGATACCCAACACAAGCAAAACTAATGTAGTGTACAAAATCCCATGCAAGGACTGCACAAAACACTACATCGGACAAACAGGAAGACAGCTAACGATCCGAATATACGAACACCAACTAGCCACGAAACGACACGACCAGCTATCCTTAGTAGCCACACACACAGACGACAAGCAACATGAATTCGACTGGGACAACACTACCATTATAGGGCAAGCCAAACAGAGAACAGCCAGGGAATTCCTAGAGGCATGGCACTCATCCACAGACTCTATCAACAAACACATCGACCTGGACCCAATATACCGGCCACCACAGTGGACAGCTCGAACTGACAACCGGAAGCGGCAGAGACAGGCCACTATAAATGCAAGAAGAAACAGCACAGAAACGCTTCACAGGAGTCTCCCAAGCACTGAGGATGTCACCTAGATAGAGGACGAAACGTTTGCAAGACAAATTCCCAGCTCGGCGAACAGAACCACAACAATGAAACTAGTAAATTGAGAATGGGGAATTTTACACAGGAGCAAAGGTGATAGCAGATAATTTAAGTAATTATTTTGCATTAATGGTCTTTTTGGTGAGATAGAGAAACAACCCAATATATTTACAGCTCTTATGAACAGGAAAAATATTGCAACAAGACTTATTTTCGTGGTATATCTGTTTGAGAAAAGCATCAGAAGAGAAACAGACTGTCCATAAGCAACTGTTGGTCTGTTCCCACAAAACACCTGGAGGTTTCCAGTAGATTCAAAAATTGCGAATGTGACTGCCATCCTCAAGCAGGCAGGAACGACAAATCCAGAAACCTATAGGCCTGATTGCATTATATCTATGATGAGGAAACTGAGTTTATTATAAGAGAAAATGCACAGCAGGACACTTTAAAAAATGAATGGATTCAAAAGTCAACCTCCTCTTCTGAAAATTAAATTGTGTCTGACAAACGTTGTTTGAGGATACATCAAGCAGTGACAAAAAACAAACTATAAGACTGTGTATTTAGTTTTGTTAAACGACTGGTAGTGTACTACATAAAATGTGTATTGCAGAAGCTCGATGCTTGTGGGTTTTTGTCAGAGATTCAACATGTGGATTGGTACAAAAGAGTGAGTCAAACGGTGTTTATCTGTTTGTAAAGATGTCATTAGTGTATTACCACAACCGTCCACCTTTGGACGTTCGTTAATTACTCTCTATCATAATTAATTGGAGGAGAAGGCAAAACACAATCTATCGATAGTTGATGAAACATAAAATAGGTTGGAGTACATGGAGGGATAATAATAACAAAAATCTTCAATACCAGAAATAGTTAGATGGTGTTCATTGTAAGAATGTGTGATGTCATATAATAACACCAAAAAACATAAACTATATTTTTCACTTGCGGAGATACTCTAAACAAAATAGCAGAACAGAAAACCTGGGTTTAGCTGTGCATGGAATTCAAAAGTTTAACATACAGGTGCATCAAGAATCTTGGTCAATTTACTAGGCTGATCATTGCGTTAAAGAAGAGTCATTGACTGTGTTCTCTGTGACCACAACGAATAGTCCCGAAGATTGTGTTAATTCCGCATGTTCGGGATATCTTTTCTAGTTTCTAGAGGAACTTTCTATGGGAGGGTAAAGATGCAGTGCTTCAGGCGCACATCAGGACAAATGACACAGATAAAACGAGGGCAGAGGCATTGAAAAAGGGGGACGAAAAGCTTGGAGCTAAATTTTAAAAAAGCAAAACCAAAATGGTATTGTTTCCTGGATTACTACAGAACCCACGAGCGAATTGGCACAGGCTCACTGAAATTAAGTAAATGCTTGGATCAAAGAATGGTGTGGGCAAAAAGGATATGACGTCTTGGGACATTGGCACCAGTACTGGGTAAGAAGGGAATGTTCCGATGGGATGATCTTAACTTGGACCATACAGTGACCAATGTGCTAGAATTTCAAATAACTCTGGCTTTGGACATTGTTTCAAACGAAAAACGGGTGTGTAGTTCAGTTATGGGGGAAATTAGAAATTCTGTATTAAACGAGGATGTAAGAGTGCCGAACTCCGAAGAGGTTATTTAAATCTCCAGCACAGATAGATATTGCATGGAAAGGGTGAGAAAACAAACTACAAAAACAGTGGAAAAACAAATGACAATGAAAAACGAAGTCCGGTTCCTGCATGACTGATGTTGTCGTATCTGAAAGCACGCAGTTTTCAGAATAAGGTAAATGAGGTCGTGGCACAGATCGAAATTGGCAGGTAACCCGTGGTCGGTATCAGGGTGACGTGGCAGCAAGGGGATCACAAATGGGGGTGAAAATGCAAAGATATACATCTTTTCGAAAAAGTGGGCAGAGGGGTGGGTTGCCTTATCAGTAAGAAATTAAATTATCTGTTTGTAAAGATATCATTAGTGTATTAACACAACCATCCACCTTTGGACGTTCGTTAATTACTGTCTATAATAATTAATTCGAGGAGGATGCAAAACACAATCTATCGATAGTTGATGAAACATAAAATAGTTTGGAGTACATGGAGGGATAATAATAACAGAAATCTTCAATAGCAGAAATAGTTAGATGGTGTTCATTGTAAGAATGTGTGATGTCATATAATAACACCAAAAAACACAAACTATATTTTTCACTTGCAGAGATACTCTATGTTAATTTTAAGAAACGAATTCATGTCAGACGTCATCGAATCTCTGTGTGTAGAATTGATGGACCAAATGGACCAAAACGGTTAAAAAGAACGCAGTTGGAGTCATGTACATTCCGTGTTCTGTCGTCTGAGGATGGGTGCACGGCACACCTGGAGACTGAAAATATATGTAAGAAAGGCAAACGTATAGTGATCATGGGGTATTTCAATTTGCATGTCGATTTGAAAAATCAGCTTGATATTCGATTGAAAAAGAAGTAATTTGTAAAATGCCTATGAGACAGCTTTTTCGAGCAGCTTGTATTGCAATTTTTAACTGCAACTTGAGAGGGAGAAGATAGAATCAGAGGTAATGGTATGACAGCTGAATAAAGGCGACTTCAGAGGCACGAGGGACGAGTTATTTAGAATCAACGGAGAGAAGAGCCTAGCAGAAACGATAGTGGGCAAGCAATGGCAGGTTTGATCACATGGGATCCAAGGGAAGCGAGAAATTGGATTCACAATTGGCATAACGGTAGGAAGCAGAGGATAATAGCTGTCAGATTGGAGGCTTGCGAATAGTAGAGTGCCCCAGGGGTCAGAGCTAAGCTCAATTTAAAAATCTATGCCAATGCCTTGGATGGAAATGTGCAAGCATGATCAGTAAGATCGCAGATGAGAAACTTGTCATAAATTTCCACAGGAGCTTGATGAACCGGGAAATTAGACAGAGAAAGAGAAAATGAAATTTAACACAGTGTGACATCTTTCAGATAGACAAACCAAAGTAATAGTTTTATGGTTAATGGGCAGGCATAAAGAGGTGTCGTGCAACAGAGGGATCTTGGAATTCGGGTTCAAACTTCTCCCAAAGTGGAGTTACAGGAAGACAGGTCAGTGAAGAATGTTTTTGCTACACTGGCCTTCATTAGTCAGGGCATTGAGTGTAGAGGTTGGGACGTTATCAAACAGATATACAGGACGTTGATATTGCCACACGTAGAACATTGTGTTCAGTTTTAGTCATCTTATGAGAGTAAGGACGAAAGTAACCTAGTAAGAGTGCAGAATTTGTTGCCAAGGATGTTGCGAGGATTTAACATCCTGAGTTACAGGTAGAGATTGGACAAGCTGGGACTTTTTTCTTATGACTACAGGAGACTGAGGGGGCATCATATAAACTGCTTACAATCATGAGAGGTATGGATGGAGTGATTGTATTCAGTCCTTGTTTTCCGAGGGTCGGGAAACGAGGATTAGAGCGCATCAGTTTAAGGTTAGAAGGGAAACAATAAAATGGAACGCGAGGGTTTTGTTTTTGCACAGGAGGGTATTAGACATATGAATGATCTTTCAGGAGAAGTGATTAAAGTTTTCATCAACAATCTTTCAAGGACATTTGGAGAAATACGCGTAGAGGATAAGAGTAGAAGGCTATGGACCATATTCAGGGAAATGCAAAAAAGTCGTGGAGGTTCACTTTGGTCGCTATGGGCGAGTTTGGCCCGAAGAGCTCAATTCTGGAGGACTCAACGTATCCATGGCAGGGTTTTCTCAGAGTAAGTCAGTAGACACAGCAGACATTCATCCCCAGGAAAATTAAGCATGGAAAAGAAGGATGAGACAACCATGGCTGTCGAGGGAAGTCAGGGATAGCACAAAAACAAAGGAGAAAGCAGATCATGCGATGAAGGGCAGTGGGAAACTAGAGGATTGGAAAGTTTACAAAGACCAACAAAGGGCAACAAAAGAGTAAATAAGAAGGAAGAAGATTAAATATGATGGTAAGCTAGCCAGACGACAAGGGGCAGCACGGTGTTTCAGCGGTATGCACTGTTGCCTCCATTTCCACTTTGGACAACTAGATTTGTGGCGTTTGCACATTCCCCCGTGTGTGCGTTGGTTTTGTCCAGGCACTCTGGTTTCCTCCCACATTCCAAAGTTGTACATTTTGGGGGAATTGGCCATGTCAAATTGCCCGTAGTGTTTGGTGCATTAGTCATGGGTAAATGTAGGTGAATGGGTCCGTGTGAGTTACTCTTTGGAGGGTCAATGTGGACTTGTTGAGCCAAATGTTCTGTTTCCAAACTGTAGATAAGCTAACGTAAGATTGCGTTTCGATACACAAACGGCAACAGTGGGTATTTCTAGTTCCGCTGGAAAATTACACTGGAGGGACAGTAATGGGAGACATGGACATGGCTGAGGGAGTGTACAATTATTTTTTCTTCAGTGCTTCTGCTGGAGGACACGAATAATATCCTGAAAATTCAAGAGAGTGTAGGTCAGAACTGACTATGGTGGCCATCAACAAGGAGAAGCTGCGAGAAACACGGAATGGTCTGAAGATGGATAAAACTCCTGGGCCATTGGATTACACGACGGAATTTTAAGGGAGAGAACTGAAGAGGTAATGAACGTGTTAATGTTGATCTTTCAAGAATCATTAGATGAAGGAAATCAGGTAAAACGTTAATGTGGGGAAATTATAGACCAATTATCCAAACCTCGGTTGTGGGTCAGATCATTGAATCCAATGTGAGAGATGAGATTTCCAAATAGTTGGAAGTGTATGGTAAAGTATGGCAAAGCCAACATGATTTTATCAAGGGGAGATCTTGACAGATAAATCTGCTGAAAGTATTTGAGAAAGTAACGAGCGGGTTAGACCAAGGAAAACCAATGAGTTTTACCTGCCTGGATTTCAAGAGGACCTTTATCAATGTGCCAACAGGAGTCCACTGATTAAGTTAAGTTCCATGGTGTCAGAAGCAAGGTGCTAACATGGATAGAAGCTTTGTTGCCTGGCAGAAATCAGGCAATGGGGATAAAACGTACTTTTCAGGATGGCAGCTGGTGACAACTTCTGTTCCACATTGCTGTGTTAGGAGAACAACTATTTACTTTAAAGATTAATGACCTGGCAAAGAAACTGAGAATATCCTGTCGAAGTTTTAAAACGATGCAGAGATAGATAGAAAGACACAGCATTGAGAAGGCGGGGAATGATGATGAAGGATTTGGACAGGTTAGGAGAGTGGACAAAGAAATGACAGGTGTAGTACTACATGGGCGAGTACGAAGTCATTTATATTGGAAAGAAGAAAAGAGGCATAGATTATTTTTCAAATGGGGAGAAAGTTCAGAATTCTGAAGTGCAAAGAGACTTCCCTCCAGAATTCCTCAAGGTAAATTTGAAGGTTAATTCAGAAGTTAGGAAGGCAAAGGCAAAAATGGTGTTTATATCGAAAAGACTTGAATGTAAAATCAAGGCCGTCGTTCCGAACTTCCGAAGCTCTATAAGTCTCTGGCCAGACAACATTTGGATCATTCTCCGCCGTTTTTTGCGCCATATCACAGAAATCATATATTGGCCTTGGAGCATGGTCAGAGGCGGTTCACAAGAATGATGTCAGCAAGGAAAAACTTAACGTATGAGGAACATTTGATGACTGTTCGTCTGTATTCGATGGAGTTAAGAACGATGGGGGTATCTAATTGCAACATACAGAATACTGAATGGCCTGCACAGAATAGATGTTAGGAAGATGTTTCCATTGATAGGCGAGACTCGCACCAAGGGCACCACATTAGAGTAGAGGGAAAACTTTTTATGTTGGAGATAAGGAGAAATCTCTTCAACCAGCGAGTGATGAATCTATATAAGTCACAGCAACAGAAGGCTGTGGTGACCAGGTCATTGATTGATTTTAAAAGTGAGATCGGTAGGTTCTTCAGTTCCAAGGGGATCAAGTGTAATGGGCAGAAAGATCGAGAATTGGGTTGAAAAACTTATCAGCTTTGATTGAATTGAGGAGCAGATGCAATCGGCTCAATGGCAAAATTTTTGTTCCGTGGTCTTATGGTCTTACCAACAAGGTAGGCCCTTAATCATTGTTGAGGAGTTACCGGTGTTCGACTGGGGTTGACAAAGTTTCAAAATCGTACAACACCAGGTTATTGTACAACATGCTTATTTGAACGTACACATTTTCGTGTTCTCCTTCATCAGGGAGTTACAGGTGCAGCTTTATCGGATAGACAGTTTAAAGTTAAATCCGTTTACTGTAAATGCCGTATCCTATAACCCTGTTCCACTAGCTACCTGATGAAGGAGCAGTGCTCTGAAAACTGGGGCTTCCAAATAAATCTGCTGGACTATAACTTGGTGTTTGAGATTGTTAATTTTATAGCTTATGTTTGAAAGGAATGAAGAATCATATTGTTAAAACCTGTGCGATTCAAAGGGTGTCTGATAGAGGGGATGTTGAGTAGATGTCTCCAAACCAAGGGAAATCTGGAACGAGAGGCGATTTATTTATTGATCTTGGGATACTCATTTAAAAATGGAATGCAAAAGAATATTTTCTCTCACATGGCAGCGAACCTGTGATCTCTCGAACTGAGAGACTTCCGGAGTCTCAATCACTGAAAATATTTTCAAAAGCAAGTGGATCGATTTTTTTTTGTCCGACTTGAGTTGAGCAATTGAAGGCATGGCATGAAATTCGATTTGAAGATGTGCGTATATCAGGTGTGATCGTAATGAATGAAGGGTTGGAGTTCTGAATGACGTAATCTTGTTCCTATACCTCATGTTCCTTTGTAAAGATATTGAATATTCAGTGTTTTGCTCCTGAAAGTTGTGTTGTGAAATGTTGTATTCAGGAAGACCAAATTATCTTTTGATTCAAGTCTGGGCGAGGTTTGGGGCTGCATTCACATTGAGTCTCGTTAGAACATGAAACGTAGAATAGTACAGTACACGAATCGGCCATTCGTCCCTCAGTGTTGTGCAGACCATGACGCCAAATTAAACTAATCCCTTCTGCCTGCCGTTGTTCAATAACTCTCCACTCTTTTTGTATTCATATGCCTGTCAAAAACTTTGTTAAACGCCCCTTTCCACTCTGTCATCACCACCACCACCCCCACCAGAGCGTTCCAGCCTTCTGCCAATCTCGTTTGAACTTCCCTGTAACCATAATTGCATGCCCAAAAGTTTTAGATATTTCATCACTGTGAGACAAATTCTGACCATCAACTTTATTTAGATATCTCATAATTTTCAATAATTATATCAAGTCTCTCCTCAGCCAAGGTACTCCAAAGAAAACAGCTCCAGTTTTCTAGGCCTCTCCTCAAATTTCATAAAATTGAATCCAAACAGTGTCTTGGTTAACCTCTTCTGCACTCGCTCCAAAACATCTTCATCCTTTCTGTCATGTGGCGACCACATTTGAACGCAATGCTCTTAGTGCAGCCAACGCAACGCTCTTATAAAGCTGCAAGATAACATTCCGATACTTGTACTCAATTCCCCGATCAGGAAAAGCAAGCATGTCATGTGCCTTCTTTACTACCCTCTACAATTGTTTGATCAATTAAAGCGAGTTGTGTACTTGAACCCCAAGATCCTTTTGTAAATTAATGCTGTTCAAGGTTCTATCATTAATCGTGGAAGTTTTTTCAACATTTGATATCCCAAAGCGCAGCACCTCACATTTACCCAGACACAGATCAATATGGCATTTCCCCACCCATACCTCCAACTGATCTATATCCCACTGTATCATTCAAAATTAATCTAAAGTATTTTTCTGTCAGCAAGCCAATTCTGAACTCACACAGCCAAGTCCCTGGAACTCCCATGCATTTTAATCTTCTGGAACAGCCTTAAATAGAGAGTTGCAGTCGTCTGGAAGGTACTGCCAGGGGTGATGTTGGTGATGGTGGATGCGATAAGGACGGGAAAGAAACATTTCGATATGCACATGAAATGGAAGGAACGGAGGTTTATCGGCCAACGGCAGGCAGATGGGGTTAATTTTATTTGGCGTCATGTTCAAAATAACTTTTCGAAAGCCTTACCAAAATCCGTGCCGACAACATCCACTATTCCACCCTCACCAATCATCTCCGTCACCTCTTCAAAAAAATCAAACATGGTAGTAACCATGATCTGACCAATAGAACGCTAGGCTGACAGTCCTTAGTTAGGCACTGTTTTTTTTAAATAATCGTAACTCCTATTAATTAGAATCCTCTCCAAAAACTTCCCAAGCACTGATGTGAGATTCATCAGCCTAGAGTTTCCTCTATTTTACCTGTTTCCCTTCTTGAAAAAAAAGGACAACATAAGCTATACGACAATCTTTCTGAAAGTTTTTTTCATTGGATGGATATTGAATACAAAAGTTATCAGGTCATTTTACATTTGGATAAGACTTTGGTCGGCCACATTTGGAACATTGTTCTGTTCGCCTCAATACCAAAACGATGTGGATGCTGTGGAGAGGTTGCAGAGGTCGTTCACTAGGATGTTTTCTGGTGTGGAAGACACTCGCTGTGAAAAGATGTTGAGTAGATTATGATTACTTTCACTGGAAAGACAGAGTTGGCGGGAACCTGATTGAGGTCGCCAGAACCATAAGATGTACGGACAAGGTGGATCACATGAAGCTGTTGTTTCATAGTGGGGGAATCAATTACTTGAGGTAGCGAGTTCAAAGTGAGAGGGAAAAAAAAGGAATATATGCGTGGGAAGTTTTGTGCGTAGAGGTTGGTGGGTGCCTGCAATCTTTTGCCAGCGGACCTGATAGAGACGAGTGCGGTAGCGCCATTTAATGTGTATCAAAATAGATACATGAATGGGTGGGGAGAAAGGGGGCACAGACGATTAGAAAATATGCGACAGGTTCAGATAGAGAATCTGGATCAGCACAGAAGGGGAGGACTGAAGGACCTGTTCCTGTGGTGAAACTTTCTTTGTTTTTTGTGCTTTGATGCATGTCCTGTATTGCTGGACTTCTCGTTAGACCGCAGATACTGCAGTGAGCACGTGATGAGCTCAGACCAGGCTCGGTTGGTTTGGTGGTGTTGTCTCCTGTGGGAAGAGAATGGTCTGCCACTGTGCTGACCAACCCAACAGGACCTCCATGTCTCTATCGACAAATCATTGTGTGATTGTCCTATATATGCCTTGCTCAGGTTAAACTGTGCAGGCAGCTCTCAACTGAGAAAGTTCAATCCTGTGCCCGTTGGCCTTTGATGGTTGGCATCAGTTCCAGGGATCACAGAACATTCAGAGACATCTCAGGGATGGTGAGTACCTCCAACCATGATGGGTGGGAGAATCGGGCTGGCACATAATGGGAGGGACACCATGGTGTGAGGAGGGTAGCCAATGAGCTGAGGTCGCTCAGATAGCTCCAGGAAACTAGCTCGGCATCGTGGAGATAAATACTCTGTCGCACACAGTGAAAATGGCACTGGGGCACATTATTCTTACATCTTGCCCATTGAGCCGAGTATTCTGCTTACTCTGCTTCCAGGTAGAAAGTTGCAGAACAAATACTCATTCAAGACTATCCAGCATCTGACCACATGCCAACAACACATTCTCACGTCCTTCCGAGAATCACTGGCTCGTGTTTCACGATACTATCGACGTGTGTATATTTCATCATTCTAAAACCTGTGAACATATCCTGCTACTGGCATTGTCTTTCAATCTCTGATTTTCTGTTATTTCCCACAGCCCTCCGATATGTTGCCAATTCAAAGAGTTTCCTGCCATCTCTCCCTGGCAGTGGTTTTCACACTCACAAACACCCCTTGTCATGGCACAACGGTGATATCGAGCTCTACATGGATGGGATCTGCACTTCTGTCACTTCCACTATCGGCTGTAAGTTTCCCCATGCTGACCAGTGATGGAACACACTGTTACCCAACAACGCACTGGTGGTGGTATTCACTGCTCTACATACTTGGAGGATAACTGATCCTGCTTCATAGATTAAGTGACTGGCGTTCATTGCACAGCTGTATTCGTTGGATATATACCTCATTTGGGTTTTTAGACCTGTACACTGGTGAGGTCGGCACAGCTCCCAGTGCTGGACAGAATATCTGAAACACGTTTATAGATCAATGTGTTTGAGTTCTACATAAGTCCAAATACTCGACAGATACCTATTCCACGTTTATAGGTTAATGCACGAAAATCCTTACTTGGTCTGACCTACTTGTGATTCCCGACGTAGACTCTTAACTGCCTCTGAGAGATGAACAATGATCGCTGGTCCAGCCATTGATGCCCCCTTCGTGTGAGTGAATTAAAAAAGACGTGTCTGCGAAGGTTCTGTGTGGTGAATTGATGGTGTGATATTGACTGAATGATTGATTGATTTAGTGCCATGTGAAACCAAGCAGCAGTGCAAAATTTTGCGTATAAGCAGTGCAGACAGGTCATACCAAGCAAGGATATATAACTCAGAAGTAATTAGACTGAGGCATAGTGGTTAACATGTACAGGTAGTGCAATAGGCAAGAGCAATGTTAGGGAGATCAGCAATTTTTGAGGTGAGAGATTGCATTCATTTGTCGAATAACAGCATGGGAGAAATTGTTCCTAAACCATTTCGTTAATGTGCTCAGGCTTCTGTGTCTTCTTCCTGATGGGGTGTGCACAACCCTGACTATCACGGAAGCCAACCTGCCATCCAGGAACTCCATTTCCACTGCTTATTTCCATGCAAAGTCTGCCAACATGATCAAGTACCACGCCCAAACTAGCTTCTGTACTTACTTATGGTCCTATGCGCAGCAGTTGCCATACCAGTGGCTTTCTGTTCCGGATAGTCTGCACTCACAGTCCCTGCCTGCACGCGCAACAAAACTGTGAATGTGTTGGCAATTTCCAATGAATGTCAGCTACAAAATCGCTGACACCAGCACCACAGTGTTCTTCCAATGGAGCATAAGTTGTTGAGATTCATCATGGTCACGCCGAATTTGCTGAGGCGCCTGAGGAAGAAGAGACGTTGTTGAGCCTTCTTCACTGTTGCATCTACGTGGGAGTTCCAGTACACATGTCGGTTATCATCATTCTGAGGAACTGAACGCATTTTACCCTTTCAAGCTCAGTTCCATTGATGTGGATGAGGCCGTGTCCTGCTCGTTTCTTTCGGCAGTCAAAGATTATTTCTTTAGTTTTGCTGACGTTGAGAGCGAGGTTATTCTCATTGCATCACGTCAACAAGTCCTCGACCTTATTTCTGCATTTTGCTTCGTCTTTTTCATTTATACTTCTTACTATGGTGTTGCTGTCAGCAAACTTGTCGATGGCATTTCGTTGGAAATTATCAACACAATTACGGATGTACAGGGCATGCAGGCAAGGGATGAAAGTCCATCCTGCGTGAGATGCAGTGTTGCGTGTTATCATGAAAGAGGTGCAGTTAAATATTCTCACTGATTGCGGCCTGTGAGTCAGTAAATCCAGTTGCAGTGATCGGAGACGAGACCAAGGTCACACAGTTTTGAGACCAGTGTGGAGGGGATAATGGTCTTGATCTAACTAACCATTTCACCTGATTAGGCAATGCCTTTGTTCTGAATGCACATCCCTGGGATTGAACCCTCCATGTTTCGCTGTATTAATGTTGCAGTATAACCATGCACAGTGCATCATGTTGGTGAATTATCACTCTCCTGGCAGCAGCCGTAGCTTCTTCATTCAGAAGCAGTTAGCCATTTCCATCCTCGTCGAGCCTCCACTTGGAAAGAAAGGTTGGCCTCTTGTAAAAAGGCCATACACTTGATAAACTGCTCAAAGCACTCATCCCCTCAGGACTCCCCACTGCCAATCAACGACATCAAAATGTCCATTGTGTACTGAGTGCAATGGGGTCACTGGGGACATCAGGGAGCAGACCATCAGGAAGATGGAGCAACCATTTCCATGTGGGAATGGGTCAGGGTGAACCCTCCAGTACACACTGAATCATAATATCCGGTAATCTCTCCGCATTCATGTAATATACACCATTTTCATTCTTATGGATAATTTACAGGTTCAGAGTTACTCGCCTTATATACCATCTGTCAAATTATTGTTCATTCGTATCCATTCACAGACTCTTTACCTCCACTGGATTAATTAATTCCCTGTCTATCTTCGTGTCATGAAAATTTAGTTCGAACTCATTTGCTCCACGTAACTGAACCAATGATATAGATTGCAAATAATGAAGAGCCCACACGGGCCACTGCGTCACTGCAGTGATGAAGTTCTGTTAAACTTAAAAACACTAAATTTTGCCAGTGACAATATCTTCAATATGAGGCTGAGACGTTCCCTCCACCAGGAGTGTGTGCTGGGTGCTTCTACAGACACTGGTTAGGATATATCCATCTATGTCAAGTGGTTTGTGAGAATGGTTTCCCCTTGTTGATTCGCCCATCACTTCCCACAGTCTGGCTACTGTATATCTGAGCCGTGCCCATGCTCAGTCAGTGGTGGCCCCGTGGGGACACACTCGGTGATGGACATTAAACTCCCACACACAGATTACGTCATGTACCCTTGTCAACCTAATGTTTTCTCTGATTTATTTTAACATCAAGGGGAACTGAATTATCACAGAGGGCAGTAGATGTTCATCATCAGGTGATTTTTCGACCAAAGGTCACCTGCTACCATGAGATATCCCGGCTTCTGGAATCAATGTTGAGGAATTCCACAGTAACACCTTCCCTAACTGCATCCCGCGATGTCCCCACCACTGGTGGTTCGGTCCTGCCGGTGGACCAGGATCCACCCAGGAATAGTGATGGGCTTCAACTAACATTTCCCATTGGGTCTGGTTCTGTGATAAGATTGTGTCAGACTGTATTCTCACTAATCAAAATCAGGAATAAACTGAAAATTTTTTCAGGGAGAAACAGCTTAATAACGGCTTAAAATGAAAGGCAGCTGAAAATGCGCTGCTAAAAGCGCAGCAGGTCAGGCAGCATTCAAGGAACAGGAGAATCGATGTTTCGGGCATAAGCCCTTCTTCAGGAATGTGGAAAGTGTGTCCAGCAGGGTAAGATAAAAGGTAGGACGGAGGGACTTGGAGGAGGGGCGTTGGAAATGCGATAGGTGGAAGAATGTCAAGGTGAGGGTGATAGGCCGGAGTGGGGTGGGGGCGGAGAGGTCAGGAAGATGATTGCAGGTTAGGAAGGCGGTGCTGAGTTCGAAGGATTTGACTGAGACAAGGTGGGGGGAGGGGAAATGAGGAAACTGGAGAAATCTGAGTTCATCCTTTGGGGTTGGAGAGTTCCTAGGCGGAAATTGAGGCGCTTTTCCTCCAACCGATATGTTGCTATGGTCTGGTGATGGATGAGTCCAAGGACGTGCATCTCCTTGTTGGAGTGGGATTGGGAATTGAAGTGTTGAGCTACGGGGTGGTTGGGTTGGTTGGTCCGGGTGTCCAAGTGTTGTTCTCTGAAACGTTCCGCAATTAGCCGGCCTGTCTCCCCAACCACAAGGGATGGACTCATATTTCTCCAGTTTCCTCATTTCCACTCCCCCCACCTTGTCTCAGTCAAATCCCTCGAACTCAGCACCGCCTTCCTAACCTGCAATCTTCTTCCTGACCTCTGCGCCCCCACCCCACTCCTGCCTATCACCCTCACCTTGACCTCCTTCCACCTATCACATTTCCAACCCCCATCTCCCGAGTCCCTCCTCCCTACCTTTTATCTTAGCCTGCTGGACACGCTTTCCTTATTACTGAAGGAGGGCTTAAGCCCGAAACGTCGATTCTCCTGTTCCTTGGATGTGCCTGACCTGCTGCGCATTTCCAGCAATACATTTTCAGCTCTGATCTCCAGCATCTGCAGTCCTCACTTTCTCCTAAAATGAAAGGCACTCTATCGGATTGGGTGCTTTATTCTCAAAGAAGAATGAAATTTTGAATGCATACATTGATGGAAATGAATATGGTTTGAAGGCATTAGAGAGGCAGAGCTGCCTGATATCTGATATGGGGGGCGGAATATCCGGAACACTTTATACTTAGGAGTGTTATTAAAAATTGAAAAAAAGGAGGTGAAAGAGGTCTCTGAATAAGGACGATATGATATTCAAGCAAGATCTTACTACAAACGATTGTGGTACTGGCTTAATCTTATCGTTTTTTTTCTGCAAAGAGTCAGTTTACTTGAGTTTGGGGAGAGATTCGAACCTTAAGACTGAGTAGATCTCACCAATCGTAATGGGCAGAAGGGCCTTTATGAGAAGGATTTTGAGGACTCTCTCACAGTTCATAACTGACATTTCCCGGAACGTTCCATCACTGACATGATTTGTGAAAGGACGAATGTTAGTGGATTGAACAAAAGAGAAGGTCCCAAGGGAAGTGATCCCGTTCCAGAGAGAAGGAGACGCTGTTCTGAAGTCCCGTCAGGCAATTAAAGGGGTAAATATGCTTTCCCTTAGTTTTCATTTCTTCAAGACGGAGGATCGCCCACAATTTAAAGTAAAAAACAGAAATTTCCCACCTCGGTTTGTCTACAAGGAACAGAGAGAGGACAGCAACTTTTTCACCCACCAAATTAGGAACTGGAAAGAAGTGACCTATGTCTGCTCCCGGGTGATCGAGTGTGTGGGAATGCCCTCGAAACGTTCTTATGGATGTGTTGTTGTTTGCTTGGGGAGGCAGGGTTTCTTATGGATTACCTCACATTTCTGTGAATAATTCAGAAGTTATCATTTGTTATTTCAGTTCTAATTATTTCAAAAAAATCTCTGAATAAAGTGACTCATTTGAAAATCTCTCTCTATCCTCATTCAAACTGATAATTCTGCTTCCAGGCTGATGGATAATGTGCTTGTTTTTCTTCCTCACAGTTAACGTAGTGACGATCTACGTCCTGCTTTGTAAAGATTGTGGTTTGATTCCATGCATCAGACGTTATCTGGGGGCCATGGCAGTGGCAGACCTACTGGTCATTATCCTCGACCTGGTATTGAGACACATTCCCATCCTTTATTATAAACGGTTTTTGTTCGTGAAGTCCATCCCCGTGTGTAATATCCACGCCGTCCTGCTTTATGCAGCCACTGACTGCTCTGTCTGGTTCACTGTCACTTTCACCTTTGATCGGTTTGTGGCCATTTGTTGCCAGAAGCTAAAAAGGAAATATTGCAATGAGAAAACGGCGGCTGTGGTTCTGGGAACAGTTACTGTGCTGAGCTGCTTAAAAAACATTTTCTGGTATTTTATGTTCACAGCTTGGTATTGCCTGTGGAATTCCCCCTGGTTTTGTAAAGAAACGAACGATGCTTCTGACTCTCCAGTCTGGTTCACTATTGAGTTCCTCCATTACATTCTAACTCCGGCACTTCCATTTCTCCTGATTGTGCTGTTTAATGTCTTCACCGTCAGACACATTTTCGTGACCAGCAGAGCCCACAGAAGGGTCCGGGCTCGCACCAATGGGAACGGTCAACATGACACAGGAATGCAAAATCGAAAAAAGTCGATAGTTTTGCTGTTTGTGATCTCGGCCAATTTCATCCTGTTATGGTCAATGTTAATGTTTTTTTCTATATGGAAACGGGTGTGGTTGTTCGGGGATACATCAATATATCTGGATACTTTAGAGCTGGAATTAGGCTTCATGCTGCAGCTCCTCAGTTGCTGCACAAACACCGCGATTTATGCCGTGACCCAGATGACATTCAGACAGCAGCTGAAGAATGTGCTGCAAAATCCCTTCACCCAAATTCATCAATCAATCAAATTCATTCATTAATCACTCCACCCAGGATTATCTCCTTTCCGTTCAATTGTTTCAGCAATTTATAGGCCAGTGAGCCTAACATGGGTATGGGAAAATTTTTCGGATCCATTACGAAGGACTTTATAGTGGAATATTGAGAAAGGAATGGCAGAATCTGGAAGAGCCAGCATGGATTTTGACAGGGAAATCATAGTTGACAAACATGTTGAAATTCTATGAAGATGCACCCAGTACAGTTAACAAGTGGGAGTCAGTCGATATGGTATATTTGGACTTTGGAAACGTTTGACAAAGTCCTACAGAACAGGTTATTGTGCAAGATTAAAGTGCATAGGATTGGATGGACGTATGGAGTTGGATAGAAAACTGATATATTCAGGCTGTGGTGAAACACGAGGCGGAACACGCATAGTGTCTCACGCCCACTGTCTTCTTCTTTCCAAGGAAAGAAAGACCATGTGTTGAATGTCGGCAAGGTAACTATTTTTTTAAATTTTCTTTCATTTCATCAATGTCTGCTAGTAATTCAGAGCAGAGAGGAGGTAAGCCAGTGCAGTTGCATTGTCATCTTGCAGGATGTAGGATGTAAGGATAATACTGTTCTACGTGCTGACTACAACCGCGAGAGGTGTACCTAACATCAGCTCCTTATAGACAACGTGGGGGAACTCGAGAGGGAATTGGATGAACTTCGGATATTTTGGGAGGCTGAGAGGGTGATAGGGAGGAGTTATGGGGTGAGAGTCACAGCGAATTCACAGGATAAATGCAGCTGGGTGAATGTCAGGAGAGGTAAAGGGAAGAGGCAGGCAGTGCAGGGATCTCATGTGGTCTTTCCCCAAAATAATATGCATACCATTCTGGATACTGTTGGACAGCGTGTTAAGAATCAAACGGGGAAAGGCTCAGTGGCCAGATTTCTGACAATGAGCCTGGCTCCGTGCTAATGAAGGGAAGAAGAGAGAGTGTCGGTGACATGAGATTCAATCGTTACAAGAACAGACATGAGTTTCTGCGGTCATCAGAAACACGTGGTTGAGAATGTCCTCCAGCTCATCACATCTGCTTCCCACACTTCTGCCCTGGAGCCCCACCCTTCCTAACGCTAAAAGGACAGAAACCCCTCGCTCCTCCCGTTCCAACACACAAAGGTCCGTATACAATGCATCATTCTCCGCTATTTCATTCACCTAAAAACGAACCGTACCAACAGAGACATATTTCTGTCTCCACCACTATCAGCATTTTAGCGAGATCAATCCCTTCACAACTCCCTCGGTAGATCCACGTCACTCACCAGTCAACAACCGACTCCCTCCACCTTGCCCTAACACCGCAGTGTGAAAAATCTGCGCCCATGCCCCCCATTTCCTTCCAAGACCTCCAGTGATTCTTCCACATGCGACAGAAACTTACGTGCACCTCCACTACTGTCATTTACTCTGTCAATTGCACCCCATCGGGGAGACGGAACGCTAACTTGTGGATCATTTCAGAGGGCATCTCTGGGACAATAGCACCCACTGCTAACCACACGATGGCTGAACACTTCAACTCCCTTTCCTAAACAGTCAAGGACATGCAGGTCCTGGGCACCATCAATCACCAAACCCTTACCACACGTCGGCTGAAAAAAGAACGCCTCACACTTCGCCTTGAGACCCTGTCGCCTCAAGAGATCAATGCAGATTTAACCAGTTTCCAAATTTCTCCAGCCCCCACTTTACCCCAGTCTCAAACTTCAAACTCAGAACAGCCCTCTTGACCAGTCCATCACATTTCCTATTTATCCGCTCCAGTCTCCTCTCTGGCCTATCCTCTTCTCCCCAACTTCATTTTCCTATTCCATTCCCATGTCCATTCGCCCCAACCCCAGCATCCTTCAATTTATCTCTCATTCCACCTCTGCAGCCTACGAGACTCATTCCTGTTGAAGGG
The DNA here is from genome assembly GCF_047496795.1 of Chiloscyllium punctatum. Classification (NCBI taxonomy): domain Eukaryota; kingdom Metazoa; phylum Chordata; class Chondrichthyes; order Orectolobiformes; family Hemiscylliidae; genus Chiloscyllium; species Chiloscyllium punctatum. The sequence continues at coordinate 75,663,171 of NC_092773.1, read as the reverse complement.
CTTATGCCAAAAATGTCGATTCACCTATTTCTCGGATACTCCCGGACCTGCTATACTTTTCCAGCACCACTCTCTCGATTCTGATCTCCAGCAACAGAAGTCATTCCTTTCTGCTCGACTGGAATACATACTGAATGTGCTGTTTGAAAACCAACTAAGCTAGGTGTCAGACCTCGCTTTAGGAGAATATTTTCCTGACAGAGGTCACAATTCCCCGACTTGTATTATCGACATGGAGAAGGGTACGAGCAGGTAGAAAAGGTCAGAACTTGAGGGAGGTTGGAATTATAATGCTATTAGACAGGAACTGGGACGCCTAAGATGGGAACAGACACTCTCAGGGAAGTGCACAACTGAAGTGTGCAGGTTGTTTTGGAACACCTGCTTATAGTTCTGTCTATGTTGTCCTGCTGAGGCAAGGATTTTAAAAGTGGTGGTTTACAAGGGATGTGGCACATCGCATCAAGAATGAGAAATAAGCTTCCTTAAGGTTGAGGACGAAATGATCAGATAGGACTTTACATGTTACATGATAGCCAGCAAGGGACTGAGGAGAGCCAGAATGGGAAATGAAAAAGCTTAAACGGGTAGGATGAAGTAAAACACTGGGGCGTTCTACACTTAAGTGAGGAACAAGAGGATTTCCACAGTGTGGGTAGGGCCGATCAGGGTTCGGGGACGGAATGTTCACCTGGAGTTGGAGAAGGTAGCGGAGGTCATCAATGAATACTTTGCTTCAGTATTCACTACTGAGAAGGACCTTGACGTTTTTGAGGACAGCGTGATACAGACTGAAATGCTGGAATAGGTTGATTTTCGGAAGGAGGTTGTGCTGAAATATAAAAGAAAACAGAAAAATCGATAAATCAGCTGGGCCAGGTGGGATATGCCCCATGTTACAACAGGAAGTGAGGGAAGAGATTGCTGCGCCTTCACTGATGATCTTTGCATCCTCACTGTCCACTGAAGAAGCACCAGGTGAGTGGAGTGTGGCAAGTGTTCTTCCCTTGTTCCAGAGAGCGAATAGGGAAATTTACAGAGCAGTTAGTCAAACGTCAGTGGTGGGTAATTATTCGAGAGGATGCTGAGAGACAGGGTTTATGATTACTTGGAAAACCACAGTTTAATTAGAGATAGTCAACATGGCTTTGTGAGGTGCAGGACATGCGTCACAAATTTTGTTGATTTTTTCAGAACGTGTCAAAATACGTTGATGAAGTGACAGCAGTGGTTGTGTGCATGGATTTTGGCAATGCATATGATACGTTTCCCTCTGGTAGGCTCATTCATAAAGTAAGGCAATATAGGAATGAGGAAATCCTCTCTGTCTCGATACAGAATTGGCTGGCCCATAGACCACAGAGGTTGCTCGTTGGTGGAAAGTATCCAGACAGGAGCTCGATGACAATTGCAGTTCAAAAGGCCTCAGTTCTGGGATACCTGATCTTTTATAAGCGTATTGGATTAGAAAGTGGAAGTGCAGGTAATTTTGCCAATGACACAAGGTTTGGTTGATTTCTGGATAATGTGGAGGTCTTTGCACATTGCAATGAGACACCTATGGGATGCAGAACCGGGCTGATAAGTGGAAGATGGAGTTCAACCTGGAAAAGTGTGAAGTCTTTCACTTTTGAATGTCGAATTTCAAATCAGAACATCGGGTAAACGGCAGGATTCATGGCAGTGTGGAGGATCAGAGTGATCTTAATATCCATGTCCATAGATCGCTCAAAGTTGCCACCCGAGTTGATAGGTGTGTTAAGAAGGTGGATGGTGTGGTGCATTCATTAGTTGTGGTCCTGATTTTAAGAACCACAATGTAATGTGCTACAGCATGGTGGTGAACCCTTCTGCGAATTATCCCAAACACACAGAAAAATTCACCTCACCTCGAAGTCTGTTGAAGTACGAGAGACGGAGAACGACCAAAATTTCACTATTTAAAGAATAAGAAACAACATTATTCTTTAAGTCCACAACATTAACCAACTACTATTTACAATTCTAAGCCTACTTTCTCTGAAAGGTAATTTAACTACCTTCTACTGGATAACAAATATACTGATCCAACAAAGTCATTTTTAAATTTACAGCAAAATCAATTTTCAAAACGAATCCACACCAGTCGTCTGCGGTGGCGAACTCTCTCTGCCGGTAGATGTCCCTGGGGCTTCTTCACTCATCTGCTTGAAAGATGTTTCATATGAACAAGCTAACTTTAAGAGAGAGGGTTTGCACGGGGTTTGTCTGACAATGGCAAATTGTCTAAATTTTCGGCATATTTATACCCCAAATCATGGGGTTTTTTCATTGGTTCAATGTTTTCAAAACAGTAAAATTAAAATTTGACTGATTTTCAGTATCTTGGGGCGTAATTGAAACTGATTGGTTAAATTCCAACTGCTGCAAAAAGATCACCACCAAGCTCAGGTACTGTTTCAATGCCAAAGATTACACACTTGTAATTTTCCAGGACATGCTGAGATCGCTGTCAGTCATGTGCCAGCTGCTTGCATTCACCCTCTCTTAAAGCTACAGTGCACGTCTTCAGCTTCGGAACACCTCTGTCTTCGGAAAATAATGGATCATCATAATGTAAAGATGGCTTCTTTTTGTTCTAATGCTTAATTCTATTACCATGAAATATATAGGACGTTAAGATCTGTTCATATTAACTTCTGCATACACGTATACATAACATTTGGAATCTGTTCCATCTTATCTATACTTTATCTATTAAATCCGCGATGCTGCAACTACTATCACATTCTTACGACCTGCAATATGTCCAATTTGGAAATAAAACGTCTGTAACATTAACCTCCAAAGAAATAGTCTCATATTCTTGTCTTTAATGCGTTCCAAAAATATAAGAATTTTGGGATCCATATACACAACCATTTCCGAAACATGATTCACGACATTACCATTAAAATGTTGGAAGACCAGTACCAACTCAATAGTTAATTTTGTATTGTGCAGTATTTCCTCTGGTGCATATTTAGCTTCTTTGAAAAGTACCAACTGACAGTTCAATTTCATCAGTATCGTACTTTTCTAGTACAATTCAAATTCCTATGTTGCCAGCATCGATTGCAATTTTGAAGTGTTTCGAGACATTTTGTGGATCTAAAATTGGTCGGTGGTTAATACTGCTTTTAATTCTCAAATATCTTTTCACATCGTTCTGTCCAGAGCACCTCTTTTTCCACAGTTGGTCGTGTAAATTCGTCGATGGCCTTCGTCTTCGTTTTCCTTGAATTCAGAGTATATGACGGGATTTATTCCTCAAGGATGCCACCTCTGCGTTCGCGAATTCTGTTATCCATCATTTTAGTCCAAGTTTTGCTTTCCTTAATCGTTCAACGACACTGCCAACTGTATGTGGTGATCTTTCCAGGACTCGCTAAAGATCACTATAACGTCCAAATAGACGACACAGTTTGTTAAGTGAGCCACAACTCTGATCATGTGTCTCTGGAATGTGGGTAGATGGGGGGAGGGGCGGTAGTAATTTCTTTACTCGAAAGGGTATCACGTTGAATTGATGGACCCGTTTGGTGTTACCAATGCAAACATTTCTTTTGCTTTATCTTTTTAAGGTGCCTACCAATAACCACCCAGTAAATCCAACTTTGTGAGTCACTAGCTTTATCAACATTCTCTAAACAGTCCTCCAATGTCGGTATTGATTATGAGTACAATTACAGCATTGATATTCCAACAGTCTACGCAAAATCATTGAGGCCAGTCAAGTTTGGGAACGAACACGATCGTCAAAATTCACTCATTCTACCTCGGTTCGATGACATCATTGCTGAGCATTGCCTTCGTTTATTCTAGACCAATCCAGCTTTAAAAGGATTGAGTCTGTCGTGGTATTGTTTTAAATGAACAGCAATCACTACGTCAAGCTCATGCGGAATAACATTAGGCTTCCCCATCCTCTTCCTGCATATGTCCTAATACTGCTGCAACAACCGTGTCAAATGCGTTTTTTGTTGCGGAGACAGATACTTCATTGACTTTTCCGATTGTTTAACGTATTCTATGGTGCGTCAACAGCACAATATTTGGGATTGATTCCTCAGTCTGTGACGCAGTCACCAGCACGTTTTTTTTCAGTTCCTACTTTATTATATTGAGGTTTCAAAATGGTCACATGACATCTGATACAGTTTTTTTTCTAACTGGCATCTGTACACGTTAGTTTACATGACTCAACCTCTTCTCTGTTATCCAGTGTTCTCTACTCAATGGTTAACAGGAATGCGCCATCTCCACAGGAATACGTCAGAATTTCAGATCTTCTATCTGGCACCTCCTTCACCCTATGTTGTGCTCTCTTCAGGTGCATTTTTAGCTAACTCACATGCTCTATTTAATCTCTCCCTCACCTCTGATAGATAATGCAAGTGCGAGGCGTCCCAATTTGGCGCTGTCAATTTGTCTTTAATTAAATTTAAGGGCCTCTCACTTCACGTTAGAATGTTAACTCGAAGGGAGTAAACAGAGTAGATTCATTTGGGGCATCTCCAATGGCAAGGAAAACGAATGGGATACCTTTATCCCACTAATTCGGCTAACATTTAGCATTTATGCTTTTAGCATTTCATTCAGCGTCTGATGCCGTCTTTATAACGCTCCTTAGGATTCAGGATTTTGCACTCTTTAATGAGAGTTTTGTAGTCATAAGCCATCTATGACTTCCTTAAACAACCCAACACAAAACATAAGACCCTTGATCTGATTGAGACTTTCTGGGTGGCCCATACCAAGTCCAGAATGCTACTAACTCCTCTACCATCCATTTTCCCTTCATGCTCTGCAATGGAATTGTCTCTGGAAATCTGGTAGACACATCCATTATGGTTCGCAAGTATTGGTTCCCACTTGTTACTGTCGGGATGGGAAATGCAGAATCAGTTCTCGCCCGCGTGAATGGTTCTTCAAATGCAGGATTTCTCAAAAAAGGTGCTGGTTTTATTACTGCCTGTGGCTTACCTATCATTTAGCATGTTTGACACGTACAGCAAAATTTAACCACATCGTTGTGCATTCCAGGGCAATAGAAAAGGGTTTTGTACATTAGCCTTACTCTTCGATGCATCTCGGTGATCTCCTATATGTACTTCATGTACAACTCGTGACGCTTCTTCCATGTACACTACCAGCAACACAGACAGGTGCACTTCGGCCCATTTCAACCCTGCACAAACCTGACGTGGTCTCCAGTTTCGTCTTGACATTTCATTTTTAAGATAAGAACCATCAGGAATCATCTTTGCCTCCATTTTGAGTATGTATCAATATATACTGATCTTCTTGTCTCGTCTTTTTGTTCTCAGTCCATTAGCCTTTCAGAACTAATCCTTCTGCTTTACCTTCTGCCTATTCAGTTTTTTATGTTGTGTTGATAATCGTTTCATTTGAAAGTGAATGGCGGTTATCATTTCAGCGCTGTTGTCAAACATAATCTGGCATTGTATTTACTTGCCATTAGATGTTGTTGTGACGCAAAGGAGGACAATTGTGATTTGTTTAATTTCCTTCATTTCTGTCTTGGTGAGAGAGGCTGGTGATTTGCCTTCTCGATCCAGTGGAAGCACCAGCGCATTGTTGATATCATCTATTCGAGACTGTAATTGGTAATCTTCACTTTTCATGGTTCACTGATATTCTGTTGTTCATCATGTTACTTGAGAACTTTCTCGAAGTGGCGATGCAGTAATGCTCTAAAATGTTGGAAAGATTGTTTGAAATTGCCTGTCTACCATTTTTGTGAGCTCTTCATTACCCAGGAGACTCGAACTGTTGGTCAGACAACATTCATGCATCAATGTGTCTGTGAATGGCTTCGCCTTGCCATTTTTAATTCTGTTTCACGTTAAGAACAGTTGCTTTTCGCTCAATAGCTGAGGGGCGAACACAATTTCTAAGCTATATTTCCACATGAATATCTTTCACTGAAAACATGGGAATGTTGCAAGGAGAAGGGTCAATGGCAGCAAAAGTTTGGAAAACCTTCACCTTTACGTGATTTCGATATACGAACCTTCTGATGAAATAGCTGAGAATGCTGAACTATTGTTCCACAGACCCTGAGCCATGTGATGAAGCAAATAACGGATGAAAGCTGGTGTCAGCAACTAGAGCATCACTGAGGTGAAGAGCAAGGAAACAGACCATCATTTCCAACGCGGCCCTGTTGAACTGATATCCGAAATTATTCTAGCCATGTTTGTTCGCATTTGCTCCTTATCCCGCGAACCCTTCCTATCCATAGACACATCCACATGCCTTTGAAACGTTTTGAGTGTACTAGACTCCGCCACTTTTTCTGGCAGTTCATTCCACGCACACAAAAACTTCTGTGTGAAAAAGTCCCTCATATTGCGTTTAAATGTTACCCACTCACCTTAATATAATGCCCTATGTAATGAATGTGTGCGCCTTTGGAAAAAGGTTCTTGACTATTCACTCTATCCATCGCCCTCATGATTTCATGAACTCATATAAGGAAATCATTCAGCTCCGATGCTTCATGGAAAATTGTCCCAGTTTACTCGGCTCGTGCTCCAGTCAAATCCCTGGAACCCTGGCAACATCCTTCTACAAGTAAGTTATAGATACGATAGATCGAGAGAGTTCTTACAAGAGTCTAAAAGCAGTCGGAGTATCCATAAGAAGGAAATAAGGAGGCCAAAAAGGGAACATGAAATAACTTTTACAAATAGAGTTCAGGAGAATTCAAAAACTTTTTTTACAATAAAATTAAGGATAAAAGGATAACTAGGGAGACAATAGGGCCCCTCAAAGATCAGCAAGGCGGCCATTGTGTGGAGCCACAGAAAATGGGGAGATACTAAACAAGTATTTTGCATCAGTATTTACTATGGAAAAGGATATGGAAGATTTAGAAAGTAGCTAGATCTAGGTGACATCTTGCAAAATGTTCATTATATAGAGGAGGAATTGCTGGATATCTTTAATGCACAAAGGTACATAGATCCCAGAACTTGATCAGGTATACCCTAGAACTCTATGGTAAGCCAGACAATTGATTGCTGGACCTCTTATTGAGATATTTGTATCATTGAAAATCACAGGTGTGGTACAGTTACAAAGTTTTTAGATGACACCTGGTGTAGTGGACAGTGAAGCAGGTTACCTCAGATTACAACAGAATCATGATCAGACGGGCCAATGGTCCGAGAAGTGGCAGAAAGGCATTTAATTCAGATCAATGCGAGGTGTTGCATTTTTGAAAAGCAAATCTTAGTAGGACTCATACACTTAATATTAAGGTGCAAGAGCATGTTACTGGACAAAGGGACTTTATTTTGCAGGCTCGTAGCTCCTTGAAAGTGGAGTCGCACTTAGATAGGATAGTGAAGAAGGCGTTTGGTATGCTTTCTTTTATTGGAGAGAGCATTGAGTACAGGAGTTGGGAGGTCACGTTGCGGCTGTACAGAACATTGGTTAGGCCACTGTTGGAATATTGCGTGCAGTTCTGTTCTCCTTCCTATCGGAAAGATGTTGTGAACCGTGAAAGATATACAAGGAAGTTACCAGGATTGGAGGTTTTGAGCTATGGGGGAGAGGCTGAACAGGCTGGGGCTGTTCTCCCTGGAGCTTCGGAGGCTGAGGAGTGACCTCATAGAGGGTTAAAAATTATGAGGCGCATCGATAGGATAAATAGACAAAGTCTTTCCCTGCTGTGGTGGAGTCCAGAAGTAGAGGGCATAGGTTTCGGGTTAGAGAGGAAGGATATAAAACGGACCTTTGTGGCAAAGTTTTCACGCAGAGGTTGGTACATGGATGAAATGAGCTGCCAGAGGAAGTGGTGGTGTCTGGTTCAATTGCAACACTTAAAAGGCATTTGGACGGATATATGAATAGGAAAGGTTTGAAGGGTTATGGGCTGGGTGGTGGCAGGTGGGAATATATTGGGTTGGGATATCTGGTCGGCATGGACGAGTTGGGCCGAAGGGTCTGTTTCCATGCTGTATGTCTCTATGACTCTATGATTAAATATTTTCCGAGCAAATTCACTTCACTCTCATTATTTTTGAATAATGCAAATAACGCTGGACGGCATAAATCGACATGAAACAGAAGGATAATGTGTTGAATGTCTGAAGATATCAGTGCTGTATGACTCTGAGCATCCAGAATTGGCGGGGTTCGTTTCCGTGCTCTAGTGGTTATCAGATTGACCTAACAGATGAGTGACCCTTCATTCAGAAAAGGGCGAAAACAGCCTTGTTCCAAACGGAAATCGTTTGCATTGTAGTGAACAAAGATTCCTTGCATGCTGCTCTCATTAGTAAATCTGGCTTTGAATTTGCTGGCCGATATCTGCTCTAGTGGTGAACAATTAATAGTTCTGTGAAACTTAGTTATGTTTCTGTACTCCCTCGTGTTGAACATGGGCCAATGTCAACAGCACCGATGGCCAGCCCGTTTTAGGGTGCAGAAACAGTCCCCTGATCCTTTGTTTAACAGTAGTACTGCATTTCTTTTCCGTGAAGGTGGCCCGTTTCAAAGCCAAGGAGAAACTTAATTTGCCGATACACCACACATTCCTGATCTATCCTCTCATGGAAAGGTAATCAAACGTAATCTCAGACAGGCCTCATTTGGATGCTGTCTACTGTTTCTCAACGTGCGAGGATCAACACCTGATATATTGGAGTAGTTTATATACCAGCAGCCCATTCAGTCAGCACAGGAATGAATCAATTTACAGTTTCAGATTAACGTCTTGACTTTCCATCTCATAGAACTTTCCACAGTAACGATTGCTCTTAAATTTAACCATGTCCAAAATCAAACTGAGGAAATGACAGACAGGCTACCAAATGACAATTAATCCATTTCCTTTTCTTAATATCAAAGAGGAGCAGAAACGTTAACGGGTTTTGGGGGTGGGTGGGTGCGGGGGCTGTGCTCAGACAACAAATCGAGGCACATGCAGTTCTGGAGAAACCCTTTCGTTCTGATTCAGTCACCAACAATAATGGGTCGGGCTGGATAATCTTCGGAGGGGCGGTTTGGATATGTTGGGCTCAAGGGCCTGCTTCAACACTGAAGGGTTTCTAGTTTTTAAAAAAAATCTAAAAGAGACATTATAGCACCTCAGGCAGGAGAGATTTACACGTCTCGAACAAAATGGAATTATGTACAGTTAACACCACTTTGTCATCTCGCGGGATGGATCGTATTTTACCTTATGTCAATGTATTTAGAGACTGCTATTTATGCATCTCTAAATAAGCACCATGGAATTAGAAAAAAAAAATGACCGAGTCGTTTGTTATGGATTCCCACGTAGGTTTCCAACTCAGCTGGCAAGACATGTGTCAGTTGCTCATATCCAGGTGTGGAAAGCTCTGCAGGAAAATGCATATTTAAGGTGAAATTGAAGGAAAATGATAAACTGTACCAGTGTTATTACCTAGGCCAGACCACACAAAACTCTCTTATTCAGGGAGCCCTTGACCTAACTTTGCAATTTGTTCCTGTACATGTGCAGTGAAAATTACACGGAGTGAGATAGCATAATGACTAGATATTTAAAAAGACAAACCATTATTCATAAAATTAAACAATGAACCACAAAGAACAGAATAAAGAATCCCGAGAGAACTCAGTCTCTCCAGCGAGAGTCAGTTAAGCTGCTCTAAATGCACACAACAGTCCCAATCAGCAGTAATAACCAGTACAAATGGAACGCAAAAATATAAGTTGAAATTGAAAGTCAGAAGAGTCACAGAGTCATAGAGATGTACAGCATGGAAACAAACCCTTTGGTCCAACCCATCCATGCCGATCAGTAATCCCAATCCAATCTAGTCACACCTGCCAGCACCCGGCCCATATCCCTCCAAAGCCTTCCTATTCATATACCCATCCAAATGCCTCTTAAATGTTGCAATTGTACCAGCCTCTAACACATCCTCTGGCAGCTCATTCCATGTACGTGCCACCCTCTGCGTGAAAATGTTGATCCCTGAGGTCTCTTTTATATCTTTCCCCACTGACGCTCATCCTATGCCCTCTAGTTCTGGACTCCCCGACCCCAGGGAAAAGACTTTACCTATTTATCCTATCCATGCCCGTCATAATTTTGTAAACATCTATAAGGTCACCCCTCAGCCGCCGACGGTCCAGGGAAAACAGCCACAGCCTGTTCAGCCTCTCCCTGTTGCTCAGATCCTCCAACCCTGGCAACATCCTTGGAAAACGTTTCTGAATCCTTTCAGGTTTCATAACATCTTTCCAATAGGAAGGAGACCAGAATTGCACGCAATATTCCAACAGTGGCCTCACCAATGTCCTGTACAGCCACAACATGACCACCCAACTCCTGCACTCAATACTCTGACCAATAAAGTAAAGCATACCAAACGCCTTGTTCACTATCCTATCTACCCGTGACTCCACTTTCAAGGAGCTAAGAACCTGCACTCCAAGGTCTCTTTGTTCAGCAACACTCCTTAGGAAATTACCATTAAGTGTATAAGCCCTGCTAAGATTTGCTTTCCCAAAATGCAGCACCTCACATTTATCTGAATTAATCTCAATCTGCCACTTCTCAGCCCATTAGCACATCTGGTCAAGATCCTGGTGTAATCTGAGGTAACCGTCTTCGCTGTCCACGACACCTCCAATTTTGGTGTCATCTGTAAATTTACTAAGTGCACCTCTTATGCTCGCATCCAAACCTTGTGGCACTCCACTGGTCACAGGCCTCCAGTCTGGAAAACAACCCACCACCACCACCCTCTGTTTTCTACCTTTGAGCCAGTTCTGTATCCAAATGCCAATTCTCCCTGTCTTCCATGAGATCTAATCTTGCAAATTAGTCTCCCATGGGGAACCTTGTCGAATGTCTTACTGAAGTCCATATAGACCACATCTACTGCTCTGCCCTCATCAATCTTCTTTGTTACTTCAGAAAAAAAACACAAACAAGTTTGTGAGACATGATTTCCCACGCACAAACCCATGTTGACTATCCCGAATCAGTCCTTGCCTTTCCAAATGCATGTATATCCTGTCCCTCAGGATTCCCTCCAACAACTTGCCCACCACCTAGGTCAGTCTCACTGGTCTGTAGTTCCCTGGCTTGTCCTGACCAGCCTTCTTAAACAGTGGCACCACGTTTGCCAACATCCAGTCTTCCAGAACCTGTGACTATCGTTGATAAAATTATCTCACCAAGAGGCCCAGCAATCACTTCTCTGTATTCCCAGAGTTCTCGGGTACACCTGATCAGGGCCTGGGTATTTATCCACCTTTAACCATTTCAAGACATCCAGCACTTCCTCCTCTGTAATCCGGACATTTTGCAAGATGTCACCATGCATTTCCCTCCAGTCTTTGTCTTTCATATACTTTTCCACAGTAAATACTGATGCAAAATATTCATTTAGTATCGCCCACATTTTCTGTGGCTCCACACAAAGGCCGCCTTGCTAATCTTTGAGGGGCCCTATTCTCTCCCTAGTTACACTTTTGTCCTTTATATATTTGTAAAACGCCTTTGGATTCTCCTTAATTACATTTACCAAAGCTATCTCATGTACCCGTTTTGCCCTCCTGATTTCCCTCTTAAGTATACTTCTACTTACTTTATACTCTTCTGAGGATTCAAGATTCCATCCAGCTCCCTGCTGTACTTCCTTGTTCAGACTGCAATACAATTGCTCACCGAGCAAACTAAAGAGCTTCCATTTCTCTTTCATTATAAAGATCGCTTCTAAAGCGTGACCACTTTGGCAGGAAGTCTCATCTGTTTACATCGCAACAAACGGCTTTTCAATATCTGTACCAATCTGTCGGAGTCTGGTTCGTTTTTTTGCCCCTCTGAAAAAAAAATCAAAGGACAATGTCTCCTTGAGCCAAGGAACAGCTCTTCTTAAAAAGGGATTAGCTTTGTGACAAATGTACACTTAATAAAAATGAACCATCATTACAAAAAAAGGCTTCATTTTTAACCGTTCAAAACCAGGTTAGTCGTGTAAACACACATATACACTACACGAATTATAATCATGCAAACATGCGCAACCATACAAATTCAGGCCACGGCACACCCAACACCGAACATTTCCACATCTTATTTGAGTCTCGATAATGCATCGGCAATCACGTTTTCGCGACCTGCCACATGCACAATTGTGAAATTGACTGGCCTCATCAACAAGCTCTATCTGAACAGTCTGGCATTTTTGCCTTAAATCTTTCCACAAATGTCAATGGGTTGTGATCAGTGTATATGATTGTCTCAGATGCATTGCAGGTAATATACACACTGAAATTTTGTAATGCCCCAACACCAAGTTGAAAACCTCTTTCTTCATTTTTCAATATTTCTGTTGATGAACGTTCAACTTCCTAGAAAAATACCATATGGGTCTTTCTATTTCCTCTTCATCCTCCTGCAGGAGCACCACATTGATATCCACATCACTGGCATCGATGACCACCTTGAAAGGCCTCATGTATTCCAGTGTGGCTAACACTGAGGTAGTGGTTAATACAGTTTTTATGCTGTTGATACCTTTTGACAATTATCTGTCTCCTGAATGTTCTTGCGATTTTATAGCAATTCGGTGATGGAACAGCGACACTGATAAGTTTTGGCACAAACCATTTGTAAAGTCCACTCAACCCAGGAAAGGTAATACTGCTTTTATCAATGCCAGTGTTGGAAATTCGGCAATTACTTCCATTTTGGCATCTCCTGGGGGGGCATTTTTCCATGTCAAATAACATGAACCAAAAAAGGTGACTTGCGCTTTGGAATATTCACTTTTATCTAGATTTACCACCAAACATGTCTTCAGAAATCGATCCAATATGTCTGATAAATGCTGTACATATTTCTTCCGTGAGTGGATAAAAAATCACCAGGTCAGCAATGAATACCATACAGTTAGTCAATCTAGCAACCAACTCAAATATGGCTGGGCTCGAACGTTGTTCATACCAAATGGCATGAATTTGACCTGGTCTAGTCAATTTGGCGTTACGAAACCTCAAATCGTCTTTGTTCTCTCTGAATATTGTACTTGACAGCAGCCTCTGAGCAAGTCGAACTTAGAAATGTAAGTTGCCTGTTCAACTTTTTCAAAACAGTCCTCCAACCGTGGAATTAACTAGGCATCAGTCTTTGTAATAGCGCTAACTTCGGAAAAGTCCACATAAGAACGTTGGGTAACATCTGGCTTTAGCACCATAACTCTCAGTGAGCAGCAGTCACTCTAACACAGTTTGATTATATCATATTGAAGCATGCGCTCCATCTGCTTCTGAGCCTGTGTCATCTTTCGAGCGTAATACCGAAAAAGATGTTCCTTAATCAATGCAGCATCTCCAGTATCTATGTCTTGCACAATTCAATCAGTACTGCCCAGTTTACTTCCAAATTTCTTTCAATGTCATAGTAATATCTCTTTCAGGTCATTTCAATTTTCCTGTGGATGCTAACTCATTCGTCTCTCCCAATTTTAGACAAATTCCTCATTGTCCAATTTGGTTTGAGGAATATCCAATACAGAATCACCTGAAGTTGGTTCTTTCATCTGTGCTGTAATCATTAACACCTTCTCCTCTCGCTTTCCTTCCCAATTAAAGTACCTTTTGAGCATATCCACATGATACATTCTGAGGTTTCTTCCTGCCTGAAGTCGTTATCAAGTAGCTGACCTCACTCAATTTCCTTGTAGTTTGCTACGTTCCACTGAACCTTGCGTGTAAATGCTCACCTGTTACTGGAAGTAGCATAAGCACCAAGGTCTTTAATGTTTGGTGCCATCTCTCTCGCACTCCCTGGTTTACTGGATGGTACGCAGCAGATTTGAATTGCTTTATTCCCAAGTTATCCACAACCTTCTTGAATAGTTTTGATGTCAAAATTGTTCCTTGATCTGCCTGGAATCTCTATTAGTAGTTCGTATCTCGTAAAAACAAAGTAAGTAGCTTTTTGTGAAACCCTTTTGCCAATGATATTGCATAATGTGTTCACTTCTGGAAATCGAGCAGGCTTTATTTATGCCTGTGGTTGTCCGATTAGCTGACATGTCTGGCATATCTGGCAAAATTCAATTACATCTTTGTGTAGTCCAAGCCAGTAAAACCTTTCTTTATATTTTTGCCTGTGTTTTTCTTACCCGTAAATGACCTCCAAGTTGTAGCTCATGCGCCACTCGCAGCACCTCAATTTCTGTACCCCACTGGCAAAACATTTTGAAGAATTTCTGCCCATTTCCCATCTGTTTGAATGTGTGATGGTCTCCATTTCCTTATTAAGACATCATTTTTAAAGTAATATCACAGTGGAATGCATTCGCTTTCTTTCTCAGGAAATGCCTTTTGATATAACTGTTATAACTCCTCATCTTTCTGCTGTAATTCGATCAGCTTAGTCGAGCTAAAATACTGGATTTTTTTCGTATTTGCTCCTTCTCTGTTTCAGTTATTTGATGAGGGCAAGTTTCAGATAACACTACGCCAGCTTCTTTATCTGTGCCTTTTAATCTATTCTGCTTAAGCTTGTGCCGCTGTGATCTTGAGGTCACACAACCAGGGAAAATTTCTGGATAAACTTTCCCCATGACTTCAATTGTCTATGTCCCCATTAGCTTTTCTACTAGAGTAGGAAGCACAACTTCCGGTGAATCGGCTATTGCATATGCAAGGACAAATTGTATTCCTGGAGCTGAGAGTTTGTCCAGTACGCCTACCACAATTTATCCGCTCTTTTCTGACTCTCTAGCCTCTCTTCACATAATTGAACACGTTTTGTCTTACCATGAATCCCTGTTAACAGCACGTTTTCGGGCAATCGTCTATCAGGAGTGCTTATATCGTTATTCTTCAGCATTCCAGACTGGGAGGATCCTGTGTCCTTTAATAATGTTACCTTTTTGACTACTACTCCTGGCCTATGTGAATAAACATTTCCCTTGAGTGCATATTTGGAGAAAATCTGCTATTTTCTCCTTTCTCCAACTCTTATCATCTTGTACACTCTGATCTAACTTTCCTTGTGCTTTCTGTTACAACCCAAAAACACTTCCAAGATTTCCTATATCTGGCTTTCCCCGAGCCGGCCAGCATTGTGATTTCGTGTGGCCGACATTATTACCATGAAAATAACGGAGCATTTTGACTAATTTGTTAGCCTCAAGCGTCTCTACTTTTTAACTCATGTTAAATTATGATTATGATCTTCACTGAGATCTAACTTTCCCTTTCCACGTCACGTTATGTTTTTGCCCAATTTAGATCCCTCATGGACTGAAGAAGATTCGGTAACCAAACCGTGTTTTGTGATCGAGCTCATAATCTTCGGCACCTCATCTGCTAACATTGCTGATTTAGCTATCTGTTCTTCAAATGAATATGCACTACTTCCACAATGAGCCTAGCCTCAGGCTTTATCTCCGGCCTTTCAAGCTGACTTTCCTTTTGAAGTTCAAATGCTCTCTCCTTTTCTTTCTCTTCTGTGTTTAATGGTAACACAAGCAGGTTCATTTATTCTGTCCCTTCCTTATCTCTCACCTTCAACTCAAACTGCTTCATTTGCAATTGAAATCTTGCAATCTGTATAGATGCTGATGGTTTCTCCAGCAGTTTCAAATAGTGAGCTACTACTGTAATTATCTGTCCTTCCCTCACAGAAGCACATAGTTCCATTTCCAGTTTCTCTGCTAATTCTCGCAATGAGATCTTACTCACTTTTTCCAAACCTTCCAATTTCACCACATCCATATAGAGAGAACATTTGTCGACTGAAAGTGTCATTACTAGCCTAAGGTTTGTCTAGCCAACCAAACATCCAAAATAAAAGCACCGACCACTCGCTGTCTAAAACAACGCAAAAAGACCCCAAACTCAAAACATTCTTAAGAGACAGCCCTAGTACTAACTTTGCAATTTGTTTCATAAGTGTTCAGTGAAAACTACCTGGGGTAAGACCGCTACGTTGACTGCTAGATTTAAAAACAGGCATAAAATATTGTTCACAATCTTACGCAATGAAGAACAAAAAACAGAATAAAGAAACCCGATAGAACACAACCTATCCAGCTGGACTTAATTATGCTGTTCCGAATACACACAACAGTCCCACTAAGCAAACTCCATTTAATACCTAATATAAGTGGAACACATACTTACAGGTTGAAGTTGAAGGACAAAAAAGAGAAGAGCATCCACACAGCTCCCTATTGACCTCCGTGTACAGACTAAACTAAAACGTCTCACCCGAGCTGACTAAAGCACTGACCACTCCACGTTCTTTATACAGGTCACTCTAAAGCATGACCACTTTGGTCTGAAGGCCTCTCAATAGCTTTTTTCATCTCTGTACCAAAAAAAGACTGATAGGAGTCCGGCCTGTTTTATTGCCCCTCTGAAAAAAAAAGTCGAGAGCATTTTCTCCTTGATCCAAGAAACAGCTGTTCGGTAAAAAGAGAGCAGCTTTATGACAAAGGCACCGAGGTTCTAACAGCCTCAAAATGTGATCTGTTCTTCACGGATTCTAATGCAAACTCAGTTTTTCAGGTGGAGAACCTTCTTCTCCTTATTCTGCAAGACAGACATGGTAACTGTAACTATGCTATATGGTAAGACCTGGTATACGGCCTGCTCAGCTTGTACATTTTCTCTGTGTCTGGTAATTTTCTTGTTGCATGTAAACGCGAATGTTATTCTGTTTCGAGTAATTGGTCATATCATTTACCAAAGCAAGAATCTAAATTCCAGTAGGGGAATGCAGCTCATGGTTTGTTGACAAAACATTACGGAATGCACTTTCTCATGAAGTTCGGAACCCAGAGGGGGTGGGA
The DNA here is from genome assembly GCF_047496795.1 of Chiloscyllium punctatum. Classification (NCBI taxonomy): domain Eukaryota; kingdom Metazoa; phylum Chordata; class Chondrichthyes; order Orectolobiformes; family Hemiscylliidae; genus Chiloscyllium; species Chiloscyllium punctatum. Next base: position 75,646,306 of record NC_092773.1, on the reverse strand, counting down.
GTGATCTCTCAGTTCTGTGATTGGTCAATGAACACGCGCTTTCGGTCTTAATGTTAAAACTTCACTCTTTGTTTCCAATATTGCCGGAGATACAACGTCCAGAAACGCAGATATTATGTAATTCCGTATCGGAGGAACTGCACATGCTGTCTTACCACAGAGTTAATTTTATTCTTTTCATAAAGCAGAGCGTAAGGCATAATCGCATAGTTTATTCAGATAATTACCAATCAATACATGGTATCTCTTCATTGATAGTTGTTTGATCCAATGATATTAACTGCGAAACAACTGAGGTCAAAACGATTAAAGCTTTCTTACCTTGTGATACAAAGTACTGCGGTTGAGCGGCGTGGTTAAGCACTTTCTCATTTTATCAATCGAGTTTTGCTATCGAGTAGTAAATCATTACTGTTGCTTTAGAGACTAGTTGCAGTTAGACATGTATGCGCAGGGAACCATTTTGTCTCCAGATGCAAGAGTCACATAGGTAGGTCTTGAGTCTCCATGTTCTAACGCAGCCTGTATTCATGTTTCAGACTCTCACTCGCACACACATTACATTTGTAGCTCAATCGAGTCTCAGAAGGGAGATTCAGCTTTATATTAATTTTTGTATGGATAGAAGTCATGGCATTATCTGCTGCAAAATTGATATTGTGCCAGGCACATCCAAGCAGCCCTGCGACCAGGATAGGGATCGTGGAACTCTTCCACTGTGACTTTGTTTCTGTTGTTTTGAAGGTGTACCAAAGAAACCATACAAAACTGCTTTAGCACTTTGGCTGGTAGCGTGACCGAGCGTGTTAAGGTGCTGGATTAAGGTTCCAATCTCTAAGCAGTTTGGGTGCGAGCACCACAGCTGCCATTTGTGCAGATTGCATATCATGCTGCAGTTGTTGAACCCTATTGCACTTATGTTCAACACAACAGGTCGAATTTCCTTCTTGGAAACCTACCTGTGTTGTGGGAGAGTGCAGACTCTCCACTTGGTCACTGTCTGCGCTTCGCGATCACGTTCGCCTCCCACATGAAAAGTCACCGATTTCAGCAGTTCCACCGCTGCTTCATGTTCCAGGCAAATTGTGTGTTCGCTGTTTTCACTGAAAACGAAAGGAGATTGCTATTTCATCGCCGTTGTGCAACAAAATCCTGCAGTGACTCTACTCGTCGTTATTTGGTGCTGTGATGAAGGTGAAAATAATTCCAATTAATTGCGATGTCATCTGACCTTAAATTTATCTCACTTCCTTAATTTCTAGCCAGGAGACGGATGCTGCTGATACACTACATGCCCTCCCGCATTGTTGATCGGAAGAGAAAGCTCATCTAATCAAGACTGTTCTTGGTAAAATACACTTTTCGTCGCCCATTCTTATTGTGTTGTTTGATTTATCTCATTTCAGCACTTTCCGGGAAGTTGTGATGCACTAAGCTTCCAAGGTGTTTGGAGGACCAGTTGGAATTGCCCTGCTGCAAGTTATGCGATTAGTTTAAGTCATTGCCCTCGGACAGTCTCACAGACGGCATTCATAATTCGGTTTATCTGAAAACGCATTTAGTTTGTCATTTTTCCTTGTTTCCTCGTTATGTATTGTCTGTTTACCGAATCATTCAATGCATTATGAGGTAACACGGTTTGTGAGGTAACTTCCGGCAGCAAAAATCCTCAACTGAAGATCTGGGATTATTTCAAAGTGGGGGGAAAAGTACGGAAGTCAGTCGCTTCTGCAGTGCTTCACAATACTACCTTTCCGGTGAACAGTCGAACAGATTAAAATATTGTGCCACAGAGACAGATGGCAAGCCCCGCTAAAAGTAATCTATTCAAGTCGGTTAAGCAACATGGCGTCACTGATGTACGCAGCATGGAAACAAACTCTACAGCGTATCTCGTCCATGCTGACCGCATTGTCTAAATTAATTATGTCCCATTTATCAGGATTGGTCCATATGCCTATAAAGCTTTCCTATCCACATACTCATCTAAGTGCCTTTGAAATCTTGTGAGAGAACCAGCCTCCGCCACTTCCGCTGGTAGCCCACTCCACACATGCACAATCTTCTTCGTGGGGAATATGACTCAGGACCCTTTGACGTTTTACCCCTCTCACTTGAATCCAATGTCTCGAGTTTTCAACTTGCACTACCCTGAGAAAAAGAAGCTTAAATAACCAGTTTATAAACATTCCAGAATGTCACGCCTCTGCCCTACGCTGCTGAGAATTTTATGCTGTTCAATTCAGAATGGCACGACAGTGCAAATCTTGCTACGCTAACAGTATACTTGTCTATAGTTTGCGAGCAATTTCACGTGATTTTCTTAATTTTTCAATGCTGCCAATTACGGTGGACAACAACGAGCTATAGGAAACAGAAAATGAAGCATTCAACAGCTACAACGGCTGGACGGCTCTGAGCACCAACTGGTAGCGAGGCTTGTTGCTGTAGCCAATAGACAATAGACAATAGACAATAGACAATAGACAATAGATGCAGGAGTAGGCCATTCAGCCCTTCGAGCCTGCACCGCCATTCAATATGATCATGGTGATCATTCCCAATCAGTATCCTGTTCCAGCCTTATCTCCATAACCCTTGACTCCACTATCTTTAAGAGCTCTATCCAATTCTTTCTTAAATGAATCCAGAGACTGGGCCTCCACTGCCCTCTGGGGCAGAGCATTACACACAGCCACCACTCTCTGGGTGAAGTAGTTTCTCCTCATCTCTGTCCTAAATGGTCTACCCAGTATTTTTAAGTTGTGTGTTCTGGTTCGGCACTCCCCCATCAGCGGAAATATGTTTCCTCCTGCCAGAGTGACCAATCCTTTCATAATCCTGTACGTTTCAATCAGATCCTCTCTCAGTCTTCTAAACTCAAGGGTATACAAGCCCAGTCGCTTCAGTCTTTCCGTGTAAGGCAATCCTGCCATTCCAGGAATTGACCTCGTGAACCTACGCTGCACTCCCTCAATAGCCAGAATGTCTTTCCTCAAATTTGGAGACCAGAACTGTACACTGTACTCCAGGTGTGGTCTCACCAGGGCCCTGTACAGCTCCAGAAGCACCTCTTTGCTTCTATACTCAATTCCTCTTGTTATGAAGGCCAGCATGCTATTAGCCTTCTTCACGACCTGCTGTACCTGCATGCTTGCCTTCATTGACTGGTGGACAAGAACACCCAGATCTCTCTGAACAGCCCCTTTACCTAATTTGATACCATTGAGGTAGTAATCTGCCTTCCTGTTCTTGCCACCAAAGTGGATAACCAGACATTTATCCACATTAAACTGCATCTGCCATGCATCTGCCCACTCTCCTAACTTGTCCAGGTCACCCTGTAATCTCCTAACATCTTCATCACATTTCACCCTACCTCCCAGCTTTGTATCATCATCAAATTTGCTAATGTTATTGCTGATAACATCTTCTATATCATTTACATATATTGTAAAAAGCTGCGGTCCCAGCACGGATCCCTGCGGTACCCCACTGGTCACTGCCTGCCATTCCGAAATGGACCCATTAATCACTACCCTTTGTTTCCTATTAGCCAACCAATTCTCTATCCAATCTAGTACTTTGCCCCCAATCCCGTGCGCCCTAATTTTACTCACTAACCTCTTGTGTGGGACTTTATCAAAAGCTTTCTGAAAGTCCAGGTACATTACATCCACTGGATCTCCCTCGTCCATCTTCCGAGTTAAATCCTCAAAAAACTCAAGAAGATTAGTCAAGCATGATTTCCCCTTCATAAATCCATGCTGACTCTGTCCTATCCTGTTACTATTATCCAGATGTGCCGTAATTTCATCCTTTATAATAGACTCCAGACTCCAGTAGTGTAGTGGGCATTACATTCGCTTCATGCGCGAACGTTCCCCTGTTTGAAACGGGCAGCAACAGCCTTTTTCCAGACGGCAGTAATTTGGATTGCCATGAAAAGAGATTTCTTCCTTGCTTCGCTCGTCAGCAACCCTAGCTAAGAATTTGCTCGCACATACCTGCTGTAGTGTTGAAAAGGAATGCAATTCCAATTAATTACTTTGTGAAACATTGTTAAGCTTATCTTAAGACTGGTACTGAATATGCGCAGATGTATACTCCACCCACGACCATTCTGATAAAAGGAAGTATTCACCATAGTCTGATCCTTCTCCAAAAAGCAGTACTGTATTTGCTGATCTTGCACAGGTTCAATTCATGGGAAAGGCTGATTAGCTTGTGTCAGAGTGCACCACAAATTCCGTATGTGGAGTCTCTCTGAAATCTATCCCGAAGTAGTTTCTGAGAGGTCTCATTTGGCTGCTGTCTTTTGCTTTTAAGGGGAGACAGGGGGATGAGTTGATTATGATTGCTGTTACAAAAGAGAAAGTGCTAGAAAAGCTAAAAAGTCTTAAAATTGATATATCTCCTGGCACCGATGTGCTACATCCTTGATTTCTGAGGGAAGTGGCTGAGGAAATAGCGGAGGCTTTGGTTGAGATCTTTCAAATGTCACTGGAGTCAGGTAAAGTCCTGGATGATTGGAAAATTGCTGTTGTAACCCCCTTGTTCAAGAAAGGATCAAGACAAAAGATGGAAAATAATAGGTCAATTAGCCTAAACTCGGTTGTTGGTAAAATTCTAGAATACCCATTAAGGATGAGGTTTCTAACTTCTTAGAAGAGCAGGGTCAGATTAGAACAAATTAACATGGATTTAGTAAGGGGAGGTCGTGCCTGACAAATCTGTTGAAATTCTTTGAAGAGGTGACAAGTAGGTTAGACCAGGGAAATCCAGTGGCTGTGGTCTATCTAGACTTCCAAAAGGCCGTTGATAAGGTGCCACACGGGAGACTGCTGAGTAAGGTCAGGGTCCATGATGTTCGAGGTGAGCTACTGGTATAGATTGAAGATTGGCTGTCTGACAGAAGGCAGAGAGTTGGGATTAAAAGGCTCTTTTTCGGAATGGCAGCTGGTGACAAGCGGAGTCCCGCAGGGTTCAGTGTTGGGGCCGCATCTGTTCTCGTTATATATTAATGAACTGGATGAAGGGACTGGGGGCATTCTAGCGACGTTTTCCAATAATACGAAGTTAGGTGGACAGGCAGGTAGTACTGTGGAAGAGGGGAGGCTGCAGAAGGATCTAGACAGTTTGGGAGAGTGGTCCAGGAAATGGCTGATGGAATTCAATGTGAGCAAATGCGAGGTCTTTAACTTTGGAAAAAAAGTCTACAAGCATGTACTACTTTCTAAACGGTGAGAAAACTCATAATCCCAAAGTACAAAGGGATCTGGGAGTGCTAGTCGAGGATTCTCTCAAGGTAAACATGCAGGTTGAGTCCGTAAGTAAGAAAGCGAATGCAATGTTGTCATTTATCTGAAGAGGGTTGGAATATAAAAGCACTGTTGTGCTACTGAGAGTTTATAAAGCTCTGGTTAGGCCCCATTTGGAGTACTGTGTCCAGTTTTGGTCCCCACACCTCAGGAAGGACATACTGGCACTGGAGCATGTCCAGCAGAGATTCACACGGATGATCCCTGGAATGTTATATCTAACATACGAGGATCGGCTGAGGATCCTGGAATTGTATGCATTGGAGTTTAGCAGATGAAGGGCAGATCTAATAGAAATTTACAAGATAATACATGGCTTGGAAAGGGTGGACGCTCGGAAGTTGTTTCCGTTAGGCGAGGAGACTAGGCCCTGTAGATACAGTCTTAGAATTAGAGGGGTAAATTCAAACCATAAATGCTGAGACATTTCTTCAGCCAGAGCGTGGTGGGCCTGTGGAATTCATTGCCATGGAGTGCAGTGGACACCGGGACGCTAAATGCCTTCAAGGCAGTGATTGATAAATTCTTGATGTCACAAGGAATTAAGAGCTACGGGGAGAATGCGGGCAAGTGGAGTTGACATGCCCATCAGCCATGATTGAATGGCGGAGTGGTATCGATGGGCCGAATGGCCTTACTTCCACTCCTATGTCTTATGGTCCTTTGATATTATGATCTTTCCAACGTGCGGGAATCATCACGAGACGTCATGAATCATGTTTTGGAGTAGTTTGCGTGTTAGTAACTCAATCAGTCAGCAAAAGAAATGAATGAAGTTACAATCTCAGATGAATATTTTGACCTGCACTGTCATGGAGTGACTAATATTAATGCGTTCCCTGATAACTAAGCCAGTTTGGAACAGAAGCTGAGGAAATGACAGACAGGCTATTAATGACATTGCATCCAGTTTCTTTTCATTTTGTCACAGAGGAGCAGGAAAACGTAATCGGGTTCCGTGAGTGGGGAAGTGGGATAAGAAAGCCAGACAGATGCAGCTCTAGTGACACTCGTTCTTTCTGATTCAGTCAGCGACAAGTGACGTGAATGTGACACAGGTGTGAGAGCTTTTCACATTGAGAGCAAAGAACACTCATAAAGAGATCACACCTCTTTGACATCTTGTGTGGTTTGGCGTGGGCGCTTGCCATTTGCTTTTTGTTAATATGTGCAGTAACTGCCTTTTGTGCATCTCTAATATAACCATTAAATTAAGTAAAATTTACTGAGTGACACACGCATATGCGTAGAGCACCGATGGCCATTTTGTTTAAGAGTGCAGTTATCGTGCTCTGATCCTCTAGCTAAAAGCATTTGATTTCCTTGCACAGGATGGCCCGTTCAAAATTCTTGTCTTCTGATCTTCCTGTGTCTTCTTTACTCCTTGTTAGGAACGTCTGCCACACAGATTACTAATCGAAAAGGCCCTTTTAAGAGAGAGCTATTTTCAAGCAGATCTCACATGCTTGGATGTGACCTTTCCTCTCAACTGTTCAATTTTCCCTGTTCTTATATTACAGAGCATCGAAATGTGTCATGTGTCCTGGATACCCACTGAGCCCCTAAAAATTTCTGATTCTCCCCAGCAAACCGCCTCATTACAACCTTTCCTTATTTTGAAAATGAAACGTCCAGTCTTCAAAGCCAATATATTGGGGTTGAGTGGCCTGAACCATCCTAAACCAGGGGCCACCCCGAGAATCAGAGAAATGTGAATGAAGCATGCCCCAACCACAAGAACAAACCGGCCCAATTTGCTTAATATGTTCAAAGGATTATACAGATGTACAAGCAGTAAAATTCTCAGAGTGACGTGTGTTATCATCTTGAAATAAGTGGCCATCTGACAGAAGGGTTATCCAGCCCTTGAGTGAAAAACACTCGCAAAGCTGACTGACGTTTGTTAAATCTTATGTTTTTGCTCTGTATTCCTTCCAGTTTCACTGACATGATTCGAAAAACTATATGAAGCAGTCCAGAATTTTACAGTCGCAAATGAGGCAAATGGTAGTTTCCTATTGGATTGGCTTGAACCAGACTGAAACACGATCAAATTGGCAGGTGAAATCGTATATGTCAAATGCCGTCGTTGTGTGCCAGTCCTGGCAGGGTGGAGTCGGACCAAGATACCACTGGGGGAGGAACTGACCTCAAATCCCCGCCCAGCAGTCATTGCTGAACAACCCATTCCCGAGGAGATACTGAAATGCGGACAGCCAGCCCCAGTGCTACACTTTTGGGTCGGGGATCACGACAGCGGATTACATCCTGTCACAATGCGGGATATACGCTCAGTATCATGCTAGAAAGGGAACATCAAACCCTATAGGCCCCAGATCAGTGCCCAAAGGACCTTTCAAACATTTGTTGATTGACTATGTGAACATTTTAAAGATAGTGAGAGGGAAAAGATGTATGTTGGTGGTGATTGATAGATTTAGTGAATAGGTGGTGGCAACACCCTCTGAAGGCGCAGGTTCTGGAAGCGTTGTGACATTTTAATCAAATGAACTGAGGTCAATGGGATAGGAATGCCACAATGTAATTATGGATCGCAGAATAAAGCGCTGCCTTGTAATCGACTTGTACAACATCACCTGTTACCTCACCTGTTACCTCACCTGTCCAACCAATACGCCCTGTTGCCCATATTTGTATATGTTGTAACAGGGATTTCCCCAATTTGATCAAAGTGAACACATCCTAAAATATAATTACAGTATTCCTCGCTCTACCTTCAAAGCCAACGGTACATTACAAATACAGGCCCTTGCCCTCCATCACCAGGTTGGTTTTGAATGCTTCACGCAGCGTAGTAATGTCCTGATTGGCCAATGTGTGGGAAAATGCACCTGGACATGGGCGTAGTGACTGTTGCAGGTGTCCAACTTGCAGATACTGATTTGGATGCCCAGCTTATCTCGTTCGCCGATACTTCGTTATTGTGTGCCATGGAATAAGGATTAAGGCCAACACTTCCCCTGCAATTCAGAGGCACCAGTACGCGAGTTATGCTACTAAAGAAAATGGCTATTACCCCAAAGGATCAGTTTGACACACCACTTCAACAGATACTGCTTCGAAACAGGAAACATTATGTACCTGACTAAGAGATGGGCATTGACAGCATAGGGCAGCCAAGAGGCATCCCTAATGAATTCAAGCCCAGAAACCACATTGCTGCGGGCTGGGAAGTACTTTTCCCTTTGATTGGTTTTAGGAAAAATGCTGAATGGATTAATTGTATATACTACCACCAGAAGAGACTTACTAATTACACCAATGATGCCCTCTCAGTATTAGTTGAGCAGTTGGATGCAACCAGCAGAATGGCGTGGAAAAATGGGCAGACCTTGGTCTGTCTGTTGGCTGAGAAAGGTGGCGTCTGTGTAATGTTTGTGTAACATCTCTGTAACTACATACCTAATATCATTAGTCCTGAAGGGTCGTTAACTAAGGCAATTGATAAGCTGAGAAACCTGAGCAGAGAGGTAAAGGAGAATGCAGGATCTCATCATCATTCTTTGACTGGTTAGACAGCGTCTTCAGTGTGATGTGGCGGGGGGTAACTTGGTTTCCCAAGATTGGAATCGTTGCTGCTATCGTGTTAATTTTCCTTGCCGTTGTGCCATGCTGTGTGTTACTTCTCATCGTGAGCAAAACTTCGAGGTGTTTGTCTGTTCTCAGTCATCTCCCATCTCAGAAAAAAAAGTTTCAGCGCTCGATTATTATGACCCAATATCCAGTGTCGACATCATGTGGCGCCACGACATTTTAAATTTTGTTTTTTTTTAAATTAAGCTTAGTCTGTAAGGTTTTCTGGTTATTTTATCAAGTTCTAGACAATGGGGGACGGATCTCTGGATGGGATACTCTAGGGATAGAGGGAGAACCCTCGACGAACTGAAGCTCTATTTTTTTCTACCCACTTTTCAGCCAGGAGCTACGTGCATTGAGTTCTGAAGGTCGGCCCTCATTGTATCCATTCTTTGTGCAAGGTCAATAGGTTTCAAATGATGAAATATATAGTAAATATGAACAGATAGTTAAAATGTAATACATGTTGCGATGTCGCCTTAATTAAAAAATTATCCGGGTGGCAGGCTCGAGTCAACCTTGCATGACTGCGGCTGGTCAAGTGACAAAAAATGAAGAAAGTTGAACACAATGGAACGTGATGGTTTGCAACAGTCCACAAGAGAATTGAGGCAGAGTCTGATTGTTCAAGTGAATGCAATACAGACTTAGTGTGATTGGTTATGCTTATGTATCCTTGCTGTTCGTGGGCTTTCGGGGTTGACTGCACTGATGGGCACAGCTTCTGTTTGTAAATAAAGGCTTGTCATCGTGAAGAAATCTCTGCGTCTCCTGGAGGTGCCTAAAACTTCCACCAACAACAACACTTTCCTCCTGGTCTGACACATTCACCCATTCTCTGTCATCTCCTTCCTGGTCTCACTTGTTTGATCATTCTCTCCCACCCAAGGTTGCTCACTTTCCCCGTCCCGGTATCCCTTGTTCATTCCCCACTTCTCTCCTGGTCTCAAACATTTACTCGCTCTCTCCAAACATGGCACGGTCGCTCCCTCCCTCATGGACTCCCTTGTTCACTCACTCTGTTTCAGCCAGGCCCGCTCATTTCCTCCTCCTTGGTCATGCTCATTCGCTCACACAATTCCAAACAGGCTTGCTCTATTCCTCCTTGCTGGTCTGATTCATTCATTCTCTCAATGCCACCAAGCCACAGCTACTCCGTCCTTCACGGTCTCACATGTTCGATGGTTCTCTAGCACCCAGGCTTGCACACATTCTCCACCACTCCCCTTCCCCCCCGCCAACGTTGGGTCTCGCTCATTCACTCACACCTTCCGTCTTGGTCTCACACTTTCTCAGCAAAGCAGATTGACTCTCACACTCTCTGCCCATCTCTCTCGTTCGCTAGCTCTCTCTCTCCTGGCCTCATTCGTTCTGTCCATTCTAGGGTCGCTTGCTGTCTCCCTTCTAATATCAATTGTTAGCTCACTCTCACCCACCGGGGCCCTCCTGGTCCCTCGCAGTTTCGCTCACAGTCACTCTCCCTCCTGGTTCACTCGTTCGCTCGCTGTCTTCCACCCAAGGTCGTTCCCACACACATGATTTGACTCGCTGGTTCGCTCTCACCCACCCAATCAGTCTGTCTCATTCAGTCCCTCCCTCCAGGTCTCACCCATTTGCACGCTCTCTCTCACCAAGTGTCACTCACTCCCTCCCTTCCGGTCTCACTTGTTCTCTCGTACCTTCCCACTCAGGCTCACTCGCTGTTTTGCTTCTGGTCTCTTTCATTCGCTCACTCCCTTCCTCCAAGTCTGACTCGTTCACTCACATTCTTCCACCCAGGAATTTTCACTCCCTTCCTTCCAGTCCCGCTCGTCCACACGCTTGCTCCCACCTCGGCACGTTTGCTTCTTCACTCACCATCTCATTCATTCACTTGATCTCTCAAAAACAGATTCTCTTTCTTCCTCCCTCTTGGTCTGACTCATTTGCGCACTCAATCCCACTAAGACACACAAGCTCCCTCTCTCCTATTATCACTTGTTCGCTCGTTGTCTCACACACAGGCTGAATCGCCCTCTCCCTGCAAGTCCCTCTCATTCGCTTGCACACTCCCACCAAGTCTCACTCATTGGTTCGTTCTCTTCTACCCAGGCTCGCTTGGTCTCTTTCTCTCCCAATCTTCCTCTTTTGTTCGCGCTCTATGATGTCGGCTCAATAATGCTCTCCCTCCTGAACTCAAATGTTTACTCATTTTCTCCCACCCTGGCACACTTGCTCACTTCTGGCCTCACAGGTTCGCTCAATTTTTCCCATGTACGCTCACTCATCTTCCTCCCTCCCAGTCTCGCTCGTTTGCTCACTCCCAACCTCCTCGTCAGATTGGCTCGCTCGCTCTCTCCCACGCAGCCTCGTTGCCACCCTCCTCGGGGGACTCGCTCATTCGTTTGCATCCTCCCTACCGGTCTCAATCGTTCGCTCACCCTCTTACTCCCAGGCCTGATCACTACCTCCCTGCCGGTCTCGCTCTGTCAATCATCATCTCCAACTCAGGTTCACTCACTTCCTCGCTCCCCATCTCACTGGTACTCTCACTCTCTTCCAGCCAGGTGCGTTCACTCCCTCCCTCCCCACCTCACTTGTTTGCTTCTTCTCTCCCAGGCAGGCTTTCTCCTTCCCTCGCTCCGAGTCTCACTTGCATGCTCGGTCTCTTCCACCCGGGTACGTTCGCTCCCTGCCTCCCCATCTGACTTGTTCACTCGTTGCCTCCCATATAGGGTCTCTACTTCCTCCGTCAAGATCGCACGTTTTTACTCTCTGTCTTCCACCCAGGCTTGCTTGCTCCCTCCCTCCTGGTCTTGATGATTACTTGCTCTACACCCCACCTTCGCTCACTCACTCTATCCTGATCTACTTCTTTTGCTCACTCTCTTCTACACAGCCTCGCTTGCTTCCTCCATCCTATTCAAGTCCATTACTTCGCGCTCTCCCACTGAGGCTCCCTTCCTCCCTTCCTTCCAGTCTCACTTATTCGCTCGCTCTGTTCCACCCAGTTTCGCTTGTTCCATTCCTCCTTGACCCGCTCGTTCTCTCGCTATCTCCCACCCAGTCTTGCTCGTTTCCTTCCTCTTGGTTTCAATCTTTCGTTCGATTACTCCTACCAAGGCTTGCTCCTCCCTTCTCCTGGAACTCATTCGTTCACTCGGTCTACCACCCCCAGGCTCGCTGGCCTTCACCCAACCAGCCTCGCTCGCTCCCTGCCAATCTCGCTTAGTCTCTCCCTACCTCCCGTTCTTAGTTGTTTACCCACTGTCTCCCAAACAGGCTCACTGGTTTCCTTTCGCCCGGTCTTGAAGTTCGCCTGCTCCACACCCCCAGCTTCACTCGCTCCCCCCATCCTGATCTCATTGTTAACGCACTGTCTTCCGCCATGCCTCAGTTGTTCCTTCACCCTCGATCTCTCCCAGCAGGTATCGCGTCCTCCCTTCATTCCAGACTCACTTGTTTGCTCACTCTGTTCCAAACAGGTTTGCACTCCGCCTCCCTTCTTTTCTATGTTGTTCTCTCACGATCTCCCAGCTACTCTTGCTCGTTTCCTCCCTCGTGGTCTCACTTTTTTTGCTCAATCTCCCACCCATGCTCACTCCCGATCTCCCTCTTGATCTAATTAGTTCGCCCTTTCTACCAGCCCCAGGCTCGCTGTCTCTCATCGACACCGCGCTCACTCCCTCCCTGGCAATCTTACTCGTTTTCTAAATCACTCCAAGTGTCAGTTTTTCACTCGCGCTCTCCCACCCATGCTCGCTGCCTTCCTTCCTCCCGGGCTCACTCATTCACTCGGCCTCTCCAACCCAGCCACTTTCCCTCAGTTTTTCCAGGTCTCATTTTTCAAACTTTCTTGCAGCCAGGCTCACTCCATCCCATCCTGCTGATCTCACTCGTTTGCTCGCTTTTTCCCACTTTGTCTCGATAACTATTCACTTCCTGGTTTCACTCTTTCGCTCACTTTCTCCCACCCAGGCTCTCTTAACTCCCTACCTACATGTTCGCTTTCTCTCACCCTCTCGGTCTCAGTCGCTCAATCGCTCTCTTCCACCTGGACTCACTCCCTTCCTCTCTCCTCATCTCGCACGCTCTTTTGCTCTCTTCCTGTCAGGCTCGAGCTCTCTCTCACTCCACACCTCCCTTGTTTGTTAGCACTCTACAACACTTTCTTGCTCGCTCCGCCCTTCCCGGTCTCACTTCTTTGTTCCCTGTCTCACATCCAGGCTAGCTACCTCCTCAGTCCTGGTCCCGTTCATTCACTCGCTCTCTCCCCCACCAGGCTCGCTCACTGTCCCATCCAAGCTCACTCGCTTCCTCACTCCCCACATTGTTCGTTCTCTCACTCTCTCCCACCCTGGCTTTTTCTGTCCCTGCCTCACCGTCTCACTCATTCTCTTTCTCTCTCACAGCTAGGCTTGCTCCTTCCATCCCATCCCGGTCACACGAGTTTGCTCTCTCTCTTCCACCCTGACTCGCTTCCTCCCTCGCACTCGGGCTTGATGTTCGCTTGTTTGGACGCGCTCTCCCACACTATCACTTTACTCCCTCAATTCTGGACTCCCTTCTTTGCTAGCTGTCTCACATCCAGTCTCGCTACCTCCCTCCCTGCTCGTAGCGTTCATTCACTCTCACTCTTCCTCCACCAGGTTTGCAATCTCTTTATTACCCACTCTCGCTCAATCCCTGCGGAACTCTCTCGTTCACACCCAACCTCCCGGTCTCACTCGTTCACTCACTGTTTCTCCAGGGATGGCTTATTCCCAGCCCTCAAGTCTCACTCATTCACCCCCTTAGTTGTTCACTTTCTGCCACCAAGGATCCCTCGCCCCCTCCCTCCTGGTCTCAGTCGTTCATTCGCTCTTTCCAACCTAGGCTCACTTGCTGCCTCTATTCCAGTCTAGCTCGTTTGTTCGCTCTCTCCTATTTAGTCTCGCGCGTTCCCACCCACTTGTTCTCACTCTTTCGCTCTCTCTCACTCATCCAGTTCGCTGGCGACCTCCCTCCAGACCTTGCTCAGTCACTCGCTCCCCAGTCACTACCAAACTGCTCGCACACTTCCCAACCGTCATACCCACTCCTCTGTACACCCCCTCACCATCTCGGGCAATCCCCCACACACTCCCATACCGTAACAGTCACTGTCCCTGCCCATTCCCACACCGTCATGCTCACTCCCCAGCACCATCCTTCAACATCACGATCACTCCTCCACACAAGTCCCACAGTCACGCTCCCTTCTCCACACACTCACCTACCGTCACGATCACTCTCATGCACAATCCCTACCATGAGCACTGTCCTCTGAACACCTCCAACGTTAATCCCCTCGAAATTGCCTTGGAACACATCCCTACTCTTTTCCATGAATATCAAGCAATCCGTCCCATGCGTTACAGTATGTTGTCCCACTCCCAACCTTTAGCCACAGCCAAAACCTACAGTGCCACCCCCACCCCCTTTACACCCTCATGGTGCCTATAGCGCTCAAACCAACTGTGTCTTCTAACAATGGCTATTGACACAAGCCTGATATTGTTAAATGGCATTCGTCTGAATCACCGCGCTAATCTCTGTTTGTGTCGTATCGGCCTGAATATCCGCACACCTCCTCTGCTCCACTAGCAACGGCAGGTGAGACAGGATTCTTGAAAGAGAGAAGATTGGAAGGGAGGGAGTTCATGACGGAAAGAGAGTGAAGGACATTGGGGAAGGGATGGAGAGTCAAATAGAATATACAAATGGGAGAAAGAGAGGGAGACAGATGGAAAGTGTGGCAGTGGGATGGTGATATGTATGGGGGATGATACAGATAGACAGATGAACTGTACAGTGGCCAGATCGAATTAGGGGACACAGAGTTGAAAGCAAGGACAGAGTGATTTAAACCCAACTCCTGAGCTCAGGCCCCGGTACCCTTCACATCCCTGAGGATTAGGACTTGGGGCTGAATCGGTCTCTCTCCAGCTCAGCTTCCTCAATGCAAAGACAAACAACCACACCGTTCTCTCTGCTGCACGTGACTTTTGAATGCACAAATTTTAATGTTTACAAATTAAAGTGATCAATACAGGCAATGGGATGATGCCTTTTCTCATTGTCCCCTGAATTGTGAGAAGCAATGAAATGTGTTTCCGAAAACGCTTCTGGGATAAGCTTGGACAAACCAGCACTATCGTCAGTGTGTTACCATAGCGACAGGCAGCTTCAATGCTGAAACATTTAACTGAAATAAGAAAATCCCAGATGCATTGATTAATGCGTGAAATTGATTGACTAATGGATTTTGGTGCAGGGATATTTCAGCACATTCTTCAGCTGCTGTCTAAACTTAGTTTGGGTCACGGCATAAATAGCGGTGTTTGTGCTGCAACTGAGGAGCTGCAGCATGAAGCCCAATTCTCGCACAAAAGGATGTAGATAAACAGACTGATATCCAATATAATCCATCCGTTTCCATACAGAAAACACCATTAATATTGACCATAACGGGATGAAATTAGCCGAGATGACAAACAGTAAAACGATAGATTTTTTACGATTTCGCGTTTCTGTGTCAGAATGAGTGTCACCATTGGTGTGAGAACGGAGTCTACTGGGGGCTCTGCTGGTCACCAAAATGTGTCTGATGATGAACAAATTGAGCATCAGAATCAGGAGAAATGGTAGAGCTGGGGTTAGAATGTGGTGGAGGAGCTCGATTGTGGCCCAGTTATGGGAGAAATAAACAGTGTGTGTTGCATCACAAAACCAGGGAGTGTTGGACGGCCCATACCGAGTTGTAAGCATAAAATACCAGAAAATGTTCTTTAAACAGCTCAGCGCAGTCACTACTCCCAGAACCAAAGCCGAATTTTTCTTACTGCAATATTTACTTTTCAGCTTCGGGCAACAAATGGCCACAAACCGATCAAAAGCGAAAGTGACGGTGAACCAGACAGAACAGTCAGTGGCTGCATAAAGCAAGCCGGCGTGGATATTACACACAGGGATGTCCCTCAGAAAAGAAAACCGTTGTCAATAAACAATAGCAATGTGTCTCATTATCAGTTCGAGGATAATGACCAGTAGATCTGCCACTGCCATGGCACCAAGGTAACGTCTGACGCATGGAGACAATCCACAGTCTTTATAAAGCAGAACGTAGATCGTCACTACGTTAACTGTGAGCAAGAAAAACAAACAAATTGTACATTAGACTGGAGACAAAGTGACCAGTTTGACTGAGGACCCAGTGAGATTTTCAGATGTGTCACTGCATTCAGGGATTTATTCAAATAATTAGAACGGTAATAATAAATGGATGGCCTGAATTAATGAAAGAATTGTATCATAAAACGCAAGAAACCCTCACCCCGAAACAACACAGAGACACATCCAGAAGAACAGACGCTGTTTAGAACATTCACAGCACACTTGATCACTCGAGAGCAGACACAGTTCACTTATTTCCAGTTCCCAATACCGAGGGTGAAAACATTACTGTCCTGAACGATTACGTCCCAGCTTCTTGAAAACAAACGTGGTTTGGAAATTTCTGTCTTTTCTTGTAAATTGTGGTCGATCCTGGGTCGTGAAGACATGCAAATGCAGGAAAATGTATTCACCCTTTTAACTGCTTGAAGGGACATCAGAACAGTGTCTCCCGGCCCCGGGAAAGGGATCTCATCCCTCGGGATCTTATCCTTTTCCCAACTCACTGACGTCAGGCAGTTCACAAATAACATCAGGGGAAGAATATTCTGGGTAATTTCGGGTATGAAATGTTCCCGGGAATGTTGGGAACATAATTTTCAAGGAAATGTCGGGTACAAATTGTTCCAGGAAATGTGGAATATATTATTCCTGGCACAGTCAGTATAGAATGTTCCAGGCAATGTCGGCTACAGAATTTGATAGAGTCGTAAAGACCCACAACACAATGACCCTTCTGCCACTAACGTTGCTGAGACGCACTCAGGCTGACGCTGGGAATACTTCCCCCAAATCAACTGAACTGGCGCTTCGTTTGCAAAATGAATAAGACAAAGATAAAGCTCAGAAACGTAACGTAATCTTTAATTATCTAAGCAGATTACAACTCTTATTCAGCTACTTACCACCCCCCACTCCCCCCCCCCACCACCCCCATCGCTTATCCAGTTCTGTCTCGCACTCCCAGCAGTAAAATGTCCTGGTATTCAGTTTCCAATATTGCTGATCGTGTAGCTATGTCTTTCGGATGCCATTAAATCGTGTCCATTTACCTCAGTGTGTACAGTAATTTCCAAATCTGCTTTGAGAACAAAACACATTCAGGTATCGTGCCTTTCATTCAGCTTTTTAACCCATTATTCCCTGATCCATTGTAATCTGTATTCCACATATTGACCCTCTTCAGAAAAACTGTGATTCCTTTATTTTCACAAAATCAAACTTGATTGTTAATGATTCGTGAAGACCAAACACCATCCCTGGTTATGTTCAATCCCACAGGCAGGGCGGACTCACCAGTGGCCATGGCATTGTAGGATGCAGTCAGAAAATGTGTTCCCCTGGAATTCCCCAACATTGATTCCTGAACCTGGGAAATCTCATGGGAACAGGTCAGAGATGGACAAGAAAATCTGATGGTGGACATCCACTGTCCTCAACATCACCCCTCGGTTATAACTCAGATCCCCTCGATGTTAAAAAAAGAATTGGAGGAAGTACTGAGGGTGACAAGGACACAGAACTTACTCTGGGTTTGATCCTTCAATGTCCATCACCTAGAGGGTCTCCACAGCCCCAGGAATGACTGAGCAGGGCGAAGCCTCAGTCCATAGTAGCCAGACTGTGGGAAGTGACGGGGGAAACATGAAGACAGAATCATGAGCACTAACCCACGTGTCACAGATTGAGCTGTCCAGAAAAGTATCTGTAGAAGAAATCAGCACACAGTCCTGGTGGATGGAAAGACTCAGTCTCATTTTGAAGATACCGCCCTCTGTGTAATGTGGCACGACATCTTGTGAAGTAGGACATATGTCCAGTCGACCGAGCAAATGGAAACTGCGCATCCATGAGGCGCTGTGGTCTGTCAATTAGACCAGAAGACCATAAGACATAGGAGTGGAAGTAAGGCCATTCGGCCCATCGAGTCCACTCCGCCATTCAATCATGGCTGCTGGGCACTTCAACTCCACCTCCCCGCATTCTCCCCGTAGCCCTTAATTCCCCGAGACATTGATACTGCAGCATCAATGGCCTTCCTCCATCATAACATCAAAACTGGGTTGTTCATTGATTGTTCCAAAATGTTCCACACTATTCAAACTGCACCTATACTGAAGCGGGGTATTCAATCCGTCAAGAGTTTTAAACAGGAGCAGAATGAGGCCTTCCAGTCATTCGACGCTGTTACTCAACAATTGGAATAGATCTTTTAATCTCTCAAATCTGTTACACAGGAAATGGAAGGGAACATTCAACTTTTCAAAGTTGCTACACAGGAATACGGTGAGGACTGGTTACTGAGACAGGAGCAGGGATAAATTGTAGATAAATTAACTTTTTTATCAGTTTAACACAAATTAACTGCAGTGACACAATGACGAGTGCTGCGGCCACAACTATTTACAATCTATATCAATGATCAAGAGGAGTCGAAAACAATACAGATATTGAGTTTGCTGATGACTCTTAGTTAGGCAGGAAATTATATTGTCCAGACAAAGTGGAGGCGCTGCGACTGGACACAACCAGTAAAATCAATTGATTATTGTTTGGCAGCTGGAATGTAACATGATATCTCACCTCCCTTTTGATTTCTGGAAGATTGGAAGACAGTATGTTTCCGGAATGGAGTTAGTGACAAAGTGTGTGCTGGAGGGCCCACTCTCACGTATTAGACATCGGAAGTGCTGCTTTGTCTCCCTGATGGTCTGCTCTCTGATTTTCCCAGTGGCAACATTGCTCTCAGTAAACACGGGATATTTTGATATTGTTGGTTAGCAGTGAGAAATGGTGATGGGGAGGGTACATTGAAAAGTCTATCAAGGGGACCACCTTTATCCGAGATGTCATTCTATCTTTCTACTTAGAGACCTGAAGATGATGAGAGTGGCTGCCTGTTTCTGAATGAATTGTCTGTGGTTGAAGTGGGACAGTTCAGCGTGTCTTAATTAACATATTACACTGGTCATGTTCACACCACAACATTAATGGCGTGAGTTGTCTATCAATATCTCTGACTCACCCGTTTGACATGGGGACGCTGCTGAGCCATGTGCACAATCGGGAATCACGTTATACGCGAAAAACATCCGGCAATTCCATTTGAGGGAGAAAACATTGTATTCCTTTCATCCACACCTTTATCCTCCGTCAACGAATGGTGACATTCATAACGGCATACTAGGTGATGATGGATATATCACCCATTCATTCCTGGAAATTTCCTGTTCATAGGAGCTGAATGAAACTGAACCTAACAACCAGTTGCAACACCATCCTCCTCCTTGTGTGAAGCTGCAGATCGTGTTGAAGGAGGTGATGACGATTTGTGAAAAGCTCCTCGTTCTATGAGGGTCACCTTACACTCTGCCCCAGGGCTAAGTCTTGCTTGGGAAGCTGTTCCTGAAAAACATGGCATAGATACAGGAGATCCCTATCCCCACACAAACACTCATTCTGTGGTTTCAGAGATTCCCTCTCTGCAGCCTCTGTTCCATTTGTTGTTCATTGTGCAGAACCAGATGCTGTAAATGCCAAGGTACGGGGAGCGGGGGCACTCATGAGCCTCCCGGCTCTCGTGCAGCTAGACAGGAGGCGAGCGTTTATTCATCCGAGAGTTTTTTTATGGAATAAAGAGGAGGCCATTCAGCCTCTAATACCTAGCATACAGGATTATAGATAAGACGTTCACTCTCTTGATGTGGGCAGAATTGTGGACATGATCTTTATGGAATTCAGTAAGGCGTTCGACAAGGTTTTCCAAGGGATACTGTTTAGCAAGGTTGGCCTCTTGGAAAACAGGGAGAACGAGCCATTCGAATGCAAAACTATCCTGATGGTAGAACACAGAGTGTGGGGATGGAGGGTTGCCTTTCAGACTGAGACCTGTGACCAGTGGAGTGTCACAAGAATCGGTGCTGTGACCACTACCTTTTGTCATTTATATAAATAACTTGAATGTGAATATAAGACGTATATTAACTAAGATTGCAGATGACAGCAAAATTGGAGGTGTAGTGAACAGCGAAACAGGTTACCTCAGAGTACAAGGGGATCATTACCTAATGGGTCAATAGGCTGAGGAGTGGCAGTGGAATTTAATTTCGATAAATATGAGGTGCTGCGTTTTGGAAAAAAAAACACATCTTAGCAGGACTTATACAATTAATGTAAAGGTCCTAGAGATTGTTACTGAGCCAAAAGACCTTGAAGAGCAGGTTCATATTTCCTTGAAAGTTGAGTCTCAGTTCGATCGAACAGTGAAGAATGCACTTGGTATGCTTTCCTTATTGATCATGATTTGACTGAAGGAATTTGCAGTCATGTCGTGACAGTACAGAGCATTGGGTTAGGGCACTTTTTGGAATATTGCGTGTAGTTCTGGTCTCCTTCATATCATAGCATGGTGTGAAACGCGGAAGGGTTCAGAAAAGATTTACAAGTATGTTGCTAGGCTTGACGGATTTGAGTGAAAGGGAGAATCTGAATATGCTGGACTGTTTCCCTGGAGAGTCGGAGGCTGAGGGCTGTGCTAATAGAGGCGTATAAAATCTTGAGGGTCATGGAGAGAATAAATAGTGACGGTCTTGTCCTTTGTGAGATGTAGCCCAGAGCGAGAGGGCATAGATTTAGGGTGAGAGGGTAAGGATTTAAAATGGACTGTTTTTTGTACATATGCAATGATTTGCCAGAGGAAGTAGTGAAAATTGGTGCAATTGCTGTGTTTAAAAGATACCTGGATAGGTGTATGAATAGCTCGGGTTTGGAGGGCTACATGCCAAATGCTGGCAAATGGGAAAAGTTTAGGTTCGGTTATCTGGTCGGCATTGACTAGTTAGACCGATGGTGTATTTCCGTGCTGTACATCATTAAGACTCTGAAGCCTGTTAGACTTTCGGCTTCCCAAACCCGCCACACAAATTACAGCGTGTCAGACTGTTTGCTCACTTATCTCCAGTAGGAAAGAACACATATACATTGTTCAGATTTTAAGGACTTTTTACATAAACAGGATAACATTTTTCAGTCAATCAAAGCAGTCCGTAATGTGAATAGGGCATTCCGTTTTACAATTCCATTCAACAGGAGCAGAAGGAGAGCACTCAGCAATTATGCAGGAAGAGCTTTTTTCTGCAAATCTGGTACACAGATACAGGAGGCAGTCATTCCACTGCTCAAGACTAGTGGACAGGGTTGGAGGCAGGCATGCAACTACTTGAGACTGGGACACAGAAAAATCTGGCATCAGTCAGTCATTCAACTGCTCGAAAAAGGACACAGGAACAGGACACAGTCGCTGAACTGCTCGAGACTAGGACAGAGGAAGAGAAGGCAAACATTTAACTGCTAGAGACTGGGATAACGCAACACGATTCAAACATTCAACTGCCAGAGATTGGGGGAGAGGGAAATCTGCAGGTTAGTGAGCCTAAAGGATCCTGTTAACCAGGATCAGGAGGGCGGGCTCACTCCGTACAAGTAGGGGACAGTGGGAGAGAAGGGGATATGGCTTGTTACGAGCAGTAATATATGAATACATTGCAGGAGTGAGTCATTTCCGTCGTGCTCCAAAAATAAACTCGATCGTTGCTGATCTGATTATGAATCCTCATTACATTTTACAAGTGATTCTGCTCTCGGCAGCCTATGCCGCAAGTGTTGTTTATGTTGTAGATCCAGATGCAGTAACTAAAGTTAATTTGATTCATCGAGAGTGGGTCACCAAAACGTTTGGTGTTCTTGATTGTCCGCAGCAGTTTAACATGCATCTCCCAGGAAACCATCCTAAGTATTTCTACTAGCTTTCCAAAACCACAATTATGGCAGACGCCACTCATCTACATGAGAAACCCAGGTATGATTCAATAACAGTTGAGGTCATTGCTCATGTTACGAAGCACATGCTTTGCAGGCAGTGACTATGACAGGCGTTCAATGGATAGGCACAGAACAAGTTGCAAATACGCATCTCAACGCTGCTGAAACACCACACTCCCTCATGAAGCACAGGGTATGACACCAGGAAGTGAAAAGGCCCAAACTATACTTTTAAATTTTTTTTTATTAAGCCTCGTAATGGGAGAAACTGATGCTGTCGAGTCAGCAACACAAAAATTCAGAGAAAAATACTGGACAGTTATTTACATCAAAAATCCGCAATTACACTTGGACGTATGATAATCACTTTAAATACCAACAAATTGTTTGTCCAACAGCAGGACGTGTGGGACCATCAAGCAGAAGTCTCTCGGGAATGTGTGCAGAAGAATTAAAAACTCACCTCTCCCTCCGTGGCTTGCCATTGTTGTTCCGGATGCAGAAAGCGTGGAAGCGTCGACCAGGAGGCGATCGGGAAGGTGAAGAAAAAATTTAAAAAGTCACCTCTAATGTCGGGTTCCGCCCTTTTACTTTCAGAAACAGAAAGTGCGGGAGTATCGAACAGGAGGCTGTCGGAGAGTTCACGACCTTACATTTTTGTGTTTTTATTCACTGAAACATTACTTGGGTATTGTCTCCTACCCATCCGCCTCTCCAGTCACAAACAAAACTGAGCGTTGTTTGGTAAAATGTTTTCTTTCGTGTATCATTATTTACAGTGGTCTCGTGAGAGTGCAAAATAGTGTGAATCGCAGTTCGGGAAGTTGGATGTCCCTACTACAGTATGTCGAAGTTACGGTTCACCTCTAATGCCCCTGTTCACTTCATTTGTGGAAAATGTGCCGTATTCAGCTCCTCGAGAACCGTGGTAGGGAACTGGAGGCGGAGCTGAATGAACTTGGTATCATTCGGGAGGCTGGATGTCATGTTGACAGGAGTTTACGGGAGGACGTTACTCCTTAGCCACGTGAACAAGGTGCGATGCCGTCAGGAGTAGGAAAGGGAACTGGTAGTTACTGCAGGAACTCTTGTTCTGTTTCCCCTCAGCAACAATTATACCGTTTTGGATACTGTTGGGTGGTCAGCTTACCCGGGATATGCAATGGAGCAGAGGACCCTTGCGCAGCGTCTGTCCCAGTTTCTCAGAAGGGAAGGGAGAAGAAGAGCAGAGCTTTATCATTAGATACTCCACAGTTGGGGGAAAGATAGGAGGCTTTATGGGAAACAGAGACAATAATGATTGGTGTATTGCCTCCCAGGTGCCAGTGTTCATGAGGTCGCTGATCGTGTTTTTGTGATCCGTGAAGCGGAGGCGAAGCAGCACCAAGTCGTGTTCCACATAGCCGCTGACAATATAGGTAGGGAGAAAAATGGGGACAGAAAGCAGAAATTCTGGGAGTTTGAGTGGCCGCTTAGCGTTATAACAGAGTTGTTATCTTTGAATTGTTGCTCATGCCACGAGCTAGTAATGCGAGGAACTGGGAGAGTGGAGCTGAACACGTGGTTACAGCGATGATGCAGGAGGGAGAGATTTGTGTTCTGGGATAATAGGAGCTCTCTGTGCAGAAGGTGTGCCCTCTACAAACTGAATGGTCTTTACCTGAACCAGAGGGTTACCAATATGCTGGGTGCAACATTTACTAATACTCTTTGGGGGGCGGAGGCTGATAAACAAATGCGGCAGGGGAATGAGAACCTAAATTGTATTTCTAGTGTTCGGCGGTACACGGTAGTCAGGTCATGGATAGGTTTTCAAGTTTATGGAAGGGCACCGGCAATCTGGGTTTTATTTGAAATGCATGTACTTCAAATCTCGTAACATCCGGAAGAATGTGTGTGAACTTGCAGCATGGGTAACGACCTGGGATTTCGATGTTGTGGAAACTTCAGAGACATGGCTCGACGAGCGACAGGAATGGTTGTTGCAGCTTCCGGAATTTATATGTTTCAGCAAGAACATAGATGATGGTAAAAGAGGAGGATGTATGGCATTCATAATCACGGGTACTGTTACAACAGCTGGAAAACATTTGAGGACTGATCCACTGAGGTAATTTGAGCTGTGGTTAGAAACAGGAAAGGACAGGTCAGCCTGTTGCGAGTTTTATACACACCTCCGAACTGTTCCAGGGATGTAGCGGAAAGCACAGCAAAGATGATTCTCAATAGGAGCGAGAATAATAGGACAGATGTTATAGGACTTTAACATCTCTAATATTGACTGGGAACACTTTTATTAAAGTAGTTTGCGTTGGCCAATTTTGGTTCAACGCGTACAGTACGTAGACTGGCCAACAAAGGGAGTTGCTATATAGGATTTGATACTGGCCCGCTGTTAGATTTGGCGGTAGATGAGGAGTTGGCGAAAGTGACTATAATTCGGTTATGTTTGCTTCAGTAACGCGCAGGGATAGGTATAAAGCACAGGTAACGAGGTATAATTGGGGGAAATGAATTATGGTGTGATTAGGCAAGATTTAGAGTAGATCGGAAGCGTGATGGTTATGCAGTGGATGGGCAGATTTGAAATGTAGAAATTATTTAAGGAAGAGTACTGTGGGCCCTTGATAAGTATGCACCTGTCAGGCACGGAGGTAGTTGTCGAGACAGTGTGAAATGGTTCACTAAAGATGCTGAACCTCTTGTCAAGAGGAAGAATAAGGCTTATGTGAAGATGAGGTATGCAGGCTCAGTTAAGGCATATGCGAGTTATGCGTTAGCCAGAAAATAACTAAACAGATGGCTAAGAAGAGCCAGGAGGGACATGAAAGGATTTAGTAGATAGAATGAAGGAAAATCCCAAGGCCTTTTATCGGTATATCGGGAAGAAAAGAATGATGAAGCTTAAGACCAATCAATTTAGAAGTGGAGAGTTGAATGTGGAATCTAAGGACATCAGGAATGCGCTTAGTGAATACCTTTCATCAGTGTTCATATTGGAAAAGGGCAATATCAGTGAAATAGGAAGATGCAGACTACAAGACGAGATGGGATTCAGGTTGACAAAGAGGATGTTTCAGCGATTTTGGAAGTTCTGAAAATGTGTAAGACCCATGTGCCAGATGGGACTTATTCTCGGATTCTCTGCCAAGCAGTGGGCATTTTTTCTCCGCCCTAATTGCACTCGACTGCGAGACCATACGTCAAGACAATGGCGAGCTCAACCTATTGTTGCAGGTCTGAAGTCAGACTAAGTGCAAAACTCGGCAATCACGTTGTTATTTATCAAAGGATATCAGTGAGTGATAAAAGAAACCTGACTGGATTATTGTCGTCATTATCAAAAATTCTTTTCATTCCAATTTTTGTCAATCGAACTGATGTTCTATCATCGACAGTGATAGAATTTGAAACAATACATTTAGAGTGATAGAATTTGAAACAATACATTTAGAGTCATAATTTTTGCCTTTGAATTACACATCCAGTAACATAATTACTTTCGTACATAATCCTGTTTGTGAACTAACTGTTGAGGCAAGATCAAGCTTCAGTTTAAAAAACACTGTGTAATTGGAAGTGTGGCCAGAAGAGAACAGGAGCCATAAAATCTAAAGTTCATGAAGGGGTAGATGGTGACTAATTCAGCAACGAAATGAGACAAACCAGGGGACTAGGGATATTGTATAGTTGGGTGTGGGCACGTAGGATGATAAAGAGAATTCCAGAGATATAAAACAGCTCAGTGCAAAATGGATTCCTTACATGTTTTTATGAGCAAGGAATTTGAAATGCATTGAAAGGAAGTGGAGTTTGTGACTGAAGCTGAAGACTACAGTTTATGTATTTGCGAATTATAAACATTCAAAATAACAATAACGTTTTCCATCGATTATAGAATTGACAGAGATATATTTTGCAGTAACACCAACAATAACGGGGATAGGATAACAACCGTCTGAATAATCATCCGTACAGCTTCTATCTGCACTGCTATTTATGTCCATTCCACAGAAAGATAATAAACACCCAAGGAGAAACGCTGTCCATTGTTGTGAAATGTCAGTTCTATTGTTCTCAGATTCTGATCCATTGTTGGTTCATTCCAGTCTAATGTTCTTGGGTTCTGATCCATTTTTGGAACATTCCAGTTTAATACTCTCAACTTCTGATCCATTGTTGGAACATTCCAGTTTCATGTTCTCAGACTATCTTCCAGTCCCTCTCTCTGTCGCTGCTGAACTCAATCGTGTTGAGAATGACGCTGCCACTGATACGATGGCTTAACAGGTTGAACGAGGTTCCTTGTTAATAAAAGAGGAAAACCTCAAGTGCGACAGATAGGATTCATGGAGACTGTCATCAATCACAATAACTGAACGAACAGTTCTTATTAACTCCTTTCACGCCAACCTTTATAACTCACAGTACTACTTAGTCGAGGTGGGATGTTGACATACCTGAGTATTGGGCTAATGACGCAGCTCCAATCGCAAACTTAGAGGTGACAGAGAGAGATAATACTTCATCTTCACGAGCCGAATTATTCGACTGTATTTTGGCAGAGTAGGAAGTGCTGGTCTCGCAAGTCCGTCTGCATCAGTTCACCAAAACCGCTTCATCATTTTTTTAATTGATACGCAACTTCAAAATTTATGTTACTACCACTAACAGGCTGGATTTGACTTAGGCCTTTCTTGAGAGCCTGCTCCTGTGGCGTAGGCGTTGTGGGCGTGGTCTATTCGATCTGGGCATTATGGCCCCGTACGGGTACTGTGGAGTGCTGGTCTGTTTCGGTGGAGCTTTTGTCAAGCTCTCACAGAATCAGTATTTATCGTCTCACCTTTGGCCACTTATTGCTGCGGTCTCAGCAAGGTTGGAAAGCAATAAATCTCTCCCAGCTGCTTTATTCTCTCTCTGTGATTTCTCTCAAAATTGTCTTTTGACGTACTTTCCTCCTGGATTGGAGAACTGCATGTGAGACAATCTATTTTCTGAATTTGATTTGTGACAAAAGTGTTTTTGTAGTACGTTGCCACATTACAGCAGCAAGTCTTCAGAAGTTAAATAGCATAATATACTGTTAAGTTTTCTAATTAAATTAGGTTATTCCAGGTTTTCTTACCTTTGCCTTATTTGATCCATACTGATAGCTCATTATTGCTTAATTTCGAATACTTTGATGAAGCAAATTTTACTTGAAACAGAGCAGCACAGTGGCACAGGAGTTAGCACTGCTGCCTGACAGCGTCAGTGACACTGGTTCAATTCCCGCCTCAGGCGACTGAATGTGTGGAGTTTGCACAATCTACCCGTGTCTGTGTGGGTTTCCTCCTGGAGTCCAAAAATGTGCAGGTTAGGTGAATTGGCCGTGCTAAATTGCCCGTAAAGTTAGTTGAAGGCGAATGGGTCTGGGTGGGCCGCGGGTCGGTGTGGACTTGTTGGGCTGAAGGGCCTGTTTCCACACTGTAAGTAATCGAAGAACATCGCGGGTTTACCTTTTTATAATGAGAAAACGTTCGAGTTGAGGTTGCCGTCTCCATGTATTTTGTGGAAGTCAGCCTGGCACATAACAAAACGAATAGATATTCACGTTTTAATGGGATAATTACTGAATGGACAACATGTCGCTGAAATACAGGGTTTGACAGCGGAATGGGCCGAGGTGGAGGAGTGATAGTTATATCAGGAGTTACGTCGGATACACAATTAACTTCACAGATCCAGCCAAGACACTTATATGCTCAGCTTGGAGCACTCTGCAGACTCGGCTCAGTACAACCCAACACTCTGTCCAGAATGGAACTTCCTGTCGGGATCACAAACCCCCGCGATATCTGTCCAACATGGAGAGAAGAACAGACCACACCAGTGCATTGAATTATATGGCTGGACGAAATAGTCTGTCTTTAGATTGCGGTCTTTAGATTGGTCCCCGTGCCGTGTGGAGAATGGGTCCCGTGCAGCCAGGAGACTTGGCGCAGTGTGGTCTGGAGTCAAGACACATCGCAGTCTGCACAGATGGCCCAGCACGATTTGGTGAATGGGCCTGCTGTTGCCTGGAAACTGGCCCCGGCACAGTCTGCAGACTGAGGTCGGCGCCGTCTGGTGACAGGGTCCAATGCTATCTGGAGACTAGGCCAGTTGCTGCCTGGATACTAGGCCCGATATGGTCTGGAGACTGGGCCGAGTGTGATCTGGAGATGAGGCCCGATGCCGTGTGGAGATGTCGTGTATGCCTGACATGTCTGAATCCTAGGACCAGCACAGTCTTGAGACTAGGCCTGGTATGGATCGGAGCTTCAGCTGGATGAGGTGTTTAGACTAGGCCTGGTGCTGTCTAGAGTTGGGGCCCAGTGTGGTCTGGAGATTGTCCTCAGTGAGGTCTGGAGAATTGGCTCAGCACAGTCAAGATACTGGGCCGAGTGTGGTCTGGAGACTGGTCCCCGTGCGGTACTAAAACTGAGAAAGTGCAGTCTGGTGACTGGGCCAGTGTGGTATGGAGACTTGCACAGTGCAGTCTAGAGTCTGCGCCCAGCACAGTCGGGAGTTTGCGTCTAACATGGGTCGGAGTTTGGCGCTGATGTGGTCTGGAGACTAGATCCTTCAATGGTATCTTAAACGTCCAAACACGTGACTCATTTGCATCAAGCTGCCTCGATGTTAAAAGGATAAACAGGGCGGAATACTCGATACCACCATCGGTATCAGAAAAGGAAATTGGAAACAGCGTTCTTCTGCAGAGACATACATCAGAACATCTGAGAGTTTCTGACAAGATTTACAGACCTCTCCCACACACTGCACCAAACGTCAGGAAAGGAGTAGGCCATTCAACACGTTGAGCCGCCGTAATCCAGCTCATCAGCGAACATCTCCTCAACGCTCCTCTCCAACATTGTTTACACTATGTACAAGTTGATTAATCGTCGGGAAATATAAAATGTGAATTGCAATACTCCATTCGATTTATCCATTTTGCTCCCCCATTCAATATGCAGGCTGTTCTCATAAAAAAAGGACGTTTATTAAATACAATTTTATTGTAACGCAATGCGTGAATTGCGAACCTTTCTTTTATAAAGCGAGCTCCCATTCACTGTTACACAAATCCATGCCGGGCACCAGCACCACCGCAAAACCCAAGCTCAGGATCATCCATCTCCAATATGTACACACAGTGTGTTCAGCTAAAACAAGAATGCTATCAGCTCTTCCAGCCTTGAGACTGAGCCTGAAACTGCAAAATGTAGTCTACATTTAGAAGGTACATTATTTCAAAGCAGGTGGAGAATCTTTGGAATAACTGGAATTTTGCTTTGGCTTCACGTGGGCAGTCGTCCCACGCACTTTCTAGTGCAGTTTCGTGAAAACTACAGTACTGGAGGCAGTGATTGTCGTGTTAAAGGGTTATATTTACTGTAGTGTTACATTACAATATAATGTTTAAAGATTTTCTTAGACTGTCTATTGTGTATTCGACTTCCTTTAATTTTTGGATTTTACTCATATTTTTGACTGCTCACCATGTAGCTTGTTTTTTTTTCCCCATCGACCCGTGTGTTTATGTGCACTGTTTTCTACACACTGTTTTCACAGAAACGCAGCTAACGCGTTATTGGAGAATTACTTGTAATGTGGTTGATCCTCTAACGCCACAGAATTCTCTTGCTGTCTTCTTAAACCTTTCGATTCTATAAATCCTTAAATTTATTGCGTGCTTCACTTCGACAGCTTACATTGCAGAGATTTGCCCAGGTTATCCAATCTCTGAGTGCAGACATTTATGCTCATCTCAATGCAGAACAGCCTGCCTGTATCTAATATTGGGGGAGCCTGTTTTAGACATCCCAGCTAGGGGATTTATCATACCTGCGTCGAATATGTCTCGCCCTGTCAGAGTTTTGTATATTCCACTTAGAAGCCCACTCATTATCCTGGCCCAGTCGACCCACACTCTGCACACAAAACAAGCCTGTGATCCCAGTGATCAGTCTGGTCATCCTTTGGTGCACTTCTCGATGTCATTTTCCCCTTTATTAGGTAAGGAGATCAAAACTACACACAATGCTGCACTCTGTTCGAGATGAGGTGAAGTAACACATCCTTAGTCCTGTACTCATGCCCCCCTTATATGAATATCAACACATCCTTTAGCATCCTAACTGCGTTGTGTTTCTGCAACACTTCTTTAGTGACAGGTGTACAAGGATATCCAGTCCCTTTTCAGTGTTGCAGCTCGGCACTTCGTGGATCTACCGACACTGGTCAGGATGACAATGCCATTCTCAATATTGACTTCTGCCTTCAGAACTCACTTCCCTGCATGGATCTAGGTGGTCTGTGCCTAAGCAAAGAAATAAAGAAACTTAAATCCCTTTAATGATCAGCATTTTGCAATCCATCCATGTTCAAATGATAGGCACCGAGGTGCATATCGTCACATCTATCCACATTGCGCTTTATCTGCCAGGCATTTGCCCAATTATTCCACTTGTCTCAATCGCTTGGAGCTTCTTTACATCCTTCTCACCCTCTCACAATCCAACATCATCTAACCCTTCAGCTGACTTGGAAATGTTGCGTTTTTTTCCCTCAACGAAACAATTGCTGTGCATTTGGAATAGGTGGAGCCCGAGCCACAATTCCTCTGACACCCCACGAAAATTTATCCCCGAAAAAGGATTCTTTTATTCCAGTGCTTCCAGTTCAAAGGCTCCTGTACTTGAGCTTGTCCGCTCTGAACACTTCATTTCTTCTGATTCTCCTGTCACCACTCTTCTGTTTTTTTTTACTAACAGACCTTGGAGCTTGGACAGCATAGGCAGTGGCGAGAGGCCAACGTGTGGACTTCGACTGGTGTCAGGGTATGGCTCTCGATGTTGATCGGGTCCGCTGTAGACGGCAATGAAGTTGTTGTGGAAGGATGAAGCGCAGGCGTTTTCGATAGTAAGATATTGGCTCAGGACACATGGACTCTCTTCAAGCTGTTTCTTCTTTTTGCTGCATTTTCATCAATTTTTCTAAATGGTGCCATTTTGTGGCGACAAGCGACAGCTCGTTAGTGTATTGTGTTATATGCATCCTGTGAAATACGTCTCAAAATAAAGTAAAAATCAACATCAAAGACTTCCACTCATCTCTTCTGCCAACTTTCCCATTCGAGACCATGCCCCTTTCTCAGCCACAATTCCATAAGATCTGATGTGGCACACTGGGGTTTGGACTTTAACAAATATATTGGCGAAAACCCAAATAAATTGGAAACATTGCTTCTACATAATGCATCTACCGGACAGTTACTCAACCATAATAACTATTTCATAATATTATGATGACCTTTTTTTCCAATAATTTTCCCAAAACCATGCATTTGCTAGTTTTATTCTCTTCCATTTTTCTCACCAGGCGTAGGTTTCCTAGTCTTGCTGGGAATATCTTTTTTTTAATGATTTATTTGCTGTGAAGAGAGAACTGAAGTGCTTCGTCCATAGTTCTGCCATCTCCCTGCTCAAAATTCTCCATTGTCTCGTTTCAGACTGTGAGAAAGCTACAGTTATTTCCTCTTATCTTTCCCATTGACATATGTTTAGAAGTTATGCCAATTCACTCAGAAAAAAATATTAACATGCTTTTTTTCAGAAATCCAACAAGTCCTAACTTAACCTGGTGAATGATTGACCTTCTAAAAACATAACATCACAGAAGCAAAAATTCTGCATTTTCAGAAATACAGCACGTTCTACCTGAGTCGCACATTCCTGCATCAGGACCATAGCCGTGAGTGTTCTGAAACATCAAATGCTTGCCCAAGTACCTTTTAACAGTTATGAGGTTTGTTTGACAACTAAACTTTCAGGAAGAACATTCCAGACCGCAACACACTCTGACTGAAAAGCAATCCTTTAATATTCCCCAAACCTCAAAACCTTCGCTTTAAATAGGTGATACTTTGTTCTTGGCCCTTTGACTAAAATAAACATCCGCTGTCTAACCTCCCTGTCCATGTCCCTCGTAATCGTATTCTTCTAAATTAAACCACCTTCATCCTTCTCTGCTCCAACGTAAAGAATTCGACTTTATACAGCTTCTCTTCATTGTTGATATGTTCCATTCCAGAGAACAATATCGTAAATCTCCGCTGCACCCCCTCCATTGCAATGACATTCTTCATTTAATATGGCACCCAGTAATGCTAAGAATATTGCATCTTGGCCAATTAAACTACTGCATAACTCTTGTAATCTCTGTCTCGACGAATAAAGAACATGTCTATGGTCCCCTTTGAACCCTTAACTCGGTAACGTCGCATTCAGATATCCTGGTAAAAGCACCCTCTGACCTTCGTAGTGTGCTACCATTCATTGAATAATCCCCTGTCTGTTTTTTTTCCATCACCTCATATTTATCAGGGTTACATTGCACCTGCCATTAATCTGTCCATCAGACTATTATATATGTATCTTTCTCTAATACAACAGCTTCCCCCTCACTTCCAACCACCTGCCAATCTTTTTTGTCAAACACAAGCTTACTTATCCGCTCACACTCTAGCCCCCTCCACATTCATATCAACATCATGCATGAATACTACAAATAATAAGGGGCATGGCACGATCTCTGTGGTACACCAGGTGATACTAGCCTCCAGTCGCACAAACTGCATTCTACTTCTACGCTCCATCTCCTGCGATTAAGACAATGCTGTATGTAACTTGCCAAGATACCCTTGATGCCATGAGATTTTACTATCTTCATCAATTTCCCATGTGGGGCTTTGTCAATGACCTTGCTGAAAACCTTTTAATTGACCACCCTGAAAAAAAAAACAACAAACTCATTAGCCATGAATTCCATCTGAAAAAGTCATGCTGACCATCCCTGATCAAATCTTGTCTCTCTCAATGGAGATGAAGCTTCTCACTCCTGATTTGTTGGCAGAATACTGATCTGATACTGACGTGTCTATAGTTCCCTGGCTGATCTCCAACACCCTTTCTGTAAATTTGGAACACATTATCTGTTCTCAAGTCCTTTGACACCTCCTCTCTGGACAGATTCTACCGAGAAATTTGGGTCAAGGCCTTTCCTCCCTTGTCTCGAACAGCACCCTGCAATACAACTCATCCAGACCTGGGGATGTGTCCAATTTTTTTTAACCAGCCAAAACATCCAATTGCTATTCACATCTCACATTAATCTGCTCAAGAGATTATCATCTTCAAGTCAATCTTCTCCAATTCTGTATTTGAATCCTCCTTCTCCCAAGTTTGAAGCTCTCATGTAACAATCTATCAATGTTCACCAGCTCCATACGCAGATGGCCCCCTTGGTTTCGAAAGGGCCCTCATTATTCGCTGGCTATTCTGTTTTGCTTGATGCATGTGCAGGATATCTTGGGATTCTCCCTAAGCTTGCATGCGAGCACTTCTCCATGCCTTCTGTGTGAATTTAGTAAGTGTCACTGCAAGCAAATCTCATGCTTTGAATCAGTGGAGAACACAGACTGAATTTCCACATCAAATAATCTAGTCTCTATGAAGACAGACATACAATTAAGTCTTATTTTCTCCGTAATTTCCCTGTTCTCTGCAAGAAATTATCCTGATATGCACCATTCCACATGTGACCTTGACATCACTTTCGTTTCAAGTATGGATAGAAGCGTTTTGTAATCGTTATGTTTCCTGTCAGTTTGCATTCTTGTTCTTTTTTGTTTTCCTTCTCAGTTCATTGGTCCTACTTTACTGGGTCTTAACTTTCTCTGAATCCGTGACTTGTCATCAGATCGAGCATTTTTCTGAGCCGCTTCCTTTGATCTAGCGCAATATTTGACTTCATTATGTACCATGGATCCCCTCCTCTTTTGCGCTTTGCACTATATATATATAAATATCTCTCTCTATGTTTGTGTTTGTATGTATATCTATATATGTTTG
Organism: Chiloscyllium punctatum; assembly: GCF_047496795.1. NCBI lineage: Eukaryota > Metazoa > Chordata > Chondrichthyes > Orectolobiformes > Hemiscylliidae > Chiloscyllium > Chiloscyllium punctatum. Next base: position 75,612,456 of record NC_092773.1, on the reverse strand, counting down.
TGTGTGTGTGCATTTACATTGTCCATGTTATAGTGTTTATTTAAATAACAGCCATTACTTGTCTTTTATAAATGGTTTTCATGCTTTTGTTTCAATTCACTGAAGCCAAGTTGCCCCTTACGCCTTCATGCCTTGCGTAACTCAGGGCCATGCCATAATTTCAAATAAAACATGCTTTGTGTTCGGATGTCATAGAAAAGTCAATATATTAAGGTCAGTATTTCCCAAACTTCCTTTACAGCCATGTTTTCAGTTAGTTCTTGCTTACTGTTCTGCGGGATCTTCGTGAGCTCCCTTTTAGATTAGTGCATACACATTTAGACTCCTGAGTGAAGAAAGGATATTGTTAAAATGGAAGTAAATCAGAAATGGTACCCTCAACAGATCCCTTCAATTAACGCGTTAACTTGTGAAGAAAGGATGATCAGTTCGATCCAATTCCCATTGGAGATTACACGAATTAAAAATGATCTTCTTTTTACATGGAACACCGGAAGGATTCAACAACACAATCAAATTTCACAGCAAATGCAGGAATCCATTCCACTCCTTCAGCCTATTAAGGAGGAAAAGCTGAAGGATTTTCAGGCCTTCGACACTGTTACAACGCAACAGGACTAGGATAAATCCATTCAGTCTCCTCAATTATGCACACAGAAACTGGAAGAGAATTGTACCCTGGAAGAAGAGAAGTTCATGAAGCCCATTGAGCCTGTGGTACAGGAATTGGAGAAGTAGACAAAAATATTTGAGACATCTTTATGGAAAGTTAGGTGGTAATGTAGCTACTTATCAGTTATATGGCAACAGTAGAATATCAATCACTCCCTAGATCCCATTTCATGGATGCAGGACGTGACTGTTCAGTGTCCCCAGCCAGGTATGGAAGAATTTGAGGAGCCCCTTCATCCCCTCAAACTGTTATATAGCAACAGGAGGATTCCACAAGCCCTCAAGTCTCTGACACATCATCAGGAGGAGGAAAAGCAGAACTTGTTTCCAGTTCTCAGGACATGCTGGCCACCGAGTTTGTAATATAGGAACACAGTGAATGTTCAGCACATTGCCTGTGTAAATCAGGATCAGAATGAGTCCATTCAGCCACTCATGCCTCTTACACAGCAATCGGAGCAGATCATTTAAAGCCTTTCTGTTACACAGGAACACAGAAAAGGGGACACGGAGTTTATGGACAGACATGGATCTTAGTGAATAAAAAGTAGTGAGCAACCTGTTAGCATTAAAGGCAAGTTGTTAGAATCCGTTATTATTTCATTCATTACGGGCGACTTGCAAACTGAAACCACAGTCCATCACAGTTAGCATAGATTACGAAGATTCTATTAATTTGAATTATTTAAAGATGTGACAAGCAAATTAGAGAATGGGGATCCTGGTGATATAAAGTACTCAGACTTCTTGAAAGCATTGCATCCAGTGCTGCATAAAATATTAAGTTGCAAAATAACAGCATATGGATTTTCGGAGGAATTCATTAGCTTCGATAGAGGATTGATGAAGCAGCATAATGTAGGCAGATGGCACAAATGGGTTGCGCTATGGCTGGCAACGTTTGTAGAAAGACGTTTGGACCAAATGCCCTGACTACTTGCCATCTATTGTATTAATTCAATGACGGGATAGAAAACATTAATCCACTTTTTACATGGAACTGAAACAGGTGGAAAAGTAGCCAGATGCAATGGAGATGTCAAAACCTCCCAAATGGACATGAATAATTTAAAGTAATGTGCCAAAATTTGACAGATAAAATTAAATGTGAATAAATGTGGGGTCATCTATTTGCATTAGAAGAATCGAAAGGCAACTTGTTAAGTCAATGGCGAGAAATGTATTGGTGTTTACGTGCAGATGGACCTGGTATCCTCGTGCATAACACAGAAAACTGGCATGAAGGTGCAGAAGGTAATGAGAAAGTCACGTGGCACATCAACATTGATTGGTAAAAAGAAAAATTGTTGCAGAACTGAAAGGCATCAGTGAGATTGTGACTAGACAGTGACTATGTAAAGTTTTGTAGCCCTGACTGCCGGAGGAATGCAGTTCATTGGGGACTGTTCAGAAAAAGTTCACGAGACAAATTCCGGAGATGAGAAGCTTATCTTATGAAGACAGATTATGCAGTTAAGGCCAATATTCTCTCGAGCCTCGAAGAGTGAGAGATCTCATTGAGATATGTAATATGCTAAAGGTGACTTGAATGAAGATGTGGAGTGGATATTTCCTCATGTGGCGTTTTCAAATAAGGCAGAAAAGACTTAAAACAGGAGTGATGATAACATACTTCGCTCAATGGATTGTGAAGCTGTGTAACTGACAGTCACAGGGTGGGGAATGCTGAGAAATTGCGTTAATGGTGGTTGATGGAGAACGAGCAGGAAAGTGGAAACCAGGCTGAGATGACAACAGCCATGATTGTATTACATGGCGGCTTAGGCTCGAGGGGCTGAATTGCCGACTGATGCTCCTCGTTCTTATTCAGCCCTTCGAATGTGTTACCGAGGAATGGGGGAGGACTATTTATTTAATAGGAAGCAGGCACCCGGGATAAATCAGTCTTATGCAGTTTGACAGAATGTAACAAGTGGAGCCAAATAGTCACCAGTGCTGGGTCCTCAGCTATTTACAAACTGAGCGATACGGTGAAGTGGAACCAAAACATACTGGAGACATTTAAGGCGATGACATTAAGATGAGCAGGAAATTAAATTGTGAAGAGGTGGAGAATTTGGAAATAGTCATAAACAAGTAAAGTCAATCGACAGTAGTTCAGCAGATTGAACATAGCGTGACATTCACTGGGTCCGCTTTTTCAGGAAGACTAGAAGGCACAATTGCACTGAAATGGAGATCGCTTACTGAACTTAGTGAGACAGTGTGTATTGGAGAGTTCACTCTAACCTATTCAGAAGGGAAGAGTTGCTCCATCTCTCTGCTGATCTGCTCCCTGATGTTCCCAAGGGTCACATTGTTCTCAGCATGCACAGCATATTTTGATGTGGTTGGTTGGCAATGGAGAGTGAGGAGGGTGAGCGGGAGTTGAATCCTGTATTAAGGGGATGGCCTTTACCCGAGAGGCCATCCTTTCTTTTACATTGACACCTGAAGACGTTGGAAAATGGCTAACTGTTTCTGAATGAAGAAGCTGTGGCTTCTGCCAGGACAGTGGGTATTTACAAACATGATGTACTCTGCACGGTCATACTGCAAAACTAATCGAAGCCATGTTCCTTCCGTCCCTCTACTTCTTCACATTGACATGAGGACAACGCAGAACCATGTTTACAATCGGGAACCCCGCTATACTGGGAAATCAATGATATATCCGGCAGCTCCTTGCTGAGAGAAAGGACATTATATGTACCTCATTCTCCATGAACATCCTCCGTCACAGAATGGTGACATTGATGTCAACATACTGGTAGATGATGGCTATGTAATCACTCCGGCCTGGAAATATCCGGACCATAGAAACTGAATGAAACAGTGACCGTAACAGCCACTGGCAGCACAGTTGCAGCTTGGTGCAAAGCTGCAGGTCGTGTTGAAGGAGGTGAAACCGCTCTGTGATCAGCGCCTTCTTCATTCTGGGTCCCCTCACTCACTGCTCCAGGATTAAGTGTCGCTTGTGAAGCTGTTCTTGGAATACGCCTATAGGATAAGCAGAGCCTTTTCCTCACCCACACTCATTCCATGGTTTCACAGATTGCTCTCTTCACTGCCTCTGCTCCACTTGTTCATGTTGCAGACCCTCGTGTTGAAAATCCAGTTCCCATGCTTCGTCTAGATTTGGGTTATTAAATCCCAAGGTCTCCCTGAATATCTGACGAAGCCCATAGAACAATCCGAAGCGAACCATCCCCAGCACCTCCACGAACCTTTCAATAACAGGAGTCAGTCAGAAGCTCCTGAGCTATAGGGCCTAAGGACATTAAGATGAGCAGACACCCTGAAAATATTTTAAGAAAATAGGATAGACCCTAACTTTCGCATATTTTAGTTGGATTTCATCATTTGTTGTGACCCGTCAAAATACTCGTTCTTAAACAAACTATGCTGTTTCAACACTTTCGTGAAGAGGGATGAATAATTTGGGATAGCTTATGCATTCGAACACTTATCCAAACAATAGATGCAATACTTCTACTAATTAACAGATCCAATGAAGTACCACCCCATAAACACTCCAGTTGGCAAAACGTATTTCCAAATAAAGAAATATTTGTGCAGATCTCCAATCGAGGAGGAAATAACAGAAAGAGAGAGTTCAGAGAGAATGGGAGTTAGCAATCACGTGTTGAAGCTTCCAAACCTTCTGGGACCGCAAGCAGCTTTTGAACATTGCAGCTATAATCTTAAGTAGAAGATCTGGTCTGTGAGAGCAGGCCAGTGCCGTTCCATTGTTACCACTGTTTTAGTAAAACATATAAACATCCGAAGTTATTTACTTATTCAGTTTTCCGGTGAGAGTTCGGCCCCTCTGCCTTCAAGATCTCTCTTCAAAAACAAAACATGATTTTAAAAAATACTTTTCAAAGTGACAGGATCAAACCCTCCCTTGAATATAATGAACCATTAATACAAAAATATGACTTCATTTTAAACCTCTTGTTCTAACTATGTTAGTAGACTACCATGCATATATACATATTACATTGACTGTCAGCATGCGAAGATTCAAAACTACATTCTATTCCAAATAGATTATTCCAGCCACAGAACGACTCCATATTTCTACGTCCACGTCTCGACAATGTGTCAGTAATTAAGCTTTCTTGTTTTGTCACCTGTTTAAGTTTTAAATTGAATGGTGGCAAAAAAAGCTACGCTAAACATATTGAAATTGGTCACCGTAAATTTCTCCAAAAACGTTAAGAGGTTATGATCAGTGTATAGATGTCTTTCACACAAGTTACTGCCAATTTTAAAACTGAAACAGTACAACGCCAATGCAAAGGTCAAGAAGTTCGTCTCAATTGTGCAATATTTGTGTTCATGACTTTCCCGAACACACCGAGCTCTTATGTTACGGAGCTCTTGGCATCTCCCCAATAGGCCTGCTGAATGACATATCTCCTAATGTCTCAGCATCAAAGATTTATATGCTTCATATCTATCAGTTCTGTAACCTCTTTCCCTGCTACTCCCTGCCTATGCCAGTAAACCTTAAACTCCCAGGTACATGCTTAAAAACATCTTGCACATTCTTCTCTATTCCCCACAGAAGCCAAAGTTCGATTTATGAATCAACTCGAAATCATCAGCCATTTCAGCAACTAATCATTGCATTTTAACCGTCTGCTCTTTCTGCTGAGTTCACATGACCCCAGAAAGTGGATTTTCAATTTAAAATAAGAATCGCTTTCAGAGCGTCATTGATTTGCTAGATAAACGTCATTTTGGCGTTGTTGGTGAGGATGGTGGAGAGAGGGCGAACAATTGAAAAATACCACCTCACATCTGAGATACAAACAAAATCTCATCATTTTCCACAGTTAACGTACAAGCTGGACGAACAGTCTTCAGGCCTCAACACTGAGTTCAAAACTAAACACCAGGAACTCTGTCCTTCATTCGGAACTGCCCTGTTTAAGTTAGCCACCAACCTCTCCTCAAACGCTCCCTCTCAGCATCTTCCCACTACTGATGTCCCCTCCCTCCATTCGACCTGGGAGCTAAACAGTGTCTTGGTTATTAGGCTTGCTGTCAGCCGAACTAAAGTCATTTATCTTTTTAAACTTAACTCTCGCACTGCCTATAAATCTATACATCTCCATACCACCACAAGCTCTCTGGACACGACTACAATATTTCACATCCTATTCCTACTCCTTTCCTACATAGTAATCATTCCAAGTCCACTTCAGTGCCAAAGCAGATTCAGATCAGTCTCAAAATATTTTTACTTTTCTCTCCCCGCAGGTGTGTCAGACCTGTTGAGTTTCTCCAGCAAGTTGTTTTTCTTTCAGGCCTCGAAGATCTGCGTGTCTTTAAAACAAAGAGGATTGATTTCTCATTGACTAGAATGTGAGTCCCAAGAGCTGGGATGGAAGCAGTAATCATCAGCAGACACAGACCCAAGTCAGCAGGATTCAATCCAGTTTAAGAGTAACAAAACTCAATCACAGTAATTACTTTTGAACTTGTTTATGTCTGAACAGATTGATGGCTGAGAAAAGCCCTTCCCACACTTAGAGCAGGTGATGCTCTCTCACTAATGTGAATACGCTGGTGCTTTCGCAGATTAGAAAGAAAGTATCATTTTTTTTCTGTATTAGGGACAGCAGAATGGCATCTCTCTGGTGCGATTTGCTGGTGAACCCAAACCAAGTGAAAGCATCTAAACGGTTTCTCATCAGTGTGAACACAATGATGACTGACCAGTTTTGCAGTATATTTGAATCATTTCCCACAATTCCACAGTTGAAATGTTCTTGCATTACTGTTAACCTGTTGGTGTTTTAGCAGGTGGGATGGCTGAATTAATCCCTTGCCACATTCAGAACACATGAATGATCTCTCGCCAATGTTAACTCGCTGGGGTTTTCGTGAGTGTGTTGCTTGAGTGCTTCTTTTCCCACACTCTGATTGAGTGACTGATCTGTATTAATAATGTGAATTCCTAATTCCTAATTTGCCGTCTGGTGGGATATGTCACTGAAAACCTTCTCATGTTCTGCGCAGGTAAACCGCCTCTTTTCGGTATGATTGTACCGATATGTGTCCATGTTGGATGGGTATTGATTCACTTTCCACAACCAACGTATTTCCACACTTTCACCCGACTACGCCAGAACATGTGGAGAAAGTGAGAACTGAAGACAGCAGATTAGCGTCAAGAGTGTGGTAATGGAAATATACAGCTGGTCAGGCAGCATTGGAGGCCAGGAGAATTGACGCTTTGGGCACCAGCCATTCCTGATGAAAGGCGTGTGCCTGAAATGTCGATTCTCCCGTTTCCCGGATGCTGCCTGACCTCTTTGCTTATCCAGCAACACAATCTCGAATATGACAGCACTTGAGTCTGGCCATCGACAGAATCTTGTCCATGCAGGGAAAAACGTTTCTCTCCACTCTAAATGAGGATTTAAATTTCCATGTTCAAAATCCAAAAAAAATTAAAGTTACCAGAAATGTGTGAAACTATGAGATTCTGATGTGATGTTGTTGGATGTGAATTTTCTGATGTTAAATTTTCCCCTTCCAAAATCCTGTGAAGGTGACTTGAAAGAAAGAAGTGCATGAGAGAAGTCCCGCCAAAACAGAAATTTCAGTTTAAGAACAGTTGTGTCTGAAAGCTGTCTGATTGGACCACGAATATGCTTCAGGAAAGGGACGATAATACCTGTTGTGGCGTTCTTTAGAGGAGGGAAAGAGAGAGGGATTGAGAGAGATAATGGCTTTGTTGGGTTCCAGAAGTGGGATTTCGAATCAAATACTGAACCTGCTTTAAGTATCCTGGCAGCAGGTGTCTGTTGGTAACTTTATCACCAAATTCAGATCCAAGTCAGACACTTAACTGACGGGTGTGCCATCTACTTATAAATTGCCATAATTAAACAAATTAGTCTTTAGTCCTCGCAATAACTTCACTCCAAAACCATTTAATCTCTCTCTCTTTGTTTCGTATCTGATGATGACATACATTGCGCAAACTTGCAAAATATAAGAGTTGCTCACGCTTCTGAGAATTTTGGATAAGGCAGATTTTTAAAAGTTCTTCCTATTAGTTGAGTCGAAAATGGTTATGGTCGAGCTGTTGAGGTTTGGGTAAGCTTTCTTGAGGGACCGTCACTTGGAATAAGAGTTGACAACATTTTCTCCTCCTGTGAGCTAGTAGACGATGGCCACACCAATCGAACTGCTGAACATTGTCCCTCTTTGCTATTGGCTGATCCTTTATTTGAGGACACTGTTTGTTTAAAGTCTTCAGTTTCAGCTGTGACTTAACAGAGTCGCAGGTCAATGAACACATATGGCTGAATGGCAGAAGAAATTGGCATACAACATTCTGGAACGATCACGAGACTTTAATCTTTACCTACTTTTTCTCCATAGATTGTTTAGGACTTTAATTCCATTCGAGAAGGCAATGTTTCTCCAGAAAAAAAATGTTATTTTATCCTTCAGTCTTTCTTAAATGCTGCCTAATCAAGAAGATATGAGACATCATCAGTTACGTTGAGAAGATCTGACAATTCTGAACAATTCAGTTGTTTGTGATTCTTCCACACCGTTGACAAACTTGCTTGCTGCCAACATGGTGGCGTTACATGCTCATCGCACATATTTGTCCCTCAGAAGGATGGCTGCCATTATCAAAGGCCCAACTTTGATAATGAGATCCCACTCTCGATACTTCGAGTAAGGGAGAGATAAGTTCTTGATTAGGGTTTGAAAGAGACTTATGCAACATGTTTGCAACAGCCTGCTGAACATTCTCCAGATTCATCACTCTCTCTACCAAGCCATAATTTTTACTACTCGTAAATTAAAAATGTGCTCATCCCTCTATTGTCATTCATCTTTCTGCGTTTGCTCCCTCGAGACATCTACATTACACCTCCACGCTGCTTTCCTGTCGTGTTGATACAGACGTTTACCAGAATGTTGGATTTACATATAGCCTTTGAAGGATCGAAGCGTATTGATTTAATTTGCTTTTCTGTAACTATAGATGGAATGTGACGTCACCAAATTCGGACATACATATCTTACCAACGTTAACCATTGCACCTGTTCGCTCGTTCGTCACATTATACCGTTTTCGAATGCAAAATGTTAGATCCTCTATTCATCGTCAAATATAACGTGGCAGATTGCTTGGATTACAATGCAAGAGAGATTTGCTCACCTATTTTTATTTTTCACTTTGCATATTGACGTAATTCCTTATCTTGAAGTTGATCAAGTGCCTCGTTAATCCATTTGAACATTTTTAATAATCAATAAACCTTGACATCAGATTTTGTATCATGCTCTTATGTCCATTTTTATTTATTAGTTTAAATTTAGCTGGTTATGTTAATTTTCATCCACTATAGAGTTTCATTTCCCATCTGTTAAAACTTTAAAATAAGCAACAATTCAGCTGCTGTTCCCAAAATTGCTAACAATACACGTTATGCCATGCCAAATGACAAATGAAACTACTTATGGCGGTGGGTGTTGATTTTTCAGTAGATTGCATCAGCACTGCAACATCATTCAAAACGAATAGGAGAAAGTCTCACTTTAAATGTGATGGCACTGCCGCGGGAATGAGGAACCAATGTTCACTTCAAAAAGCAAAGTTTAAAATGTACATTGTGTGCAATATTAGAATTGAGACTGAAAATCTCTTGTTCGACCAGCTGAGGTAGCCGGATGCGCAACTCCCTCAAGGCGATTCGAGTGGTTTAAAGATGTTTCTTTAGCAAACATCGTCAGAATGCCCTTAGCTGCCTCATCTGGATTGTTAATGTATCGAGTAAAAAGTTGTGGTATTGACACTGAGCCTTGTGGGACACCACCAGTCACCTGCAATCATGCTGAGGAAAAGCCCTTTTATCCCCACTCTCTGCTCTCTGCCAGACAGCCAAACATCTATCCATGCTAGCAATTTGCTTGTACTGCCATAGGAGTTTCATTTTACTTCATGGTCTCCTTTTCGGGTCGTTGCCAAAAGGACTTCTTGAAGTCCATGTGTTGACTGCAATTGGTCTAAGCTGCTCCTTGGTTCCTCAGAGAATTGCAGAAGCTTTGAGGCATCACATCCCCTTGATTAAACCATGCACTTCTAAGTATTCAGAAACCTCATTCTTCACATTGACCAAGGTGAGGCTAATCGGTCTGTAAACGTCCATGTTTTGCCTCACTCACTTCTTAAATAGGAGAGTCTCGTTCTTGACTTTCTACTCCTCTGGGATCCTGCCTGATTCTGGAGAGTTCGGAAAAATCACGACGAAGGATTCCACTGCCTCAATTTCCCTTACGACTCTGGTGTGTAGCGCATCTATTCCAGGTAATTTATCTGCGTTACAGCTATTCAGATTTTCCTAGCGCCTTCTCTTTGTTTATTGCCACCATACTCAGCTCTGCCAGTACCGAGTGTGGCAGTTTTGAAGTTTTTCGAGATCACTCGTGTCTTCCACCATGAAGGCTGGCACGATGCTGTTTTTCAGTTCTTCAGCCATTCCCTTGTTTCCCACTACGATCTCTCAAGCGTTATTTTCCTGCGGCCCGATGTCCACTTTTGCTCGCTCTTGCACTTTATGTATCGAATGAAACTTTTGCAGTCTTGTATTATATTACTGGCCAGCTTACTTTCATAATTTAATCTTCTCCCTCTTTATTTCTTTTTATGTCATCTATTATTCTTCGCAGACTTCCAAATCCTCTCGTTTTCGATTGCCTTTCATCACATTATACACTTGCTTTTTTCGATGTAATGCAATCCCTGATTTACCAAATCAGCCAAGGTGGCATCACTCCCTGAATCATGCTTCTTTTTTCTCGGGGTGAAGCTCTGTCATGTCTGCTGAATCAATCGCAGAAAATCCTGGCATTGCCATTCCACTGTTTTCTTTTCCTGCTAGGTTCCGCTCCCGGTTATATTAACACAATTCCTCCCTCATGCTTGTATCGTTTCCTTTATTCAGCTGGAATAACATGACCTCTGAGTCTATGTGCGTCTTTCCAAATTGCATTGTCACTTCCATCCTATTATATTCAATGGCCCTGAAGCTTTCATTTACCTTGAGTTCCCTTATCACATCTTGCTGAAGGCACACCAGTAAATTCAATGTTGCCTGTTCCAAAAAGCCATCTCGTTGACAATCCACAGATTCATTATCCTCTAATCCACGACCGAACTGTTTTTCCCAGACCATTTGCATATTGAAAACATAAATGATTGCTGTAACTGATGAATTACGTGTTGTGTTTCTGATAAAGTTCCTCACTGTCTATGATACCGCCTAAGAACATAGAAGAGCAAAGAAAATTTACAACACAGTCACAGATCCTTCAGCCTTGCAAGCCTTAGCCGATCCAGATCCATTGTCTAAACCTATCGCCTAATTCCTATGGATCTGTATCACTCTGCTAATCACCTACTTATGCATCGGTCCAGACGTCCTATCAATTAATCTACCATGCCTGTCTCTACTATCTCAGCTGACAACAAGTTTCAGGAACCTACCACCCTCGGTGTAAAGTGTTATCAGCGTGTATCTCTCTCAAACGTTTCATCTCTCAACTTGAATGGTTACCTCGCATTGTTGAATATATCTGTCTGGGGAGAAAAAACACAGCTAATGTCTACAAACCCTATCTACAACTTTCATGATTTTGTGGGTTTCAATCAGGTCCACTCTCAATCTTATTTTTTTAATGAAAACAGTCCCAACCTACTCAACCTCTCTTCAGAGCGATCAACTTCCATAACAGGCATCACTCTCATAGCCCTTCTCTAAAACCTTTCCAAATCGTCCACATCATTTTGGTAATGTGGCGCCAAGAACTCTACACAGTATTCGAAATGCAGCCGAACCGGAGTCTCGTACAAGTTTAACATGACCTCCCCCTCTTATATCCAGCACACCGTCATTGAAGGCAAGCACACCATATGCAGTCTTGTCTACTCTATCCACCAGTGCAGCCAACGTCAGTGTACAATTGACCTGAACTTCCAGATCTTTCCACTCATTAACGTTTTTGTTCAAGTATCATCCGCTTACAGTATTGATCGCTGTCGAATTGGATCTCTTAAATTGCATCATCTCACATTTGCCCGAGTGGAAATCCATCTGCCACTACTCCACCTAACTCTCCAGTCTATCTATATTCACCTGCAAACCTTGTCAATCCTCTATACTTTCTGCTACTCCACCAAACTTCGTGCCATCTGCAAATTTACTGATCGGACCACAATGCCCACTTCCAGATCATTGACATATATCACAAACAAAAGTGAGCCTAACAATGATCGCTGTGGACCACCACTGGTCACCTTTTCCACATCGATAAACTCCCTTCAGCTACAACTCTCTGTTTCCTATTGCCCAACCAGTTTTTTTTCCACCTACCTAAAACACTCTGCACACTGTGTGTTGTCACTTCCTCCATTAGTTTGCCGTCGCGAACCTTATCAAATACCTTTTGAAAGTCCATGTTTATGAAACCTACAACCCATCCTTCATCTATTCACTTGGTCAATCCCTCCATGAACTCTCCGAAGTAAGGAAGGCGCTATCTCCCCGCACAAAACCCTGTTGCCTATTACTGATAAGCCCACTCTTTTACAAATGTAAACAAGTTTTATCCCTCAGTGTTTTCTCCACCAATTTTCCCATCTCTGTATTCAGGCTTATTGGTCTGTCATCACCTGGAATATCCCTACTCCCATTCTTGTACAGAAGGACAGCATTAGCTCTCGTCCTCTGACATCTCACTTGTGTTTATGGATGCGACAATAATGCTGTCAGAGCACCAGGTATTTCAATTTTAACCTCCATCAACATCCTGGTATAGCTCCCATCCAGTCCTCGGGGTTTTGCCTACATTAATATTCTTTACCAACTCAAATCATCATCTCTACTAATCGCAACGTGATCCAGAGTAAACAATCTTTTATCTCCATTGTCTGGTCATGTGAGAACTTACTAATGATCCTTGTACATTCTCATCCAAATCATTGATATAGATGACAAACAACAATGTACCCAACAACCCTGAGGCTCTGCACTACACAAAGTTCTTCACTCCGACAAACGTCTTCCACTATTACTTTTGCCTTCATCCCATCAAGATAACTGGTCACTAATTTGCAGGCGACACAGGATTCAATGCTTTTTAACCATGCAGAGTAGGCCAAATTGTGGATCCTGATCAAAGGCCTTCAATTTCTTTCCAGAGTGCACAGAATCCGGTGAGACTGAGCATAAAAAAAACACAACGAGAAGCAAGTATCGATTTGAGTTGCGGTATATAAATGAAAACTGCAATGAAAATGTTTGACATGTATATAACAGGAAAATCGATATTCAAGTTTGTGTAGTAAAAATAGACGATTTCATGTTGCATCGAAGCTGTGCTTATACAAATGAATGCTCAATCTGGGAATAAATGTTTCTTTCACGAAATAGGATGTTGCACAAAAATGTCGAGATCAGGTTATTTTAGAATTTGCGTTCTTTGATGAGAGTGCTAATTGAAATCTTGCTATAAAGTGAATATTGGGAGTAGTGATGCTAACATGCTGAATTTCACAATATTTGTAAAAACAAAACGGTTTTGTGTGAAACAATTAACGTTACACAATTGAGTCATTCAAGATATGCAGACATGAGGGGCAAGTTGGCTTCAGTGAATCGGTAAAGTACTTGAAACAAATTTAATGGAAGACAGGAAATATTTGTTAATTGTAGACGCACTCCTCGATGACCTGCGTTCAGACATCCCGCTAACGCGCAAACAGGAGGAGAGCAGTTGAAAAATACCAGATATTTTGCGGAGACATGGATTACTTGACGTTTATGACCCTGCAAAGGATAACCAACAAACCGATGCAAACCCCAAAAAACAAACAAAACCCAAATTAACAAGAAGCATAACGCTTGACGAAAAGCTTTTGCAAATGTTTACAACTAAATACTAAACGCAAGTTCAAATGTGGAACAGCGAAAGTGCAAGGAGAAAGTGAGGACTGCAGATGCTGGAGATCAGAGCTGAAAATGCGTTGCTGGAAAAGCGCAGCAAGTCAGGCAGCATCCAAGGAACAGGAGAATCGACGTTTGGCTTATGCCGGGAACGTCGTTTCTCCTGTTCCTTGGATGCTGCCTGACCTGCTGCGCTTTTCCAGCAACACATTTTCAAGAGTGAAAGTGCAGACAGGATCATTTGTGTCATCAACTTCTCCTCGGAAGAGCAGCCCTCCGATTCAGGCAGTATCCTTCTCCAATCCTTATAGCCCTTACTTTCCCTGAAAAGTTCTCCTGAAAAGGCACCCTTGCTATCGATTACGATCTCCATCCAATGACACCCTCACTTTCCATCCTTGTAATATTCTCCAGCACCTTCATCCAGTCCCTATCCAAATCTCATTCTCCAGCACATACGCCTGTTCACTATACTTGTCACATTCCCAATCACATACAAACACTTCTTATTCCTGTAATCTGCTCATCCACTGGCAAACTCACTGTCCCTGTCACATTCTCAAGTGCCGACAGCCCGATATACTCCTGTAACATCTCCAGTCTCTACACCCACTCACTATTTCCGTAACACTTTCCAGCACCCCATCCCAGCAAACATTGTGCAGCACCTATTCCCACACCTTATCCCTGTAACATTATCCAGCACCTATGCCCCATCACTGCACTTATAACATCCTCAATACCTACACCATCACCTATCACCGCAGCATTCTCCAGAACCGACAATTCGTTCATCCCTGTAAGCTTCTCCAGCCCCGATACACCGCCCTATCGGTGAAACATTCTCCAGCAGGGACATCCTTCCCTATCCATGTCACATTACCCAGTACCTACCAGTTCTTGTATCACTGTAGTATCCCCCTGCACCTGTAGACATGCCCATTCCTCTAATATTCTCCAGTCCCTACCAACTCCCCAGCCCTGTCACATTCCATAACACCTACACATACTCCCTGTTACTGTAATCTTCTGCACCCCTGAACCCCCATCCTGTCCCTGTAACATTGTCCAGCATCTGCACACAATCCCTATTCCTATCATATTCTCCAGTATCTTCAGCCACTCCCTAATACTGCAACACTCTGAAGCAGCCACACCCACCACCTGTCCTTGTCACATTGTCCACATCTGCTGCCACTCCCTGTCGCTGTGACATTCTCCAGCACCTACTCCCACTCGCGATTCCTGCAACAATCTTAACCAACTGCATCCGCTGCCTATCTTTGCAAACTTATCATCTATCTGCACCTTTCTCTATTCCTGCAACAGTTTCGTACACCGACACCACCCCATATGCCGGGAATATCACTAGGACATAAAAATGTAACATTGTCCACCACCTTCACATACGCCCTCGCCGTCTAAAGTTCTTCAGCACCTGCACCCACTCCTTACCCCCGTAATTTGTCCAGAACCTATGCACGCTATTCCTGTATTACTCTCCAGAACCTACACCTTGATATATCCTTGTGAAAGTTCCCCAGCACCGTCACCCATTCACTATCATTTCAACGTCCTCCAGCACCTGCACCCAATGCCTATCCCTGGAACATTCTCCAGTACTGACAACCACTATCTATCCTTGTAACATTCTGCAGCACCTGGTGCTGTCGTGGAAATTAAATCGCCTTGACTCAACTGTTTGCAAGAGCAAAGAAAGGAGCTTTATTTAAGTTCTGCAGATTTGACTGCAGTACATTCAGCTAGATGCCTCAATGCATGGGGTATCTGAGCATTGTTCAGGTATTTTCCTGATACTGTTTCTTATCACGCTGTCAGGGCATAGGCTGTGAAAACTCAAGTTGTTATTCTCTCATTCCCTGATCTTGGGCATAATATTTCTCCAGCTTTCTCGGAGTTCGACTGTCACAAGTTCGAGTTGAATGTTTGCAAAATTCAAACAGAGACAAGCTGGCTGCAAACCTCAACAAAGTATTGTTTACAGTGCTCGGCACAGCGTTACATTTTAGAAAATCTTTCTCTTTCAAATTTCACTGTAAATGGATAATTTTCCATTACATTTTCCCGCTTTTTGCCATTTTATGACAACAAGGACAACTACAGCATCATCAAAAAATACATTGTCAGGATAGCGAAACATCAGAAAATGTTTAAGAAACACCAGGCCTTTACTCAGATGCAACCTGCCTGTAACACAGCTTTGTGGTGGTACCGTCACTTGCTCTGGAGTGCCCTCTACATATCCCATGTTCAGACGTCACACTCGTCAACGTCATTGTAGGGTGGTGTCCGCGCAATCGGATTTTCCTGCAGTGTGGCCACTGATAGTTTTAGTTTTTGGTATCCCACTGCACTCATAAGCAAGCAGCGTAGGCAATTACACAAGTAGGGCCTTATACACAACACGATGAGTAAGACCATTACAACAATTAGTAGCACGTGTAGGGTCCAATGCCCCCAATCCTCCCCGAAGTGAATTCAGCCATCAGAACCAGGAGTCATCTGTGGGGGAGGCGGTTGTACTTCATATGATTTATTACATTCGTGATATTTTGGGACTCCTGAGCAAGATTAAAACAGCATGAGGTACCTGACATATTGCAGACGTGCCCCCTTTCCCGGCCGTCAGTATGTCTAGCTCGAATCGATTTTGTATCACTGCTTCCCTAACTGCCGTGAACTCAGTGTTAATGAGTGCTAGCCTTCCTCCGTCTCATTTGCTAACAGTAATACACTATATGCGAGGCCATTAATCTTGTTTATTGCCACTGTAATTCCTGGTCCCAAAATAATGGACAACCCAATGTTCGCTCCTGGAGTAGTTCAGGGGTCTGTGAATGTGTAAACATTCCAATGCCGTGGGATGTCTCTTCAGGTGCGTCTGGTACCGGCCCTTAGGACGAACACTGTTGTGCCAGTGGACAGTATCGCGGGGTAGCAGCACCCCTTTAATCCCAGGGGGAGATGGTGGCATCCTTTCTCTCCACAGGCCCATATTATACCCTCCATCATGGTCTGATTAATGATAAAGGACCAAGTAATGTCTCTGATCATACCATTTGCAAAGGTTGCTAAGCAAAAATCATTGCTTAAGTACAGCGTCGTAGTGCACCGGAAGATCCACGAGCCGAATCTCCCCAGATTAGTGCAAATACACCTGCCTTCCACATTATGGAATTCTGTGGTCAGGACTGGCTCTGCCTTCGGACTGCAGTTGGCCTTAAGTTCAAGTGGTGGCGCGAGATTTGTCCGAATTGTTCCCCCTATCATGGTCAGAGCAGTCGCAGCCCGGGGAAGCAGACAGCTCGTATTTCTCGTCAGGCTCTCTGTGAGTGGTTCAGTAGTCCATAATTGGGCTATGTGCAAACATATCCAACAGGGTAGCAAACGTCTAATCTCCTGTGTTGTACTGAAGCCAAAGCACATGCTCTGTTCCCTTCACATTGAGCAGTGGCCTCCACAATCCCCAACCTACTGGCGTTGGATTTACGCCATTTTTCTTCTGCAGGGCCTATTTCCACTCCCGAGCTCGGCTCGCTATCATGCCCCGTCGCCTCCCTCCGCGTTCCGTCGTGACATTAACGCCCTCCACTGTGCTTGGGGTTAGATCCATGATCTGGTTTGGTTGGTTGACTTGCCCTGGTACTGCTATCTTCTGTAGGACCTTCTGCAATTCATCTCGGGTGGTGGTGGGGGACGGCGACTGTACCACCACATTCACCTGTCTATAGATGTCGGAGAAGGGTTCATCTGTTCCACACCAGTACACTCACTCATCGCTCTTCTGCATTTTGGATATTATCACCCGTGCCCGAGCACCTCCTACCTTGATGAAATAATATCCATTTCCCGGGTCAGGTGTCCCTTTGGCCGTGGTGGCGACGACTAAATGCCAATTACTAGCGCCGCAAGAACCCCTGCATAAATATTTATTATCTCATTTATAGTCGTCGCTGTTTCTAAACTCCCAGCGGGCGCACGTGAAGGCCACTTTCATACCCTCAATTAAGATTGCTATCTGCGGCTGTATCCCAAATGCCCCTGCCCTGACCAATAGTCTTACCAGTTCGATTACTGAAAGTGTAAGCTGTGGCAACCCCTTAATCGTATGAGGCTTCTCATCACGACTTGCACTTAATTGGTTGCAGTGCTGCCCAATGTCTCCTCAGGACCAACTCCATGTTTGCAATGGCTGGCGTGTATTCTCGTGGCTCATTTCTCGATGTTAACTGCTGTCTGTGTTGCAAGGAGCTCTGAAAATAGTCCCAGCCACCTCGTCGCCTTGCAGTTTTTCTTCCTGAAGTCTTTCACCACGATCCAGTCTCCAGGTTCTCGATCGTGCAGGATCCCTCCTGCTGGATGGGGTAGTGCTGCTTTCACTTGATTCTTTGTCTGAGACAAAAGTGCAGAGAGTTTTATATAGTAACACAACATCTCATCTTCACAATGGCATGTTATCTGTCCTACCTTAGGTCTTGGGCCAATTCCTGTAATGGGCAGCCTACCAAACAAAATCTTAATCGGACCAAGATTAGCTCTTCCTCTCCTCCCGGATCTCATATACATTCGCACAATGGGAAATGCCTTTGTCCATGTCAACCCTCGTTCCTCACAACATTTTGTCAATTTATTTTTTAGGGTAGCATTTTCTCTTTCCCCTGCCCCACCTCTTGCGCGGTGGTACGTACAGTGTTGTCTCATGTTTATTTCCAAATAATCACTAATCTGCTGTCAGGCATTATTGACAAATGGCGTCCCATTGTCTCTACTAAGCCGTTCAGGTATGCTCCACTTCGGAATTATCTCAGTTATCAAAGCTTTTGATATAGCACTGGCATCCTCTTAAAACTTGGGGAGCGTTTCTACTCATTTGGAAAACATATCAACTATTACCAACAATTCAATTTCCATTTGCTGGTCGTTAGTTAAATAAAATCCATCTGCAAATGCTCAGAGGGTTTTTTGGTTATTGGTGTGAGCTCCCTGACTCATCTGTATTCCCCTCCCTAATGTATTGGTGGCAAAGATAACACAATATTCACAATATTTCTTGTAGTAATGAGTAAATCCCTTAGTGTATCAGTGTGCCGAACAACTGTCATACATCCACGCTTTTGACACATTGTCATTACTGTGTGTCAGCTTGGCATAGAATGGAAATAACGATCATGGTGGACAGGTTTTACCATGGGGCTCCACCACACTCCTTCCCTCACCCTGCATCCTGCTTTCGCCCACTCACACTTTTCTTCCGGTTTAGCCTGTGACTGAAACTCCCGTACGCCTGCTGTTGGGGTACAAACTTTTGTCATACATATGTCAATCCGCTCACTTGACGGCTGCCGGGCTGCCGTGCTTGCTGCTGAGTCTGCCTTTGCATTGCCTTGGGAAATGATATCATTATGTTTTGTGTGGGCTACACATTTACACGCAGCTATTGATTTAGGCAATACGACCGCCTCCGGGAGGTCAAAAATCAGGCGATGGTGTGCGATGAGCTTTCCAGTGGAGGTCAAGTAGCCCCTGTGTTTCCACAGTCTTCCAAAATTATGTACAACCCCGAATGCGTATCTGCTATTGGTGTAAATATTCACTGTTCTTTCCCTCAGCCAATTTACAGGCCTCAGTCAAGGCAATCAGCGCCACTGCTTGCACCGACAGATGAGAAGGGAGTAATCCCACTTTGATTATCTCGTAGGTAGACATTACACCATACGCAATACAATTCTGCCCCGTGTCGTTGCTACTGTATGCTGACTGGTCCACAAGAAAATCTCCATATCTGGATTCTGAAGTGGTCAATCCTGCAACCCTGGTCCAGGGCTGCACATTTCATTAGTTACAGCGACACAATCATGTGGGTCTCAGCCTCTTTCTGTGGTGGGAAGTATAGCTGGGTTAAGGACTTTATATCCTTCTATCGTAATGTTAGGCATCTCCAATAGTTCAGTATTATATCTGAACCAACGTGCTGCTGACATTCGTGCGGTCCTTTGCTCGGAAAGCGGTAAGGATACTGCATATGAGCCCAGAAGGGTTTAATCACCATAGCCGACTATCCTTGGATGCTTCAACAGCCTTTTTAGCTGAGGCCACGACTCGCAGACATTTAGGCAATGCTGACGCTATGGGGTCTGGTTTAGCTGAAAAATATGCTACTGGCCTCAATTTTGCCCCATGATCCTGCAACAGCAGAGATGTCATGCACTCACGTTTCGCATCTACTGTTTGTACAAAAAGCTTGTTTGGTTTCGCAATTCACTTGTCGGTGTAGTTTGGAGTGCTTTATAAAATTTAACAAAGGCACACTCGACCTCTGAGGTCCAATGCAACGGACTCTGGTTCTGCAAAACTTTGCCATGTGCTATTTCACTGACGGGTGTCTCTAGGTTTGCATAATCTGGGATAAATATTCTACAGTAGGAGCACATGTCCAAAAAGGGTAGAAATTATTTCTTCATGTGAGACTTTAGAATTTGCTGGATTGCTTGATGTCTGTCTTGACCAATGGCCTTCTCTTGTTCAGACAGTAAGTGACCGAAGAACTTCACGTATTGTTTCACATATTATAACTTTGCGAGACTGGCTTTGTACCCTTCATTCGTTAGATGGCAGAACAACGCAAGAGTATCCTCCTGACATTGATCCTTTGTTGGTGCCACTATGAAGCAATCATCTAAATACTGCAGAAGCACTGACCCCTGGGTGAGAACAAGACTCTCCAGACTCCTGCGTCGAGCCGAGTTATATATGGTGGGGGACTCACATTAACCTTGACAAAGTCACGTGAAGGTATACGATTTCCCTTTGAATGAAAACGCGTACCAGAATTGACTGTCTGGATGCACTGGTGCGCGAAAGAAGGCATTTGCTAAATCCACAACAGAGAACCATTGTTCTCCGCTGGAATTTGAGCGCATATAGTAGTTATTGGGAACATTTGGGGCGTGCGTGACAACAGCATTATTGACTGTCTGCAGGTCTTGTACAAACCTCCATTCTTCAGGTTCACCAGGAATGCATGCCTTTTTAGATTAGATTACTTACAGTGTGGAAACAGGCCCTTCGGCCCAACAAGTCCACACCGCCCCGCCGAAGCGTAACCCACCTATACCCCTACATCTACAGCTACCCCTTACCTAATACTACGGGCAATTTAGCATAGCCAATTCACCTGACCTGCACACTTTGGGACTGTGGGAGGAAACCGGAGCACCCGGAGGAAACCCACGCAGACACGGGGAGAACGTGCAAACTCCACACAGTCAGTCAACTGAGGCGGGAATTGAACCCGGGTTTCGGGCGCTGTGAGGCAGCAGTGCTAACCACTGTGCCACCGTGCCGCCCAGAAAAAAAATTGAGGTTCTCACAAGTGAGGTTTCACAGGGGATTATGACTGCAGCCTTTAGGGCTGATTCAAAGGCTGGAGTTATTCCTTCTGTGGCCTCGTGTTTTAACGGGTATTGTGCTCTGCAAGGATGATACTCGGACTTTGGGGTTATCTGAATGGGTTCACAGCCCGGTATAAGCCCCACATCAGGTTTGTCCTTTGCCAACAACTCAATCGGGACCATTTTTATTCTTGGCTCCGAGACTGGTATCTTAGGGAAACGCCTGGCTGTTCCCTTAGGCTTTTTAGGGCTAGCAGGGGTTCCCTGGCTTGTCCTATCTGCCGGAGTTAGCCAATTTAGTTTCTTCTTATATGTCCGCATATCTGCATTGAACCAGACACCCACATCGTCCCTGAAGAAAAACCTTTCGTTTTTTGTGCCTTTAGCACCCATGGTCCCAAATCCTGCCACCTGTCACCAGATGCCTTCGCCAGTGACACGTGAGGAGCAGAGCCTTCCACATCAACAAATAGCGTGTGCGTGCTGTTACAGATACCTTAGATAAGTTCAGACTGACTGCGCATCTGTGATCACTCCAATAAACTTCGCACAATAACAACTGATCTGGTTTAACCAATCTTATGAACCAATCATTCTCAAATGGTTCGTCAGGTCCGTCACAGTGTATGTGTGCTGTGCAGTGCAGCACATCTCCAGCAAGAAAATCGGTGATAATAGGATTAGCATGTTTGCTTGCTTCCAGGGTGAGTGAATCGCTCACTGAACTTATCACCCTCTGGCTTAATCGCCATGCATAGAAGTACATCAGGTGTCGCGGTTCATAATTTACAGCCTGTACTGGTAAATATTCCCTTTGAATTACCCGCAAGCTCGTCAGAGTACTGAGCAAGTCCAACCCCAGTCTCCCTATGAGACCCCGAACCAACAGGTTTAAAGAACAAAATTCTGATAACAAGAAGGAGAATTGGAATGTTTCGCCATGGCTAGTTTTGCACAAGAAGCGTGCAGAACATTTCTCCTGCATCACTACTCCTGATGCACCCATTGTGTTCAGGAACTTTCACTCATCTTTATTTTCATCGATTGTCTAAACTGGCTTAATTTAAGGACTGAGTAAGTTGACCCTGTATCTTCCAAAAAGGTAATTGATGTACCTTCCACATATAACATCGAGATCGGCATCGACTTATACGCATCATCATGATTTTGAACAGACTCCACTTTTCGCAATGTCAGCACTCAACATAGAGGTTGGGCATGTCTCAGTGTCCGTAAGATTATTAGAAGAAAGAAGCAGAAGCGAATCCCCGTTGTCAAGCATAAGGGAAAGTTGCTTACCTTGTGGGCTGCCCATCTCCACCTCAGCCTTTTCCTGTCAGTCACCCCGCTGTTCAGCCTCCAGGGCCGATTGAAGCTGTCTGTGTGGGCACTGTCTCGCCCACTGGTCCATTGCTCTGCAAACAAAGGACCCGCCAGATCTACAACTGCCTGCGCCTCTTACGCGACCTCTTCCTCTTCATCTTCTGCGACCTCCACCTCTGCCTCTCTCTTTTCCTGCAGCACCTCCGTCCAACGGTTGGGTGATCATTTGCATCACAGTAAACTGAGCTTTATGTGCTTCCGTTTATCCTTCTCTTGAGAAAGCAATTTTCCAGCATGTATCGCATGATGTTCTATCAAATTCAGCTTTCCCGTGTCCCAGGTAGTACATGTGTCTTTTACCTGTTTTCGTTATTTCATCCTTCGTTACATTGATAAAGCTGTTATTCAGGTGTGCCTCATACGGCATGATTTATGCCGCTGTTATGTCGTCAGATGGTCTCACTCCTCACCGGGTGTTATGGACTTCAGTGAGGCGCTTAAGGTCCTGGGACTCTGTCTCACCTTCCCATTATTTACACTTTGATATTTTGGTGATGTCCATTTGCGTTGGGAATGCCTCCCTTAAGGCGGTTGCCAGCACTGCAACAAAAGCATTAAAGTCTCCGTTCTGCTCCTGTTGTGTGTTGGCTACTCTGGCATGAATGTTTGCGGCTGGCCAGTTATACTCGATTTTAGTGACATCGACACCTATTTTTCATCCCAGGAAACGTCTCATCTCATGTGACATGGGACGGAACTCAGTATAGAACTTTGTCACTTCTTTGGCGAACTTATTACCTCCAACTTCGCTTGAGTCTGGCAACTGCCCATAGGCACTTTCCAGATTCTTCATAGTCCATGGCTGGTGCATCAATACTGGATACCGTTCTGGACCTGCAACGTCTAACATTGGAGTTTGCAGAATTGCCTGATGAGTTCATCATTCGCCAGTACCCTCCCTGTCTGACTCACCATCTGTCAGAAGTTGATCGCGAATAGGCCCTGGATCCCTTTCCTTCTTGGAATGGTCATCCTTCTTTTGGGCTTGTTACTTCAATTGGTTGCAGGTATGGCGTGCGATCGGTGATTCAGCAGACCCTGAGGCAGCTTCATTATGTTGTTTTCTGTGCGTGTCTGCGTGTGCGCTGGTGTTTGTACGTGTACTTGATCTATCACATAATTGAGATTTCCTTTTCCTATGTCAGCCTCAGCCTTACATGTTATCAGCACTCCAATTCACAGGTTGAATTTTCCCCTCCTTTCTCCTTTTCTCTCTCCTCCAACCTCCACCTCATAATTTCCAGCTTCCTCTCTCTGGCAAAGGACATTCCTTGATTCACAATTCTAACTGCTTGACAGACACTGGGCTGTCATTATTGAGTATGTATTGTATTTTTGGTTGTCCATTTCAAGTACTGTGTGGACTCTCCTTTTGTTTGATCTTGCCGGAGCTTAATTTTAGTGTAACTGGAAAAGTCTTCAACTGTCTCTCTCTCACGCGGTACCGTTATCATTTCCCTTTGCCTTCCTTACTTACCTCCAGAGAACCCCTCTCGCATTGGACACGTCCGCCTCAATGCCTTGGTTTTCCTAAACCAAAAAACCAAGTATCCAGTACACCTTTGGTGAGTCCAACTCAGCCAGTGGTGGCTCCAAGTCTAAAACTACCCTTAAATGTGCTGTCTCTGAAACACTTTAGAAACGGCAATCCCCTTCCCTTGGGTTTTGCTCTAATACCACGCGAGAGTTCACTGAAGCATGTTCCTGTTGTATTTATTCTATTAGAATGAGTCTCTATGTAGGATCACTTAAGCCACGATTCTTACTCCAACTCTATTCGATTCGCTTGGGCGATCGACCGATTCCCAGCCCTCTCACGCATAAGGGCCAATTCAGCGCTCGATATGAAGCGAAACACCTTCAAGGCACTGCCAACTACGCCTCGTGGGAATCTTCAGAATCCCATCCAGACGCCTGGTCCTGGGACGAGTCCCCAAGTTTACTGTCGTGAAAATTATCTCGACTTGACTCAACTATTGGCAAGAGCAAAGAAGGGAGCTATATTTCAATTCTGCAGATTTGACCCCTGTCCATTCATCTCGATGCCTCAATGTAAGGGTTATCTGGGTATTCTTCAGATACTTTTATCACACACTCAAGTGCAAAGACTGGGAAAACACTAGTTGTTATTCGATCATTCCCTGGTCTTGGACATAACAGTTCTGCTTGCACTGAGTTCGACTGTTGCAAGGTCGAGTTGTTTGTTTCTCAAACTGATATAGAGACAAACTGACTGTAAAAATCTTCAAAGTATTCTTTTTAAAGCCCAGCACAACATTCAATGTTAGAAAAGCATTCTCTTTCAAATTTATTGTAAATGGATAATTTTCCATTACAGTCAGAGGATTCATGAGGACACAGCGGTAGATGTAATCTATATAGACTTCAGTCAGGCGTTGGAGAAGGTTTCCCATGGGAGGTTGATTAGCAAGGTTAGATCTGAAGGCATACTGAGAGAACTAGCCATTTGGATACAGAACAGCCTGAACGGTAGAAGGCAGAGGATGGTGGTGGTGTGTTGCATTTCAGACTGGAGGCCTGTGACCAGTGGAGTGCCAAAAGGGTCGGTGTTGGGTCCTCTAATTTTCTGCATTTATATAAATGATTTGGCTGTGAGCCCAAGAGGCATAGTCAGTAAGTTTGCAGATGACACCAAAATTGGAGGATTAGTGGGCAGCAAAGAAGGTTACCACAGATTACAGCAGGATCTTGATCAGATGGGCCATAATGCGAGCATAATGCGTCGCCACGGGCAGATACTATTATCAAAGTTGGTGAACAGATTTCTGCGTTTGTAATTCCATACAGGCGATACCCGTTTAAAGTGATGCACGTTCGACTGAAGAACTACAGGTTAGGCAGCATCCAATGAACAGGAGAAACGACGTTTCGGGCAGAAGCCTTTCTTCAGGAATCATGCCCGAAACGTCGATTCTCCTATTCCTTGGATGCTGCCTGACCTGCTGCCCTTTTCCAGCAACACATTTTTAACCTTGATCTCCAGCATCTGCTGTCCTCACTTTCTCCCCGACTGAAGAACAAGCCCGCCACAGTCCAAAGACACATGTACAGAGTTGTGGCTGGGTTGACAAACTGTGCAGTGTATTTGGACGATGTCATGTTCTTTAGCAATTCAAGGAATGATCACAAAAGACTGTTGGCAGAGCTCTTTGAACGACCACGAGAAGCAAAACTGATGCTAAACATAAATAAAACAGAATTCACGAAAGAGGTGACGTTCTTGGGATGTAAGATCGGTCATGGAAGGTCGATTCCCGCCGGAACATAAAGGCGAAGGCTACAGAGGAATTTGCATGATCAACTTCGAAGAAAGAGTTTCTTCAATTCTTCACACTCAGCGGAGTCTGCCAGAAGTCGGTTCCAAACTATATTCGTTTAGTGGCACCGTTAACCGATTTTCTGAATAAGAATACAACATTTCAGTGGACAGTATCATGCCAGGAGACATTTGACCATTTGAAGTCGATATTAACCACCAAACCAGTTTTACCTACACCAAACTTCTCAAAAGCGATTAAAGTCGCCATCGATGGTAGTGACGTTTGATTTGGAGCTGTACTTCAACAGGAAAGATAAGCATGGGATTGAACTGGCAGTTGGTTACTTTTCAAAGAAAATCAACATCTACCAGAGGAAATGCTCCAAAATCGAAAAATGACTATTGAGTTTGGTTCTGGCTTTACAAATTTAAAGTATATGCCCGAACAATGGTTCAGAAACGGTTATGTACACTGACCACAATCCGCTAAAACGTTTATATATAAGAATATGATACTATTTCATTGGATTCCATCGGTAGAGAATTTCAATATATAAATCGTATATGTTACGTGTCTGTCGAATGTATTCACAGACAGGTTATTGCAGATTAAACTTATGGCGTTGAGATGAGATTTGTCTTTATTTAATGTCTTATGTGTGTATATAGGAAAAGGTTAAGGCGATATCATATGAAATTTATCGGTATGCCAGGATAAAGTATTTAAAAAATAAAATGAAAACATATGTTCATTATGATGGTTCATTTTTCCTGAATAGACGAGGTTCTTTAAACATATTATTGCATGGCTAAGACTGTTGAAAGCAGCAGAATAACCAGACACTGCAACAAGTGTTATCAAGAATACAACAACGTAATACTGGATCGAACAACTCGATTAGTTCATTGCCTAGAGACATAAACATTTCGAGTTGACCACTCAGTTTAAATTTTATCGAGAATAAAATATTAAATCAATTCAAATTTGAATTGTGTCTATTGAAAATCTTAAAAAAGAATGACACAATCAGATGCTCTGGGGAATGATACGGGTGACATTGAACAGATGAGAGGAGGACTGCCAAGTCCTGCATGTAACAATCTTCTTGAAAAAACATATCTCTGAAAAATACCTTTTCGATCGGTTACGTGTGACACTGAATTTCCTAACAAGGAAAAAGAAGACATAGGAAGATCCGAAGAAAAGAACCGACAGCTGGCTGGCTTTGAGAAAAGAATTGCTGTTTTGTTAACTTTAATTGGGAGTTTTATCTGAATAGTATTATCGAAGGGAACGTCACAATGGGTAATAGAAATACATTGTCAATCGTGGTTTGTTAATTTATTACTCTTTTACTTTAGAAATAAAGTTCTTAATTTTTACTTTGCGCAGTTCTTGGTCAATCAAACTTTTGCAGATTACTGTACGGCATAAATCGTTTCTGTGTTTTATATGAAGCAGGAGGGTTTACCGTGTGTCGTAACGAGTCTAAACAAATTTGGCAATGCAAGTGTACATCTGTTCAGTTCTTTGAGTGCACTGGAGTTTTGCACCATTCGTGACCTGAATGACGTGATTCTCTCCGCCGTGATCTGAATCCCAAAAAAAAAGTCGAAAGCAAACTCCGCCCTTTATCGTAGTTGACAGGATTCGAACCTGCGTGGGAACACCCCCAATGGATTTCAAGTCCATCGCCTTAACCACTCGGCCACAACTACATAAGGATGCGCCATTACTGTTGAATTAATCATTTCCACGTCTTTGTCTCTGTTGAGCTCAGCAGTTCTGAATCATTGTTTGGTTTATTTGAATTCAAAAACCACAGCTTCGAAATCGATGAAATGTCGGGACAAAGTGGGTCTGGGTGTTCCACCCCGAGAGGTGGAATCGATATTCATCTTAAAAGAAGGCGGAAATTGCAGGAAAATACTCAGCAGGTCGAGCAGGATCGGGGCTGGGAAAGGGCGATTCAACATTTCAGAACTTCTTCAGAAGTTATTCGAACTCCGCTTTCTCCCAGTAGTACTGCCAAACCCCAGTCTGTACCGAGCGTTTTCTATTTTTGTTTCAGATTCTGAAAATCCAAGTTCCTTTACATTAGCCATTAAAACAATACAAAAATTCCATTCTGGTTCCGGATTGGATTCCTGTTTGGGGAACATTTTCCTGACCACATTAAAAGCCCGGAGCTGTGCAGGAAAGAAAACAAATGAAGTATGAGCCATGAGAGATCCGTTCCTGGGTGGTCCCAAACCACCAACTGTTCGGTTAATGGATGAACGTGTTGACCAATTACGCAACAAAGACGGGTAAGCTGACTCGTTGCAGGATCCATGAAACAGGCTTTTCACGAACTCAAACTTCAGCCTGCCCTTCCCGAAGCGATTGTTATCCTCAATCAGTTTTATTTTTCCAAAATAAATCCTGGGACATTCACTGTAATGATATGGCAACAGTTCTGCACCCTCTGCAAACACATTCATGTCACAGGAACCAACTTTTCTACAACAGCAGTCTGGCTCTCTTCGAGCGTTTTTCGTAACTTGTGTGTTCCCGAGTTTTCTCGTGATTCTGTAACCGTGGTCTGTTAATAATGATGGGGGAGGGCGCATTGCGGATGGGCGGGTTGGTGTTCTGGAGGAAATGTTGCTACCGATTAGCGTCAGGTTCCAGAGGACTGGGACTGAAAATATTTACTGAAAAACGACATTTGTGTAGAATACATAGAGCCTAATCTCAGGTGAACTGATAATCATTTGACACACAGATGAGAAGGATTTTCTCTCTTACAGAGGATAGCAAATCTGCAGAATTCTTCCCAAGAGAGAGCTGTCAAGGCTGGGTATGACCAAGGATGAGATAGCGAGCCAATTAGTCACTTGGGGAATACAGGGTAACGGGGATAAGGCGGAACTTTGCAGTTGAGATTTAACCAAGTCAGACATGATCTCATTAAAAGGTGGAGACGACCTGATGGTCTGAATAGCTTCCATCTATTCCAATGTCATGTCTGTCACTTGAGAACTGCGAAAGACCATTGTGAAGAAAGAAATAGCAGGACATTGAGAAAAGTTGATTGGAGACAAACTGAGTCAACATCATTAGTAGAAAGGATAAACACACTTGACAACTTTGTCAGTGTTCTTTGATAATATTACATGCCGAGTTGATCAATTTTTGTTCGGCATTCCATAATGACCACATCAAAAGCCATTACACAAGGTAGGAGTTCACGGTGTTAAGTATAAAAAAAGGCCAGGCTTGTCCGTTGTTTACTTAATGGAAGACACAAAATCTGGATGATTGGGTATATTTTAAGTTGCAAAGATGTAATTACTCAAGTGCTGGAAAGGTCAGTCAGAGGACTTCAATGATTTATATCTGAATTCATGACTTGTACGAATTGGCTGAGTGAAATGTGTCCAGTTTTACTGACGATACACAATAGGTGGGA
The DNA here is from genome assembly GCF_047496795.1 of Chiloscyllium punctatum. NCBI lineage: Eukaryota > Metazoa > Chordata > Chondrichthyes > Orectolobiformes > Hemiscylliidae > Chiloscyllium > Chiloscyllium punctatum. The sequence continues at coordinate 75,583,265 of NC_092773.1, read as the reverse complement.
GAGCATGTTGTGATGAGGACAGCGGAATCAGGAAATGGATAGACACAGGTTCAGTGGGTGGGCAAATTCCTTGAAGGCGCAATTTCATGTCGGGCGTTTGAGGTCATGCATTTGGTAGGAAGATTCAAAAGACTGTTTCAATTAAAATCAAGAGAAACTCCAAAAAAGTGCGTTTCGGAGGAGTCTGGGTGCCCCTGTGCATGAAACAAACAATGGTTAGTGACAGACTGATTTTTTTTCTGCTAAAAATAATGTCCTTTCGTAATGCTCACTATAAAAGAGATGATATCCCTGGGAATGACTGAAATGAAGGAGCCTGCAAATTAATCGAAAACCAAGATATGTCTCGTGCTGTTCTTGGGACATAGCTGATGTATTGTTTACAGGTCTCTAAACTTTATTGAAAATGGAGTCAGGAAAGGGAGAGTGGAAGTTAAGGACACCCATGATTAATAGGGGAAAGTGAGTAGTGCAGATGCTAGAGATTAGAGTCAGGAGTGTGGTGCTGGAAAAGCACAGCATGTCAGGCAGCATCTGAGGAGCAGGAAAACCACGATTCATGCAAAAGCCTTTCATCAGGAATTTGGTTGGAAGCCTCGAGTGTGGAGAGATAAATGTGAGATGATGGGGCTGGGCTGAAGGAAGCTGAGATAGCAATAGGTGCACGGGGGAGGGTGTAATGTTGATAGTTTGGAGGGGAGGGTGATGTACATGGGTGGGAAGGAAATGGGACAAATGGGACAGCTCATAAGGACGGTGCTGAGCTGGAAGTTGTGAAGTGGGGTAAGGTGGGGGAGGGGAAATGTGGAAACTGGTGCAACCCCTTTGATGCCATGGGGTTGGAGGTTACCGAAGTGGAGATTTGGCTTCAGAACATAGAACAATACAAAGCAGCACAGACCCTTTGGCTTTCGATGTTGCGTCGACCTGTGAGTATTTCTCAGCTCATCCCCCCATACTATCCCATCATCATCCATGTGGTTATGCAAGAATTGTTTACATCTCTCTAATGTGGCTGAGCTATCTACATCGACAGGCAAGGCATTCCACGCCCTTACCACTCTCTGAGCAAAGAACCTGCCTGTGACATCTGGCTTAAATCTATAACCCCTCAATTTGTATTTATGGCCACCCATACAAGCTGACATCATCATCCTAAGAAAAAGACTTCCACTGTTTACCCTATCGAATCCTCTTATCATCTTGCAACTCTGTATCAAATCCGCTCTTAGCCTTCTTCTTTCCAATGAGAACAGACCCAAGTCTCTCAGATGTTCCTCGTAAGACTTTCCCTCTGGAACAGGAAATATCCTGTTTAATCTCGACTGCAACTTTTCCAATGCTTCCACATCCTTCCTGGAATGGGGCGACCAGGCAGCACAAAATATTCCAAGTGGAGCCACACAAGTGTTTTGTATAGTTGCAGCTTTGCATTATGGCTCAGGAACCCAATCCTCTCCCAATGAAACCTAACACAACGTAGGCCTTCTTAACAGCACTATCAGCCTGGCTGGAAACTTTTAAGAATCTATGGACATGGACTCCAACAACCCGCTGCACATCCACATTACCAAGAATCTTTCATTTAACTCATTTTTCTGCCTTCCTACTGATGTTCCCAAAGTGAATCACCTCAAATGTAGATGCAATGAACTCTATTTGCGTCCTCTAAGACCAATTCTGCAGTTTATCCGACCTCCCCAGCAAACAGCAACATTTTTCCACTCTGTCCACTACTCCACCAACTTTAGTGTTATCTACAAGCTTACTAACCCATCCACCTATGCCTGCGTTTTAGTCATTTATGAAAACGGCAAACAGCAGTGGTCCCAAAAACGATCTTTGTGCCACACCACTCGTAACCGGACTCCAGTCTGAATATTGTCCATTAGTCACCACGTGCTGCATTCTAACAGAAAGCCAGTTTCTAATCCAAACTGCGAAATCATCGTCAATACCATGCCTCCGCATTTTCTCCAACAACCTAACATGTGGAATCTTATCAAAGGTTTTACAGACGTCCATGTACTCCACGTCAAGTGCCCTACCCTGATCCACATGTTTGGTCACCTTCTCAAAAAACTCACGAAAACATGTTGACCATCTGAAATCAAATTGTTGCTTGCTGAATGATTGCCAATCCTATCTCTCATAATCCTTTACATAATTTGTTCATACAACAGACGTAAGACTCATTGATCTATGATTACTTGGGTCATCTGTATTACCCTTCCTGAACAAGGGAACAACTTCTGCTATCCTCCAATCTTCGAGTGATATTCTTGTCGGCAATAACGAAATAAAGATCAAAGGCAAAGGCTCTGCAATCTCCTCCCTGGCTTCCCAGGAAATCCTTGGATAGATCCCATCCGACCCAGGGGACTGACTTGTTTTTACACCTTCCAGAATTGTTAACAAGTCCTCCTTGTAAACCTCAGTCCCATCTAGTCTAGTAGCCTGTATCTTAGATTCTCCTTGACAACGTTGATCTAATTCAATATGAATACTAACGAAAGTTATTCATTTGGTGCCTTCCTATCTCCTCTGACTCCACACACAATTCCTCACTACTATCTTTGATTGGTCCTAATCTTACTCTCGTCATTGTTTTATTCCCCATATACACGTAGAAAGCGTTAAGGTTTTCTAGGATTCAATCTGCAAGCGACTTCTCATGTCCTCCCCTGGCTCTGCTGGACTCTCTGTTCAGGTCTTTCCTAACTAACTTGTAACTCTCAATCGCTCTAACTGAGCCTTCACGTCAAACCCGAACATAAGCCTCCTTCTTTCTCTTGACATGAACTTCAACTTCTTTAGTAAACCACGGCTGCTTTGCTCGACAACTTCCTTCATGCCTGACAGGTACATACTCATCAAGTACGTGCAACAGCATTTCCTTGTGTAAGTTCCACATTTCAATTGTGGTCATCCCATCCGTTTCCATCCACATCCTGTGCATAATAAATCTTGCCAAATCGCATCATAATTGCCTTTCCGTCAGCCATAAGACTTTTCCTGCAGTTCGTAACTATCCCTTTCTATTGCTTAAGTAAACATAACCGAATTGTGTTTGCAATCACCTCCATCCAAATCTAACCCCTGGCCTGTCCATTACCTTTTTCCAAATCCAATGTTGCCTGTGACTGTTAGTAAGAGCCAGTCTGGCCGCAAGTTTTAGACCTGTGTTGATGATGAGACAGGAATTCATCAAAGTTGATTGGGACAAATAGTTTTCAGCTCATCTCCCTCTGTTTCCTTAACTCCCAGGAGGTTATTATCATTTGGCGCAGGAATTCACCGATGATATCTTTGGTTGCTTCAAATCTTCTGAACACTGTGCAAGAGAGTAAAATAGTGCACCAGGACCAGGCTCCAATGAGAGAGCCAAGACAGCATCTATTTTCGGAGTGCCAGAACCGACGGAACGGTGCTTTCCCTTTCCAATGCAAAAGGTTTGTGCTGAAAGAGCGGCGCTTTTGGAGTATCAGTGTTGTTGGAGCTGACGCTGTCTGAGCATCAGTGCTGAGGATGCAGATACTCTCAGATGGTTCTTGCTGAAGGACCAGTTACTGTAACAGGATCAATGCTGAGGGAGTGGGCACTGTCAGAGGGTTAGTGTTGAGGGAGCAGGTACTGTTGGAGTGTCAGTACTGAGCGAGAGGGTACTGTCACAGGGTCAGTGCTGAGTAAGTACCATCGTCGCCCGTTCCGTGTTGTGTGAGAGAGCGCTGTCGGAGTGATAGTGCTAAGGGATTGTATATAAAATACTTCATGCTAATATATCCACAAAAAAACATCAAATAGCAGCTGGATAAGCAAACTGTCCATCAAATCATTCAATGGCAAGTCCGGACATAAATACATTATCAAAAACCTCTCTCATGTTTGAGGACGCAAGCATTCTGCCTGTCTTTGCCACACATACGCTGCCTGTCTGGTCACATACATCATTCCTGTTTTTGGCTCACACAGCCTCACCATGTTTTTCACCCACATTCTCCCACTCTCCGTCTCTCATACCCTCCTTGTCTGCGTCACACACACCTTCATTGCATGGAACAAACTCGAAGTCTGCCAGTATTGGAGTAGACTTCAGTTTATCCATTCCCAGGGATATGATGGGGTAAAAATGGTTCAAAGTGGGAGCTGTCCACTTTCCACTGACCCAGCCCCAATCCCAGCTGTTTGTCTGAACTGAGGGCAGATAGCAGCGAGATATGACAGAGAGAGAGTGAGAGAGAGAGACATAGAAATTGAAAGCACAGAATCAGATGCTTCAGACCAACTTGTCCACGCTGACAATATATCATTAATAACTCTCATCTCATCTGTCAGCATTTGACACATGACTCTCTCAATCCTTCCTACTCATTTACCAATCCTGATGCATTATAAACTTTGTACTTCTACCAGTCTCTCCATCTCCCTCTGCCAAATCATTCTATACTTGCACGACTCTCTATGAATAATGCTGTGTGGGGGGGAAAGGATACTCTCAGGCGTCCAAGCTGCTGAGGCACCTGTGGGTTCACATCGGGCAGAAGCCATTCATTCATTCCTCGTGTTGGAAGCAATTCAACCAATCATCCGACCCGCTGAGACATCCTGGCAGCTGTGCAGATGATAAATGTTTTAGTAACACTGACGACATCTGTTAATTTTATCCAATGATAAGTAAACGTATTCGTGAGTGGAGAATATATAACTAGACATGAACTGACAGAGTCAGGAGGGACAGATATGAAATGCTTCAATCCTTCATTAAAACTATACGATGTAAAGATTGTTTTCCGTTTCTTCCTTCACCATGAAAGCCTTTTTTCTTTAATGCAGGACGAAAAATTAGAGACAGAAGTATTTCCTTAACTTTCCATTGCGGCAAAGTAATGCAGGATAATCAGTTAATTTTCATCTGTTACCGTTAGCTTTGGCAGGCTGAATAACCTGCATTAAAAACAGTTCCTCAATAACAGTGACCATCAAGTGTACACTAAAGATTATTGGATAGAGCATCGTGGAGGTCGGTGTCCAGTGAACGTCCATAGGGATTGGTTGGGGGAGATCTGAGGTAGAAGAGAGGTGAGGTAGTAATTTTGCCGATGACATGAAGGTTGGTGAAATTGTCGATAGTGTATTCGGCTGTTGTGGATTGCAATGGAACATTGCGAGGTTGCACAACAGGGCTGATATGTGGCAGATGGAGTTAAACCCGAACAAGTGTGAAAGTGCGAATTTCAATGCAGAATACAGGGTTAAAGGGTTCCTGAAAGTGTGGAGGAGCAGAGGAATCTTGCGTCATATTGGCTGCATTTAGAACAAGTGTCAGGCGCTGATCAATCCGAATAACCAAGCAAGTTAAAATCTACCAAGGAGCTTCCAGTTGAGTGACAATCAAAATGAAATAACTCGTTTCTGATGTACTTCAGGAGAACATTCGAATGTAGTATCCACCCAGGTTACAGTTAAAGTCGAGAAAGTTGAGATGATTTGAACAAGTTGATATGCTTCTTTGGAGATATTTCGATTGCTCGCCAATAAATTGTGTTTTCGGAAGTTACATTTGATAATCTCTTCACGACCAATCAGAGCAGACCCACGTAGACAGACGTTGTGGCAAACATTCATTTTAATGACTGCACCTGGAATTTCGTATATACCACGATGTTTAGCTTTCAGTAAAGGTGCTGATATGATGTGTTATATGTGAAATAAACAACGTGTGAATTCACTGTGAAGCTACACTGGAGTGGGTCCTAAATACATGTTACTCTTTGCGGAACGCCCGGACATGTAATGATTTATGTGTCCCCGAGAATCGGGCTGCATTTTGACATCATCCATACAGTGACACTTTCTCCCGTAGGGAACTATCTTTAACCAGTCAGGAGAGAATTCATTCTCAAAGGGAATGGGCAGGAATGCAGCGAGGATCATCAGGAAGAGTCTGCACACTTTGATTGGGATGATTAAGAACAATCCACAATTCGGACACAAGTTAATAAATAGGTTGGAAAACTTTACACCAATGTTTAATCTGTTGCTTGAAACTCATCCATCTGTGTATGATTATTTTATAAACTCACAGCACTCCTCAAGAGAAGGACGGTCGAGTCGATCTGACCACAGCAGTTAAAGATGGGGATTCTTCAACTCAACTGATCTTAAGTTACTAAAGGTGTTCTTTTCTCTTTCTTGGACAGTAAAGTCTTGTAGGAATCAAAAGTAATGTGGTGATTCTTTGGTGCGAGGGAAAGTACACCTAATTTCTGCTAATGCACAGTTGACCGGTCATCACCCTGAGAATGAAGGTACAGAATCGATAAAACAATGACACATTGAAAATGTCAGAATAAAAACAGTGCATGAACAGCAGCATCTGCAATCAAGAACAAGATCAGATCTCATGCCTGATATTTGTGGGCGGACAGTGGTCCAATACACAAATAGAATGAAGCTGACACTCAAAACACAGCTTCAATTACACAGGAGAAATGGAGAATTGCAGATCCTGGAGATTAGTCAGGAGTGTGTTGCTCGAAAAGGACAGCAGTTCAGGCATCTTCCGAGGAGCAGGAAAATCGAAAATTCAGAAAAAGCCCTTCATTGGAGTTGAGGGTTTGAGCCTCGGGGTTGCAAAGAGGCAAAATTCGGATGGGTGTCCCCAGAATTTCGCATCTGACATGTTTCAGCGGAGAGATAAAGCTCTGCTTGTTTTTTGTTTCTACTTTTATGAAGTTTCAATATTTAATCTTCTGATGTTTGAGGAAATCGCTTGACAGTGGCAGAACATCGGTGAATTTTCATTTCTGGTCCATGTTCAGTGAGATTAAGCTGAGTGTGAAGTTGTTTTAATCATCGGGAGAGATATTTGCTGAATAAGATTACAACGAGTGGTACCACAAGAATTTCCTGAAAGGAGGCGGATTGCAGACTTGCGAACCGTCACTGATACTTAACACATCGATATGGAGTAATCTTCATGGCCTCTGAGTTTCTGTAAGGCTATCGATTGGACAAATATATTATATTTTTCGTTCTGATGGTCACACTAAATTGCTCCAGTAAATGTTAATTTACGATGTATGGGTGCTCGCTTTTTATTTGCAGCATCTGCTTAAAACGTTTAAGCAGCAATCCACACATAAAACTATGAGCTGAAATAAAAATTTGAACCTCCCAAGTAGCTTTCACTCTGATGTCTGACTTTGTTCGGCGTGTGATAACTTCAAATTAATAAATCCACTGAGGTTACTAGAAGGACAGAGTATGTGAGTCTATCAGTCAAGAGTTATAGCCTTTAAATAGCATGAAATATTTCTTTGCCTCAACATGCCTCTAAACCGATCTCCTTCCATTTACCAGAATTAGGCATTTCCAATTCATGAAAGTCATCCAGATGACTTTCAAATGTTGGAAATGTCCCCTCCTCCAATACTTCCCAATGCAATTTATTCTGTACGTGCATCACAATTTGGATCAAAACGTTACATCATTTCTGTCTTAGTTTTTTCTTCTCTCACACTAACCTTATGCACTCAGTGTTTGTACTCTCCAACAGTGGGAAGAGGATCTGAGTTACTCGCCTTTACCATGATCCTCATGACTTTGTAAATCTCGATAAGGTCACGCGTCATCCTGTTGCACTTCATAGAGCTTGTCTCCACCGAAATTCAACATCCCAGTGAATCTTTTCTCAACTTTAATTTTTAAAGGTTTCCTTTCGATCGGAAAGATATCAGATCGCGATACATTATTTGAAACTGCCTCACCAATGTGTTGCACTCCTGCAACCTCCCAAAATTCTTCTCAATGCCCTGCTAAATAAATAAAAGGATGCAAATCACCTTCTGTACCATCCTGTCTGCCAACGACTGCACTTTCAACGAACTATGAATCTGCACCCCAAGGTCTATTTTCAGAGTAACGCATCCCAGGTTCTACCATTAGGTTCATAGAGAAAACTGTGGACTGAAGATGCTGAAGGTCAGAGTCGAGAGTGTGATGCTGGAAAAGCACATCAGGTCAGCCAGCATCCGAGGAGGAGGGGAATGGACGTTTCGGCCACAGTCCTTCATTACGAAGTATGGATGTTTGGGTGATTTGACTTTCCAAATGTATTGCTATGCATGTAATTAATGTTACGACTATTTTTCCTCTCCACCACCCAGTAGACGTTCTGACTCAATGTACTGCCGTATTCAGAGATAATCTTATTCAGTGTAAACAACACCACGTAATTTGGTGTCATCTGCGAAAATACGAAACACAACTTGGAAGAGTTGATCAGGTCAGTAGGACAATCGCAGATGGTTTTGAATCTTGTTAAGGAAATAGAGATGGAGTAGAATTTAATGAAAGGCAGGACGATTGGAAGCTTGGACGAATACAGTGATCTTCAGGTAATCAGTAGAAGACGTGATTATGATAGTTAATGAGGCATAGACCATATTTACCTTCATCAATTGTGTCATTTTTTCAGAGAAAGGAGGTATGTTTGGAATTTTACAGAGCATTAATCAAGCTGGGACTGTCTGCAGTTCTGGGAATTACACTACAGGAACGATGTGATAAGACTAGAGGAAGTCAAAGAAGAATAGAGATGTCCAGCATGGAAACAGCTCTGTCCAACCTATCCATTACCACAAGATATCCCAACCCAATCTAGTACCACCTGTCAGCACCCAGCCAATATCCCTCCAAACTCTTCCTCTTCATAAACCCATCCAAATGTTTCTTCGATGTTGCAATTGCATCAGCCTCCACCACTTCCTCTGGCAGCTCGTTTCATGCATTTAACACCCTCCCTGTGAAACAGCTGTTCTGTTGATCTCTTTCAAATCTTTCCTTTCTCACCCTCAAACTATGCCATCTATTTCTGGTCTCCACGATCCCAGGGAAAATTATTTGTCTATTTATGCAATCCATGCCACTCAATATTTTGTAAACCTCGTGAAGGTCACCCCTCAGCCTCCGACGCTTCATGGACAATAGCCCTAGTCTTTTCAGCCTCTCCCTATAGCTCAAATCCTCCAACCCTGACAACAGCTAGGTGAATCTTTTCTGAACCCTTTCAAGTTTCACAACATTTTTCCGATAAGAAGGAGATGGGAATTGCACGCAATATTCCAGCAGTGGCCTAATTAATGTCCTGTGCAGCTGATCTCCCAACTCCTGCACTCAATAATCTGACAAATAGAGGCAAGCAAACCAAACGTCTTCTTCACTACCCTACCCACCTGCGAGTCCATTTTCAACGTGCTTTGAACCTGCACTTCAACGTCTCTTTGTTCAGCAACCCTCTTTAGGACCTTACCATTAAGTGTCCATGTCCTGCTAAGATTTGCTTTTCCAAAATGCAGCACCTCGCAATGAGTTAAGTTGAACTCCATCTGTCACATCACAACCCATTGGCCCACCTGTTCCATATCCTGCTGTAAACTGATGCAACCATCTTCGCTGTACACGACACCTCCAATGTTGGTGTCATCTGCAAACCTACTGACTGTGCCTCAAATGCTCTCATCCAAATCATTTATGTAAATGACAAAAAGTAGAGGGCCCAGCACTGATCCTTGTGGCACTCCACTGAACGCAGGCCTTCAGTCTGAAAAACAATCCTCCACCACCATCCTCTTTTTAGAAACTTTGAGACAGTTCTGTATCGAAAGAGCTAGTGCTCCCTGTATTCCATGATATCTAACTTGCTAATCAGTCTCCCATGGGAAACCTTGTCGAATGCCTCACAGACGTCCATATAGATCACATGTACTGCTCTGCCCTCATCAATCTTCTTAGTTACTTCTTCAAAAAACTCAATCAATTTTATGAGACATGATTTTCCACGCACAAAGCTATGTTAAATATACCTAAGTAGTCCTTGCGTTATCAAATATATGTACGTCCTGTCCCTCAGGATTCCCTACAACAACTGCCCACCACCGAGGTTACGCTCACCGATGTATAAGTCCCTGGCTTGGCCTGACACCCTTCTTAAACAGTGACACCACGTTAGTCAACCTCCAGTCTTCTGGCACCTCATCTGTCACTATTGATTATACAAGTATCTCAGCCAGAGGCCCAGAAATTACTTCTCTAGCTTCCCACAGAGTTCCCGGGTACACCTGATCAGGTCCTGGGGAGTTATCCACCTTTACCCGTTTCAAGGCATCCAGCAATTCCTCCTCTGCAATATGGACATTTTGCAAGATGTCAGCGTCTATTTCCCTTCCATCTATATCTTCCATTTCCTTTTCCACAGTAATTACTGATGCAAAATATTCATTTCGTTTGCCCCCATTTTCTGTGGTTCCAACCAAAGGCCGCCTTGCTGATCTTTGAGGGGCCCTATTCTGTCCCAAGTTACTTATTTATTCTTAATATATTTACAAACGTCATTTGGATTCTCATTAAATCAATTTGGGAAAGCTATCTCATGTCCCCTATTTTCCGTCCTGATTTCCCTCTTAAGTATGCAACTATTTCCTTTATACTCTTCGCAGGATTCACTCGATCTACCTGTCTATACCGGACATATACTTCTTTCTTTATCTTTACTAAACCCTCAATTTCTTTCGTCGTCCAGCATTTCCTATACCTACCAGACTTTCTTTTCATCTTGACAGAAATATACTTCGACTCGATTTTTTGTTACTTCATTTCTGAAGGCTTCCCATTTTCCATCCGTCCCTTTACCAGAGAACATCTGCCTCCAATCAACTTGCAAAGGTTCTCGCCTAATGCCGTCAAAATTGGTCTTTCGCCAATTTAGAACTTCAACTATTCGATCTGGTCTATCCTTTTCCATCACTACTTTATTACGAATCGAATTATGGTCACTGTCCCCAAAGTGCTCCCCTTTCTGACACCTCAGTCGCCTGCCCTGCTTTACTTCCTAAGGGAAGGTCACCATGGTGTATGAAAGACTCGGGGTTAGGTGCAAAATCATTTTCATTGGCCTGGACTTCACGAGCATATTGTTACCCTTCGACAAACGTGTCATACTTGCCAAATATTCGGAATGGGACTTTTTGGCGCCGCCCTTTTTCCGCCGATCATTTGGCCCAGCCGTTTTGGCTCTGAACTATTTTGACACTCATTACATTGGATCTGAGCTGTTTTGGCGCCAATTCAGAATTTACAAAAGATCTTGAAGACACTATAAGAAATTCGTTTTCGTTGCATTGTAAGAAATAAATCTAATTCATTTTTATTCATTATTTTTATCCTATTCAGTATTTAAAAAAAGAATTTCTACATTTTGCTACATTGACCAAACACATTTTAATTTGTCTTTCTTGCTTAAATTGCTTTCAGCTATGTGTGGTATGGGCTCTACAAGAAAATAGAAAGAAAATAGTATTACAGCTTTCCAATATGAAGACAGAAGGGATTACACCAGCTGACTCTCACTCCAGCTCGCTTGCACCATCCAGCTTTCTCAGTCTAACCACTCCATCTCTCTCTTTCCGCCAAACTATCACTGTCTCTCCCCGACCACATTCTCCCGTTGCCTCTCACACTCTCTTCCACGCCCCACACACCAACTCCAAACCTCTTATTTCTTCCTCTCTCTCTTGCCTCTCACTTGGTCTCTGCAGATCACTATCTCCCTATCTCCCTCACCCTGTCTCTCTAAACCTCCCCCTCACTCTATCTCTCTCTCTCTCAAATCTCTCTCGCCGTTACACTCTCTCTCCATCCTCTCTGAAACTTTCCCCCTCCGCCTATCTTGCTCTCCCCATTCTCTTTCCTCCCCTGAGTTTCTCACTCCCCTATCTCTCTCTCTCTGTGCCACCACACTGCCTCTCTCTATCTGCACCCTCATTCTCTATCTCTCCCTATACCCTACCATTTCTCTCTCTGTCTCTGCACCCCTCTCATTCGCCCTCTACATCTTGCCTCTCTCTCGCGCTCTCCCCACTGCCCGGTCTCTTTTGCTTCCTTCCCGCTCTCTCTCCATTACCCCATCCCTTTCCACTCCTCCACATCTATCTCTCCCGTCCGCTATCTTTCTTCTCCCACTTTCACCTTCTCTGTACCAGGCACCTCCCTCCCACTCAAAACCTCCCTCTGACTCTCCCTTCCATCTCATTCCCCCTTCCTCACTCTGACTCTCCCCAACACTGTCACTCCCCTCCATTTGAATTTCTCTCCCCTCGCTCTCCCCCTCCCACTCTCTATATCTACTCCATCCCCTCTCTGTCTCTGTCTCTCCCCTTTCTCTCTCCAGTCTCCCTCTCGACTTCACCCTCTCTCTGTTTCCTCTCTCTCTTAGAGAGCAACGCCTCCGTCGTTCTCTCTCCCACTCCTAATCCCCCGTTCCCTCTATCACCGGCGTCCAACTTGATAAACGCTTCCCTCTCTACCCCCTCCCCATCCCTCTGTCGCTCTCCCCGTTGTCTCTCTCTCTCTCTGGTGTTCCTTTCATCCCCTCCCTCTCTGTTTATCTCTACCCTCTCCCTTCCCTCCCAACTTCTCACTCAACCTGTCCATCACTTTCCCCACTCCATATCTCCCTGCCTTCCTCCTTCTAACCCACTTACTCTCTCACTGCCTTCCGTCTCTTTCTCTCCCTCTCGCTTCCCCACGCATTTCTTCCGCTCTCCACCACACTTTCTCTGTCTCCTCTCCATTTCTCTGCCCTTCCCTGTGTCTCACGCGTCTCCAACTCTTTATCTCGCTTTATTGATTGCCTCATTCTGTCTCTACCCTCTCTCTTTTCTTTCTCGCTCCTGTATGTCTTTCCCCCATTCTCCCATCCCTGTCACTCAACCAACCTTCTCTCTCTCTCTGCCCGTCTGCCCCCTTCCAGCTCTTTTTATCTATACCCGCCCTCTTTCTCTATCTTACGACTCTCTCTTTCCCATCTCTCACTCTCTCACTTACCCCCTCTGCCAGTCCAATCTCTCTCTCTCCTCTCCCTCTCTCTCTCCCCTTCGCTCCCGCTTCTCACTCTCTGTTATCACTCCCTCTCACTCCTCTCTCACCCCCACACCTACCTATCTTTCTCTCCCTCATGATTGTCTCTCTGTCCTTCTGTCTCTGTGTCTCACTCTCCCCATTTCACCCACCCCGGTCCAAGAGTTCCTATCACCGCCCAAACACTCTCTCACACCCTAGTCTCTCTCCATCCTCCTCCCTCTCTCTGCCCCATTCCCTTTCCTTCTCTCTCCCACCCCATTCTTTGTCTCTACTGTTTCCCTCTCTTCATCCACTATCCCACTCTCTCTTCCTCTTTCCTCACTCTCACTTTTGTCCTTCTAGCCACTCTCACCTTCCCTCTCTTCCACATTAAGTCTCTCTCCCCATTCCTCTCTCCACGCACTCTCACCCTGTTGTCCCTCATCCCTCCCAGACCGTCTCTGCCCTGTCCTTCACTCTCCTTCCCCCGCTCCCGTCCCTGTCCCTCTCCCCTTATTCGCTCTTCACCCGTTTTCTCTGTGTCCCCTACCTTCTCTACCCTCATTTCCCTCCCTCTCCACTTCTCTTTTCTTTAAACCTCTCCCTTCCCCTTCTCTCCTGCCCATCTCTTCCGCCTGACCCTGTCGAATCCCTCTCTGCCTCACTTCCCTTCGCTCTCCCTCCTCGTCACTTTCTCTCTCTCTTCCTCCAGTCTCGCTCTCTGACATTCACCCTTTCCTCTCTCCCATCCTTTCGCTTGATCACACTATCATTCCCACCTCTCTCTACACTGTCTCTCTCTCTCTCCCTCTCCCCACCTCTCTGTCTTCCCGCATTGCACTCCTCTCGCTGGTTCTCTTCGTCTCTGCCTCTGAAAGCCTCACACACCACCACCCTCTATCACGCTATCTCCCACCTCCCTCTCTCTAACACCCTCCCTTTCTCTCTGGACACTTCTTCACTTTCTCTGTCTTTCACGTTCCCTCCTACCCTCTCTTTCTCTCTCCCCATTTACCTCTCTGTCCCCCCTGACCCCCTCTCATTTCACCTCTCTCCCTCTCTCGGTATCTTACCGTCATCCCCATTCAGTCTCCACCCCTCTGATCTTCTACCACATTCTCTCTCCAGCCCTCTCTCCCACTCCTTTCAGTCTCTCACCACTTCGCTGTGCCCCTCTATCCCTAACCGTCCCCCATTTCTCTCTCTCGCTCCACACTCCCTGACCGGCGAGGCCTCGCTCTCTTCCTCCCTCTCCTCTTCGTTCTCACACCCCTCATTCTTGCGCTCTCCCCCTTTGACGCTCTTTATCTCCCCTAACTCTCTGCCTCTCTGAGCCCTGTCTCTCTCACTCCCTCTCTGTCCATACGTTTCTTTCCCTTCTTCTCTTTCTGCCTCCCCCCGCCTGGTCTCTCTCCAAAGTGCCTCGATTTACAGCCTCTCCCTCCCTCCACACATTCAGTTCTCCTGCCTCCCTCATTCTCTCCCCTCCATTTCTCTCTCCATCCACCCTCACGCCTCTCTCTCCCACACTGTCTCTCCACCTCCCTCACTCTCTACGTTCCCCACTTTCTCTCATTCCACATAACAGTCTCACTTCTATCTCTCTCCCTATCTCTTCCCTCCTCCCTACCTCCCTCTCTCTGCCCACTCTCTCCCACTGTCTCTCCCATCCTGTCGCCCTCTCTCGCCCAGCCCACACGCTCTCACGATCCCACATTCCTATTTCTCCCCCACCGCGCTCCTACTCTGTCTCTGTCTCAACCAGCCTTTTCCTCTACCTGTCTGCCTTTCACTCCTTGTATTACCTTCGCACTCTCCCCCACTCTCTCTATCTCTCTCTCCAATTTCCCTTACTCTCCCATCCCTTTCTCCTCCCCTTCTCTGTCTCTCCCCACTGCGCTCTCTCTCCCTCTCTACCCCACGTTCTCCCTCTAGATTTTCCCACAGCCTTTTTGTCTCCCTGCCTTTGTTGCCCGCGCTCTTTCTCTGCCCTCTCTCCATCTCTCTCTCACTCCTATATCACTCTTTCTCTCTTTGGCTCACCTCTCTCGGATTCCCTCTCTATCTTTCCCAGCCCTCCCTCTCCCTGTCTCTCTCCCCTCCCCATCTCTCTTCCTCATATCCCCTCTCCCTCTCACCTTCTCCTGTCTCTCCTTCCATCCCTCTCTCTCTCACCCCGACACTCTCTCACACTGAGCCTCGCACGCTATCTACAATAAGCGCCTTCTTAACTCTCTTTCCTCATCCTGACCTCTCTCCTAACCCACCACACACCTTCTTTACACACACAATCGCCTCCCCATCTCCACTCCCTCTCTCTCACAATCTCTCTCCCCGCACTCTCTACATCCACTCGCTGCACTCCTTCCCCATCCCCTATACAGTCTCCCCTGAACTCTCTGCCACCATCTCTCACTTCCTCTCTCTCTCCCCATCACTCTCACCACACGCTTCTGTCTCCCCTTTCCTCTCTCTCCCCATTCCTCTTTCCGCAACCAACCCATTCTCCCCCTCATACTTTTCTCTCGTTCCACTCACCCTCTCCACTTTCCCTGTCTCTCTCTCTCCCTCGCGCTCTCCACCACTTGGTCCCTCTCACCTCATACTTTCTCCCACCAATCTCTCTGTGTGCGAGATAAGTGGCTGTCCAGCCCCATCTACGGCACTTTTTATTTCCCTTCCCAGGAACAAAGACACGGAGGAGTCTGTCCAAAACTTTTTCATTCAACTTTGCAAAGTCGGGTGCTGTTCCCAAAGGTACACACACACAAGCATAGTAATCTCCACACATTATATACATGTATATGTGGGCTGGGTCTACTACTGCTGCCTTGACCAACGAGTGCTCGGATTCCCCACTGTTTTCCTTATTTGGGTTGTGGTGCCTGCGATTATTTTATTATTCACTTGGCCAATCAGTGTTTGAGCTTCCCATTCTTTCCTTATATGGATGATGTTGTACAACTGTGGTTAAGGGCGGCCTCTCAACTATCGAGGAAAGCTGTTACAACTGTTTCAGTCATATAAACGTGGGGGAGGTCCGGCAACAGTTTCGAGTGTGTGCTTGTGTTTACTATGAGGTAGAAAAGACTAAAAGGCAGCTAACCGTCTACCCCCTACATGCTTGTGTTTACTATGAGGTAGAAAAGACTAAAAGGCAGCTAACCGTCTACCCCCTACATGCTTGTGTTTACTATGAGGTAGAAAAGACTAAAAGGCAGCTAACCGTTTAAAAATTACACTACCCCCTACATCTGCATGCCCTTTCTTCCCCCACTCTCCCTCCAATGTTCACTCTCACTCCCTTCACACCCTTTTGCTGTTTTTCCTCCCCTCCCTTTCTGTCATTCACTGTCCCGACTCCTATCCTTCCATTCTCCAAAGTACTCTCTCCACAATCTCTCTCAACTCGCAATCTATCGCCCCTGCCCATGCTCTCTCCCGCTTTCCTCTCTCTCCCTGTCTTTCTCTCTCCCTCACTTCCTCCCTCTCCACAACAATCTCACTCTCTCCAACCGATCCACAATCACTCCCGCTCCATCTCTCCCCTTGTTTCACCACGTATCTCCCCCAAACTCCCTCTCTCTCATCGAACCTTCATCCCTCTTTCTGTACCCACCAATCTTCCCTCTTGCACCTCTCTCATTCTCTCCCTTGTACCCTTCCATTCCCTCTCGCTCCCTCCCTCTCGCTCCCTCCTCAGCTCTCTCTCTGTTCCTCACGCTTCCGTCTCTCACTCACTTTCTCATTCTATTTCATTCACTCTACTCTCCCTCCCGTCCCTCTCTGTCTCTCACCACCGCCTGCTCTCCCATTCTCTCCCTCTCCTCCTCCGTTTTTCTCTCCGTAACTGCTCCCTGTGTCTCAGTCTCTCCTTTTACCCTGACCCTCTCCTTTTCTCTCCTCCATCTCTTTCTCTCTCTATCCCTCGCTCTTTCTCCTCTCTCTCCCTTTCCCAATATCCTCCCCTCCGTGTGTCTCCCCAACTCTTCACCCCTCTCCTTTTGTGTCACACCTCTCTTTCCACCTTCTCTCCCTCCCCATCGTTCTTTGTCTCTCACCTCCTCCTCCTCTATACCCACCGTCTCTCTCTCTCTCCGCTGCTCTCTGTCTCTATCTTTCTCTCTCCCCCGCTGTGTCTCTATCCCCTCACCCTCTCTTTCTCACCAACCCTTTTTCTCCCTCTCACGCTCGACCTTTCTCCTCTGCTGCCGCACGTTCACGTCCCTCCCTCTCTCCATCCTCCTTCCCCTTCTCTCCCTCATGCCTCCCCTCCTTCACTCCCTCCCGTCCCCTCTCTCATCGCGCACCATCCCTCTTTCTTCCCTCCTCCCTCTCTCTCCACCCCTCATCCGCTTCCTTTCACGCTCTCCCGCTCTCCCGCTCCCTTTCTCTGCTGCATTCTCTCTCTACACCTGTCCCACTCTATCCCTCTGTTCTGTCTATCCCCACCTCCCTGTCTATATCTCTCTCCCTACCCTCTTCCCAATTTCTGTCTATCCGTCTCCACTCCATCTCTGCGCCTCTCTCTCGTCTTCCACGTCCCCATACCTCTCACATCCCTCAATCTCCCGCTCTCCCCCTTTGTCTCTCTACCTCCCCCTCATTCTCTGTCTCTTTGGCCCTACCAGTGTCTCTCTTCCACACTCTCCCTCCGTCTGTTTCCTTCCCTTCTTCTCTTTTTCTCTCTCCAACCCCATTTTCCCTGTCTCGGTCCCCACCTCTTAATCTCACTCCCCATATGCCTATCTTTCTCCACCCCTAAGGCTCTCTCCGCACTGCTTCTCTCTCCCACTCTCTCCACTCGCTCATTCACTCCCACGTCCTTCATTCTCTCCCCAACACTTTTTCTCTCTCTGCGCCCTCACGTTCTTTCTCCCACTCTCCAAGACTGCTTCTCTCTCCCACTTTTCCTCCTTTTCTCTTCTGCACCATCCCTCTATCTCTGACGTCTCCCTCTTTTCACCCCTTCTCTCTTGCCTCTCTCTCTATTTCATTCTCCCCGGCCGTATCCCTCTCTGTTTCTCCCGCTCACCCTTTCTCACTGCTTTCTCTCGTTTTTCCCCCCCTCTGTCCCCAATCATTTACTCTTCCTCTTCCACCTCACTCTCTCAACCTCTCTATTCCCCCATTCCCACTTTAACTGTCTATCCCCTCCATTGTCTGTCTCTTTCAGCTTCTATATCTCATCCTCTTTCTCTCTCCCTTTAGCCTCTCTTAAATCCCTCTCCAGCGACACTCTCTTCCCGTTCCTTGTCTCTCTCCCTCGCTCACTCTCTTCATCCCCTCCCTCTCACTCGCCCACTTCCCTCTCTCTCACTCGCCCACTTCCCTCTCTCTCTCAATCTCCCTCTCTCCAGCTTTCCTGTCGTTCTGTCTGCACCTTCCCTTTATTTATCCTCTATCCCCGTCTCTGTATTTTCTCCTTCCTCACTCTCATTCTCTGTCCACTTCAATCTGTCTCTAGCCCGTCATTCACTCTCTCTCCCATCCTCCCACTCTCTCTTTCACTCCCCTTCCCTATTCTTTCACTCTTCAACCCCTTTCTCTGTCGTCTCTCTCTCCCAGCATCCCTACTTCTCTCTCTTCTTACCCTCAGTATCTCTCAACTCATATCTCTATCTCGCCGACATTCTCTCTCTCCGCCTCACTTCCCCCCTCTCCACTCCTCTCTCTATCTCCCTCCCGCTCTATCACTCCTTCTCCCTGTCTCTCACTCCCCCTTTCCCTCTCTCTCCCAACTCCCTCTCAGTAAACTTCTCCCTACCTGTCTCTCTCCACTCCCTCTCTCTTTTCCGCTCGTTGTCCCCACCTCTCTATTTCGTTCCTCACACCTCCATCTCTCTCTCCACCCCTCCCTGTCTATACTCTCTCGCGGCCTCACTATCTCTCGATATCTCTGTGATGTTTCTCTCTCTCTCTGTTCCATCTCCGTCTTTCTCTCACCATCCGCCCTCTCTTTGTTCCCCGTATCTCTGCCTCCCTCTCTCCCACTTTCCCTCTCTTTCACGCTGCACCTTCCCTCTCTTTCTGACCCTCCCTCTTTCTCACCGCTTCTCTCTCACATCTTCCTCACACTCTCCACCGCTGTCTCCCACTTTCCTTCCTTCCACTCACTCTTTCTCGCCTCTCTCTCTCGCTCTTCACGTCTCTCTATCCCTAATCACTCTCTCTTTCTCTTCCACCTCACTCTCTTTGTCTATCCACCCTCTCTCTCTTTCTCCCACCTCTCCCAGCCTTCCTATCTCTATATCTCTCACTATCCCTATCTTTCTCTGCACGCCCCTCTCTCTGTTAGCTCCCTCTTTCTCACCCCTATTCTGTCCCCTGTCCCTGCCACTCTCCCCCGCCGTCTCTCCCTCCCCAACCTCCCACTGATTCTCTCTCGTTCCGCCTGTCTCTCCCAAATCATTCCACGCTCCTCATCTCTCTCTTCACTTCCTCTTACTCTCTCTCGGCCCCATTTTGTCGCTCTTCCCTCCTCTCTGTCCCCAACCTCTCCGTCTCCCTCTTCCACCTCACACTCTGTCTCCCACTCGCTCTTTTACTGTCTCTCCCCTTCCCTCACTCTGTCGTTTGCTCTCTGTCTCTCTCACCATCTACCCGCCCTCCACGCCTCTTTTAACCGCCCCTGCCTCCGACTCTCTCCCCTTCTTTGTCTCTCTCCGCCTCACTCCATCCCCGCACTCTCACTCCCCCACTCCCCCGTTTGTCTCTCAACATCTCTCTCTCCACAGCCTACTTATCCCTTTCTCTCTCCTTCCCCCTCTTCCCTTCTCTTTCGCTCCTCACTGCCTCCTCTCTCTCAGTCACTCTCCATAAGTCTCTCTCATTCTCTCTCTGCCAACCTCTCTTTCGCTCTCTCTCGTCCTCCACTTCTCTCTTTCTCCCTCCACATCTAACTCGCTCTCCCCATGCTTTTCTGGGTCTCCCCACTCATTCCTCTCTCCACCCCCTTTCTCTAACCATTCACTCTCCATCTCTTTCTCGCCTCTCTCTCCCCACTTTCTTTCTTAAACATCACTCAGCACCTCTCGTGCCCTCCTTCTGTCTATAACCCCGCCCACTCTCTTGTTCTTCCCCTCTCTGTCTGCCAGCCAATGTCATCTCTCTTCTTCGACTTCATTTGCTGTCTATCCACTCCAATTGTCTCTCTTTTGATACCTGTCTTCTCGCTCTGTCATCACGCTTCCCAAAATTTTATTAACACTCAATATCTTTCACCTTCCTGTCTGTGTCACTCCATACTGCCACTGTTTCTCCACCCGGTCTCAACCTCGCTATCTCGCTCTCTACGTTTCTTTAATTTTCTCTCTGCATCTTCCATCTCTCTCTCGCCCACTTTCCCTCTCGCCACTCCCTCTCGCTCCCACTCCCCCTCTCTTCCACATGTCCCCATCTCTCCTAACCTCCGTATTCTCTTTTTCCACTTCTGCCACTCTGTGTTGCCCCAACCCAATATCTCTGTCTCCATTATTCCCTTTCCCTCTCCCTCATCACTCTCTCTTCTCCCTCCCTTTATCTCGCCCCCTCCCTGTCTCCCATCACCCTCTCCCTCTCTGACGCCTCTCTCTATTCTTTTCTGCTCGTCTCCCTTTCTGTAAACTCCCCCTCCTCTCTGTACCCCACTACCTCTTTCTGTCTCTCTCGTTCCCCACAGCCCTCTCTTCCTCTCTCACCGTCTGCCTTCTCTCTCCACAGCCGTCCATCTCTCTCTCTCTACTCGTCCTAATTATCTGTGCCCCCCATCACTCTCATTCGATTCCCACTCTCGCTATCCGAAACTCTCCCTCGCTCGATACACGTCCACCTCTCTCTCTCACGTCTGTTTCTATATCGCCCCTCAGACTCTCTCTCTTCTCTGCTGCCTGTCTTTGTCTGCACTCTGCCTGTCTTCCCCAGCTCCCTCCCTCTCTGTCATCTCCCTCTCTTTCTCCCTCTCACCCACCTCAGTTTCTTTCTCCCCCCTCAGTTTCTTTTTATCTCCTTTTCTCCTTCGATGCCTTCGTCTCTCTCCCCCTCATCCCATTCCCACTTTTCACCCCTCACCTCTGCCTCACAATTTCTCACTCTCTCTCACACTACAACCCGCTCTTTCTCTCTCGATCATTCCCCCAGGTTTCTCTTCCCATCTGCCTCCTTCTCTCCACCCAGCCCTCTCTGTCCTCTCCTCATCTGTCTCTCGCTCCCCAGTCTCTTTTTCTCTCATTCTCCCCCTCACTCTCTTCTCTCTAAAACTATCTCTCTTTTTCAGCAACAGACTATCCTTTCTCTCTCCCCTCCCTCTGCATCTATCTTTCTCTCTACCCAAGCTGCGTGTTTTTTCTCCGAACTCCCTCTCCTCGCCCTCTCCCTCCCTCTCCCCTCCCTCTCTCTTTCACCTCCCTCTCTCTGCGCGCCCCATCTACTTTATCTCAACCTCTCTCCCTGCAACCTCAGCTCTCTTCGTTTCTCTCTCTCTCCCTCCATCTGCTCATCTCACTCTTTGCACTTTCTCTCCCCTTCTCTAACGCTCTCTCTCTCTCCAACTGCCTCCCTGTCTCTCTCGATAGCGTTTCCTTCCATCTCTAACCATCTTCCTCTGTCTTTCTCTGTCCCACCCTGTTCGCTCTCTATGACCACCTTCCTCCATCTCTGTTCCCTTCTCAATCTCCTCTAGCTGCCGCTATGGCTCAACCCACCCACTCCCTAACCCTTCCTCTCTCTCCTGCCTTCCCCTCCCCACAATCTCTCTCACTCATTTTTCTTCCAGTCCTCCCTCACTCTGTCCCCATTCACCATCTTGCTTCACTCTCCCTCCGTCTCCGCTGTGCCTTCTTCATTCACTCTGTCTCCCCCTCTCTCTAGATCCACAGCTCTCTCTATCTCTCACTCGCTATGTCCTCTCTCACTCTTTATAATGTCTCTTCTTCCCTTTTACCTCCTCCCTCTCTCTATTGCCCTCAGTCTTTGTCTTTCTTATTACCTACCCTCTCTCTTCCCCCTGCCTCTCTCCACGCACCATGACATCCGCTCTCCCTCACCCTCTCCCTCTCTCTACTCCAGCTCTCTCCATCACTCTCTCTCTCCGACTCCCTCCCTCTGTCGCTCTCTCTCTCTATTCTCTCGTTCCACTGCTCTTCCCTCCCAGTCTCTCTATCAATCTCCCTCTCTCTCTGTCTGCCAGTCCCTGTCCTCTCTCTTTGACACCCCCCTGTCTCTGTTCCTCTCTCTCTCGTCAAGCTGCCTCTTTTGCTCCACTTCACGCTCTCTCTTTTGCTCCTCCCTCTCTCTCTCCCGCCTTCCTCTCCCAAAAATCTCTCAGTCCTGCCTCTCTTTCTCTCCCTCGTCCGTCTCTATCCTCTCCTTCTCCGTGTCTGTACCCCCTCCATCTCTTTATCGCTGACTCTCTTTCTCTCCCCACCATCTTCGCTCACTCTCACCGATCCCTCTCTCTCCTCTCCATTTGTGTATCCCTCCCTCACTGCCGCACCACCCTCTCTTTTCCCCTTTCGTTCCTCCAACTCTCCGTCTCTCTCCCATCGGCCTTCTCTACGTCCACAATTCCCTCTCTCTCCTCTCTCTTTCTCGCCCTCCTCCTCTCACTGGCTTTCACTCTCTTTCTCCACTCTGTCTCTACAATCCAACCTCTCTCTCTTCCAGCCTCTCAGTCTCTGTCTTTCTTATTACCTACCCTCTCTCTCTTCCCCCTGCCTCTCTCCACGCACCCTGACATCCGCTCTCCCTCAACCTCTCCCTCTCTCTACTCCAGCTCTCTCCATCTCTCTAACCACTCTCTTTCAAAACCCTTCCCTCTCTGTCTGTCCTCCTCCCTCTTCTGTTCCACATGTGGTTTTTGCTCTCTGCCCTTCCCACTCTCTCTCTGTCAACTTTGCTGCCTGCCTTTCGCCGCTCCCTCATTCTCTCTTCCCTCCATCCCTCTTTTTCTGTTTTCCCCTCCCTCTCTTTCTGCTCTCCCACGCCCTGTCACCCCGTCTCTCTTTCTCCCCCTTTAATTTCCAGTCCATCCCAAACTCTCTCCCATCCGCCCTCTCTCTTTCCCCTCTCTCCTCTCACTCTCTCAAGCCTCTCTCTCGCTGTCTCTCCCCTCCTCGCTTTCTCTCCCTGCCATTCGTGCCTCCCTGTAACTGTACCATTCTCTATCCCTCTATCTGAGCCGACTCTTCCTTTCCCTCTCTGCCTCTCTCCCGCCTAACTCTTTATCTTTCCCTCATCTCTCTGCCTTCACGTCTCTCCCTCTCTCACGTCTGTCTGTCTTCCTCTCTCCACTCACTCTCTCCAAACGAACTATCTCTCCACTTGTCCCAGCCTCCCAATCTCTCTTTCCCCTTTCCCTCCCTCTTTTTCTCTGCCCCTCCCCTCTATCTTCCCCTTTGCTATCGCTCTCTACCCTTTCTCGCTTTCTCCATTCTCTGTCTCTACCCACTTTCTCACCCACCTGTCTTGCTCCGTGTCTCGATCGCTCCTCATCTCTCTTACTTTTCTCTCCCTCTCTCTCTTCTGCCGTCATGCTCCTCTCACCAGGCTCTTTCAACCCAATCTCCCTCATCCCTCCCTCTCTCTCTACTCCCTCACACCCTACTTCGACCATTCACTCTCCCTCCCCGTATCCCTCTCCGTCCCATCTCTCACCCTCCTGTCCTCCCCCACTGTCGCATTCTCCCAACTCTCTCCAGTTTCTCTCTCTCTCTCGGTCTCTCTCGGTGTCTGCCCCGCAATCATTCTCTCTTCCCTCCTTGAATCTCTAATCCTACCTCCCTCCCTATCTCTACCCCTTCCGTCTGTCTTTCCATTCTCCATATCTCTCTCTCCCACTAACTTCTAATCAGCCTCTTCCCTCTCTCTCCTTCCCCCCTCTCCCCTCCCTCTCTCTGCACCTTCTCTCTGTCTTGTCCTCTCTCCCCTTCCATTCCTCTCTCCCTCTTCTCACTTTCACCGTCTCTCTACCCGTGCCTTCCTCTCTCTCCCTCGCCCTCTACACCTTTCTCTCCAAACCCCCTCTCTCTCCACCTCTCTTACACCTCCCCTCTCTCTTTCTCTCTCCTTCCATTTTCTGACCCTCACCTCTCTCTCTCCACCCTCTCTGTCTCTCTACCCCCTACCATCTCTCCCCACCAACATCTCACCCTCTAATCCCTCCCTGTCTCCTTCTGTCACCGCGCCTCACTCTCTACAACCCTCTTTTTCTATATCTCTCTTGACCCACCAGTCTTTCTCTCTCCCCATCCACCTCTCTCCGTCTCCACAGCTGCCTCTGTCTCCGCTCTTTTTTGTCTGCCCCGACCCCCTTTCGATACCCACTCTCTCACCACATATCTCTCTCTCCTCCTCTCTATCTCAATTTCCTCCGGTCATGTCTGTCTTCCCTCCGTCTCTCTCTGTCTCTGCAACCTCGCTGCCTCTCTCCGCTTCCTTCTCTCTAAACGTTCCCTCCATCTATCTCCAATTCACTCCTCCTCGCTCTCTCTTCATTCTTCTCTCTCTTCACAACCTCCTCCCTATCCCTCCCTCTCACCCTTGAATCCATCTGCCACTCTCTCATTCTTCCTCTGTTTCTCTCTCACTTGCTTCCCTTTATCCATCTCTTTCGCCCCCACTCTTATCTGTCTCCATCTCTCTCCCTGTCTATCGCACCGTCCATCTCTCTCCCGCTCCCTCTCTCGCCCACCTCCTATTCCAAAAATCCCTCTCTCTCTCTTTCTTCCATTCACCCCTCTTTTCCTCTGTCTCACTCGTCCCCTCTCTCCACCCTGGAGGCATCCTGCCTCTTTTGCTGCTGAAGGGCTTTTGCCCGGAACGTTGATTGTTCTGTTCCTTGGATGCTGCCTGACCTGCTGTGCTTTTCCAGCATCGCTCTAATCCTCTCTGTCAGTTTAGCTCAGTTGGTTGCGTAGCTAGTTTCCAATGCAGAATAGTTCTAACCCCAGGGGTTTGAAACCTACACCAGCTGAGATTACTGTGAACGTTGATACTTATAAAAACAGAGGTCGTGTTTTCAAATCTCACTCGTGCGTTTTTCAGATTCAGTCAAGTGGGTGGCACAGTGTCTCAGTAGTTAGCACTGCTGCCTGACATCACCAGAGCTCCAGGTTGAATTCCAGCCTCGGTATGGAGTTTGCATATTCTCTCCGTATCTGCTTGGGTTTTCTCCGGGTGCTCTGTTTTCCTCTCACAGTCCAAAGATGCGCAGATCGCGTAAATTTGCCGTGCTATATTGCCCGTAGTTTTAGCTTCATTAGTCAGACGGTCTGTATGGACATGTTGAACCAAAAGGTCTGTTTCCACACTTCGGGAATCTAAACTGATCTGTCCAGAACCCTCCTACTCTCCACGCTCTCCCTTTTCCCATCTTTCTCTTGCCTCTTTCGCTCACTTTACCTCACGCCTGTCCCTCTGTCTCCGTATCCCCAATTGCTCTCACCCTTTCCCACCTCTCTCTCTTTGCTTCCTCCACCTCCATCTCTCTCTAATTCTTCTGTCTGTCTATCCCCACGGCTCTATCTCTCTCTACCACAATATCCCTTTCTCGCTCTGCCCACTATCTCTTTTCCATCCCCCTTTTCTTCCGTTTCCATGCTCTCCATCTCCTTTTCTCTCCCTCTTCTCTTCCCACGCTCTCCACCTCCACTCGCCCTATCACGCAACCTCCCCCTCCTTCCTCATGGGATCTCTCAGTCTCTCTCCATCTCCTCTTCATCTCTCACTATCACTGTCCACCCTCCCTCTCTCACTCTTATCTCTCTCTCTTCCAATCGCCTCTCTTTCCCTCACCATCTCCCACACCCTCTCTCATTCCGTCCCTGCCATTACCTCTCTACCCCTCCCCCTCTACCCCAACTCTCTCTCTCCCCTTCCCTATCTCTCTCCCACAACCTCTGTCTCTGTCCCTCTCCCTCTCCCGCTCTCCCGCCCGTTCCACTCTCTCTCATATTCTCCCATTTCGCTTTCTTTCTCTGTCGCTCCCAAAGTCTCATTGCCCCACTTCTTCCCACTTTCTACTCTTGTCTCCCAACCCCTCCTCTCTCCTCCTACCCCTCCCATTTCTCCCCTCTCCATCGCAGCGTCACACTCTCTCTTCCAACCATCTACCCCACACTCTCCACATCTCTCATACTCGAGACTCTCTCTCTTAAAATCTCTCTCCCCATCACTTCTCTTTTCCCGGAATCCCCCAGACTCTCTCTGCTAGCCCTAACCTCCTTTTTCAGTCTTTCTGCCCTCTTTCCCTTTCCCTCTTTCTCCCACCTCTCCCCGCCTGCGCTCGCCCCGCAATTTCTCTTTCTGCCTCTACCTCCTTACACTCTCTTTCCACTTCCCTCACTGCCTCCCTCCCGCTACGTCTCTCCCTCTCTCCCACAACAATTCCCTCTATTCCTCTATCTCCCTACTTCCCAATCTCTCCCCAACTCTCTGTCCACCTACCTCCCGTACCACTCTCTCTCCCCCTTTATTCCCTCTATCTCTGTTTCCCTCTTCCCATTTTACGTCACCCACACTCTCCCCCTTCTCACACTCCCTCTCTCTCTCCATCCCCTTCCCATTCTCTTACCCTTCTTTCCCGTTCTCTCTATCCTTTCCTCCCTGCCCACTGTCTCTTCCTCCTGCCTTCCCAATTTGTCTCCCGATTCCATCTCTCTCTGTCCCGATCCCGCTATCACTCTCTTCCCACACCCACCCCACCCTTTCTTTCTCGCCTCCCCTCCCGTTCTGTCTACTTCCTCTCTTGCTCACCCCACTCTTTCTCTCTCGATGCTCTCTCGCCACCGTCCCGCCTGTTCTCGGCCTCTTTTCCTCTTGGTTCCGCGCTCCTCGCTGCCTCGCTACCTCTCTCTCTGTCTCACTCATACCGTCTCTGTCCACACACTCTGCGCCCTCTCTCTCTCTCTCTCCCTCTGTGTGACTTCTTCT
Source organism: Chiloscyllium punctatum (assembly GCF_047496795.1). Classification (NCBI taxonomy): domain Eukaryota; kingdom Metazoa; phylum Chordata; class Chondrichthyes; order Orectolobiformes; family Hemiscylliidae; genus Chiloscyllium; species Chiloscyllium punctatum. The sequence goes on along the minus strand of NC_092773.1, from coordinate 75,556,457 downwards.
TACCGTCTCCCTCTGACTCTCGCATTCTCCCCGCCCTCACTCCGTTTGTCTCTGACTGTGAGAGTAGGGAGAAAATGGGAGACGAATATGAAGGTGGTCGTCAGAGTTAGAGAGAAGTTGCTGGAGAGAGAGAAAAGTGGATCAGGGTGGCGGAACCATGGAGGTAAGAGAGAGCGAGACAAAAAGTGGGCTGGCAAGAGATGGAAGTGAAAGTGAGAGTGGAGAGAAAGGGCGAGTGCACAGAGGGAGTGAGGGAGGAAAATGAGATGAAATAACGGGGGAGATAAATTTGGGACTGTGTGTAAATGAAGGATTCAAGAGCGAGCCAGTGATAGAGAAAGCGAGAGACAGATGAGATTGATTGGAGATCGCGGCAACGGGGTAGAGAGATGAACTGTGCCGAAGACCAGGTCGGTGGGGGGACCCAGAGGTGAAAGCAATGACAGAGCAACTGAAATCGAACTCCTGAGCTCAGGCCCCGGTCACTCCCCTTCCCCAAGGACTAAGACTTGCGGCTGACTCTGCCTCTGTCCAGCTCAGCTTCTTCAAAACAACGGCGAACAACAAGATCCTTCACTCTGCTGCTCGGTAATTTTTAATGCACATTTTTAATGTTTATAATTTGAAGTGATCGATGCAGTCAGTGGGATGGTGCCTTGACTTACTGGCACCTGAGTTCATAGAATGATTGAAATATCCCTGTAACGCGCCTGTCTGATAAGGATGGGCAAACCCGCGCTACCCACAGGCTGATACAAAAGCGACAGCCTGCTCCATCGCTGAAAAATTCAACTAAAATGAGAGATTCCCGGATGGATTGATTGAAATGTGAATCTGATTGATTGATATATTTGGGTGAAACGATATTTCAGCACATTCTTCAGCTGCTGTCTGAACTTTGTTTGTGTCACAGCATAAATTGCGGTGTTTGTGCAGCAACTGAGGAGCTGCAGCATGTAGCCCAGTTCCTTCACAAAGTCAGGTAAAGACACAGATCGACGCCCGATCACATCTATCCGGTACGATATGGAAAACATCATTAACATTGACCATAATATGATGAAATTGCCCGAGATCACAAACAGTAAAATGATAGATCTTTTGCGATTGCTCATTTCTGTGTCAAACTGAGCGTCCCCACTGGTGTGAGCCCTGAGTCTCCTGCGGGCTCTACTGCTCACTAAAATGTGTCTGACGGTGAAAACATTGAGCAGCAGGATCAGGAGAAATGGGAGAGCTGGGGTTAGAATGTAGTGGAGGGACTCGATTGCCACCCAGAAAGGGGAGACATGAACACCGTCTGGTACGTCACAAAACCAGGGCTGGTTCGCCAGCCGATATTCACCTGTGAACATAAAATACCAGAAAATATTTTTTAAACAGCTCAGCACAGGCACTGTTGCCAGAACAACAACCGCCGTTTTCTCACTGCAATATTTCCTTTTAAGCTTCGGGCAACAAATGGCCGCAAATCGATCAAAGGTGAAAGTCACGGTGAACCAGACAGAACAGTCAGTGGCTGCATAAAGCAGGACGGCGTGGATATTACACACGGGGATGTCCCACATAAAATAAAACTGTTCCCAATAAACAATGGGAATGTGTCGCAAAATCAGGTCGAGGATAATGACCAGTAGATCCGCCACTGCCATGGCCCCCAGATAACGTCTGACACATGCAGTCAATCCACAATCTTTATAAAACAGGACGTAGGTCGTCACTACGTTAGCTGCAAGGAAGGTATAAAAACACATTGTACATCAACATGGAGGAAAAGTGACTTGTTTGCTTGAAGACAGACAGAGATTTTCAAATGTACCACTGTATTCTGAGATTTCTTAAAACAGTTGGAGCTGAAATGACAAATATGAAAATCTGAATTTCTGACAGAAATGTATCATAAACCACAAGAAACCTTCCCTCCCCAAACAGACTGAGACAGATCCAAAGGAACAGATGATTTCGAGGAAACTCCCACATACTCGATCGTTGGAGAGCAGACCCAGGTCACTTTTTTTCCATATTCTAACACGGAGAGTGAAACCTTGCTTTCGTGAAGGATTCTCTCCCAGTTCCTTGAAGACAAATGGAGTTTGGAAATTTCTGACTTTTAGACTCAATTGTGATCGATCATGCTCAGTGTACAAGTTGTAAAGGAGGGAAAATGTATTCACCATTTTAACTGCCTGTTGGGTCTTCGTAACAGTGTCTCCCTTACCCTGCAAAGGGGCCTCTTCACTTGGGATATTATCATTTCTTTCAATTCACCGACGTCCGGCCGTTCCCAACTAATGTCAGGGGTAGAATGTTACAGAGAATGATGGTTAGAGTTTTTCTCGGGAATTCCAGTTACAGACAGAATGTTTTGTGTTTAATGCTGCGGGGAAACTTCACAGTTATACTGGCAACATTCCACACCTTTCTTGCCGCTACTTTGATGAATTTATAGGCGTCAATTCGTGCTCACACGGGAAGGTTGTACAGTTCATCAGCTGCACCAAGATGTTCCATCCCAAACTCAAGTTAACCTGTACCATCGCGGACACCTCCCTGCCCTTCCTGTGCATCTCCATCTCCATCTCTGGCGACCGTCTCAAAACGGGCATCCACGACAACATCACCGACTCCTACAGCATCCTCGATGACACATCCTCCCACACTACTTGCTGGAAGAAAAACGACATCCATTGTTCCCAATTCCTCCACAACGGCCCCACCTGCTCCCAGGATGACCAATTCCACCTAAAACAAGCCCGATGTCTTCCTTCTTTCAATACCGCAATTTCGCCTCCCACATGGTCGATGATGCCCTCCAGCGCGTCTCATCCACTTTGCGCACCTCCGCCATCGAACTCCGCGCCCCCAAATGCAATAAGGACAGAATGTTCCCGGTCCTTACCTGCAAAACCACCTCATTCCGTCTCCTTCGAATCATCCTCAATCACTTCTACCACAGACAAAAAGACCCATCTTCAGAGATACATTTCACTCCCGACCCCTATCAGCGTTTTGGGGATATCATTCCCTTTGTGGTACCCATTTAAAGTCCATGGCGACACGCTTCCGAGACCCAAATTCTGACATATTTCCCTGCCACCGCCGTAATTGCAAAATCTGTGCCCACACCTACCCCCTCACCTCCGTCGAATGCCCCAAAGAATCCTTCTGCATAAGTCACAAATTTCCATGCACTTCCACACATGTCATCTCCTGCATCCGTTTCACAAAATGTCATTACCTCTCCGTTGAGGAGCCAGGGCACAAACTTGTGGATCATTTCAGAGCACGTCTTTGGGACACTCGCACCAACCGAGACCCGTGGGTGAAAATTTCAACACCCTCTCACAATCCACCAAGGATATGCAGGTCGTGGTCTTCCTCCGTCACCAAACCCGAACCACCCGATGACTGGAGGAAGAACGTCTCAACGTCAATCATTCGATCCTGCAATCCCAAAGGATTAATGTGGATTTCACAGGTTTCCTCATTTCCCCTCCCCCAGCATTATCCGATTCTCAAGTCTCCAACTCGGCTCCGCCCTCTTGACAAGTCCCTCGCCTTTCCCATCAATCCACTCTACTTTCCTTTCTAAACTATCAACTACTCCCTCAGATCCATCTTCATAACGAATTCGCAGCGATCTTGCACCCAGCCCCAGCGCTCCTCCGATTTCGTTCTCGACACCGCCCCCAAACGACACACAAGCCTCATTCGTGGCAAAGGGCTTATGACAGAAATATCGATTCTCCAGATCATAACATTCTGCCTGACGGGATGTGTTTTCCGACCACTGGTCAGGAAACAGACTGACACTGCCATACTCACAGTATCATGCCTGATGGGTAATATTGAATGAAACTCCATTACCATCCCTGGCTATATCCTGTCCCGCGGGTAGTGCCGACCCACCAGTGGTGGGAAAATCCTCAGGATAATATCAGGAAAGGAGTTACCCTGCAATTCCCCAACATTGTTTCCAAGACCCGGGAAATCTCATGGTAACAGGTACAGAAAATCTCCTGATGGTAGGCATCTACTGGTTTTCACACCACCCCTTGGTGATAATTCAATTCCTCAGAGGAAGCACTGAGGGTGACAAGGAAACAGAACGCACTTAGAGTGTGGGACTTCAATGTCCATTACAAAGCGTGTCACCACAGATCCACCACTGAGTGAGCAGGCAGAAGCCTCAAATACACAGCACCCAGTCTGTGGGGAGTGATGGGGGAAACGACCAGAAGGAAGCATTCTCAACATAGACCTTGGCACCAATGGAACTGTCTCTGACAACTTCAGTAGGAATACCGAGCAGACAGTCCGGACGGAGAGAATGCCTCAGTCTCATTCTGAAGGTACTGCCCACTGTGTTCTGTGGCACTACCTGCTGTGATGTAGGAAATTCTTCTGAAGGTCTAAGCAAATGGAAACTGGATATCCATCAGTTAATTTAGTTCATCAGCAGCTGCTGCATCGATGCACTTCCCCTGCATCAAAAGGTCAGACGTCGGCTGTTCACTGATTGTTCCAAAATGTTCAGCAACATTCACAACTGCGCATATACTGAAGCAGGCTATTCAGCCCATCAAGACTTTTACATGGGAACGGAATGAGGCCATTCAGCCATTCGAGCCTTTTAGTCCGCAATTGGAACAGATCATTTAACTCTCATGGCTGTTACACAGGGAATGAAAGGGAATAGTCAGCATTCCAAAGTAGCAACATGTGAATGGGGGAGGACAGATCATTGAGCCGGAAAAAAGGGATAAATTAGGGATAAATCGATTTTTATCATTTTAACACAAACCAATGACTGCAATGACAGAGTGACCAGTGCAGGGCCTCAACTACTTGCAAACGATATCAAAGATATTGATATATCCAAAAGCTGTATTCTCATTAAGATCCTTCGGAACTGAAGTTATCAAAAAGTGGTCGGGGCACTCTGATTGGATAAGCATAGGACAATAATTTGGCAGCTAGAAAACAACGTGTTTAAACGTGAATCTTTGAACTTTTCAGTAAGAATGAAGTATGCCACTGAAACGGAAAGAGATTACAGGACTCTGCGACACAGTGATTACTGGAGGGTTCACTCTGACCAGTTCGGACATGGGAAGTGTTATTCCATCCTCCTAATAGTCTGCTCCCTGATGTTTCCAGTGGATTCATTGCTCTCATTACACAATGAATATTTTCATGTGTTTGCTTGGTGGTGAGACGTCGTGAGGGGGAGCATGTTTTGAACTATGTACCGAGGGGACGGACTTTAGCCTCGAGGCCATCTTTTGTTTCTACGTCAAGACACAAAGACGATGTGAATTGCTGACTGCTTCTGGATAAAGAGACTGTGTCTGCTGGCATAAATAGCGTGAATTCACATTCATGTTGTACTGTACATGGGCTCACTGCAACATTAACAGAGTGAGAGTCAGAGGTTCCAAACGCAGGAAGGAGAACATAAATAAAATGCAGTGTCAGTTCAACTCATCTGGTTAGATAGATCAAATTCTCAAACCACCACAGAGAGCCATTAATCAAGAGGGCCTATCTAGTTAGTACAGAGCACTGCATAGATCAAGATGTGCTTGGTTCAACCCAGAAAATTGCCAAGTGTGGAAAACTGTGTAGACGGCAGCAGTGCATTGATCCATAAATCCGGAGGGAGCTATACCGTGAATTAATCTAAAAAAAACTCTCCAGCAAAAGGATCTATGCTGTCCACAGCAGTACGATTGCATCCAGGCCATTCTGAGTGAAGTACTTTGGAAGAGGTTGAGCCTGAAGAAGGGCTTATGCCCGAAACGTCGATTCTCCTGTTCCTTGGATGCTGCCTGAGCTGCTGCGCTCTTCCAGAAACACATTTTCAGCTCTGATCTCCAGCATCTGCTGTCCTCACTTTCTCCATGAATATAATATCAATTTATCTAATTTTCAATGTGTTTTGATGTACTTTTCCAAATTGCAGTGAGAATGGATTATAAAGTCCTAAAATAAAGCCAATAGCAGCATAGAGGATAGTAATGGTCATGTCCATCTCCCTCTGTTCATATTTCAGTGACAGCATTACAAGGAATCGGACAAAACTTCTCTGAGTCTCCAAATTATATGTGGAAGAAGGAAACAGCGTGAAATATGAAGGATAGCGGCAAGGATAAACTCATCTGCTTCCACCCCCTTCGTGTCTCTCATTTTTATTCTGCTTTCTGGTGTATTTTTCGTTCACAAACGTTTAATTTTTTAAAAAATGACTCCCATGGTAATGGTGAAGATGAATCCCAGAACAGAGGCTTGCTTAGAGAGTTAAGGCCTCGCGATTTAATGCACAGTGCGGCCTGGAGACGGTGCTTTGTGTGTTTTGGAGACTGGGCTGGTGCGTCCTGGATATTGGGCCTGTTGTGGTTTCGAGACTGGGCCTGGTGTGTTCTAGATACGAGGCCCGATGCGGTCCAGAAACTCGTTGCTGGCACACACTCGGGTGTAAGGATCAGTATTTCTAATCCGTTCTTTTTACCTTATTATTCTTATACACCAAATACTGAAGAATGTGCACCGAGATTTCTTGCATCTGCGATGGTGTCATAAGCGAAGACATGACTAAAATGTCACTGCTTTCGTTACTGTGCACATGACAATGTAGTGAATTTAAATCAAACCTGAGAGACTCACTATCTTTGGTGCCTTTTCCCAACAAAGCTGCTGCTTCTGAAATGGCCTGTGGTGGCCAGCAGAACATGGTAATACATCACTTGAAACACAAGAAGTTTGACAGAGAGAGAGATGGGACATTTTGATTCCCATTCAAATGGATTCACAAATATCCACATGTGCACGCCCACAAACAGACGCACAGACACACACACACACAACCATAAACAGGAAATTATATGGAATTATTCCGCCCCTCATTCTGGTCTCACCTTTATTTCCTCTTGGAAATTAGGGAAGAGCAAGTGACTGCGCTGTTCGAGTGCGAGCACTTTCGGACCAGTGACTAGAATTCTTCTAGTTTGAAAATAGTTCTGGAAAAGGATAGGCCTTTTTCACAAGTTAATATTGGAAATTGGGACATGGTCAATTGTGACAGCATTGGGCAAGAACATTCAAAAGATGATTCGGGGGAAGCTGTTCTCAGGTAAAAGTACATCTGGCAAGTGGGAGTTTTTCAAAAGCGAGATAGTGAGAGCTCAGAGACAGCATGTTCCATCAGTGTGAAGAGCAGGGAACAAGACATGAAAGGGTACATTGATGGTCCAGTCATGGGAAAGGAGTAAGGTGTATATTAAGAATAGGCAGCTGGGATAATGAATCTATTTAGTTTACGGGGTGCAGTAGAAGGGCAAAAAGGAAGCATGAGATAGCTGGAGCTGATAAATATAAGGGAAATGGAAAGAGATTATGTAAGTATATTAAAGGTTGACGAGAAACTCGAGAGAGAATAGGGTCCCCATTAAATCAAACAGCCATGTATATGTAGTTTCACAGGAGATGAATTAGGTTTATTAGTGTCATTGTCACACGTACTCACACGAGACAGGGAAAAGTTTGCATGTCTGCACAGGTGACATAATCGTAGGTACAAAATTCCACACACCCGCCTCTCATGTATAGAAACTTGTCACAAAGCAAAAGATAAAGAAGAGAACAGTTCAGCAGCACAGCCCAGAAGTGCCTGGCAATGCCAGGCTCACACTCCTTACACGGAATCGCCCTCCCCCGCTGCCTTACAGCCTGCTACTATTCCATGGGTGAGATTCCCCATGAATCTATCACGTCAGTATTTACTGTGGATAAAGACATGGAAACGAGGGAACACGGGGAATTAAAAATCAGTGATTTTTCAAACGTGACCACATTTCAGAAGAAGAAATGCTGGAGGTCTTAAAATGCATAATCGTCGATAATACCCGGGATCCGTTCACGTGTCTCCCAGGCCTTTGCAGAAACCTGGGGAAGAAACTGCGGGATCGCTAGCTGAGATATTCATGTCATTTGTCAGAGATCTGAGGAAGAATCAGTGGACCTGAAACTTTAGCTCTGATTTTCTGCTCAGATTCTGCCAGACCTGCTGAGCTTTCGCATTACCTTCTGACTTTGTGTCTGACTCGCAGAATCTGCAGTTCTTTCTCATTAAATTTGTACCACTGACAGCCACGGGTGAGCTGCTGAAGACTGGAAAAGAGTTAATGTTGTTACATCATATATAAAAAAATTCTGCAAGGAAAAGCCATTGAACTACAGACTGGTGAGTCTGATGTCAGGTGTGGGTACGTGTTTGTAGAAGATTCCCAGAGGCAGCATTTACATGCATTTCGAAAGGCAAGGACTGCCATAATAGTCAGCAAGTTTTTTTATGAGTGGGAAAGTGTGTCTCACAAACTAGATTGCAATTTTTGAAGAGGTGACCTCGAAGATAGCATAAGTTATCTGCATTCTCCTTAGTGAGGCCCAAAGAAATTCCATATGGTAGATTGATTAAGAAGGTTAAATCACAGGGGACCAGGGAGGGCTAACCAATCAGATTCAAAAATGGCTTGACAGTAAAACACTGAGTGCGCTGGGAGAGATTAGTTGTTCGAATTGGACGCCTGTGAAGAGCGGTGTGCCACAGTGACCAGGTTGCTGTTGTTCATTGTTTTCGTAATAGATTTGGATGACAATATAGGAACCATGGATAGTTTGCAGACGATACGAAAGATTTGTGTGATAATGGACAGTGAAGAAGGTTATCTAAATGAACGATGAGATCCTGATCGACTGGGTCAGTAGTCTGAGGTATGGTGGATGGAGCTTCATGCAGATAACTGTGAGACATTGCATTTTGTTAGACAATCCAAGGCAGGATATAATCACTTAACGGTAGGGACCTGGGGAGAGTTATTGAGCAGAGAGATACAGGGACCAGCTACTTAGTTCCTTGAAAGTGGAAACGCAGGGCTGCGAAGAAGGCGTTAGCAATGAGTAAACGAATTGGGGCATTATGCTGTGGCGATACAAGGGAACGGCAAGACCACATTTGGATCACTAAGTACAATTCTTTTTCGCCTGCTACAGGAAGAATGCTATAAACTGGAAAGGGGATAAAATATTTAAAATTATGGGCTGGATACTGGAGGTTTTGAGACGTATAGATGGCCTGGGATTCTGTTAGTTTTACATTGGATGTTGAGGGGTGACTTATAACATTGTGAGGGGCATAGATAGGATCAAGAGAAATGTCTTTTGCCCATGGTGGGGGGGGGGGGCGTGGGAGGATCCATAACCCGAGAGGTGATGTTGTGGTTAAGATGGGAGAGATTTAAAATAAATCTAAGTGGCAGCTTTTTCTCACAGTGGGTGGTTCATTCATGTTGTGCACTGTCAGAGGAAGTAGTATTGTTGAGTCCAATTACAACATTTAAAAGACAATTTGATGGGTACCTGAATAGGGAAATGTTTGGAAGTGTATGTGACTAAAGAAGAAAAATAGAACTAGTTGACATCAGGAAAACTGGTGAGCATGGACGGGTTGGGTCGAATGCTCTGTCTGAATATTGCATGACTCTGAGAGTCTATGAGTCAATTGTTCATCGCTAATTCTTTCCTGCAATTAGTTCATTTACTAGTCAAAACATCCTCTGTACATGCTTTCAAAGTCTAGCTTTCTGAAATTCCTTAAATAGAGAATTCGTGATATTGATGTAGTGCTGGAAACCAAACAGCAGCAGAAATAGAATTATATTCAACCACAGTCTGAAACCTTTTTACCCAGGATAGTCATCATTACTATCAAACTGCTCGATGTTTCAGTAACGAGTGCGGGTGAACATGCCAGAGTCAGAACCATGTGAGGCAAAAACTGACGATAAGCAGTTGTAGCTACTTTATATTAGATTAGATTAGATTAGATTACTTACAGTGTGGAAACAGGCCCTTCGGCCCAACAAGTCCACACCGCCCCGCCGAAGCGTAACCCACCCATACCCTTACATCTACATCTACATCTACCCCTTACCTAACACTACGGGCAATTTACTTTTTGCATACGCTCCAAACAGCAGGACGAACATCTGATAGACAGAGAGCAACGATCCCAAGATCAACAGTCCAACAGTTCTGCAAAATCTAGTCATAAATGATGATGGATGGTTTTCCGACTCAATGCAGGAGATTGCTCTGCAATTAACCTCATGCTTATTAATGTAACAGACCTGTACATAGTGCAAAAGTCAAGGATGTAGTCTCTGCATCATCCTCAGCCAAAAGCGTTGAGTCAGAGATCCACCTCACACTTGCAATGAAGCCCATAGGATCACCCATAGCAGTATTCAACAGATTCGACTCGCTGCATATGACATGAAGAAACAGCAGTACACATTTTATATGGCAAAGTCAATGGGCCCGACACTACTCCTGCAATAGGAATGAAGACTTCTGCTGCACAACAAGCCGTGTACCAGGGAAAGCTGCTTCGTTCCAGTTCAAACTCTGACAGCTCCCTTGCAATGTGGAACATTACTCAACTAGTTCCAGTCCGGTAAGAGTGGAATAATTACAATATTACTATCCCCTCAGTCTCATCACCATCGTCAAATATTTGGAAATTCTTTTTGACAGAGCTGTCAAACAGTACAGACATAACCTGCTCAGTGTGGTTTCCGTTGGATCCCCATGTGGAGGTGGAGCTGTTGTGCAAGTGTCAATGTATTGCTCATCTGCACACGGCTAATGTTATGGCTGCTGGCGGAAGCTAAAAGCAATTAATAAAATATCGACATCTAAACTCTGGTGTCAGTAATAGATACGTGAATCCAACGTCGATCCAATGTCAGTTTGCTTCCCCATTATACTTTCAGGAGCAAATCACTCGTGTTTTCCTGGTCTGGCCTAAATGTGAGTCCAGACACAGACATGTGATAAGCTCTTCTGCTCCGAGGTCTTAAAGAATTAGACCGGACAGAATACCCGGCACCAGCTTCGGTATCGGAAAAGGGAATGGGAAACACAATGATGTCGACTTTTCAGAAACATATTTCCGAACATCTGAGAGCTTGTGACAACATTTACAGAGCTTATCCACAGATTTCACCGAAACCTCGGGAAAAGAGTAGGTCAATCAACAAATTGAGCCTCCCCATTCTAGTTCAGGAGATAACATCTCTCCATTGTATCTCACCCCCACAATGCACGCATCCCTTACTATGATTAACCGTTGGACAACATATTAAATATTAACATCAGCAATGGATTTGTTTGCCTATTCAATAAAGTGATGCTTGATCCTCTATCTGTACAACATAGTCCTGTGCTATCTCTATCCCTTTAGTGTCTCAAAATCCTTATTTATATTCAGTGCCTTTGCTTCCACAGCTTGATGTGTGAGAGAGTTTCCCAGGTTCACCAGTCTGTGAGTGCACACATATATTCTCATCTCAATGCAGAGTGGCCTTCTGTACCGAATCTTGTGACATGCTATTTTATACGTCCCAGTCAGGGGAATTATCACCGCTGATTCCAATCTGTCTGGCCCTGTCAGAGGTTTATATATTTCATTGAGATTTCTACTAATTTTCCGAAACCCAATGAAGCACAGGTCCAGTCGAACCAAATTCTGCTCCCACAACAAGTCGGTCATCACAGAAATCAGTCTGGTCATCCTTTACTGCACTCCCTCAATGTCACGTTTATCCGGTATTACTTCAGGAGATCAAAACTGCACACAATGTCGCACAATATTCGAAATGATGTCTCAACATGGCCCTGTACAACTGCAATAAGACACCCTTACTCTTGTGTTAAATACCTGTTGAAATGAATTTCAAAACAACATTTGTCTTCCTAATTGCTGTCTGCTCCGGCAATATTGCTTTTAGTGGCTGATGTGCAAGAAGATCCAGATCCTATTCAGTTACAGCTACCGACTTAGTGTGTCTCTGTACACTGGTTCGTGTGCCACTGCCATTCGCGGCATTGACTTCTGGCTTTAGAACTCGCTGTGCTGTATGAACCTCGGAGATCTGTAAAGAAGGGAATAAGAAAGGAGCACGGTCCCTTTATAGAAGCACATTTTTTTGTGCAATCCCTTTTAAAAATATACAGACTAGTATTCTATTCTTCCCACCAAAGTGCACAACGTCACATCTACCCACATTGCACTCCACCTGCGAAGTATTTGTCCATTCACACCACTTGTCTCAGTCACATTAGCGCTTCTGTTATGTTCTCACCCACTCACAAGCCGGCATCGTGAATTGCCATCAGCGGGCTTGGTAATATTATTTTGCACTCCAGCAACCAAGGTTTGAAATTTATTGGGAATACCTGAGGTGCAACACCCAATCCCTGTGATGCCGCATGATACTTACATCCCAAAAGACAGCGCCATTAACTTTTACACTGGTTCCTGTCAAGTCTCCCATTTTAAAACCATGTTCATATATTAGCCCATACCCACGAGATTTGATTTTGCAAAGTAGGATTGGGACATTATCAAAAATCTTTCTGAAAACTGAAGTGCACTGCATCCACTGCTTCTCCACAAGGTGTCGAACAGTCAATTTCTCAAAGATGACTCTCATTTCATAAATCTACCTTTAATTTATCTATATTCTTCTAGATCACATCGCCTTCGGCCTTCTCTGCTCCAATATAAACAATGTGAGCTTATACTAGCTGATATTCTCCATCGCCGGGAGCATCCTGGTGAATCTCCACTGCATCCCTTCCGGTGCAATCACTTCATTCCCGTAAAGTGGCTCCCAGAACTGCGCGCAATATTCCATCTTGGCCTAATAAAAGTCCTTGATAGCTCTTGTAAACTGTCGTGAGATGAATATAAACAATAGCTATTGTTCACAATGTCAAGTTAACAGGATGGAGATCTAAAGAGAAGTTAAGGATACGTAGAAGTATATTAGAACATTTGCATATTTCAACGAGAAAAATGTCGAAGCCTTCTTCATTTCATTTCAAAAAGTGGCTAACACAATGCAGTTGTCAGAGAATTAGTGGGTAATTTTGGTTCAGACTTAGCTGGTGGGCAGGTCAAGTGAAGTATGTACAGCGCTGTCAGTTTAGGAGTCAATACATTATGAAGAAGTCAAACAGACCATCTTCAGTGCTTATGAATTGGTAGCAGGAGCAGAGACGGCGGTTCAAAAAAATAAAGATGGAACCAGGTGGGGCTCATGTTGAGTTCCAAAGAGATAAGTATTATAATGTGATAGATGGGCGCATGCGTTAAAAATTCACAGAGGTGTGAGGGTGCAAGAGAGGTTATTCTGCTGAAAGAATTTGGAAAAATAACTTCCAGAGATGAGAAGAATTCGTGTGAATAAACAGAAAGCTCAGAAGAGAAAGACTAGCAGTGATAGCAGTCAAATATGCTTTACACACACACGCACACACAGACAGAGAGGGGGGGGCAGAAAAGGAATCAGTGTGTATTTGCTCTCAGTATTAATTGAATGATAGATTCCTACAATGAAAATGCAGACCACGGCAGTTTAGAACAGAGGAGAAATGAGCAGAAGCACACCAGATTGTATTGAGGTGTGGTGTTAGGGGCGGGAAGGCAACGGTGTTGGACAGGATTGGAGATCGGGCTGAGGGTCGGATGGGGGTCGATGTTGGTCACCGGGGCGTGGTCTTTGACCGTTTTGACGAGCGGGCAATGGGCGGTGTTGAAAGGGTTTGCTGGACGGGTAGTGGGCGGTGCTAGTGGCAGTCAGGAGATGGTGTTGGATGGGTTTTGGGACGGGCAGGGGGCGGTGTTGTGGATAGACCTGGCGATGATGTTGGGGGCGGGCGGGTGGCGGTGTTGTTGGAGTTTCAGAGCAGGCGGCGTTGTTGTTGGACGGGATTTGGGGGTGGGCTGGAGCAGCGTTTTTGGTTCGGTCAGGGGCGGGGTGCGGGTTTTGCACACGGTTTGCTGTTGCCTAATCTCCTGAATGGGGAACAGACTTTACAGACAACTCCGAGCCACCGGGGAGACGCATTGAATCAATGATATCAATAATTAATTATCCGAACATTATAGGCATTCTCTTGTTTTTGTGCATACATGTATGTGTGTACGTGTGTGTATATATATATATAGATATACACACACACACACACACACACACATATATATATATATATATATATATATATATATCTCACAATACAATTTCAAACTATGTCCCCTCGTGCTATCCATCGCCATCCGAGGAAGGACACTTTAAATGTCCAATCTATCCAAACCCCTGATTAACTGATATGTTTCAGTTAAGTCACATCTCCACCTACATTACACTAACGAAAGCAGCCTCAAGTCCTTCAGCCTTTCCTCATAACACCGTCCCTCCATTCAAGATAACACCCCAGTAAATTTCCTCTGAACGCTTTCCAAATATTCCGAATTCTTCCTCAAATGCAGTGACAAAAACTACACGCAATACTCCAATTGTGGCGGCACAGAGTTTGTACAGCTGCAGGATGATCCCATGGTTCCGAAACTCAATCCCACTATCAGTAAAATCTAACAAACCTTCTTAACAACCCTCTCCACCTGCGTGGCAACTTTCAAGAATCTCTGCACCTGGACACCGAGATCTCCCTACTCAACTATCCTTCCAAGTAGCTTACCATTAGACCAATACATTCTATTCCTGTTCCTAATTCCAAAGTGAGTCACCGAACGTTTTTCAGCATTAAACTCCATTTACCAACTCTCAGCACAGCTCTGCAGATTATCTATGTGTCGCGGTAACTTACAACATTCTTCATCAATATCTACTCCTCTACCCTACTCAGTGTCATCTGCAAATTTACTAAACCATCCTGCTGTGCCTTCATCCATATCATTTGTAAAAGTGCTAAACGACAGTGGACCCAAAACAGATCCCTACAGTCACCCAGTAGTAACTGAACTCCAATTTGAATATTGCCATAAAACACCACCCGATGTTTACTTTCATATTTAATTTTTGATCTAACTATTAAATCAGCCTCAATGACATGCCTCCGCATTTTGTGCTGTGGACTACCGCGGGGAACCTTAGCAAACGTCTTATTAAATTCATTTCCACCACATCAACCACTTTATCCTCATCCACCTCTTTGGCCACTTTCTCAAAGAACACAGTAAGGTTTGTAAGGCACTACATACCCTTCACAATACCGTGCTGACTGTACCTAATCAACACATTACTTTTTTTAGATGATTCTAAATCCTGTTTCTCACAACGCTGTCCAAAACTTTACCCACAACTGAAGTAAGGCTCACAGGTCTATAACTTCCACGGTTGACTCTACTCCCCTTTCAGAACAAAGAAGGGGAGTAGAGACAAGGAGGATTTGCTATCGTCCAGACTTCTGGTACTATTCTTGTAGACAATGACGACATAAAGATCTAAGCCAAAGGCTCAGTAATCTGCTCCTTTGGATAAGTTCCGTCCGGAGGAGGGGGCTTATCTATTTTTAAACTTTGCAAAAATTATAACGCCTCCTGCTTATGCACCTCAATCCCGCCTAGTTGCGTATTCTGTAGCTCAGTATTCTGCGCAACCGCATTGTCTTTTTCAAGTGTGAATACTGACGAGATACACCACAACAACAGTTAATACTGGTTGACTGTACACTCATGCAAATGTTAGCTCACCTTCTCAATGAACTCAGTAAGGTTTGTGAGGCACGACCTACCCCGACAAAACCGTGTTGACTATCCACAATCAACGTATTGCCAGGGACAGCCTCTTCATTCTTTTACCTCTGTGTTCCTCATCGCAGTAATGTGCTTGAGCTAGAAATAAACACATTCAGCTTTAGCACTCATGGAGGATTCCTGAGGAGGAATCATTAGAATCTCCCCACTTTCTCAACCAAAGAGAATTCAGTCAAATCTAACTGTTCGGGAAGTAACCCAATTGCTTGCAGCTTGTATTAGCAGATTAACGTCAGAAGCAGCATGACATTTGGAACAATCTCATTTTGTTTTCTTCAGTTCAAGTAATATTTGAGCAGACATTATTTGAAGATGCCGGTGTTGGTCTGATGTGTACAAATGTAAAAAAGAAATACGCAACAGGAAGTCATTGTCCAACAGATTTATTTGTAAACACTAGATTTTGGAACGATGCTCCCTAACGCCTGACGAAGGAGCAGTGCTCCGAAATCTAGTGATTCCAAATAAAACTTTTGGACTGTAACATGATATTTTGTAAAAAGTTAAAAATCACACAAAACCAGGTTATGGTCCAACGGGTTTAATTGAAAGCTCACCACCTTTCCGAGCGCCGCTCCTTCATCAGGTGATTGTGAAGGAGCAGAGCTCGGAACGCTAGTGTGCTCTCTATTGAAATTGTTGTACTATAGCCTGGTGTTGTGTGATTTTTAACTTTGTACACCCCAATCCAATACCGGCAGCTCCAAATCCTGACTACTGATGTTGTGTGACTTTTATATTTGGAGAGAGTTATTTCAAGTTAACACTAAAGAGAGTTTGTTTTTCAGTTTGTCAGTTAAGAGTGTGTTTGTGCGCACGTGCATGTGGGTGTGTTTAGAAAGGGAATCATCCTTGAATATATTTGAATATGCGCACGGTTCGTCATGAGTCGTTCATTATCGTTAACGTAACGTTGTTTCGTCACAAACTTGTTATTTTAGCAGATTAAAACAATTTGCCTGATCAAGTGTGAGATCTACATCATCAGCGATACGAATAACCGGCTTACCCCTAAAATGACCTGTGTCCAGAGAAGTACTGGGACCAGAAAATGAAGCAATACCTTGAAAATCCAGGGGAATATGGGTCGATTAGCATGAAGTCAGTGATGGCTTAGTTGCGGGATGGGATTCTGAGTGATAGGATCCACATTGTCAGCAAGAATTGTTTAGGATGACTCAACATGGCTTTGTGATCTGGACTTCATGTCTCATTAACTTAATTGAGTATTTTTAAGAGGTGATGAAGAAGATTGAAGAAGGCAACGTTGCAGACATTGCCGACATAGACTTCCCCAAGACGTTCGACAAGTGGACAGATCAGTAACTTTAGGTCACATGGAATCCGGGGACACTAGTCAATTGGATTCAAAATTGCCCTGAAGATCGGAAACAGAGAGTGATGGTGGAGCATTGGTTCCAGACTGGAGCTCTTTGACCAGCGGTGTGGCACACGTATCACAGAGTCATTGTCAGAGAGGTGCACAGCATGAAAGCAGATTTTTGCGTCCAACTCGTCCATGTTGACCAGATGTCATGACCTAATGTGGTCACATTTTCCAAAACTTCGCCCATATCTCTCTGAACGTTTCATATTCATATCCACATCTAGAAAGCTTTTGAATGCTGTAATTGTGCCGGTCTCCACCACTTCCTCTGAAGGCTAAGTCACACACGCACATTTTCCCTCAGCTCCCGTTTATATCTGTGTCCTCTCACGCTGAACCTATGCCCTCTTGGTCAGAAATTCTCCACCGCATGGAAAACGACCATGTCAGTTGTTTCTATCCATACCCCTCATCTATATAAGGTCATCCCTCAGCCTCCGACACTCCATGGAAAACTACCCCAGCCGATTCCACCTCTCCCAATAGCTAAAATATTCCAACCCTGGCAACACCCTTTTGAACCTTTTCTGAACTATTTCAAGCTTCACAACATCCTTCTGATACGAAGGGGATCACGGTGAGTCTGACATCGCTCGTGGGAAAGTTGTTGGAGGGAATCCTGAGGGGTCGGTTTTGCATGTATTTGAAATTGCAAGGACTGATAAGTGAGAGTCAGCATGGCTGTGTGCGTGGGAAATCATGTCTAACTAACTTGATTGAGCTCTTTTCATGAAGTAATGAAGAAGATTGGTGAGGGCAAGTGGTAGACATGTTCTATGTGGACATCAGTAAGGCGTTCGACAGGATTGCTCATAGCACACTGGTTAGCAAAATTAGATCGCATGAAATACATTGACAACTAGCAATTTAGACACAGAACAGGCTCGAAGACAGAAGCTAGAGGTTGGTGGTGGAGAGTTGCTTTTCAGAATGCTAGTCTTCGACCAGTTGTGCGCCACAAGGTTCGTTGTTGAGTCCATTACCTTCGTCAGATATATAAGTGATTTGGATGTAAACATAGGAGGTATGCTTAGTAAGTTTGCAGATGACACCAAAATTGGAGGTGGAGTGGACAACGAAGAATGTTACTTCATATTCCAAAGAGATCAGTTCTGACTCCACTGGATTTCATCGTTTTCAAAAGGATTGCATATCACTATCGTAGGCATGTTCAGTAAGTTTGCAGATGTCACCAAAAGATTGATTAGTGAATAATGAAGAGGAATATCTTCAGGTACATCACGACCTTATCAGATGGGCCAATGGTTAAAGGAGTGGCAGTTGGAGTTAATCAAAGATGTATATGTCGTTTTGCATTTTGGTGAGTTAAAGCAGGACTGGGCTTAGATAATTAATGGTAACGTCCTGGTGAGTGTTTCCGAAAAAAGAGACATGGTGCATAGTTGCTTGAAAGTGGAGTCGCAGGTAGAAAGGGTGGTCAAGACCACGTTTAGCACCTTTGACATAATTCGTCAGAAAATTGTGTCTCGGAGTTAGGGTGGCGTGTTGCTCCTGTAGAAGACTTTCGTGAGGTCACTTTTTTTTACACTTTAGTAGGATCTGAAAAGACAGGATGTTGTTTAAATAAACTGGTTTCAGAAATGATTTGAAAAGATGTTCCAGGAGTGGAGGATTTGAGCTACAGAGAGAGGCTGAATCAATTGAGGTCTTTTTTTCTGCTTGAGGGTCTGAGGCTGATGAGACATCATAGACTATTATAAAATTATGAGAGGCATAGATGGCATGAATACTCAAGGTTTTTTTTTTACCCAGGATTGGGGAGTACAAAACAAGAAAGTGAACGATGAGGATGAGTGGGGAGAGGTTTAGAGGGTACCACGGGAGTACTTTATTTCACGCCGTGTGGGGTGTTTGCACGGAATGTGCTATCAGAAGAGGTATTGAAGGTGATTACAGCTATCGTTTAAAATGCATTTGCATAATACAAAAATGTGAAGGGGTTATACAGATATGAGCTGAATGCATGAAAATAGGAGAAGATCAGATGAGGATATCTGGTCGGCGGGGGCAAGTGGGAGAAAAAGTCTATTCCCGTGCTGTTCCACTCTCTCCTTCTACAAGAGCAATGAGGAGAATTTCTAAAAGATCCTTTTTAATGTGAATTATCCATGACAGATGTTTGTGCTAGCCTGTCTATTTGGATTTATTCAAAGCTGAGTTAAATATTTGACAGAGAAGTGAGTCACGGATCATGGGATATAGATAGGAAAGTCGGGCTGAGAGCAGAACCAGCTCATCAACGATCTGAGTGCCCGTGGACAAGGCTCAAAGTGTCCCACTTCTGCTCCTCAGTCCTGTTTTCCTACATTCCATTCAGCTCACTAAACCAGTTGGACAGGAGCAGTTAGAGGCCACTGACTCCTCTAACCAGGTGCATAGAAATAGGGTAGACCATTCAACCCTTCATGACTGTCACATATTGTTCGGGGACATTTCTAAAATGTAATTGGAAAATCCTCGCTGGTAGGAAAGAGGCTCCTCATCTCTCTCGTTATATGGTCTTCCTTCTCTGCAAATGGTGCTTTGTTTGTTGATCATTTTACAGACCCTGATTCACTATGAATACTGTGCCCATACCTCAATGACAGACCCTGCAGGAAAATAACACGCACTAATTTTCCAAAACCGGATAATGAGTGACTCAGAAACAGGAGCAGGTAATTCTGCACCTCAGGGCAGTTTCACAGCAACATGACGGAGCTATTCCGCCCATTGAAACTACTGGACAAGAACAGGGGTAGCCTATTCAGTGCATCCACACTATTACACATTAAGAGTAGTGGCCTCGTCTTCTGGAACAGACCAGGACCTCTCAAACGTATTTTACAGAGCAAACCCAGATCCTAACGTTTTTACTTATTTTAAAGGCAAGTGAAAAGTCTGATCCAGATGTGATGTGAATAATCAAACAACGCGAGGTCAAGCAATCCACAATATATTTTAAAACTACCGATAAAATACAATAAAATGATGAGTAATTTGGAATAACTTAACTTCATTGGAAATTGTAACAGAATAATTGATACAGCAATTATTCCTAATTAACTGTTCCAATGTAGTTAAATCCTGTAAACACAGTCCTTGCCCAAACAGAAGAGTAAAGACACAAATTCGCACATACAGCCAGGAGACGTTCATGTTACTGGGAAACCGAAAGCCAGAAATCCTAAGTTGTTAAAGTTGTCACACCCATTCATGTTGCTTTAAAATAGGCCCAGGCCTCCTAAACTGATTCCTCATTGGTCTTCATGAGCCAATTTGGTAACTTTTATTCATTACCTTCCTTGAAGGGGACGAGGCCAATGCAACCGTTAAAACTAGAGAATTGTCACACTGGTGGGCACGTCGAGGCAGGTGTCGCTCAATCAGGTTCTTGGCCTTGCCCAGTCGATGAAGAATGAAGAAGGGGAAGAAAATGAAGAAGCCATTCAGTACCGTGAGTCACTTAAATAAAAGGAGAAGGAGGACTTTTGGCCCGTCAGGTCACTTACACAGTTAGCACTGCTGAGACACTTGCTGTTTTCTAATCTACCAGAAGCTGCCCTTCAGTCCAGCGAGGTTTGGAAAACTGACACACGTGCATTTGCTGTTTCTCCCGCCATCTCTTTTAGTACATTGAGATGCATTACATTAGTGGAGAAAGCGAGGTCTGCAGATGCTGTAGATCAGAGCTGAAAATGTGTTGCTGGAAAAGTGCATCAGGTCAGGCAGCATCCAAGGAGCAGGCGAATCGACGTTTCGGGCATGAACCCTACTTCAGGAATCCTCCTTGAAGATTTTAATCTACTGCGATTCCTCTTGCAAGGATGTGTTCCTTGAAGAAGCTCTCTTCCTCCATTCCTGGAGAAGGGCTCATACCCGAAACGTCGATTCTCCTGCTGCTTGGATGCTGCCTGACCTGCTGCGCTTTTCGAGCAACACATTTTCAACCATGCATTACATTAGTACCACGAGTCTTATCTACCTTTAGCTGCATGAGCTTGCCCATTACTTTCTCTTCGTGTTAATGACCATTCCCAAATGACTCAAGGGTACACTCTGTGTCAATTGCAGCCATGTTATTCATGTCGTCCAATGCGAAGACTGAAAAAATGTTTAATGTTTCAAACATTTATTCATATCAATTGTAAATCCCCCGTCTCATCCTCTCAAGGACCAATGTTTATCTTAGCCAGTCTTTTTATTTTTATATGAAACAAAAATTTGTTAACTGACTGTCTATTCTGAGGTAATTTACTCTCATAACTTAGCTTACTTTCCCTTGGAGCTTTTTTGGGCATCTTGTTTACTTTAAAGTTTTTTCCAATCTTCGAATTCCCGATGGTATTTGCCACGTTGTATGCCTTCACTTTATTTGATAGCCTTCCTTATTTCCAGCGATACACATGGCAATTTACACCCTTTCATCCTGCAGTCCGTCCTTTTCATTGGTTTATGCCTTTACTGAGCTCCTTTGAAAATTTATTTGCAAGTCCTCCATTGTTCGTCAGCTGTCCCACTGTAATGTCTTTGCTTCCAGTCTAATTTAGCCATCTTCTCCCTCACTCTATTGTCGTCTCCTTCATTTTACTATGCAATCTTGTTTTTGGATTTTGTTTTCTTACTTTCCATCTGCACTCTAACTTCAACCATACTGTGATCAAACCATCCAAGATGATGCCTAACTATGAGGTAATTGATTTTTCCTGTTTTATTACACAGGACCAGATCTAGGAAAACTTGTCTCCCTCGTTGGTTCTGTGTCAAACCAATCAAATATAATATTGCGGATACAGCCAATCAAATCTTCCTCAATGCCAGACTGATTGACCTGGTTCATCAAATCAGGGGATGTAGATTAAAATCCCCCATGATAATTGCCGCAGCATTTT
Source organism: Chiloscyllium punctatum (assembly GCF_047496795.1). NCBI lineage: Eukaryota > Metazoa > Chordata > Chondrichthyes > Orectolobiformes > Hemiscylliidae > Chiloscyllium > Chiloscyllium punctatum. The sequence continues at coordinate 75,534,496 of NC_092773.1, read as the reverse complement.
TACAGATATGAGCTATTTCTTTGCTCATTACCCACCCTAATGTGATGCTATTATTTGTTGCCCTGCAAACTACGCCTACCAGTGATTTTTTTTTGTTCTTGGAATTTCCCATTTCCACCCAGATGGATATAAGCTTCTTCTCCACATAAACTACGTCATCTCGCATCACCGCCCTGTTATTATCCTTAGTTATGACAGGTTGCCTATCTCCCAATCTTTCTGTCTGTCGTTACGTACAGTCTGATATCCCTGGATATTTAACACGTAGTCATGATCATCCTGAAATCATGTCTCTGTAATATCTAAAAATTCATACTCCTTTGCAATGATTTATGGCGTTCAGTCAGTTATCATTGTTGCAAATGCTGTGATCATTCAGACTCTGTGCCTTTATGATATTTTTTAGAACATTGTTTTTGAATGCCAACTATCTACTCAGTTATTCTTCCTTTTAATTTCTTTAATAGTCTGTCATATTAAACCCTCCTGCACACATGCAAACCTGCTGTCTTCCTTTCTATCTTCCATCATACTTCCTATTGTTTCCCACCTCCTCCCCCTCCCAGTTCAGTTTAAAGTCCTAGTGACCATCCTATTTAGCTTTTTCACTTGAACACTGGTTCCAGATGCATTCACCCATCCCATCAGTAACGATCCTCCCCGTTCCAATGGTGACAATGCCAACTGAAGGGGAACCCTGTTACCACACCACTCCTCCAGCCACATCTTTGCTTCCATAACGTTCTTATTGCTAAGCCAATTTGCACTTAGCTCGGGTGAAAATCCGGAAAGAATAACACTTGAGGATATGTTTCTTCATTTATATCCGAGTGCTTGATAACCAGCTAAAAGATCATCCTTCCTGGCATTCCTGATGGTGTTAAGCCCAACGTGGACCACAAAAACTGAATTCTCCCCCTTCCCCTCAAGTATCCTTTCAATCCAGTTAGAGAAGCCCCTCACCCTGGCACCGGCAGGAAATACACCATGCAAGACCCACGGTACTGCTTATAACGGCTCGTTTCTATCCTCCTAATTATAGAATTCTCGGCACCTCCCTCCTGACGTTTTGCTCCGACATTTTTTCTCGCTGATTTCTGTCCCCTATTGCTCTGCACGCAAGTGACACTGATGCAGAGCATCAATGCAGAACATTATCTCCGACAGTTAGTTCCAGACATCGTGATGTTAAATGGACTCTCTGCTTTTCTCTGATTTTATTATTTCCTAAATGTTCTCATAAAATATTCATGGACATCTGTTTATTTTATCAGATATTATTCTTGCCTGTTCCTTGTCTTTGCTCTAACTCACCCTTAACTATTCCCTTGTTCCTTGTGTATCCCTTTATAGGTTCTGTTGTTTTTAGGTCAATTATCGACAATAAGGCTCACTGTATAGGACCCATTGGTTTGAGGGTACTACGACTTTTATTTCATTAAACATCCTGTCCCTTTACGCTTCTTATTTCGTTTTCGAATGCGACAAATTTCTGACACTGACTTGTCAAAAAAAGAATCTTCTCCCACTCCACTCTCTCCAAATCTCATTGGCATTCTTTAAATTTACGTTCCCCGAATTAAGAACTTGGATTTCAGGCCGATTCTCATTATTTATTTTCCTTCACAATCATGACTGTAACTGAATTGTGAACTCCTGGATGTGTTTTAAGAATTCCACTTCCTAAAGAAATTTCTGGCCATCATTATTCCAACTTGTATTGGGAAAGTTGCAATCGTCAGTACAGGTTCAGATGATTTTTAAAATTCCTGGTAATTTCCCCACATACATACTCATTTTTGCGTTTTGTCCCCAAGTACTAAAGGTTATATATTACATTCCATAGTAATGTAATTGCTCGTTCTTGTTTTTATTTTTGTTTTGTTTTGTTCCTAAACTTTTAATTGGATAACTTAATTTGTTGGAATTCCATGGGAGGTACGATTGGAGACTGGTGGAAATAATAGTCAGAATTGCCCTCCGATTTTTACTACTTTCCTATCTCTTTGAAGCCGATACATTCTGGAATATGGACATGACAATAAATCTACTTGCGTCTACCAACTTTTATGACTCCAAGCCCTGTCTGCTCATTTGTGACATCAACTCCTCTGTCCATTTACTTCAGACCCCTTATTTGAATATATGCATCGTCCAATCTTGACAATCTAAATTTCGCTTGATTGCCACTGTTCTTATCACTTTTAGACCCTCCTGACCCATTTAATGTCTCTTATAGACCTTATTGAAAATCACCCCTAATGACTGATCCCTCTCAATTCTTCTCCGCTGACATCTTAGTTTGAATGTGCCCTATCGTCACGAGCAAACGTTGCCTGAGAGATGCTGTTACCATTCTGTTAAAGGTGCAACCGATTTGACTTTTTCCGATACTATCTAAACAACAACGGTCAAAATGTCCCAGAAAGATAAATCATCAAGCACATTTTCATTTAAGGCAAAAAAGTAAGATCTTATCGATTCGAAAAAGACACATGATATACACTGCAGATTTGCAAAACAACTCACGATTTAAAAAAAAATATTTGCGATTCAAGAAAACTTAAAGCACTTAAACATAAGAAGACGGAGTGAATAAGGGTGGTAGGGTGGGCGGGGGAATGTTCATCCTGTAGAGAAATACAGCCACCCCACAATAGTTAGAAAAATAAAGATTCCTTGATCAGCAGCTGATTATTATAACTTTCAAGGCTATGGATCCCGTGCACAAAAGTGGGATTGGAGTTGATAGTTTTGGCGTTGCATTCTCGATGTTCCAAAGGCCTTATTAGTCACTGCGTGATTCGATGATGATATGAAACCACCAGCAAACAGAAAACGCTACCAGTCAAGCATTATTTCAGGAACAGGGAACACCGAACGTTACTCACTGCACTCACAGAAATCTAAATTTGTTCGAAATTTGTTTAAAATTTCGTATTGTTGTATACCACATATTTTATTCAATACGCAATATATATCACACAGTTTATATTGCGATACTTTGCAAATTATGCCAGTCAATGAGGATGTGGGATGTATGATTTTTTTTTTAAAAACGAAGAGTTTGGAACAGCACGTTAAGTTGCAGCGATGTTATGAGTAAAATACACAAAGCTGCATTTCCACTTGGTGAATCCTTATCCACATTGGAAAATGTTGAGAGTCACTTTTTAACGTGGAAATGGAGACACGAGGAAACGTGGCGACTGAGCTGGTAAAGGAGGTACGACATGACATATGTGGATCATTGGCAGACCTTCTTGAGAAGGTTGGACCTTGACAAGATGGATGGTTTGAACTTGAACTAGAGGGGCACCAATATCCTGGGTAGAAGGTTTGCTACAGTACTTCAGGAGGGTTCAATTAAGTTTGTCATGGGTGGGAGCCTGAGCTACAGATCTGAGGATGGAGTCGCGAGTGAACAGCCAGATAAAGCGTGCAAAGAGCCTACAGTTGAAAGACGAATTTGCAATCAGTGTGTTGGATTCAAGTGTGTCTATCTTAACACAAGAAGTATGAAGATGAACTTGTTGTGGATAGTTCGTACATTATGGTCTGTGAGAATCAACAGGAGATGCGGAGAATTCCTAAAGTAGCTTTTATTGCGAACAAATGCTTTGACAATCAGAAAATGGCTTCCAGACTGCCCCCAATCATTGGGGCTCTCTACTTTTTATACTTTTCTCATTCCTCTCCGCATTCTCACAGCGGAGAGGAAACTGGAGTCATTAGCATAACCAAGCATATTAGCTTGCATTATCTTTCTAAACTAAACATCTTCTGACACAATGGTCTTCTTCTTCACACTTAACCTATCACATTATGCCACCTTTGGTTAACCTATCTCATTGTGCTACCATTATTTTCAGCCTGTGCTCATCTGTTGCTCATCCGTCACATGCTTCTATGTTTTGCTCTATTAATTTAATTACACAACTGTCATATTAATTTCCATATATTCCACTCTTTGAGATCTACAGGTCTGACTCAGGAAAAAAAAAAGATGGCAATATGGCTAAACCCACAACGGCCAGTTAGGAAGCTGCAGACCCAAACGTGGGCAGAAGTAATTTTGGGAGCCAGTTCTGAAAGGATTCAACCTCCGTTCCTGGAGTCACTGTGTCAAAAAACTGCCCTCAAAGAGTTTCAACCAGAAATAAAGACGCAAGGGCCCTTACAATCTAAGCTCATGCGCTACATAATCTCACTCAGGCGCATTTGTTTGGTCAAGCTCCCTGTACATCAGCAGTCATCAAATCATAGCAATAGAGCTTTAGAACCTTCTCGGAAGAGGGGGATTGTCAGGAGCTCACGGGAAAGACTAAGAGCTATCATGCAACGAGAGACACCGAAAAAGACTTGTAAAGATGTAAAGCACAACAAAATACAAACTCAGGTATAAACAGCACGATGCCCACAAGAATCTAAATCGTGACTAACTAAGATCCCATTTCCCAAAAAAGCTATCCAGCCAGTCAAAAAACTGAGGGCCGGATCTCGTATTTTTCCTAAGTTATGTCCTTAGATTCTTCAGCTTAGACATCGCCTTAGTAAATGATCCCTCTGGGCTAGTAATATTGGGTATGAAGTAGCAGCTATTTTCCCCAAACGTTACACAGACCACTCCTCTTTCGACTACTAACCAATCCAGTGTCTACCTACTTTGCTGCCTCACATTGGAAATTGCAACCAATTGCTCCAAGGCTGAGAGGGCACCATCAGTGTAATTAATAAATCTCTGCTGGTTGTAATAGATGTAATTAATCCACTTGGCATTTTAACTAAATCTGAGAGCATTGAGAAAAGATTCCCACCCTGCGACAATTTCCTTTCGGACCTTGAACTCATCAGGATGCCCCTTGGCTGACCTATACTGTCAAGTTGTACTTTTGGATCAGGCATATACTCCCATTTCGTGCAGTGTAAAGTCGGTTGTGATAGGTTGCCATACTGGACCCGTTGTCACACAACGATCTCATGGAGGAGTATTACACAGGTGTCGGTACCATTCCAGCTGGAGGGAACCTTCGGACTCAGACCCCTTTCCAACCCACACAGCCGCCATGCATTTGCCATTGCAAGGTGCTGGGAACTCGTGATGAGGAACACTGACCGTGAGTTCCGTCATTGTTGACATTGGAAGTCTAGGCACATGTGCCCCCAAAATGGCCAACCGGGTCTGAACCATATCGCGTAAAACATTAAAATGTCAAACTCTTGCAAATAGTTGAAGTGGCCATAGGCAAGATTTGGTTAGTCTTATTGGTAGATCATGGAGCGCTGTCGTTACATGGCTGCTGAATGTAGTCTTGCTGATAGAAGGTGGGAGCCTAAAATAGAAGCTACCAGGACGGACAGAGCGTTTCTACGTGTGTGTTCTTCGCTTGTAATTGATAAATGGAGTGTTGTTGCCGCCACTGGGAGTAGCTGGACGACTATAGGGCATGGGAATGACAATATATGACGGTTTCGCCTTAATACACAAGAAGCAGTCCTACCTAGTAAGCATTGCAGCTGTGTAGCTGCCCAATTGGTATCAATGGTTAACAGACGCCTGCAACCATCAGACGGAATTGGGCTCTACACTCCTTAATCTTCTGGACACGTTCGCTGTCGGGCCTTGGTACTACCACGCCAGATCAGTCAGTTCTTCCCAGTTGACGGTCTCCAATTCCGCACAGGGGTACCAAGATTAGGCACTGGGGATGGGAGCATCATTGACCTACCAGAACCCTTCCCCGGCCATGCACTCAGGAGAAAGATCAACTCCCATGGACCCATCGCTGATAGTCACGGATGCATCAACATTTCCGAGAACCTCAATGCCGAACTGCTCAAAGTCTCATGAAGGAGCACTAATTTCCAGCGTGTCCTGTTCGTTCTCTGCTGCCGCTTACTCATCCTTACTTACCTTAGCTCCGGAGTCCGTCTGCATCTGCGGGACAGCTGTGGTGCAATGATTAAGATGTTATCATATCGATCGTCCCTCCACTTGAATGACTGAAGGCAACGCCTTGGTTACCATGAAGGGCCCTTCTCTCCTCGGCTCCTTCCATATTCTCCAGAAAGCCCGCATATACATCCTATCTCAAGGTTTAATTAGTCCCTCCTTTTTGACAGGCACCGGTTCCTTTTTATCTCTGTATGTGGATAGACTCATGTATCATAGTTAGTTGTTGCAGATGCTGCTTAAGTTCTAGCTCCAATCGTTCCAAGCAAAGTCTATCATAGGCACCCCTCCCCTTGTGCACTGGCATAGGTCTACCATTCAGCATTTTATTCGTCGTCCAAATTGCCATGTGGTAAGCTTGCATTCGGGAGCTCATTAGTGCCAGTGGCACCGCATCGACCCAATTAACGTTGGTACTTGCGCAAATTTTATTCAACTTGGCCTTTAAAGTTCCATTCATACTTCCCACCATGCCTTGTGACAGGGAAGGCACACACATCCAAATCTCTGTTTTATCCTCAGGTCTGCAGCATCAATTTAAACAGTCTTTGGATTAAGACAGGCCCATTGCCTGAGCTGATCTCTGACGGTGTACCAAACCTTTTAAAAACCTATTTGTTATCAATTTCTCTAACCTTCTTGCTCCTGAGTCTTGAGATGGAGTTGCCTCTACTCATCTACTAACTTATCATCACCAACGGATATCTTTTTGTTCTTACTCTCTATGCCATGTCCATATTGTTGATCACCAAATGCTTCAATTGTCACTCAGGCATGTGTTCCATAATGGTCGCTATTCTATTTTGATCGCATACCTCGCATTGTGCCAAAATGCAATCCACTGAAGCCTGCGATTATGGTGACTAGAATCCGTCCTTTTTTAATCTTCTTCATTACTAACACCCCTTTCAAAGTAATTCAACCCATGCGGCACTGAAATGAGAAAAGTCAACAAAGGGTCGGTGCTAAATACAAAGTTCCATGTGTGCTCCGTTGAACCTTTTGGTTTCGTCTGGCTCCAATTTGTTTTCACATTGTTTGGTCTGCTAAAGTAAGCTTAACTTGCATGTCAATGATGCCTGCTATTGTCGGCTCTGGGTCAAACTGCTTCTGGGTTGTAATGACAGCTGCAGTTCAACCAAAGGCTCGTCTAGCAGCTTTATCTGTTGTCTGATGACCATAATTCCAAATTCACCTAAGCCGTGGTGGTTCAGTGGTTAGCACTGCCGCCTCATTAACTAGAAGCCCTGGTTCGGTCCCAGCTTTGAGTAACTCGTTGCACGGAGTTTGTCCATTCACTGTGTATTTGTCCTCTCCTATTTCATGGAAGTGCCAGTCAAATAATTCAGCCATCCTAAATTGTCCATACTGTAATGTGCATTAGTGAGAGGGTCATGGCTTACTCTTTGTATAGTTGTTTTGTTGGAGGGCCTGTTTCCACACTATAGGGAATGTAACCTTAACCATCTTATCACTTTATTATTTTATCTGTATGCCTGACACTTTTCAATAGCTAGTGCTTTGGCTTCATTATCGCGGTTGCCAACTCTATAAACTGTTGGCAATATTGCATGGGTCTCCGTTGCTCCTCGTGAAGCTTCCTTGCTTCCAACTGGCCCACATAGATGGTATAAGCTGAAACAGTGTGGATATCCACTTTCTCATCTTCAATCAACCCGCATGCTGCTGTTAATGCTTTAATCTCAGCCAGTTGTGCTGAACAGGGCCGTGGAATGGCCTCCAATCCAATTGTCCTAAACTGAGACTGCTGCTGTTGCACAATCGAAAATCCTGCATGACCCGCAGCAGAGTCCCTAAAGCGTGAGCCATCTACAAATAGAATATTTGTATCTTCTTTAGTCGGCGGCTAAGATTATAAATTGTTCCTTAATTTAGCGAATGTAATCACCTCATTTGCACAATCATAGGACTCTCCCTCATGTCCCAATGGAAAATTGTTCGCGATGTTCCTTGTAGTATATCTCTCTATATAGTTATATCTCGAGATACCTGCAGCACCCGTAATGTTATTATCCTGGCAATTGCCAATACAAATTGTGTTTTTTCGAACAATTCTGCTGCTTTATGGAGCGTATGCAAACCATAGGATAACCCATTGTCATGTATGATGCCTTCTCATATTAAAATGCGCCTCCCACCGCCTCTTATAAAAAGGTGGACTTCCCTGAGCCACTCCATTCAATCTGGTGCTACAATACGCAATAGGTTGCTTAGGTCTACCTACGCCCGTCTCCTGTCCAACTACTGTGGCAGCACAACCTTCCTGTCTGTTGGACACGTCAAGATGGAAAAGCGAATCATAGTTAGGCGGGACCAACCCCGAATCCGACTTCAATGCCTGCTTTACGGCGTAAAAGGTGCAACAGCATCCTCATTGTACTGCAGTGAGCTCTTCAGAATTGCATGTCCTTCCTCCTTCAGTATTTTCCTCAGGAGAATCGCAATTTTGGCTTATCCCCCAATCCAGTCTGAACGCAATTCTGCCATTCCCAAAATAACAACATCATCTGGCTGACTGCCTCAGGCCTGGGGGCACTTGCTATTGCCTCAATCTGATCAGGCGCTGTCAACTAAATGACCTTAGATAGTATTCTGCCCAAATACCCAACTTGCTGCTTGCAGAATTGCAGCTTATGACTTGACACCTTGTGACCACCACATGGCAGTCGAACAAAGCATCAACACATCTGATAATCATATCTCCAACGGCATGTTCTCTCGATCTGTCTTCAAAACTTGTGTAAATGTATGTGGCGAATGGATTTAGGATTGCTCGCTAATCTGGATGGGCGACGAAACGTCTGGAAATGAACCTCCCATCTCAGCGAGCAAACCTCCATCCAGAACCTCAACCTGAGCTGCAAATCTGCTACAAGTCTGTATATGTAGGTTTGGAACTACTGCTGACCAATCAGCCACTACCGCATTTACGGCTCTCAAATGATGCACCAGTCACCATTTGGTTTTATCCGCTTTTGGGACAGGCAGCACCGGAATGTTACAGGGGCTGCACATTTCCGTTAGCAGTTATGCTTCCAACAGTCCATGCATTGTTGCTGCTAACCCTTCCTTTGCCTCGCGTTTCAAGGGATATTGGGTCTTCTTGGTGGGTTTTCTCCCTGTTCTAACGTTATTTCTACTGGACTTGCCGATTTCATTCTCACCACATCAGTGTTATGGTGTGACCATAACATAATAGGCAATGCATCCAACTGGTTATCACTTTAGGGGCCATCGTCTCCAACTATCACCGATGTGCTCCATTGAGGAGTCACCTTGATTTCATTTTAGTTTTGCTATACAAACTGCAATTCAAACACTGTTACTATTTCCAGATTTCCAAACAGCAAGTAACGCCATTAGCTGATCACTTATCGTTTCTGTTTGCCTTACCATGTGTCCCAAATACTTGGACTAATGACCCTCATTTACTAACAGAATCACATGGGGCGCGGCTCCTGGCACACTGCATCATTCCTCCTGAAGTTTTTTTTTTCTTATTTGTAACACTTCTCCCTGCTTTTCTATTATTATAGCTTCACTCGGTAAATGCTGTGCGGTGACAACTTCACAACGCCACCACTTTTCTAAAAATTCGCTCTGACATTCAGCAAATATCGGTGGACAATGCAAGTCAGACTTTGCTGGCTTAGCTTTAGGTAGCAATGCTAGAATATCAAACGTCTATTTTCCCCAAGGTTTCAGAATGTGACTTTCTACGTCTCCTATCCAACACACATTGGTGTTTTTGGCTCCCTGCGCAACCCACTGGATGTGCGTGCTCTCTTCACTTAAACACTGTTGAGTATATTACAATTTCAATTCTTGCTTTAGCAAGGCATCGCTGCCTAACAAGTTAATCGTCGTTCTCTTGGACACTAGTGTTGTCAAGACGATTTCTCTGATTCCCATTTTCAAACTGACTGGAGCTGTAAATTGTGCTATCTGCGGTTTTCCCAAGAACCCGACAGTTTTAATACATTTACCAAACTTGGGAAGGTTGGAGGTACACTGCGATTGTACGCAGGGATACGTGGCTCCAGTATCGATCATTATCGGCGTCAACTGTCTTTCGGAACTAACCTGTATGATGGGTTCCTGTTCAGCCTCCCGCGTTGTCATGCGTTATTGTCCCTTGACATTTGGGTTCTCTGAGCACCCTTAGCACATCCCGTACTGGTTAACAGGCACATTTGGGCCCAAAGGCGATTGTAGCGAGACAGCAACATGTTCTTTGTGCATAGGCCCACCCTGGGCCTGGAGGGCCATATCAATTATGGGTACGCCCTTCTAAAGTGGCTTGGTTGATAACACCTCCAACACATAATTTATGGCCGTCTCCGAGACTGGCTTCCAGCCATACCCTTTCTCTTACTTGATCAAACTCAGCCGCATCAATCCTCGGATTGTCTGCCACATTCTTCAGGAAGGTACACTCCATTATCTCGTTTAATTTCGAGAGCCCCGTCACCTTTACCAGCAGTGACTCCAAAGATCCCGTAGCCAACAATCGCTCTGTGGTTTCGTCTTCGATGGCTCTCATCCACTTTCGTGCTCTGTCATATAAACTGGGCAATGCATTTTTCAGCCCACTCTTATCCCGGGTTCCCCAGGGAATGTGTTGCGGCTGCCCCCTATTCCACCCACCCCCCCGACCATGCGGGTTTCTGTCCTTGTTGTGACTTCCGCATTATGATGCCAGTTCTGACTCTTTTTCTATTTCCTCCCATGCTCTTCAGATTTCTTCAGCTCAGGGCCACTTCTTGCCCATTTCTCTGCCTTCTCTTCTCCCTTCATCATGTCACTCCCAATGTGACCCCGCTCACCATCCCTATTATGGTTTAGGTATTCCTGATAACATTTTTCTCCTCTGAAAGTGCGTAACGTGTTAATTTGTGCAGCAGGTCCTGTTTTCAACGTTGTATAGTTTCTATTTCGTCCTTCCTCATCTTCTTCTCTGCCTCTTTTTGTCTTTGAATGTATTCTTCTGTTTTACCTCTCTCCAAAATCAAATTCTCCCTACAATCTATACATTTTCCTTATGACGGCACACTATTTTGCGTATCTTTGTCTGAATAGGGAGGTGGTTTATCTCGTTCCTTGAAGTCCGGATATATTGAGGTTTTCTCTTCCTGACCCTTTGTTTCCAAAGGATTTTTGTTTTGCTCTTTGGCAACCTTCCTGGTGATAAATGGAGCCTGATAGGCTTTCGTCAACTCTTCTCCCTCGGTCCTAAAATATTTTAGCATCTCCACCTCCTGCTCCCTCTTCTGGTTCCGATTTTCTGACTTTGCTTTTGGTGTGTAGTTTTTAATTAACCCTTCCATTCATCACATATATTTATATCAAAGGTACTGTCTTTTGACCATTTAAGTTAATACTTCCTCATTTCTTTTTTTTACATATATTGAGATTTTATGTCATTTATTGCTACTGGGAATTGTCGAATCATTATTTCAACTGCAGTCCCTTTGTTTATTTGTTAAAATTACGTCAGTCTAATTTTCATACAGTCCTCAACAATGTGGTGGGGCTCTCAAAAGTGTTGCTATTCTCTGTTATTTTTAATTTACTACTTTATTACCAATTTGCTAGTCTTCAATTTTAATCAGGTTCAATGGTGCGATTGATTTAAAAAAGTCTTGTTTTACATGTAATGTGCAGACAGACCCCAAACATTTCCAGGGCGGTATCAGCACAAGTTTCTACCATGAGAATGCAGACACCTTATTCTCCTACGCCAGTATTGGCAGGGTTCTCCTGCCCTATCTGTTCAGACCGTCTTACTCGTGAGGTGTTACCAACAGGAAATTACTTACGAAACGTGGAATTTTATCTCAGCTAATCTCTTTGTTCTACATCTAATCACCCCACTCCGCAGTTTTACTGAAAAATCCTTTATGTCTCCTCTACCTTCAATTTACATCCTGCTTTTTTTATTGTTTGGATGAGAGAGACCCTCTGGCAGCATCACTGCACTTCTGCATCCACTGGACACACCATCTTCACAGAATGTCGTCCGAATTAATCGCAAAATGCTCAATTTTTTTTTGTTGGCGGCCAACCCGTTTTTTGTCAGTATCGGGGGTGCTCCAGTGGACCAGGAAGTGTACTATGGCGGCCGCCTCTTTTCGGGTAGGTCTCTTAACGACCCTACTCGCTGCACCAAATTTGCTGTGGAAGAGTCGTACCCAACGGTCTGTTGGATTCATCAGCAGAAGTTGAGAATTCCTCAAGAAGTTAACCTTTTGTTTGCAAACAAAACCTGAGACAAAAGAAAATGCCTCCCGATTGCCCCAGATTCTTGGGGCTCGCTACCTCTTCTACTTTTTTTCGTTGCTGCAACTATCTGGTGATATTAGTATCACTAATCATGGTATCTTGTATCTTTTTTCTAAACTAATCAACTTCAGCCTCAATTTCTTCAACTTTGCACTTAAACTATCACGTTATGCGACGATTGTCTTTGACATTTTATGCTACTATTATTTTCAACCTGTACTCAGTTGTTGCTCTTCTGTGACATGATTCTATGTATTCTTCAAATAATTTAACGAAAGAACTATAACATTAATTTCCATACTGTCAACGGTGTTACACAGCCATCTGTGCTGGGACCACTTTGGTACATAATTTACATAAATGATTTAGATGAGAATACAGAAGGCATTGTATGAAAATTTGCGAATGACTCACAAATTATTGACATAGTAGAGAACCAAGAAAGTTATGTAACATCATAAAGAATTCTTGTTTGATTGATCCATTGTGTCGAGGAGTGATAAATGTGCTGTAATTTGGATAAATGTGAGTTTTTCCGCTTTGATAAAACAACAATGAGCTGAACTTTGTTCGCAACTTTGATAGTACTGTGGAACAGAGAGCGACCTATGGGTTCAGTGTACACAATTCATTTAATTTTGCGTCTCATGTAGACAGGATTGGGAAGAAGATGTTTGGCATACCTGCGTTTAGCCCTCAAACCTCTTAATACAGTAGTCAGTACGTCATGCTGAGGTTCTACATAACGTTGTTGATGTCTCTTCTGGAGTAGCCTGTCCAGTCTGTTCGGTCTGTTATATGATGAATATTATCAAGCTGGAAGTGGTTCGGAAAACAGTTTTAAAGTTGTTGCTGGGAAGTTTCAGTTCAAGGGAGATTCTGGAAAAGCTAGGATCCTGCTCAGTGGAGCGTAAGAGTTTGAGGGCTAATCTTAGAGAGACTTTAAAAATCATCAGAAGTACAATGAAGGTGAATGGCAGATGTTCTTATCCTCATGTAAGACTAGACAACAAATGCTTAAGGTCAGAGGAGAAAAGTTTGAAGACGATACGTCGGTCAATTCCTTTTAGACCGTGTGGAACGAATTTCCAGTGGAATTGGTGAATAGAAGTACAGGCTACAACATTTAGGACACATTTAGAAAAGTAGATGAATAATAAAAATGTGGAGCAACATGGGGGACAAGAGCAATCAGATGAGCTAAGTTGATTTGGAATAATGCTCAGCATAGAGCTGTTTGATCACGGGTCTTTCATGTGCTACTCGTCTCGAAGAGTGGTAGATGATCTTTAATTTAGATAACGTGAGAATATTGCATTTTGACAGGGCAAAGCAAGACCGGGTTTATGGAAAGGGCGGTGCGTATTTTTAACAAACTGCGAGAGGAAGGGGAGAACGCTAGTTCTTTGACAATAATTTAAAGACATTTGGATGAGTACGTGAACAGGAAAAGTTGAGACGGAATGGGCCAAATGCTACGAAATGGGACTCAGTGAGATTGAAATGTCTGATCGATGCGAAAGAGTTGGACTGAAATGTTTGCTTCTGTTTTATATGTTTGTACTACACTATGAGTTTTGTTAAAACTATACAAGATCTAGCCATGCCACAGCTGCAATAGTGTGTACACTTCTGGATATTTCTTGAATGGAAAGAAAGATAAACGGCAATGCGAGGCAGTCCACATGGCGTTCTGGAATCTGATACGGCAGATGGAGGTACTGTCCTGACAGTAGAAATTGAGTAAAGTATGCCTTTACTCGTTGGAAAATTGAGTGGCGCCGTATTAAAACAGATATTATTTACATGGAATCTGTTGGGTTCAATACGGAAATGTTGATTCCCTTTGCAGAGAATTTCGGAGCAACATGGATCACCTGAGAATTAGAGGTCATAAATGCAAATCAGAAGTGAATTTCATCTTCCAGAATGCAGTAAAACTCTGGAATTATTGATGATTAAAAAATAGCTGTTGTGGTTAGATCATTTCATATTTTCATGGATAAAATGGACAGATTCTGAAATGGCAATGAAATCAAAACTCATGGAAAAGGATATCAGAATTCGCAGCAGGAATTTGAACAGCTGGAGAAGAGAGCTGAGAAATGACAAATGAAGTTTAATAGAGCTGTGTGCGAGATGTTGCATTTTGGAAAACAAATCAAATTAAGTGACTCGTTAAAAGTGCTGGTATTACGACAGAATATAAACCTCTCTGCTAGTTTAAAACAGCAACACAGAAAAGATTGACCCCGTGCTTTAATCTGTAAAAATTCGAGAGGTAAAGAATTATTCCAAAAGTCACTATTTAAAATGAAAATTAACAAATTTTAAAAGACTAACAGAGACAAATTAACTTACAAATATTTCAACTCCTCTATCTAAACATATCATTTATCTTCCCCTCTGTAATATTCATCTGTTTTTTTAAAAGATCCACATTACGATTCACAAAAGAAAAGTCACGTTTCAAAATCGTTCAGCTGTGCCGAGTCTCCTCTGAAGATTTTCCTCTCTCTACTTTTCTTATTAGGGATTCTGCTTCACAGTTCTTTGACAGATAAAGAGAGCAGAATTTTTTGTAAACGTTTTCTCTCATTGTTGATGATAGCACCTCTTTGTTGGTCAAGGCAACTGTTCAATTTGTTCGTTATTGATACCCCAAAACATTGGATCGTTTCATTTGTTTGAATATTGGCAAAACACTAAACTTAAACTTAATTAGAGTTTGCAAACTGATTGGCCGAATTTGATTGGGTTTCTTTCTTCTCCAGGCAGCACAGTTCTTAGATGTTTCGACGAAACGTTACAGTGTTACCTTGTCCCGGACTCTTCGTGCATCTCTTAAACACTGTGTGCTTTCAAACTCTCCAAAAGGTACAGTACACCTTTTCACCTTCATACCGGACCTTAGGGAGTGTAGTAGAGCAGCGGGACCTTGGTGTTCAGGTGCACGGTTCTCCCAAAGTGTAGTCGCAGGTAGAGAGGGCAGCGAAGATATCTTTTAGCACACTGGACTTCATGAGTCAGGAAACTGAAGTTGTGAAGTTGTATTGCAGGGGAACAGGACGTTGGTGATGCCACACTTATTGTGTTGTGTTAAGTTTTGATCAGGAAGGATACTTTTAAACTGGAAAGAGTGCAGAAGAAATTTCCCCTTTTTATGTCTTTTCCTGATCTTGTTCCTCGGTTTAATATACACCAATACACGTTAAAATAATTTGGCAGGATCGATTCCATCAAGCCAACTATTCGGGCTCAGTGGCTCGAAACACTATTTGTTGACATTAAGTTGACGTGCACAACATTGTGTTCCTGGATGCAGTGATCAGAGTTAGAGGAAGACGTTAGACAAGCGAGGACTCTTTTTTTTAGGGTATGAAAATGAGAGGGGATCGTATAGAGGTGTATAAAATCATGGGAGGCATGTATAGGGTGAATTCACTCAGCCTTTTTCCCAGCGTTGGGAAATCCCGGACTTGAGGGCATTACTATAATATTAGAGGGGAAAAATAAACGGAAACCTGAGGGGGAACCTTTTTACACAGTGGGTGATATATATATATATATATATATGTAATTATCAACCAGCGTAAGTGGTTAAGGCAAGTACATTAACAACAATTAAAAGGCATTTGGACAAATACATGGATAAAAAAGGCTGAGAAGAATATGTACCAAGTACACAGAAATAGATCAAGAGTGGATGGACAGTTTATTAGGCATGGGTCAGTTTGGGCCAAAAGACCTGTGTCCGTATTGTAGGATTCTATGACTCAAGGACTCGAAATACGTCGTGGAGTAAGAAAAGATGGCCTTGTTGATTGCTAATTCAGTTATTGTCGTGGATTTCATAAATGTTAAACAGAATCCGTCAACCAGATCAGGATTCCTGATTGCAATCCCTGCTGTCACCATATAAAGCACGGATTGTGGAGAGTGCCTCGGGAATTGACAATACCAGTAAACAAAGCCTGGAACCGCTTGCGTTCAACTTCAGGTTAGTATCACTTAACCTCCTTCTTTACCTGTCATTTCGGGATCCAGCACTTCCGCTCTGCCTTGCGGACTCCATTCGAAAAGTAAAAAGAATTCAAAATCATGGTTATTACCGGAATTGTTTTAAAAATAATAAACTATGAATTGCAAATATCTGTGTCGGTGGAAATTCAATTTTACTGGGTACGAAACACGTATTAAGTAGTGTGACAATTGTGAGGAGTGGCGTGATATGATGCACTCTGTGTTTCTAATCTTACAGTATTTAAAAAAATCTCTCAGTGTTCCCTGCTCAAAGTTGTTCCACAAAATGACAAAGTGACGGAGGCAGAGGTGTCTCAAGTATCACAAGGAAAGGAATGCTTTTCAGAGTCAGAGAAGCAAAACGGAAGCTGAGAGTTGAACTGCTGTAGTCTCAGCTCTGAGTTAACCATAGCTTTGTGTAAGAACAACAAGTGTGCAACAAAAATCAGCTGCATCTGGAGCTGTGGGAAATTGGGAAATCTGTCACATCCTGCCCCCTCAGCAACAGAAACAATGATGACCGAACAGAGGGGCCAGGAATAAAGAAGAACAAGAATTGCATAATCCAGATTGACGCCATTCGGCCCATTGAATTCGTGCCTGCACTTTGAAGCATCCGTATAATTAGTTTGAATTCCACAGCTCTTTCCAAAAATGCGACAGTGGAATTCTTATTCCTTCCCACCAAGCTTTACAATACCATTCCGAAATTTAGCGTTGCATCTACTTGCACATACATCGGATATTCTTGATTGCAATAATGTTTAATGCGTAAAAAAGAATCTGTTTCCCCTTTTTATGTCTTTTCCTGATCTTGTTCCTCGGTTTAATATACACCAATACACGTTAAAATAATTTGGCAGGATCGATTCCATCAAGCCAACTATTCGGGCTCAGTGGCTCGAAACACTATTTGTTGACATTAAGTTGACGTGCACAACATAATATAGTGTTGTCAAAACCTAACATTTACAATGATTTTTTATATTTTTTTTATTTACCCAAATCAGCAAATCTTTGCTGATCTCTGAGCTGAACATCCAATCGATATCCACATTCCTTTTCTCTAGTCTCTATTTTCTCCCTTTTCCTCTGCTGCCTGTCCTCAGCTCTCCAGTTCCTGTTTGCAGAGAGCCAATCAAATTAATAATATCGATTTGGGTCTCCATGCAGGCTTCATCAAGAAGTAAAGATTGTTAATCTCTGTTGTTATTGTAGCAATGAATTTGCTGTTTCACCACCATGGTCTGGCTTTGAATCATGTTCAGGAAATTGGATTTATTCTTCTTGTACAAACTCTTTGAACAAACTTGAATTCCTGACGCTATAAAGAGGAAAGACAAAAACAGAGCACATCTGCCGAAATCGGTAAAGGTTTCACATCAAAGTTGAAGCCATTACCCTGGACCAGGGAGGAAGCCAGCGAGAGGGAGTAAACGAAAATGGCTTTAACTGTCTGGTAAGACTCATATTGGATTCATGCATCTTGTGTTTTCTTTTCGGTTTCGTTTGTCAAAATAAATATCCGAGCAGAAGTATAGGTTTCTCACAATTTGGATTGGAACCGTCTTGACCCAGAAAAAGGAAACGTACAGAGAGTTCCTACGAGAATGAGAGAGGTCTTAAGAGTGACAGACACAGAGAGAGGAAGAATGTGCCCTCACTGACTGAGATTTTGTTCCCTTTATCGTCACAAAATTCTGGATCCTTGAGAGTGTACAAATAAAGTGAAAAACGAATTCAGTTTTATGACCCTGCAAACTGTAGGCGATTGTAAAGTAGTATTGTTAAAATCAGCGACAGAAACAGAAAGAAGTGCTAAGATTGGGACATGCTGAGGACAATTTCTCTCGGTGCTAAGTACATTGTCTTACACATTAAATCTCCACAGTGATTTGGAAACATGTGCAAACGATATTCATTTCGGCTGCACATAAAACATTGCGTAAATAGTTACGCGCCAGCTTCGTAGAATACAAATGAGCACATTATCTGTATTAGGGACATTGGTTCTCTTTGTTATTATGATCAGATGGAAGAAGGCAGAAACCTACATTTAATGAAACTGCACTTGCTCACTGCAAGACACACAGAATCACATGAATCGGGAACCAACAGAAAACCTGCCCTTCAAACAGACAGAAACGAAAACCACACGCTCGACCATGGTATCACTGGGGCGCCCTCTAATTGACAGTTATTACCACGTCAATGGTATGAAAGGTGAGAAGTTCATGACTCTCGAATCTGATTTGCCATCATTAGGTCATGCCGAATTAGAAATCTCAATAAATGTTTTCCTCCCAATAACATTAGACTTCCATTCATTTACAATCCGAAATATCTCTATCTCGGACTTTCTTATTCAGCAAGGATTAGAGTAAAGATTAGAGTGGCGCTGAAAAAAGCACAGCAGATCAGGCAGCATTCGAGGAACTGGAAAATCGACGTTTCTGGCAGGAGCCCTGCATGAGGACTAGATGTACGCATGTCTGGACCAGAAAATTCGAAAGATGCACAACCCTATGACGTAAGAAAAGACCATGCATACACGTGTTAACATGGCAACTCTTCAGGACTGTTTCATGGACCCGTGATGAAATGGATACGTGTCTGATTACAAATAAGGAGGTTGTGGGGAAACTCTTCCGCAGTTTGAGTGAAGTTTACACGCTCTCTGGCTGTTTGCATAGACAATGCATGTTACTCAGTATTCACTGTTTCAATGAATGTCCATTTCAAGTATTAATTGATGTAAGTGTTTGCATTATTCTGCTCGACATATCATATGAATTAAGTTCTTACATAAAAAAAATGTATAAATAACTTTAACAACATTCTTACCCGCACGTTTTCTTCAATGTTGTCAACCAGTTTCGACAGCATGTCTTCCCGGAATTCATGTTGACCTGCTGTTTCTTCTCATTCAGAAGTCAGATGTCAGGGACAACTAAATCATTCTTTTCATACCATCTACAGTCTTTACAGTAAGTTTCCAGTTTCTCAATATGCCCACAAAAAGTATTCACCAAACAGAACTCTTATTCATTTAGTAGCCATTAAAGTGTTCATATATTTTCCTCTTAAGGGAAACCCGTTGGAAATATATAGATCATTTCGGATCTTCATATGCTCTGATCCAAGAAAAGGTGACTTAGATTCCTCATGGACGTTGAACGTAGCACAAATCACTCACTAATGCAAGTCGCTTGAGCTCATTTGCAGATTCACAACAATAAATTTTACAATCAGTTGAAGGAACCTTTTTGATAAAAGATTAAAGAAGTGGATGTCCCTTCTTTTGCAACTCATTCACTCGATGATTGGGCAAGTAAATTTTGAGGTTTCGTGAGCAGGCTATAATCTCACTATTCTGCTTTAAACCATGATCAAAGGCAGAGCGACACATTGAGTGTGAGTTTGTTTGAATTCAATCGCATCATATATATCGAAGCATTATATTTAAGCATAGGAAGTTGTCTAGATTATTAATGCATTTCCAATGGACTTCCATTACATGAAAACATGCGAATTCTTCGATGGTTACCCATTGTGTAAGAGTACTGTTTTGAGAATTCTTTTCTGAGCCATCGAGAATCCAGGACTACGCTGCATACACTACAGATGGGGACAAAAGAATGACACACTGTCTCTGAACATTTCTTACCACGATCTTGTGGGAGACCAAGAAAACAAAACAAAACCCTACGTTTTTTTCAAGATCGTCTAAGGCAAGCTGTCAGTGTGGACAATCTTCTAATATAAAATAAGGACTTGTGGAAGCTATGTCTCTGCAATGACTACCAGGTTATACTTGTTCATTTCCTTGTGTGCTTCCATGTTCACTGTATTCTTTACATGTTTCTTGTGGGTTGATACCGACCTTTTAATTTTCACTACCCATTATTTTTGTAATATCTCGCTTCATCTGTCGATTTACATTCACGTTTGCAATTTCTGTCCATCAGGTCACTTACAGTTAATTATGTTCATCATAATGACTTTGCCTTTGCTGCATTGTTGACTTATACAACCTTCACTACGTCCCTAAACTTGTTGGGACATGGATTTTTGGCGGAGCTCAGATGTCGAGTCCAGAACGGGGCAGCTTCCAATTTATGCCAGAGTTAGCCACTTGGCCCAGGAATTGTAACCAATTCCTGCCACACACAATCTTTGAGGTCTTCATTAATTCTTCCTGTCTGTTGCTCCACCCCAACTCTCACCTGCTTCTTCACTTGATGCCTGATGTTCATTCTGCCCGTCTATCATTGATTAGGTGGCCCATTGATTCGGCCACACAGACTTACAGTCTCTTTTTTTTGCTGCAAAGTTCACAGTTTTTCCCACTGAATGTACTGATCCTAATGTCACTGCCTTTTATAATATTCCTTCCACGTGAACGATCTCCCAAAATTGTGACATAATTGTCAGGTATTAGTGGACTAGAGATGCTTATTTCCATTTCGACGTGATTGATAATTAGGCTGCATGACATTTACTCATCAGAAATACATTAGAATCCGAGCAATGTGAGAGCAGTCCATTTGAATCATCGAGTCCACAAAGACCCTCTAACAAGCATCCCAGGTAGACCCTATCCCTCTGCATATATCATGTTCAATCCACTTATGCTGTACATGGACGAGGCCAATGTGCCAATTTCCCGCAGATAGTTATCATAGGGTTGAATCAGAAATTGCCCTTCGTAAAATAAGGCAGCAGTGCAAACTGCTGAGTGACTGATTTGCACTAAGCACTTGCTCACTCGAAGTCACACATCCATGTCAATAGAACAAAACATTAAATGCAGCATTCGTTTATGACTGAGTATACCTTGCAGTAAATCTATCTTTATTGTTAGCATGTAAATTATTTTTCTTTAATGTCAATATTTTAACATCTCGGTCGCTGCTCACATTGCTTTTTTTCTCTTTCTCAGTTCTTAGCACAACAAATGCGATATTTTTGAACAGTGATGCTAATTGTACCGTTGTTAGTGTCTTCTTTCTAAGCCATATTCAGTTGTTGTTTCACCTGACAAAAGCTCTGCTGATAGTAGAGTCGACAATTTACTGGCTCTTCCTGCATTTGTGGTTGAACTCAAGCAAAGAAGAATACTTTAGGTCCAGCATGCTCCCGAAATTTGCATGGCCAAAACCCAAGATGCCGTCCCCACTTAGCTAACACTAATTTCATATACGTCGGTAATAAAGCATAATTACAGTATGGAAACAGGCCATTCGGCCCAACAATTCAACACAGGAACTAAATGATTCTATCTTTCATGCTGCAACGTGATTAAAAGGGAAGTTTGATAGCAGGATGGATTTTTCGCATTACTTGAAAACACTTTTCATGTTGTATCTTTTCAAATCGCATGCATTACTTTTCATGAAGTCATTGAAAAAGGTCTAATTAGACCCATTATGTTGTTTGCTATGTTTGAA
The DNA here is from genome assembly GCF_047496795.1 of Chiloscyllium punctatum. Classification (NCBI taxonomy): domain Eukaryota; kingdom Metazoa; phylum Chordata; class Chondrichthyes; order Orectolobiformes; family Hemiscylliidae; genus Chiloscyllium; species Chiloscyllium punctatum. The sequence continues at coordinate 75,512,767 of NC_092773.1, read as the reverse complement.
GCAAAGATCATTTATTCTCTAGAGGTCATGTTCCAAAATTGATTCTGCCATCTTTGCTACATTATCTGTCTCTTGGTACTGTGCCGATATTATATTGTCTTGAATTTTTTGTTGTTTGGCTGGCCACTAAAACGTTCCTGCAAGGATGTTTATCAAGACCAAACTCTGCCCCCAAGTCTAACTACCTACAGAAATCTGATGAAAATCCCCCATATCAATTAAATTTAAACACTTCATTTTATGTCAATATAAGTTCAACATACTATGCAACAAAAATTATTTTAAAAAGCTTCATCTCGCGTGGGCCAACCTTTTTCTTTCTAATTCATACATCATCAGAAATTTCATATTAAATGGTGTTTATCTGAGTTGGCTTATGAAAATCTCACGGTTGACATTGTGATTCTATTTGATTAGGACTAAGGCATTCTGTGGTCTGTTTTGAAGGATATGATTTGAGACATATGAATTGCTTCCACAGCTAAAATTTCCTTTGATTGCCAGTGAGTTGAGAATAAATGTTCTAATAGAAACTTTGTTTCATATTTAACCATGAGCAGCAACAACAGAACTGACATTATGCAACACTCCATGCGTATTGATTGAGTGATCATCGAGTGGATGTTGCGTTTATCAGTGTTTCCAGTGACAGTTACATTGGGAAATGATCAGCTTCATGTTCAATGTGGTTTAAAATAAAACATTAACATTGCAGATGGGAAATAAACATATCATGATAGTTTCTTAACAGCTTGAATCAGGAATTGGTTGTTAACTTGAGACTGATTTGTAAACGTTCTCTCTGATTTGGTCCCTCACAGCCAACTTGATGGCGATTATAATCCTATGCCAAGGACAGTGTGGACTTTCTAGATGTATCCCCTGCTACCTAGTGGCGATAGCAGTGTCACATTTCTTTGTCATCATCTTTACAGTTATCCTCAACCGGATCATTAGCCTCTACTTTAAGTATCGTCTGCTTTCTACCACTCCCGGATGTAGATTCAGCACTGTGCTGGTGTATGTTACACAGGATTGTTCAGTTTGGCTGACATTGGCCTTCACCATCGACCACTTTCTCGCTATTTGCTGTCAGAGTCTGAAGCTCAGATACTGCACTGAGAAATCTGCATCCGTGGTCATAGGAATACTCTGTGCTTTGAGCTGCATGAAGAACATGCCTTTCTATTTCATTTACCAACCACTGTACGTGGTGGATGGGGTTCACTGGTTCTGCGACATCATAACAACTTTCTACACCTTACCTATCTGGCAGGCCGACGACTGCCTGGACCACGTCTTACCCCCATTTCTTCCATTTGTCCTCATTTTGCTGCTCAACGCCCTGACCGTAAGATACATTCTCATATCTATCCGATCCCGTATGAGACTCTTGAGCATGGAGAATGGCACTGATCCAGAGATGGTCAAACGTAGAAAGTCCAATGTTCTTCTCTTCACAATCTCACTCAGCTTCCTCTGCCTGTGGGTCATGCATGTTGGACGTTTCCTCGATGTCATAGTGACAGGCAAGGGTTACTTCACTGGTCTGGAGGTCAATGACTTGCAGTCTATCTTTCAAGAGCCGACCAGCATGTTCCAGTTACTTAGTTCTTGCAGCAATGTCTACATATACGCAGTGTCCCAACACAAGTTCAGAAAGGAACTGCAGAAAGTGCTGACTTCTCCCTTCAACGGCATCATTGGTTTCATTCAACAGTGAAGAAAAATGTCATCTGTTACTATGAATCAATGAGCAGTACTCTCTTCCACTTTCTCCCTGGAGTCAGATGTCATGCATTCACCCAGCCAAACTTGAGACATTTGGACACATTGGCAAATATCAGTACTTCCCTGTTGCAAATGCTGAGCTATCAGCCATGCTGCCTTTCTGGATGGCAGGCTGAAACATGAGTGTGTCCACTCTTGCAGTTGCTGGGTATAATATTTCACTGTTGGTATTCCAAAAAGAACTGGTTATTTTATCCCTGTCGTCTTTGGCCAACATTTGTCTATCTTATAGTTGCATTGAAATCAGTTTACTGCTTGATTATACGATTTTGTTCCGGAATTGTCTATTGTTCGCCTTTGAATATACATTTCCCACTTTTAAAAAAATGTCTAAATTCGTCTCCAATATCTTGAGGTAGTGAAAGATGCTGTACGGATTCATTTTCTTTCTTTCTTACTATCTTTTGTACTTTCTTTCTTTCTATCTTTCTTTCTGTTTATTTCTTTATTGTCAATGCAATGGGAAGAAGGCAAAATGACATAACTTCTGAAGATGCCTGGAATACACGAAAAAGAGAGTAACGACAATGATGAAGGCCAAACTGAAATGAAAAGTATTTGCTAAAAATTCTTTTGAAATGTATCAAATATTCCAGATCTTCTGAAAGCAAAGGCTAGAAGAGATAAGAAATCCGAAAATATTCTTTAAGAATTGAAGAAACCTCTTAAAGAAACCTTACTAAAAAGAATGCTGGAGAAATATCGTACGTCAGGTACCATAAATGGAGATAGAAATAGACATAAGTTTCGAGTACGGAATAATTGATCTTCAGATCGATGTCCTCACCCCAAACCAACACTAAGGATTTCTTGTGAGTGGATTCTATCTCCAGAAAAGAAATCCTAACTGTTTGGGGTTTCGAGTTTGTCACCAAATTGTAGAAGAGATGTCATGCTGTGAAATCATCAAACTGAATATTGATATATGGCTGTAAAGTGCTGAAAAATCCTTAAATTCCTTGCTAACCCAACTTCTGACAACTCACAAAAATAATCACTTTTGGTTCCCAGTAATCCTGAGGAAATCTAACGTTTGACTTACAACGTTGGCTCTCTTTTTGGGTTCACAGATGCTGTGAAGCACGATGAGTGTCTTCAGCATTCTAATTGTATTCGAGTTTTTTGGCGAAATTGAATGTTTCCACTTGCTATGGGAGGCTTGCTGAATGCATAACACGCTTCAAACACAGTGACCCCGAACAACATTTCTGCACTGAAACTGAAAATCTTCGCTCCAGATTCAGAAGTCACCCCAACTCAGATTTTAATTCAACAGGTTTATTTGAAATCTAAAGATTTCACAGCTCTGCCTCTTCAACAGTGATAATCTTGTGATTTTAAGTAAACCAGCTGGACTATAACCTGGAATCATGCGAATTCTGACCTTAAGAATTCAAGTCCAACACTGGCACCTCCACATCATGTACTTCAGAAATTGTGTTTGAAGCAATTACATGCCAGTACCGCTGTGGTAATGCCAATGGTTCAACAACATGGCAAAATGCACAGAGAAGTCTGTACACAAAATTCAGGGCACTGCGGCTTCATCGATTGCAGTCCCTTCAGCTAACTTTCGATTACTTATAACGAATGGGACAGCATACGAAATTTCAATCAACAGCATTTCTTCTGCATTAACCTAACTAAAGATGCTCAGGATGGCTTCTACTGGGAGCACTCAATAATGTTACCATCACTGAATCACCACTATTAATATCCTACCTGTGACCATTAATGAGAAACGATATTCCACAGATAAACACAGTTGCGACAAGATCAGGTGAAAGGCGAGGAACACTGCAGCGAGAAACTCACTTCCTTAGTTCCCAGTCATCAACATGGGATCCGAATATCCTTTTCCGCCGCCATGCGTAAACATATCTCATTCTCTTGTGTAGGAACCCCGCTGGCTTGCTTTCCAGACTGGTTTCCCCGTTGACCTGTGGTTGTCTCAAGCAGCTCATTGTTCTCGGAGATGGATGGTCAGAGCCAGCAGAAGGCAAGGCAGAAGAGCAGCATTCGCACTCTCCTTGGCGTCCTCTGCATGGTTTTCATCTTTGAAGAGATTAATTTCGTCGCACAGGATTGCAATGTCATAATCTGATTTTTTTTCAGCCGATGCCTGCAAGAAGGTAAGCCACAGGCTGATATGTACTGGAGCCTGCCTGGTGGAGTTTAGCTGCAGCGAAGGAATGGTACACTTTGTCGTATCATTCAATTTGTCTGATCCCAGAATCTGGCAAGTAATGACAAATTGCTTCTGGCAGGATTTGTTCATGGTCTTGACTTAAAAAGACATGATTCAAACTGTGAGAATACACTTTACTGAAGTGGGTCATAAGATAGCGCAGTGAATGTAAATGAAATGATGTAAAGTTCCTGCAAGTATGAAGTGAAACTAAAGTAAGTACTCGAATAGAAAAGTCTTCACAGTTTATACGGAAATCTGCTCCTTCACTGTTTTTCGAAGTGAGTATAATTGAAGTGAGGCAGTGATGGTGAAAAGTTTTGGTTGTTGTGCCTTTGGATATTACCATTAATGGCCATGTCCCTTCTATCACCAAAACACGACAGGATCTGTGGTAAATGGCATACCATCAATACGGTCAGTGGTGTAGTGGCTAATGGGTCGGATTATGGACCCGGCGATGATAAGTTTGTTTCTGATCTCGTTCACATGCGTTTTGCAAACGTTGACTTGTCACTTCACAAACTGACCCAACCAGAACTGGTAATAGGATCAGAGAAATCCAGATTGAAACCCCGTTGATTCCGTTGGGTCAGCGCTGCCAAAAAATCACTGCCTGGCTGTTCGAATCATATTGTCCTGCATTTAGCCCCTAGATTTCTCTGCGTTAACATTGCAAATGTGTATGTACATAATTAAACATTATGACGATTTCAAGCTCTACAACTCAAAAAGGTAGTTACTTCGAGATTCCCACTACCATCCCTGTGAGAGATTTTCCCTCACATATTCTCTGACGCCTTCAACTTACCGTAAAGATCATTGGGTTAAAAAAAGTTTTAAAAATTCCATCCGCCCATCTTCGAACGTCAACCTTGGACACAATCTGAGGTTTGGAAGCTGAGTAAATACACCCCACAGTTCTATTCCCAAGGGAATAAACGCAGTTTAGTTTTTAAATTCGTAAATGACTCAGGTTTGTTAAACATCTTCATATTGAAGGATAACACGGACTGCCAGACGCAGGAGATTCGACCCATCCACCCGAAACTGCCGTTGAAGGAGATTATGTCATATCTGATGATCATCCAGTCCTGGTTTCTGTGTTTTCCCAAAATCCTTGGTTTCCATACTGATTAAAAGTGTATCTATTTCATCTTAAACAATCTTGACAGTGCTCTGTGTCAAAGAATTCCACAGGTATACGATCCCCACTCTTCTCGCCAAAGAGAAAAAATGCTTCCTCATTTCTGCAGGAAATGGATAGGACTGTGTTCTGAAATCATCTCCTGTAGTCGCAGACTCTCTGTTCCCTGGCTTACATTTGTCTTTAACAACTGTATGCCACGTTTTTTTCTTATTCTGCCGTTTCCCATACCCATTCTCCTAGTCTCTTAATTAGGTGTTCTTTTCTTTTCCCTCTTTATATTTATGCGTTGCTTATTCCTACACCTCTGTTTCAATGCCTTGCTTTACTTCACCTCTCTTGTAAATCGTTCTCGTCTCTCCGTGGTAGTTTTGTTTTGCCTTGCAGTTATCGTAAACAGGCCATTCCAAATGTTGTGTGAAACTTTAAAGAGAGTTTTGATCTTGTTGTCACTCTCAAGGATTACAGAATAAGGATAGTCGACAGTGCTCCCATTGGCAATGTCCCCAAGTGGCAGCATGTAAAGAGACACTGGTACTATCGATAATTCGATTACAATTGCACAAGTGAAAATGAAACAGTGATGCAAATTTGAAATTATTGTTCGTGATCCCAAGCGATGTGTTTAGTCAACAATTTCTTTCGCAATTCAGTTCAAATTTGAACTTACCACTGAGCTAAGTCAACAGTGAAAACACCAACTCACTGCCCTTTGTTGGTAAGCATTTAAAACACATCCTTTGAGCATTTTAAACCTTTGGAGCAATTCAACATTTTAACATATTTGGCTTATAGGTGATTACTTTCTAGATACAAGTTTGAAATTTAGTTTCAGTGTTTTTTTTCTTATTTTCTTCTGGGCGACTTTTGAACCACATTATACACCCAAATTGAAATGCACTATTTGGTTTGTAAACTTAGATTTGTTTTCAACATTTATTCTCATTTGTAACGATATCAATAATCAGTCATTGATGTAGAATAAAAGCTTGGGACATCATTTCGATTAACACAGCAGCATGTTGACTTACCATCAGAATATCTAAAGGGAAATTAGGAAACTAAAAGAGTGGTCTGTCCTTGCATGCTCTCGATTCAGTACTTGTGAAAGAATATTATTTTTCACAGCGAAAGAGAGTTCTACATTTTGACATGATACTAGTCAATGTGCTACCATCGAAGAGTTTGGAATTAAATGCTGAATATCTTGAGGTAATCAGTGAAATGTGGCATTTTTTTCTCGATGCATGAAGGCGGGCAAAGCTCTGTCAGATACCTAGTACCGCCTCACTGCTGTTACAAATAACAACAGTATTACAGTAAGTCATAAATGTCTGTGATAAGTGTGAGAATGAAAACAAACGGAAATTGTGGTTGGGAGTACTGCAAACATAACGGTCAATGAATTGTGTGGTAGCTGTCAGTCGTGAGCAGAGCAAATGTAGCGAAGAGAAAGAGAATTCAATCCCGAGGTCAGTGATTACCCCAATCCTACTCGGTGTTCCAGCCACTTAGAAAAAAAATGAAATGGAAGAAGTTTGAAGGGTATGTGTTTAAGGCGGGAGTGAAAGACTTAAAAGAGATCCTAGGGATACCATTTTAACACAGACAGTGTGCATGTCCAGAACCAGCTGCGAGAGGAAGTGTTGGAAGCGTTTACAATTACGACACTTAAAAGTTATGTGGAAGGACACATGAATAGGACAGGTTTAAAATGGAAATAAGCCAAATTTGTGGCAAATGGGACTGGATTAATTTAACGTATCTTGACGGCATCGGCAAGTTGGATTGAAGGGCCTGTTTCTGTGTTGTATAGCTCGATCTTTCTGAAACAGGATCATCGAATAAGTTGCACTGAACGAGGACGATTGACCTTATCCAGGTAAACGTCTTCCAAAGAGCTGTCTAAGTCTTCTTTCACCTTCCTCAGCCTTACATCAGGCTATTTACTGCCAGAAATGATCTCGGACATGTTTCTGATAATACTGCTTGTGGTGTTTGAGAATAAAGACTAGACTGTGCTAATTTAAATTTCATTAAATTTACACCAAGACAGCCTAGACAGCGATTGTAATGAGGCTAATGTCAACTGGTGCAGGTTGTGATTAGATCTGCCTATATTATATGAAATTTTATGAACGGATGATTGCATACAATCGTTCAGATCGACATCTGTTTAGGTAATTTCTATTTAACCTTCGAGTCTTTAGTTCCACTGCCATTACCCGTGGACTATGCATAGATAGTAGAACCAAGTCCCTTTTGATTTTCAGGTCCATTGTTATAGCGGGAGTCGGGAGAGCGCGAGCTAACAGGCAACCGAGAAGGTAAGGTTGAACATAAAATACTTACAGCAGAGTGAAGGATGAACAGGAGGGAATAGACACGGGGACTGCTGGGTAAGCTCAAGAATATATTCGGGCACTGGCTACACCCGAGGGAATACACATTTACAGTCTCCAAACCTCTCTTCTTCTAGCCAAATATAAAGACACTGCCTGAGCGGTTGGTAAGTTAGGGTTGTTTTCTTTATGACTTTGGCAATTTAAGCTGAAGAAGTGGAAGCTGGGGCAGTTACATGTAATTGTTGCTGGATGTGAGCGGAAACGATCACCACTCGTGTCCTGGTTGACTTCACCTGGAAACTGCCATAAACGTCAACTCGTCACAGCTCCCTCAAAGGGAACTGGAGCTGGAGGTGGAGAAACTTTGGAACAGTCGGAAGGCTAAGGATGTGATAGAGTCAGGTTATATGGAGGTTGTCACACCTCAGTTACAAGATAAATAGAGCTGTGTGACGGTCAGGAGAGGGAGGCAGGCAGTGGAGGGATCCCCATGACTATTCACCTGAATAATATCTGTACTGCTTTGGATACTGTTTGGCTTGAAGAGCTGCCAGTGCAAAGCCACAGAAGCCTGGTCTCTGGCACTGAGCCTGGCAGTGTGGCTCAGAAGGGAAGGGGGAGAATAGGAAAACGATAGTGATTGGAGATTCAATCGTTAGAGGAACAGAAACGAGATTCTGTGGTCATAAACGAGCTTCCGAGATTGTAAATTGCCTCTCGGGTGCCATGGTAGTGATGCTTCGGAATAAGCCTAAAGAATGCATAAGGTGGAGGGTGATCATCAATAATTCGTGATATACATCAGTATCAATGATATTATTCGGAAAAGTGGTGGGGAACTGAAAAGGGGATATAGGGAGTTAGACTGGATGCTAAAATGCACGCCAAGCGGAGTCGTGATTTAAAGGTGGCGACCTGTGCCGGGACGAATGACGCTGGCAACGGAGAACGAATGTAATTGAATGTGTGGCTGCAGAGCTGGTGTCGGAGGGATGGATACAGATATTCGGATCAATGGGATACATTCTGGGGAATATGTGATCTGTACTAGAAGAACCTGTTACACAGTGAACTGAGGGTTACCAATATCCTGAGCAGCATGATTGCTCGAGCACTTCAGGAGAGTTCAAGCAACTTTGGCAGGCTGATAGGAACCGGCGCTAAGAAACACAATAGGGGATCGGTAGTGAACAGTCGGATATAGCGAGCAGACAGTCTGTGAAGATGGATTGACAATTGATAGTGCAAAGTTGAAGTCAGTGCGATGTGTTGACGTGTGTGTATTTTAATACAAGAACTGTGAGGAAGAAGGGTGATAAACTTAAAGCATGAATCCGAACATGCAGGTACAGTGTTGTGGCCATTACTGAGACATGGACATCACTGGGTCAGTAATGGTTGTAGATCTTTCTGGGATTTAGATGTTTCCAAAGGAAGAGGAAGCGAGGTAAATGAGGCTGGCAGTGGAATTGCAAATCAGGGATAGTATATCTGCTGCAGAAAGTGAGGTCGTCTCAGTGGGTTTGCCTAATCAGTTATTATGGCTGGAAGTCATAAACAAGAAAGGAGAAATAGCTTTTGTTGGGAGTTTTCCACCGTGCCCCCAATAATACCAGAGAGAGGGAGGAGCAGATTGGGAGGCAGATCTTGAAAAGCGGCAGAAAGAACTTTTTTTGTCTTTGGTGACTTGATTTTCCCTAGTATTGAGTGACACCTCCTTTATGTAAATAATTTGGATGGAGCAAACTTTGTCAGGTGTTTCGAGGAAGGATTTCTGTCTCAAAATGTACATATGTCGAGTCGCGTTGGCGGAGCCATATTCGATCTGGTGTTTGTTAACGACTCAGGTCAGGTGTCAGGTGTCGGATCTGACACCTGACACCTGTACAGCATTTCGGCAATCTTTAATATAGTCATCGAGAGGAAAAGCAGCAGGCGGTATGGAAATGTACATAATTGAGATGGGGGGATTATAGTGCAGCCACTATATTGCAGTAACTATGGAGCATAAAATTGGGACCCTATGTTCTCAATGGAAATGCACAACAGAAGTGAGTAGGTTGTCCAGGGAGCATTTGGTTCGCGTGCTGAATAGGTCTGCTCCATGAATGACAAGAGATATGGAAAACCTAGTCAAGAGGAGTAAGTTGTAGTTAAGTCATAGAGTCCTAAAGATCTACAGCACTGAAACAGAATATTCATGCAACGCATTCATGCTGACTAGATATCCGAAACTAATCTAGTCCCATTTGCTAGCTCATGGACCATATTCCTCTAAACCATTCCTATTTATATAAACATCCAAACTTTTTTTTTAATGTTGGAGTTTACCAGTCTCCAGCATTTCCTCTATCAGTTCATTCCACACGCACACTATCCTCTGCGTGAAAACGTTGCCCATTTGGATCTTTTTATTTTTTTCCACTCTCACCCTAATCTTATGTGCTCTAGTACAGGGTCACCACCACAATGAAAATAACTTGTCTATTACGCCATTTATGCCATTCATGACTTTATAATCTTCTATAAGTCACCATTCAGTCTTGATGCTTCAGGTAAAATAGTCCCAGGGTATTCAGCCCCTCCTTGTAGCACAAATTCTGCAATCCTATCAACAGCCCTGTAAATCTTTTCTGAACCCTTCCAAGTTTCACAAATTCCTTCCAACAGAAGGGAGTCCAGATTTGCACACAAAATTCCAAAATTTAGCTAAAACATGTTCTGTCCAGCCTTAACATGATCGCTCAACTCCTGCACACACTGCCTTGTCTAATAAAGGAAAACGTACCAAACATCTTCTTCACAATCCTATCTAACTGCGTCTCTACTTTCAAAGAAAAATGAACCTGCACTCCATTGTCTCTTTGTTCAGCAGCACTGGCCAGGACGTTATCCATTAAACGTATGCGCTCTGCACTGCTTTGCCTTTCCAAAATGCGGCATCTCGCATTTATCTAAAGTAAACTCAAAGTTTACATACGGTTGCGGACGCAAGAATCAAACAGGGTTCTGGAACCTTCCAGAATTTGTAGACATGTACTGTATCTATAAGGGAGTGGAAACCTTGTACAGACAGTGTTGAAAAAATTTAACATGTAACAATTGGTTCTAAAACTAAAATCTGGACCTGCGTGAGACTGGTGAACAACAAATTTAATTTCGTCCAGTCAGTTTAAGTTATGTCCCAGATACTAAAATCCAATCGAATTTTAATTTTATTGTTTTGGATGACATCAAACCAATGAGCCGGTCAGACGTTTTGGGTAAAAAAATCGGAACATTGATCAGGAAGGGAGAAAAAGAGAGAACGGCCAAACCCTAACAGACTGCCAGAAAAATAGTTCTCTGAAAGGCACAGGTTAATAAGAAAGTTGTGCACCAGAAGACCAAATACGAACTGATGAAATATACAGAGGGAAGTCTCCATCCAAAGATGACAACTGATTTGGAAAATTGGTTCGCCGGAAAGATAAGAGGTAACTTATCGCACTAGCAATTAAAATCGGTTTCAGATCAAGGATTTGTAAACAGCTGTTGTTTAATGTTTTCTTTTGGAAATAGATAATTAAATTGTGACCTTTTTGTTTAAACAATGATATTTGGTATAGCTCTTTACCACTCGAAATTGAACATATTTAAGCATGAGGTGAGCATTGCTTTGTGTTTGGTTTAAGTTGGCAGAACGGTGCACCCGGCGCCATAACCGTAGCGAGAAAAAAACTGAAGAGAGCACGGAGAGCAGTTGGAAGCTCTCATGTAAAAGTCTTGTCCTGTAGAATTAAGCAAATCCCCAAGGCGTTCGACAGTTGTATGAGGAACAACAGAATGGCCAGTGTAAGGGTAACGCCGAGCAGAGATCGTGGAGCAAACATGGGCCTGGAGTCAGAAGAAGTGGGTGATGCCCTTATTGAATATTTTGCTTCAGTATGACGAGTGTGGTGGACGTTGACGTTTGTGAGGACAGCGCGAAACAGATTCAAATTAAGAAGGAAGACATGCTGGAAATGTTGAAAAACAATAGAAGTGACAAATATCCCGGACTTGACAATATTGGAGCGAAGGAGGATGAGTGGTGGCTTAATATTGTCGAACAAGATGATGAGAGGCATAGATAGAGTGGATAGCCAAAGCTTAGTTCTGAGGGGGGAAATTTCTCTCAGGAAGGGGCTTATATTTAAGGTGAATGGTGGAAGGTTTAGTGGAGGTGTCAGATGTAGGTTCTTTACACAGAGTGATGGTTGCGAGGAATGCACTGCCAGCAGTTGCACTGGATTTAGATATTTTATGGATATTTAAGCAACATTCGGATCGGCACATGTAAGTTAGTAGGATATATGTTAAGTTAGTATGAAGGATATATAGCTCGTGTAGTCTTTGAGTAGGATAATCAATCTATACAACATCGAGGGCTTAATGGTCTGTCATGTATGTACTATTATATATGCTATGTTGTATGATTGTTGGATAATGCAATGGTACCGACAGAAAATGGAATGGCTTCTAATCTGGATCGTTATCAAAGCCGAACTGTAAACTCTGAAATCGTAGGTTGATTCTTGTCGACCATTGACGCATCTCCAAAATCTGGTTATCGCAATGTTAGCAACGAGAGAGAGAGGAATACGGGGAAAACTATTACTGCAAGGTCATGTCAAAGGGCAAGAACCCATGCAAAAGTATCCATGGGTTGATGCATCTGCCTACATTCGTGTTTTTTTTTATCGTCAGGATTGCCGTGATCCCAGCTCAGTGCAGAAGAAAATTGTTAAAGACATCGTTTGCCTTCACTGGTCAATATGGTGGCACTTCTGCATGGAAATCAGTGACAAATACTTTCACTCGAGAATCAGTCATTTCCAAACTGCTGCACTTTGCGGCTAAACTGATCCACGTTCCCTCACTGATGTCTGAAACCATTCTGTAGGTTTCATACAGTCAGTTACAACATTGCACCTTTCGTTGCAGGATTTCCATTGATAATGCAATGGAACATGTCAATGCTGCAACGTCTCTCTCGGTAACAATTATGGATTCCGAAGAGGGTGACACCACCACAAAGACAGGTTCTGATTTAAAGACTGTAGATATACAAGAGGGTTTTTAACCAATCATCATATCCGAAGATAAAACATGATTTAAGGTATTAAAATACAATATATAATTGATATATTATACAATATATTATGATATATATTAACACCCCTCCCACGCCCAAACCCCCATTTATGTATGTTTAAAATACCGTGAAAAATAGTGACCACACTCACAAGGTAGGAAGAGGAAAAATGGTCAGGGAGATCATGACTGAAGTGATCGTATAATTTTGTCACACGCTGTGTTTTTCTTTGACATAACTTCCAGAAAACTCACGACGCCGGAATTTCTGGAGAAGGCATCGTTGTTGTATATCTACCGAACAGTGCGCCAGTTACACTGAGGACCCAGCCTAATGTCCAAAGATTTTGTGATCACAACGATGAAGGGAGAGATCACGATAATTTACATGACAGCAGGAAGATTATCAAAAGACAAGTTATTTTAAAAAATATTTTTACTGTAAATTAAAATCCGGGAAAAACTTCACATGGTCTTCAACTATTCTCATTAAATGTTGTGCTTTGACTTGATGTTTTTTACTTGCAACTTTCGGATCCTCAATTTGAAGTCTATATTCCTGATTCTCTTTGTGCTGATTACTAACTGAAATTCTCAAAGTGGGTTTTGCATTGAATCGCTGGTTCCTCTACAATATTTTGTGTCCATAGCACAGACTTATAGAGCACTGTGGGAGAGAAGAGACACAAAGTTGTTTGTTAAATGAATCAATTTATTTCCTCTGCTCAAACAGTAGTGAATCTGTCTGGGAATTTTCAAAACTTTACGTGCATACAGCATACCTTTAAAAAGTATCTCTGAGTTTCCATGGGAAACTGGATAAACCAAAGTGGAGTTGAAGAACAAACTGCTGACTACTACATTTAAGCGTTCTCATATGTTCTGAGAGATGCTTGAACAAATGATCTTTGCCATTGTCCCTGCAACAAAATGTACAGTTGTTCAAATACTTAAAATGTACATAATTCAACGCACCGAAACTGGCAATTTAAGCATAAAATTATCTGTCTTCATGATCGACATAATGAGTGAAGAAAATTTGAAAACTGTATGAACATGCCAAATTTCCTTTGGCTACTGAAGAAGGAGAAGTGCTGCTTTTCTTTCTTGACTGTAACGCTAAAATGGATGGACTCAGGCAGTTTGATGTTCATTGTCCCTGCCTGGAACCTGACGCTGCCGACCATCTCCACTTCAGCATCATTGATGCAGAGAGGGGTATGCTCTCGTACTCCTGCTGCAACCTAACCAAAGTAATGTACCACTAGAGAATATCGTGGTTGTTCTTAAAAGTGTTCTGAGGAGACCCACTAAGCTGTCTTCTTAAAAGCACCTCTTTTGATGCACTGACATGTTTAGTAGGAGGCTGTAAAAAAAAGGCTTCAATCTCCACCTTTCCGAATTTTCTGGTAACCTTTTATGTCTCTGTTAAGTCACTTCTCAATGTTATACTCTGAGCAAGAACAGTCTCAATTCCCTCAGCATTTCCTCGTAAAGAACCTCGCACCATTCCAGGCAACATCCTAGAAAATCTCCTCTGCATCATTTCCAATTTTTCCACATCGTTCCACAAATACGGAGACCAGAACTGTATGCAATACTCCAAGTGCGCCCAAACCAGAAGACTTCTCATACTGCAACTTGACCTCTTGCTGTCGAACCTCAATCCCTCTACCAATAAAACCTAACACACCGTGCTCCTTTCAAACAAAGCTATCAATATGCGTGGCAACTTTCACTAACACTTCCTTCAAATGAACCTCAATTCCATCTACTCTAATCGGTTGTATCTCAATATTCTGATCGACAACATTGTCTTTTTCATGTGTAATACTGAAGGAACATTTTCTTTGAGCGTCTCCTGTATGTTCGCACTCCACGCACAATTTCCTACTTCTGCCCATAACTGGCCCAAATCTTACCTTCTTCACTCTTTTATTCATGACATGTCAATCGAAAGCTTTAAGTTTTTCATTGAATCTACTTGCCAAAGACTTCTCACGTTACCTCCTGGCTCTCCTTGACTATCGTGTTAGGACCTCTCTGGTTAACCTTTAACACTCACGCACCCTTCGTGAGCCCTCAGGTCTCATCCTTACATAAGGCTCGTTCTTCGCCTCGACTAGACTCAACTTCTTTGGTAAACCAGAGCTCGGTTTCTCGACCACTACCTCCCTGCTTGTCGCATACATAATTATCAAGGACAAACAGTACGTGTTCGTTGAATAAGCTCTAAAGTTTAATTATGCCTAGCCCCTGCAGTTTCTTTCCCCAAAATCTGCATCCAATAACTAAACTGATCGCATCATAATTGCCTTTCCTTCAGCTGTAACTCTTGCCCTGCAGTACATACCTATCCTTATCCATCACTAAACTAAACATAAACGAATTGTGTTCACGATCATCAAAGTGCTCAGTTACCTACAAATCTAACACCTGGTCGGGTTTATTACAAAGTACCAAAACCAAGTTGACCTCGCCTTATTTGGCCTATGTACATGCTGTGTCACGAAAACCTCCTGCACACATTGGGCAAAAACTGACCCATTTGAACTACTGGAAATATAGCGTTTCCAGCCAATATTAGGAAAGTTAAAGATCCCCAGAACAACTGCACTGTTACTTTTGTTGCTCTCCAGAATCATATTTGCAATTCTTTCCTCCACAGCTTTGGAACTTTTCGGTATCCAAAGAAAACTCACAATCGAGTGATCTCTCCTTTCCTGATTCTGATCTCAGACCATATTGGCTGAGTAGACGAGTCCTCAGCAAACGCTTTTTCTGCCACCGTAAGTCTGTGCTTGACTAACAATGCCATATCTCTTCTCCTCTTCCATCTTCCTTGTTCTTACTGAAAGTTCGAAATCCCGGGACCTGCAACAACCATTCATTCACCTGCTCTATCCAAAATCTCCAAAATGACCACAACATCGAAATCTCAGGTACCAACCAAACCATGGAACAAGTTCATCCACCGTATTCTGGATGTTACTGGCGTTGATGTGGAAACACTTCAAACCACCTTGCTGCTTGTTGGTGCAGTCTTGGGACCATGAAACTTAAATTATGACCGCACTAATCACAACCTCCTGGATACTGACGCTACAATTCATGTTTCCTCTCCACTGCTGAATTCATTTAAACCCTCCCGAAGGGCATTCACAAATTCCACACCCTTGGAATATAGGGAGTGCTAGGGTTCGGACAAAGACCATCCTATGTGCAGAGGTCCCATCTACCGCAGAATGAGCTCCAGTTATGCAGGTATCAGAATTCCTCCCTCCTGCAAAATCCCTGTAGAAACCTGCTCAATTCATCTCTCCCCATTCCTCGCTTCATTAGCGCATAGCATTGGCAAGAGATCAGAAATAAGAACTCTTTGTATTCTAGCTCTAAATTTCCACCCGAGCTCCAGAATTTTTGCTTTACAACCCCATCCGTTTTTTACCACCTATGTCAGAGATACGTATGTGGACCACAATTTGGGGCTGCTGCCCTATCCGGAAAATGATCGAAGACATCATGAACGCTGGCAACACACAAGTGCGAGTCTGTCTCATTCCCACAGAATTTTCTATCTGTCCCACCAGCAATGGAGTCCCCAATGACTAACGCTCTACTACTCCTCTCTCCCTTTCCCTTCTAAGTCACAGAGACAAACTCTGTGCCAGATATCTGCACACCGTGGCGTACCCCTGCTAAATCAGTTCCCCAACAGTATCCTTAAAATGATATACTTGTTAATAAAGGGAACAGTAGCAGGTGATCCCTGTACTGTCTCTCGGTCCCCCTTACCTTCCCGGTCTGTAACTCATCTACCAGTCGCCTGTTCCTGAAGTGTTACTGTCTCCTTGTAACTACTTTCAATAATTCCCTTATTCTCGCGAATGATACGAATGCAGCTCAGTTCCCAAACACTCTTTCCGAGGAGCTAGAGTTGTGCGCACTTCCTGCAGATGCAGACAGCAGAGACACTAGCAGTGACACTTACCTCCCTCATTTGTCAGAAGGAACCTGCAATGCATCCCCATTGTTCTGATTTCCCAGACAGACTATACACATATAAAAAAGAATCAAAATAATATTGAGTAAAGCAACATTTATTCGAGATGTCCGGTTTCTGATTTTGTGGAGTGTTGTGCCCTTGGGAAACATCTCAATTATGAAGGAACAGCTCCATATACTCCCGAGATGAGTATCCATCTGTGGCGAGAGAAACAGAGGTGACTCTTGAGCTCGATGACTGTTCTCATATCAGTGATGTTGATCTGGGTTAAATTGTAGGAAAGGCTGTTTAGCTCCTTTCATAGTATTGCATTTGCTGCAAACTCGCTCAGGTCATTAAACCAATGGGAAATGAATTGGATTTACCTTTTGGACTGTTTGAAAATTCTTGGAAAAACTGGTATCGAAATGATAAAGTTTCTTTTAAGTACTGCTCTGAAGGACAGAGATTTTAAGCAGGAGTAATTTTGAAGTCTTTTCACTTGATTTCTTGGGCGGAGATCAGTTATGACAGCAGCGAAGTGTTCAAGGCAACAGTTGACAACAAAAATAGTGTGCCACATCGACAGATCAATTTCTACTCATGGTGATATAATTTCCCTTTAACATGATGTTAGTGTCACCGAAGTGTTTTGGATCAGGTGAGCGGGGAGATTGGGTTGCTTACTGTATTGTAAGACCGTGCGAGAAGAAATCCCACACTGTTGGTATGACTTGGTATCATCATCAAGGTAGGCAGCTGATTGGACTAAACGGTTTCCCTTCAAAACAGAACAATAACAAACAGCTCAGTTCTTTTACAATTTATCATAAGTCATGTGGAACAAGCTACCACACCATTCAAAACCATCAGATCTTTTTATGCATCGTCTATTTCAGTTGTGAGTGTTAAGCAATTTCTTTCCAATTAATGTTATGAAATTAGAGAGTTCACCCGTTACGCCTCCCCACCCCAGCAGCGAAGATTCCCTGTCCGTATGGAATTCACTCCTTGGGTGTCTGTACACGGTTTTTCAAATACTCTGGGATCAGCTACTGAAACGATTTTTGCTCTGAAAAAAAAATCACTCCCGAATTCAATAACTGGCAGAATGAAAACAAAATCCGTGATCCAAACTTTCCTTTATCAGTGCCTGCTGGTTCTGAAGCTCGAAACTCGAGTTATCGACGCATTTAATTGAGGGAATTTCCCTCCTATTCGCTCTCACCAAATACGCAACATCTGGTAAACCTCCATGAGGACACAGCTCAATCTTTACTGTTTTCAATCCACGCGATCTATTCGTTTGTTCCATAATTCCATTAAACACTTCCTTGTATTTTCTAAAGGCTTCATCTCCCAGTAAACCCCATTGGCTTGCTTTACAATGTTTTTGTATTCAAGTAAACACTGCCCTTACCTTCTGAACGTCTTTATACTCCAGTCAATGTCCTCCCTGTTTTTTTTATCACGTCTTCTTATCTCGGCAAATTCCGTCTTGAGAAAGGATGCTGGGTCCAATTCTACACATGAAAACTCGCTGTCATGCTGTACAATTTCATTTCCAGTTTAAGTAAAGTGGGGGCTCTTTTAGTCACTACTGAATCGTTTGGTGCTAATCCCTGACGGGGAAGTGACTTTTTCTTATCACTTTTTGTCTCTCTCTTAGCATGTGCTGAAGTAATACAATAAGGGATCATGGAATGCGGACAGTGTGGAAACAAGTAATTTTCTGCATCAAATCCACAAAGACCATCCCAAGGTTAATGCTCCCAGAGCTATTCCCCGACCCAATTAATGTACATTTGTCCCTGAATACTGCCCTTACCAACAGTCTACTTAAGCTGGAATGAAACCCGGTTCGTTGCCACTGATAGGCAGCAGTACTCACTACTGAGCCCCCGGTGACTCGGCAGCAATATTGCAAGAGACATACAGAGGCATGTGAAGTGCAAAGTTTGAGATCAAGTATTAACTAGAGCAGCTTTTATTAACATAGGCTACTGGTTGTTCTCGCCTTCGTTCAATAAGATGACAGCAAACGACGATGAGCAGAACAGATGGTTTTGACAAATACCAATTTCGGCAAAAAACAATTTCCGGAGTTTCAGTGTGCTTTCGCTCATTTATGCTTTTTTGACTCATTTAGGAGTTTTCAATTGTCTGCTATTGATATAAGGTCATTTGTATCTATCCAGAATAGACATGGTCCTAATGCTACCTTCTGGAACTAGCACGGTGCACTCTCCTCGAGTATGGAAAACAATGCCCTCTCAGATGATGCTACATCTCCGTGCCATGGGACTTCCCATTCCATCGGATTCAATTCTTCACAGAATTACACACAACAAATCTTGTCACTGCGACATTCTTTATTTGTGTTCAGATCATGTGAGCAGAGTGTCACAGTGGCACAAAATCCCAGACGTCAGTTCATACACTTTGAAATGTACTCTGCTGCTTATCATTTCGCTGACACCAAAAGAACTATCTGCTGCTCTATAAAATTCACTCACATGTTTTAAGAAGCAAAGCAAACTGCCTCCGCTGTTTGTTGTTACCAGTGAATTATTTAATCTCTCAAATTTTGTTGTTAAACACGGGCCAAAATGTCCCTTTTCCCCCTAAGAGGGGTCAAGATTATGGCCTCATATACTTTGAACTCTTCCCTGTCATTCTCGGATGATGCGAGTGGAAAAATGTATTATCTAAGCTCGTAACAACGTGAGGAAGTTTATACAGATCAGCTGTTCTATGCCGATGTTACAGGAATCCCTGCAGTATCACTCCATGCTGATTAAGACAGCAGCACAGCAGCACCCACCCTGCGGTATCGAGAAGGACACAGACACAGTTCTCCATTACTGGAAGAGGTTCTCTCTTTCTCAGAAGCTCTGCATCTGTCTATCTCTGCCTCAGAGGGTGTAATTTGGACGATTTAATTAAAGGAATTTTAGTTCGAGTATTTGCCACAATCCCCCTTTTGCTCACCCTTCCACATTTTCCCACACTCTCACTCCCACCACTACCCCAACCCGTGCACAAGCCTCTGGTTCACAGGGAGCGGAAGAGCACATTGGCGCTTCTTTCCCCCACCTGTGCCTGCCAGTGGGCTTTCCTTGTAAAGGCCTTCCAATTTCCAGGCAACCCTTTACCTGTAAAATTCCCTTGCAAATCAACTGTTGAAAGTTCTTGCCTAATGCCTTCAAAATTAGCCTTTCTCTAATTTAGAAATTTAGCTTTTTGAAAGAATTGTTGCAGCAGTGTTAGGACATATGCAGGAAGAGGATGGGGAAGACTAATCCCCTTGGGCATGAGCTTGACATCGTGATTACTGTTCCGATAAAACCATACCACTACAGACTCAATCCTTTTAAAGCTGGATTGGTCTCGAAGAAATGAAGGCAATGCTCAACAATGATATCATCGAACCGAGATTGAGTGAGTGGATTTTGATGATCGTGTTCGTTCCCAAACCTGTCGGACCTCAATGATATTGCGTGAACTGTTGGAATATCAATGCTGCAATTGAACGCATACACAATACCGAGATTGGAGGACTGTTCAGAGAATGTTGAAAAAGCCAGTGACATCTCAAAGTTGGATTTATTGGGTGGTTATTGTTCGGCAACTGTACCAGAGAAAGCAAAATAAATTTCTGCATTGTTTACACCAAACGAGCTACATCAAAACAACGTGGTTCGCATTCGAATGAAGAACTTGCCTCTCCCACCCCACCGGCCCACATTCCAAAGACTCATGAAGAGAGTTGTGGCTCAGTTAACAAACTGTGCCGTCCATTTGAACGTTATAGTGATCGTTCGTGAGTCCTGGAAAGATCACTAGATCCATTTGGCAGTGCTGTTTGAACGATTAAAGGAAGCAAAACCTGTACCAAAATTATGGAAAACAGAATTCGTGAACACACAGGTGACATTGTTGGAAAATATCTTTGGCCATGGAACGCTGAATTCAAGGAAAACGAAGACGAAGGCCATCGCCGAGAGGTGCTCCGACTTTTGGGAGTAAGAAGATTCTATTGGAAGTTTGTTCCAAACTTCAGCAGCATAGTGGCACCATTAAGAGATTTGGTGAAGAAGAACACCGTTTCTTTTTGGACAGAACGATGCTAGGAGTTATTTGAGAATTAAAAGCAATACGAGCCATCGCACCAACGTTAGATACACAAAACGATTTGAAACACTTCAAAATTGCAATCGATGCTGGCAACATAGGAATTCGAAATGTACTGGAAAAGGAAGATGCGGATGAAATTGAACTGTCAGTTGGTGCTTTTCAAAGAAGTTTAATACGCACCAGAGAAAATACGGCACAATATAAAAATAAGTATTCAGTTGGTACTGGCCTTCCATGTCCTTAACGGTTTAGGAAAGGGAGTTGAAGTTGCTAACGTCACCTTCAGCCAACGTGAGGTTAGCAGTGGGTGCTGGATTCCCAGAGGTGTACTCTGAAATGAACGTAATTTGGCGTTCTGTCTCCCCGATCGGGTGCAATTGATAGTGTAGATGACATTGGTGGAGGTACCCGTAAATTTCTGTCGGATGTGGATGAATCACTGGACGTCTTGGAAGGAAGTGGAGGGAGGGAATTGGGCGCAGATTTTGCACTTCATGCGGTGTCAGTGGAAGGTGCAGGGAGTCGGTTGTGGACTGGTGAGTGACGTGGATCTAACGAGGGAGTTGTGAAGAGATCGATCTCGCTAAAATGCTGATAGCGGTGGGAATGAAATATGTCTCTATTGGTATTGTTCGTTTATAGGTGGATGAAATGGTGGAGGAAACGTGTCTTGGTGTGGTGGAACGGGTGGAGCCATGGTATCTGTCCTTTTGGCGGTGGGAGGGATGGGACTCCAGTTCAGATGTGTGGTAAGAGGGGAGATGAGCTGGAGGGCATTCTCAACCACGTGTTTCTGACGACCACAGAAACTCATGTCTATTCCTGAAACGATTGACTCTCATATCACTAACACTCTGCCTTCTTCCCTTCTTCAGCACAGAGCCAGGCTCAATGCCAGAAATCTGGCATTGGCCGCTGAGGCTCTCCCCGTTTGATTGTTAACCCGCTGTCCACCATTATTGTGGGGAACGACCACATGGCATCCCTGCACTACCTGCCGTTTCCCTTTACCTCTCCTGACATTCAACCAGCTGTATTTATCCTGTGAATTCCCTGCGATTACCTCCCCCTAACTCCCCTGAGCCTCCCAAAACATCCGAAGTTCATCCAATTCCAGCTCCGGTTCCCCCACGTTGTGTGGAAGGAGTTGAATTATGGTACACTTGTTGTGGGTGTCGTCAACAGGTAGAGCAGTATAAGCTTTACATCCCACATCCTGCAACAGGCGAATGCAACTGCACTGGCTTCCATCCTCTCTGCTCTGAATTGCCAACAGACATTGTTGAAATGAAAGAAAATTTAAAAAAAAAAGTGACCTTGCCGACCCTCAACACATAGTCTTTCTTTCTTTGGAAAGAGGAGGACAGTGGGCGTGAGGCACCCTGCGTGTTGTGGCTCGGGTTTCAGCAGAGCCTGAATCGAACAGTTTTCTATCCAACTCCACACGTCCAGCCCAATCCCATGTGCTTTAACCTTGCACAATAATCTTTTCTGCGGGACTTTTTCAAACACTTCTGAAGTCCAAATATACCAGATACTCTGACTTGTCAGCTGTGCTGGGTACATCTTCATAGAATTGCAAAAGATTTGTCATGCATGATTTCGCTGTCAAAATCCAAGCTGTCTCTGTCTGATTCTGCCTTTGCTTTCTAAATGCTCCACTATAAAGTCCTTCATAACGTATCCGAGAAATTTCCCCACTACCCATGTTAGTTTTACTGGCCTATAAATTGCTCATACAATTGAACAGAAAAGAGATAATCCTGGGTGAAGTGATCAATGAATCAATTTGATTGATTGATGAATTTGTGTGAAGGGATATTGCAGCACATTCTTCAGCTGCTGTCTGAATGCAGTCTGGGTCACGGCATAAATCGCGGTGTTTGAGCAGCAACTGAGGAGCTGCAGCATGATGCCTAATTCCAGCACAAAATAATCCAGATATATTGCGTCATCCCCACTAAACCACATCCGTTTCCATATAGAATAAACCATTAACATTGACCATAACAGGATGAAATTAGCCGAGATCACAAACAGCAAAATCATAGATTTCTTTCGATTTTGCATTCCTGTGTCACCGAGACCATCCCCATTAGTGTGAGCCCGGACTCTTCTGTGGGCTCTGCTGGTCACTAAAATATGTCTGACGGTGAGGGCATTGAGCAGCACAATCAGGAGAAATGGAAGAGCCGGAGTTAGAATGTGATGGAGGAATTCGATTGTGAACCAGACACGAGAGTCACGAGAATCGTTCCTGTCTTTACAAAACCAGGGGAAGTTCGACAAGCTATACCAAGCTGTGAGCATAAAATACCAGAAAATGTTTTTTAAACAGCTCAGCACAGTCACTGTTCCCAGAACCACAGCCGCCGTTTTTTCATTGCAGTATTTACATTTTAGCTTCTGGCAACAAATGGTCACAAACCGATCAAAGGTGAAAGTGACGGTGAACCAGACAGAACAGTCAGTGGCTGCATAAAGCAGGACGGCGTGGATATTACACACGGGAATGGACATCACGAAATAAAAGTATTTAAAATAAAGGATGGGAATCTGTCTCAATATCAGGTCGATGATAATGACCAGTAGGTCTGCCACTGACATGGCCCCCAGATAACGTCTGATACATGGGGACAATCCACAATCTTTACAAAGCAGGACGTAGATCGTCACGACGTTAACTGTGAGGAAACAAAAACAAACACATTATCCATCAGCCTGGAAGCAGAATTATCAGTTTGAATGAGAATAGAGAGCGATTTTCAAATGAGTCACTGTATTCAGTTATGTTCTTCAAATAATGAGAGCTGAAATAACAAATGACAACTTCTGAATTATTCACAAAAATGTGAGGTAATCCATAAGAAATCCTGTCTCCCCAAGCAAACAACAACACATCCATAAGACCGTTTCGAGGGCATTCCCACACACTCGATCACTCGAGAGCAGACAAAGGTCACTTCTTTCCAGTTCCTACCTTGGTGGGTGCAAACGTTGCTGTCCTGAAAGATTCTCTCTCTGTTCCTTTGAGACAAACGGAGTTGGAAAATTTATGTCTTTTAGTTTAACTTGTGGACGATCCTCTGTCTTGAAGAAATGAAAACTCGGGAAAAGCACATTCCCCCCTTTAACTGCCTGACTAGACTACGGAACAGTGTCTCCTTCTCCCTGGAACGGGATCTATTCCCTCGGGATCTTCTCTTTTATTCAATCTACTGACGTTCGTCCGTTCACAAATCATGTCATGGATAGAACGTTCCGGGAAATGTCAGTTTTATACTGTGAGAGAGTCATAAAAATTCAAGTCACAAAGGTCTTCTGCCCATTACGATTGGTGAGATCTACTCAGCCTTAAGGTTCGAATCTCCTCCCAAACTCGAATAAACCTTGGTATTGCTTGTCTTTGCAGACAAAACCGATAAGATTAAGCCAGTACCATGGGTGTTTCATGTGCGATCGTGCTTGAATATCATATCGTCCTTATTCAGAGATCTCCTTTACCTCCTTTTTTCACTTTTGCATAGCACTCCTAAGTGTAAAGTATTCTGGATATTCTGTGCCCCATATCAGATACCAGGCAGCTCTGCCTCTCATGCATTTAAACCATATTCATTTCCGTCAATGTATACATTGAAATGTCACATTCTTCTTTGAGAATAAGACACCCATTCCGATAGAGTGCCTTTCATTTTAAGCCGTTATTAAGCCGTTGTTCCCTGCTTCATGTTTCCGTTTATTCCTTATTTTGATTAATGAGTAAACATTCTGACACAATCTTATCACAGAATTAGACCCGATGGGTAATGTTAGTTGAAGCTCATCACCATTCCTGGGAAGATCCTGTCCAACCGGCAGGAAAGACCCACCAATGGTGGGGACATCACGGGATGCAGACAGGGAAGGTGTTACTGTGGAATTACCCAAAACTGATTCCAGAAGTGTGAAAATCTCATGGTAGCAGGTGACAGTTGATCGAAGAATCACCTAATGATGAACCTCTAATGCCTTCCGTGATAATTCCGTTCCTCTTGATGTTAAAATAAATCAGAGAAAACACTAAGTTGACAAGGGTACAGAACGTAATCTGTGTGTGGGAGTTCAATGTCCCTCAGAATGATGATAAACAACAATGTGTTCTGGAACTCCCACGTAGCTGCAACGGTCAAGAAGGCTCAACAACGTTTCTTCTTCCTCAGGCGCCTCAGCAAATTCGGTGTGACCATAAGTACTCTCAACAACTTATGCACCATTGAAAGCACACTGTGGTGCTGGTGTCAGCGAATTTGTAGATCACATTCATAAAGAAATATCCAACACAATCACAGTTGTTCTGCGCGTGCCGGAAGGGTCTGTGGGTGCATACTATCCGGAACAGAAAGCCTCTGGTATGGCAACTGCTGTGCACAGGACCATAAGAAAGTACAGAAGCTAGTTTGGGAGTCGTACTTGATCATGTTGGCAGACTTTACATGGAAATAAGCAGTGCTAATGGTGTTCATGGATGGCAGGTTGGCTTCCGTGATGGTCAGGGTTGTGCACACCCCATCAGGAAGAAGACACAGAAGCCTGAGCACATCAACGAAGTGGTTTAGGAACAATTTCTCTCAAGCTGTTATTAGACGAATGATTGCAATCTCTCACCTCAAATATTGCTGATCTTCCTAACTTTGCTCTTGCCTATTCCACTACCTGAACATGTTCACCAGTGTACCTCCATCTAAGTACTTCTGATCTCTCTATCCTTGCTTGGTATGACCTGTCTGCACTGATCATAAGTAAAAATTTTCACTGCAGTTTGGTTTCACATGGCACGACATCAATCAATCATTTAATCAATATCACATCATCAATCCACCACACAGAACCAGCGCAGACACGTCTTCTTTAATTCACTCACACGAAGTGGGCATCACTGGCTGGACCAGCGTTCATTGTTAATCTCTCAGGAGCAGTTAAAAGTCTGCATCGGGAATCAGAAGTAGGCCAGACCAAGTAAGGATTTTCGTGTATTAACATATAAACCTGGACTATTTGGAGCTGTGTGGATCTCAAACACCTTGATCTATAAACCTATTTCATCTAATCTGTCCAGCACTGGGAGCTGTGCTGACCACACCAGTGTACAGATCTAAAAACACAGATTACCTACCGATCCAACGAATAGAGCTGTGCAATGAACGCTCGACACTTAATCTATGAACAAGGATCAGTTATCCTCTCAGCATGTAGAGCAGTTTATTCCACCACCAGTGCGTTGTTGGGTAACAGTGTGTTCCATCACTGGTCAGCTTGGGGAAATTTACAGCCGATAGTGGAAGTGACAGGGTGTGCAGCTCCCATCCATGTAGATCTCGATATCTCCGTTGTGCCATGACAAGGGGTGTTGTGGGTGTGAAAATCACTGCTAGAGAGAGATGGCAGGAAACTCGTTGAAATGCCAACATATGGGAGGGCTGTGTGAAATATACAGACAATGAGAGATTGCCAATGTCAGTGGCAGGACATGTTTACAGGTTTTAGAATGAGGAAATATAGATACTTTGATAGTATCCTGCAACATGCGCCAGTGATTCTCAGAAGGACGTATGAATGAGGTGTTGGCGTGTGGTCAGATGCTGGAGAGTCTTGAATGAGCATTTGTTCTGCAGCTTTGTAACTGGAAACGTAGTCGTCAGAATGCTCGGCTCATTGGGCTAGATTTAAGAATAATGTGTCCCAGTGCCATTTTCCATGTGTGCGACAGGATTTATTTCCACGAGGCCGAGCTAGTTTCCTGGAGCCATCTGAGCGAACTCAGCTCATTGACTACTTTCCCCACACCATGGTATCCCTCTCATTATGTGCCAGTCCGATTCTCCCACCCATCATGGCTAGAGGTACTCATCACCCCTGAGATGTCTCTGAATGTTCTGTGATCCCTGGAACTGATGCCAACTTTCAAAGGCCAACGGGCACAGGATGGAACTTTCTCAGTTGAGCGCTGCCTGCATCGTTTAACGTGACCAAGGCAAATATGGGACATTGACACAATGATTTGTCGATAGAGACACGGCGGTCCTGGTGGATGGGTCAGCACAGAGGCAGACCATTCTCTTCCCACAGGAGAAAACACCACCAGACCCACCGAACCTGGTCTGAGCTTATCACGTCCTCAATCCAGTATCTGGGGTCGAAAGAGAAGTCCAGCAATACAGGGCATGCATCAAAGCACAAAGAACAAAGAAAGTTTCACCACAGGAGCAAGCACTTCGGTCGTCCAATCCTGTGCTGATCTAGATTTTCTTTCTGAACCTGTCGCATATTTTATAATCGTCTGTGTCCCCTTTGTCCCCACCCATTCACGGATCTGTCTTTATACATATTAAATGGCGCCATCGCACCCGTCTCTAGCAGCTCTGCTGGCAACAGGTTGCAGGCAACCACCCACCCACCTCTACGCACAGAACTTTCCACGCATATCCTCCTTTTTTCCCCTCTCACTTTGGACTCATTACCACAAGTAATTGGTTCCCCCATTATGGAAATAACAGTTTCTTGTGATTCACCTTTTCCATACGTCTCATGGTTTTGGAGATCTCAATCAGGTTCCGACCAACCTCTGTCTTTCTAATGAAAGTAATCCTGATCTACTCGACATCTTTTCACAGCGAGTGCCTTCCATACCAGGAAACATCCTAGTGAACGACCTCTGTAACCTCTCCAAAGCATCCACATCGTTTTGGTATTGAGGAGACCAGAACTGAATGTAATGTTCAAAATGTGGCCAGCCAAAGTCTTATCCAATTGGAATATGATATGATAACTTTTGTATTCAATACTCCATCCAATGAAAAAAAAGGTTCCGAAAGACTGATGCATAACTTTTTTTTTAGATTAGATTAATTACAGTGTGGAAACAGGCCCTTCAGCCCAACATTTTCACACTGACCTGCCGAAGCACACCCGCCCAGACCCATTCCCCTACACCTAACACTACGGGCAATTTAGCATGGCCAATTCACCTAACCTGCACATTTTTGGACTGTGGGAGGAAACCAGAGCACCCGGAGGAAAGCAACCCAGACACGGGGGGAATGTGCAAACTCCACACAGTCAGTCGCCTGAGGCGGGAATTGAACCCAGGTCTCTGGCGCTGTGAGGCAGGAATGCTAACCACTGTGCCTCCGTGCCCCCCACTTTTTTTTCTCTTGTTGGCTTTTTTTTCAAGAAGGGAAACAGGAATAATATCGGAAAGTCTCGGCTGATGAATCTCATATCAGTGCTTGGGAAGAATTCGAAGGATAGGAGTTACGATTGTTTCGAAAAACAGTGCCTAACTAAGGGCTGTCAGCCTGGCGTTCATTTGGGCAGATCATGTTTACTAACTTGTTTGATTTTTTTGAAGAGGTGACGGAGATAATTGATGAGGGAAGAATAGTGGATGTTGTCGGCACGGATTTAATAAGGTTTTTGAAAAGTTATATTGAACATGACGTGATATAAAATTAATCCCATCTGCCTGCCGTTGGCCGATAACCCTCCGTTCCTTCGATTTCATGTGCGTATCGAAATGTTTCTTAATCATACTTATCGTATCTACCATCACCAACATCACCCCTAGCAGTACCTTCACGACCACTGCAACTCGCTATTTAATGCTCTTCCAGAAGGTTAAAATGCATGGGATTTACGGTGAGTGGCTGCGTGGATTCATAATTGGTTTGCTCAAAGGCGAATACTTTAGAATAATTTTGAATGATATAGTGGAATACATATCAGTTGGAGGTATGGGCGGGGAAATGGCATATTGAGATTTAACTGGATAAATGTGAGGTCCTTCACTTTGGGATATCAAATGTTGAGAAAAAGTCCACGCTTAGTGATACAACCCTGAACAGCATTAATGAGCAGAAAGATCTTGGGGTTCAAGTACACAACTCCCTTTAAGTGATCGAACAATTATAGGCGGTAGTAAAGAAGGCATTTGACATGCCTGCTTTCTCTGATCGGGGAATTGAGTACAAGGCTCGGAATGTTATCTTGCAGCTTTACAAGAGCATTGCGTTGGCTGCAGTATCAGCATTGCGTTCAAATATGGTCGCCACATGACAGGAAGCATGAAGAGGTTTTGGACCGGGTGAAGAAGAGGTTAAGCAAGACACTGTTTGGATTCAATGTTATGATCTTTGAGGAGAGTATAAAAACTTAAGCTGCTTTCTCTGGAGTACAGAGGCTGAGGAGGGACTTCAGAAATTTCTTGGAAATTATGAGATACCTAAAGAAAGTTGACAGCCAGAATTTCTCTCACAGTGATGAAATATCAAAAACTATTGGGCATGTATTTATGATTGTGGGGGAGATCAAAATAGATTGTCAGGAGGATGACGCGCACTGCTAGGGGTGGTGGTGGTGATGACAGAAGTGAAAGGGACGTGTAAGAAACGTCTTGACGGCATATGAATATGAAAAGAGTGGAGAGATATGGAATAACGGCAGGCAGAAGGGCGTAGTTTAATTTTGTGTCATGGTTGGCAAAACATTGCGGGACGAACGGCCCATTCCTGTACTGCACTATTCTACGTTTCGTGTTCTGGCTAGATTGACTCTGAATGCAGCCCATAACTTCGCCCAGACTTGAATCACCTGGTCATCTGGTCCGCCTGAATACAGCATTTCACAACACAACTTCCAGGAGCAAAACACTGATTATTCAATATCAGTACAGAGGAACATAAGGAATAGGAACACGATTATGTCATTCAGAGCTTCAACCCTTCATTCATTATGATCACACCTGACATACTCCAATCATCAAATCGAATTTCATGCCAGTCCTCGTATTGCTCAACTAAAGTCGGACAAAACGTCAATCGACTTGCTTTTGAAAATATTTTCAGTGATTGAGACTCCAGAAGTCTCTTGGTTGAAGAGATCACAGGCTCGCTACCTTCTGAGAGAAGATATTCCTTTGCATCCCATTTTGAAATGAGTATCCCGAGATCAGTAAATAAGTCGCCCCTAGTTCCAGACTTCCCTCAGTTTGGAAACATCGACTCAACATTCCTCTCTCATGCACCCTTTGAATCTCACGGATTTTAACAATAAGATTCTTCATTCCTTTCTATCACAAACTATAACATTAAAATTCTCACACCACCAACTTATATTCCACAGGTATTTTTGGAAGCACCAGCTTTCGGAGCACTGCTCGTTCATCAGGAAGCTAGTGGGGCAGGATCATAGACTACGACATTAACAGTAAAGGTATTTTACTATAAATTATGTGTCAGTTAATTATGTGACCTGTGACTGCCTGATGAAGGAGAACTCGAAATAAGCTTGTTGGACAGTAACCAGGTGTTATGTGATTTTTAACTTTGTCCACACCAGTCCAATACCGGTAGCTCCTAAACAAGTATTAAAGAACTACCTTGTTGGAAAGACCATAAGACTATAAGACCGCGGAGCAAAAATCAGGCCATTCATCCTAACGCATCTGCTCCTCAATTCAATCAAAGCTGATAAGTTTCCCAACCCACTTCTCCCTGTTTCTGCCCGTTACACTTGATCCCCTTGATACTCAAAAACCTATCAATCTAACTCTTCAATACGGTCAATGAAATGGGCACCACAGCCTTTTGTTGCTGTGAATTCCATAGATTCATCACTTGCTGGTTGACGAGGATTCTTCTTATCTCCAATATAAAAGGTTTTCCCTCCACTCTAATACCCTTGGTGCCAGTTTCTACTACAAATGGAAACATCTTCCTCACACTCTTCTGTGCAGGCCATTCAGTATTCTGTATGTTGCAATCAGATTCCCCCATTGTTCTTAAAACACCAACGAATACAGACTAGTCGTCCTCAAATGTTCCTCATATGTTAAAGTTTTCACCGAAGATAATTCTTGTGAACCTTTTCTGAACATGCTACAAGGCCAAGATATGATTTCTGAGATATGGCGCCGAAAACGGCGCAGAATGTTCCAAATGTTGTCTGGCCAGAGACTTGTAGAGCCTCGGAAGTACGTCCTTGATTTTATATTCAAGTCATTTCGACATAAACGCCATTTTTGCATTTTCCTTCCTAATTTCTGACTTAACCTTCAAGTTTTCCTTGAGGGAATTCTGGAAGAGAGTTTTCTCTTTGCACTTCAGACTTCTGAACTTTTTACCCATTTGAATAATCGTCCATGCCTCTTTTCTTCTTTCCAAAGTGAATGACTTCTGACTTTCCCATGTTGTACTCCATCTGTCCCTTCTTTGCCCACTCTCCTAGCCTGTCCAAATCCTTCTTCAGCTTTCCCCACCTTCTCAATGCCACGCGTCTTTCTATCTATCTCTGCGTCAGATTAGAACTTCGCAAGAATATTCTCAATTCCTTTTCCAGGTCATTAATTTGTTAAGTGAAAAGTTGTTGTCCTAACACATCCATGCCGAACACAATTTGCCACCAGCTGCCATCCTGAGAACGACCTCTTTATCCTCATTCTCTAATTTCTGCCAGACAACAAAGCTAGCACCTTGCCTCTGATACCATGGACCTTATCTTATTCAGTGGCCTCCTGTCAGCACACTGTCCAAAGCTTCTATTGAAGTCCAGGGAGATAATAATCATTGTTTTTTTCTTGGTCTAATCTGCTCGTTCCTTTCTCAAATACTTCCAGCAGATCTATCTGGCATGATCTCCCGTTGATGAAACCATGTTGACTCTGTCATAATTTACCATACACTTCCAAGTAATCGGAAATCTCATCTCGCACATTGTAGTGCAGGATCTGATCCACAACCAAGATTTGACTAATTGGTCTATAATTTCCCCACGTTTACCTTTTACCTTACTCCCTTCATCTAATGATTCTTGAAAGATCACCATTAATGAATCCACTGTCTCTTCACTACCTTAGAACTCTGGCGTGGAATCCTATGCTGCAGAAGATTTATGCATTTTCAGGCCATTCAGTGTTTGTCATAGCTTCTCTTTGTTGAAGGCCACCATAGCCAGTTCTGCCCCTCACTCTCTTGAATTTTCAGGGTATCACTCGTGTCGTCCAGCAGAAGCACTGAAGAAAAAAATGATTGTACATTTTTTCAGCCATGTCCATGTCCCGGACTACTGTCCCTCCAGTGCAATTGTCCAGCGGAATGACAAATGCCCACTATTGCTGTTTGTGAATTGAAACACACTCTTAGATTCGCTAATCTAAAGAGTGGATAGAGACCATTTGGCCCAACAAGTCCACACCGACTCTCCAAAGAGTAACCCACACAGACCCATTCACCTACATTTACCCCTGACTTATTGCACCTAACACTACAGACAATTTAGCATGGTCAATTCTCCTAACCTGCACATCTTTGGAACGTGGGAGGAAACCAGAGTACCCGGATGAAACAAACACAGACGCGGTGGGGGTGGGGGGTGGTGGGTGGGGAAATGTGCAAACTCGACACATCCCGTTGCCCGGAGTGGAAATTGAACCTGGGTCCCTGCAACCGTGCACTCCACTGAGCCAGCGTGCTGCCCCTAGTCTGCTGTTTACCTTCCCATCATAGTTTATCTTCTCCCTTCTTATTTGCTCTTTTATTTCGCTTTGTTGGTCTTTGCAAAATTTCCAAACCCCTGGTTTCCCACTGCCTATCATCGCATGATCTGTTTTCTCCTTTGCTTTTCTGATATCCCTGATTTCCCTCGTCGCCCATGGTTGTCTCATCTTTCTTTTCCACGTTCATCTTCCTTGGAAAGAATGTCTGCTGTGTCTCCTGAATTCCTCTCAGAAACCCCTGCCATAGATATGTACAATCCTCTAACATGGCGCCCTTTGGGCCAAACTCGCCCATAGCGACAAAATACTGGATTACTGGTGCTGGAAGAGCACAGCAGTTCAGGAAGCATCCAACGAACAGCGAAATCGACGTTTCGGGCAAAAGCCCTTCATCAGGAATAAAGGCAGTGAGCCTGAAGCGTGGAGAGATAAGCTAGAGGAGGGTGGGGGTGGGGAGAAAGTAGCATGGAGTACAATAGGTGAGTGGGGGAGGAGATGAAGGTGATAGGTCAAGGAGGAGAGGGTGGAGTGGACAGGTGGAAAAGGAGATAGGCAGGTCTGACAAGTCCAGACAAGTCAAGGAGACAGTGCTGAGCTGGAAGTTTGAAACTAGGATGAGGTTGGGAAGGAGAAATGAGGAAGCTGTTGAAATCCACATTGATGCCCTGGGGTTGAAGTGTTCCGAGGCGGAAGATGAGGCGTTCTTCCTCCAGGCGTCTGGTGGTGAGGGAGCGGCGGTGAAGGGGGCCCAGGACCTCCATGTCCTCGGCAGAGTGGGAGAGGGAGTTGAAATGTTGGGCCACGGGGCGGTTTGGTTGATTGGTGCGGGTGTCTCAGAGAGGTTCCCGAAAGCGCTCTGCTAGGAGGCGCCCAGTCTCCCCAGTGTAGAGGAGACCACATCGGGAGCAACGGACAGAATAAATGATATTCGTGGCTGTGCAGGTAAACCTTTGATGGATTTGGAAGGCTCCTTGAGGGCCGTGGATAGAGGTGAGGGAGCGGATGTGGGCACAGGTTTTGCAGTTCCTGCGGTGTGCAGGGGAAAGTGCCAGAATGGGAGTGTGGGTCGTAGGGTTGTGTGGACCTGACCAGGTAGTCACGGAGGGAACGGTCTTTGCGGAAGGCGGAAAGGGGTGGGGAGGGAAATATATCCCTGGTGGTGGGGTCTTGTTGGAGGTGGTGGAAATGTCCGCGGATGATTTGGTTTATGCGAAGGTTTGTAGGGTGGAAGGTGAGCACCAGGGGCGTTCTGTCCTTGTTACAGTTGGAAGGGTGGGGTTTGAGGCAGAGGTGCTGGATGTGGAGGAGATGCGTTGGAGGGCATCTTTAACCACGAGGGAAGGGAAATTGCGGTCTCTAAAGAAGGAGGCCAACTGGTCTGTTCTATGGTGGAACTGGTCCTCCTGGGAGCAGATTCGGCAGAGGCGGAGAAATTGGGAATATGTGATGGCATTTTTGCAAGAGATAGGGTGGGAAGAGGTGTAATCCAGGTAGCTGTGGGAGTCGGTGCGTTTGTAAAAAATGTCAGTGTCAAGTCGGCCGTCACTAATGGAGATGGAGAGGTCCAGGAAGGGGAGCGAGGTGTCAGAGATGGTCCAGGTAAATTTAAGGTCAGGGTGGAATGTCATAGCGACCAAAGTGAACCTCCACGATTGTTTTGCATTTCCCAGCACTTAGCCCGGAGCCTTCTAATGGTTTCTGCTACATGTATTTGTCCAAATACATTTTTAAAGTTGTTAATGAACTCCTTAATCACTTCTGCTGAAAGGTCATTCATATGTGTAAACTCACTTGTCAAAACAATTTACCCCTCATGTTCCCTTTTCATTGTTTCCCTTCTAATCTTAAACTGATGCCCTCTACTTTGCGTTTCCATGGCCCTCGGAAAACGACTGAATACAATCACCCAATCTATACCTCTCATGAATTTATGCACGTCATATGATGCCCCCTCAATCTCCTATACTTTAAGAAAAAAAGTCACAGCTGGTCCAATCTCTCCCTGTAACTCAGGCCGTTAATCTTCGAAAAATTCTTGGCAACCTACTCTGCACTCTTAAACGTTACTAAAGTGTTACTATCACAAGGTGACTAAAACCGAACACAATATTCAACGTGTGGCATTATCACGTGTATAACTGTCTGATAACGTCTCATCTTCAATACTCAATGCCCTGACTAATGAAGACCAGTGTGCCAAATAAGTTCCTCACTGATCTGTTTTCCTTTGACTCCACTTTGGGAGAACTTTGAACCTGAATTCCAAGATCCTTCTGTTACACAACACCTCTTTATGCCTTCCCATAAACCATAAAACTCTTACTTTCGTCTGTCTTTCCGAAGTGAAAGATGTCACCCTATATTAAACTTGATTTGCTCTTTCTCGGTCTACATTCCTGGTTCATCAAGCTCCTGCAGAAATTTATGACAAGCTCCTCATCTGTGATCTTACTGGTCATGCTTGCACATTCACATCCAAGTCATTGGCATTGATAAATAAAAACAGCAATGAGCTGAGCACTGACCCTTGATGCACTCCACTCGTCACAAGTCTCCAATCTGAGTGCATCCTTCCGCTCTTACCCTCTACTTCCTACCATCAAGCCAATTGTGTACCCAATTGCTGGCTTCCCTTGCATCCCAGGCGATCGACCCTGCCATTGCTTGCCCACTGTCTTTTCTGCTGGGCTCTTCACCCCGTTAATTCTAAGCAGCTCGTACCTCGTGCATCTGTTGTCGCCTTTATTCAGCTGTCATACCGTTACCTCTGATTCTATCTTCTCCCTCTCAAGTTGCAGACTAAAATTGCACGACAAGCTGCTCGAAAATCCGACTCATAGGCATTTTACAAATTACTTTTCTTCAATCGAATATCAAGCTGATTTTTCAAACCCACTTGCAAATTGAAATACCCCATGATCACTGCACGTTTGCCTTTCCCACGTATCTTTTCTGTATACAGATGTGCCGTGCACCCCAGCCCCTGACGACGGTACACGGAATATACATGACTCCAACTGTGTTCTTTTTAAACTTTTTGGTCCCTCAATTCTACACACATAGATTGCACAAGATCTGACACGATTTCGCCTCACATTAATTTAATTTCATTTCTTACTCATAAGGCAACACCACCCCACTGTCGACTTGCCTATTTTTTCGATAAAAAAATGTTTATCCTTGAATTTTCAGCTTCCATATGTCATCCCCTTGCTGCCACGTCTCTCTGATACTGACCACGTCTTGCCTGCCAATTTCGATTTACGCCACAAGCTCATTTATCATACGCCTAAAACTGGGTGCATTCAGAGAAAACAACTTTAGTTCTGCATGAACTGGACTTCACTTTTCATTGTCATTTGTTTTTTCACTATTCTCGAAGTTTGTTTGCTCACCCTTTCCATGCAATCTCTGTCTGTGCTGGAGATTTAAATAACCTCTTCGGATTCCAGCACTCTTACGTCAGCCTTTAATTCGGAGTTTCTAATTTACCCCAGAACTGAACCCTACCACCACTTTGTATTTTGAAACCCTGTCCAAATCCCGAGTTATGTGATTTGCCAGAACACTGGTCACAGCATGGTCCAAGTGAAGATCATCCCTTTGGAACAATCCTTTCTTCCCCAGTACTGCTGCCAATGTTCGAAGAATTCATATGCATTGAGCCCTCACCAATCTTTGATTCAAGCATTTATTTACTTACTTTTCGTGAGCCTATGGCAATTAGCGCGTGGCTTATGTAGTAATCCAGAGAACAATACCTTCTTGGTTTTGTTTTTCTTAGTTTATCTTCGAGCTATTCGCCCCACCACCTTATCAAGGCCCCTGCCATCATTTTATCGGTGTCATTTGTACCGATGTGCGCCACGACCACTGGATCTTTTCGCTCCTCCACAAATTTCCTCTAGAAACTAGATACGATATCCCGAAAACGATCTTCGGGACTATCGATTGTGGTTACAAAGAACATGGTCTATGACTCTGACTGTAACTCAACTTCTTTAACGCAATGATTAGCCTAGTAAATTGACCTAGATTCTTGATGCACCTGTATGTTAACATTTTAAATTCCATGCAGAGCAAAACCCAAATTTTCTGTTCTGCTCTTTTATTTAGAATCTCTCTGCATGTGAAAAATATAGGGTTTTTTTTGGTGTTTTTATCCCTAACTCATTATTTTGTTACAATGAACACCATCTACCTATTTCGCTTTTTGAAACTTTTTGTTCTCATAATCATTGCATGCACTCTAAACTCTTTTATGTCATCCTCACCTGTCGATAGATTGTGTTTACCTCCTCCTCCAATTAATTCTTATAGAGAGTAAAGAACGAGCGTCCAAGGGATGATGGCTGTGGTAATGCACTAATTGCATCTTTACAAACAAACAGAAACAGTTTGACTCACTCTTCTGTGTCTTAAGAGTTTTTCAATCTCTGACAACAACACACAAGGGTCTATCTTCTGCAATACACATTTTATGTTGTACATTGCAAATCGCATAACAAAAGTGAATGTGCAGTCTAATACTTTACTTTTTGTCACCACTTGACATATCCTGAAACAACTCAAAACGGTTTCTTGTCACAATTTAATTTACAGAATACGAGGTTGACTTTTGAATTCATTCC
The DNA here is from genome assembly GCF_047496795.1 of Chiloscyllium punctatum. Taxonomy (NCBI): domain Eukaryota; kingdom Metazoa; phylum Chordata; class Chondrichthyes; order Orectolobiformes; family Hemiscylliidae; genus Chiloscyllium; species Chiloscyllium punctatum. The sequence goes on along the minus strand of NC_092773.1, from coordinate 75,475,901 downwards.
TTTTTTTAAGTATCCTGCTGAACATTTTCTCTTCTAACAGACTCAGTTTCCTCATCAGAGATATAAGGCTGTCAGGTCTATAGTTTTACCTTTCTGTCTTCCCTGCCTCCTTGAAGATGGCAAACCCGTGAGCAAATTTTTGAATCGACTGGATACCTCCTGACATCTGGTGATTTCAATGACATCTTAAAGAATACCAGGAATATCTCTGTGGTAAAATATTTCAAAAAAAGTGGAAACAGACCATCAGTAGCCGGTGGATAATTTCTCTCTCATCGCATTGCTTTTGCCACGAAAATAGATCCTTTTGCAAGATTGTTCCTGTTGTTAAGAGCTGTAAACACATTAGGGTGTTTCTGTATCTCACCATTAAAACAATCAATTCAAAATAATGATTTGAATTATCTGCTATCCCCTTTGCTCCTGTGTAAAAGTCCCCAGTGTCATTTTCCTAGTTTCCCAAATAGATTTGAGATACTCTGTTGCATTTTTACACGCACACGTACAATCACATGCTATTTCTCCTGATATCTTTTTGCAATGTAATTTCCTATCAATTTTCTCCCACTTAATTCGCTTTACTTCAGTCAAGTAGTTGATCGTAAAAAAGATAAAACTTCTGGCAGACCAGCAGTTTTCATGATGATGTGTGTCTTTTCTCTTTGTATTGGGTACTCACGTTGAAGACATTTGTTGATGATGAAAGTTTAATCGTTTCATGAATTGCATTTTGCTTTTTTGATTGTTATGAAGTATGTGACTAACATTTGCCGCCGTTCGTCAACTGAACATCCCTTCGTTCAACTTGCCAAGTCACTTTATTAAACAATTAATTCAAAAGGGCTAATTATACTCCTGGTGTTTTTCAAACCTCCCATGGTGTGGTGGTGGATGTCGGGCATCCTCCTGTCGGTAAAAACATCATCAGCTGACAGTGCTGAACACAGTCTTTCAATGGATAGGTGCAAAACAACTTTCATACACCACGGTCAAAATTGCTCATATGCCCTGTCCAACATTGAGCACCAATTACGAGACACTCAGAAGTGAAAGGCAACACAAATAAGAAACATTATGGCACCACCAACTCTACATTCAGTTAAAATCATGGTCAGGGCGAGAATCAGAGGCAAAGACATTGGCTTTAAATAGACATTTGGACAGGGCGGGAAGGGGAAGGTATGAGCAACATACTAACAACGATTTAGGAGGCAGACCATTGTAGAAGTAATGCCATAGGGGGACTCTCATATGATTGATGTCAATAAAATGCGATTTGAGCACACCAGATGCCAGTACAGGTAATGGTTACAGTTTGATTGGTGAAACAGGCAGTGTTGTCAGTGAGTACAGAAGTAAGAGTGAATGGGAAGGGTAGGTCAGTTATTTTAAGTTGATTTTTGAACGGGACAGTGTAGGTTAGTGAGCATACTGGTGATGTGTGAATTGCAGTTTGCAGGTCAGTGAGCATCACAATGACGGTGAATGTAACTCTGACTGGATTGATGGATAGACAGCAGCATTGTCGATGAGTTTAAGATTATGGAAGCAATGAGACATGAGAAGACTTGACTCTGGAGCTATCAGAGACTTGGATGAAGGTTTAAGCAAGAGAGGAGCTGAGGCATAGGCAAAGATGGAGGATTTAATGTATGGATAAATAGATGAAAGTCTTGATGATGGAATTGAAAAGTGGAAGGAAACGCACATCAGTGTAAGATATGTTGCTGCGGTTTTACATAAACCCACTCAGACATCGGCTATGAGAGGAGATTATGGTGGGTAATGATGACGAAGGTTTGTCCGATTCAGTGGCAATTAACTTCTTTTGACACATTGATTCTCCTGCTCCTCGCTTGCTGCCTATTATTTAATAGCACACACTGTACTGATTAGTGCAGAAAACTTCTGTGGAACATGAGGGAAAAATAGAAATGAATTTATATTACTAGGACATACCATTTATTATATAATTCATCATTTGGGCAATATTATAAATTCTATCAGATTAATCACCAAATCTGCGTCATTATGATCAAATGACAGATCACAATGAAAACCTCTTTGTCTCTATGTGTGTGTGGGGAATTGAAAATTACAGTAAAGATGCTACACTACAGTTTTACAAGACATCCATGAGATTACATCATGAATACTATGTGCAGATTATTTTTTTTTTGTAATACTTAAATAACTCTCGGGCAGTCCAGAGGAAGTTTACCCAATTGATGGATTGTATGAACAGATAGTCTCATGTGGAATGTTGGCAAGCTGGCCTCGTTTCCAGCAGTCTGCTGAGGACTGTGGAGTGAATTGATGACTTCCCGCTCGCAATGCATGTGTGAAAATTATGATGAATCTTATTGGTACGTCCACTCACAATTTTTAAACTTTCACTTATATTTTAAGGCCAGGGATATTTTATACAATTTATTAACACTTTATCACTTAAAACCATAAAGGTCCAGCCCAACAGTACCCTGATTTAATAGGATAATAGTTTATATGATTGTAGAATTGAATTCCTCTCTAATCTCGAAAATCTTTCCCCTTTTGCTGGCCTGGAGCCTATTTGCCTTTGATTTGAAATAAAATGTTAGACTTTGCCTCAACCACATTTTCAGGCAGAGAATGGCAAAGTCTCACCAACCAATGAAAGGGAGGCAAATCGCTGTTTCGGTTGAGCCCGATTTTTACCCATGACATTTAGCCCACCATGTCTGCTGTACCATTCAGTACCATAATGGCTCATTTGTTAATCTTCAAATCCAGAATCTTGCCTTATCACAACAGCTTTTGAATTCATACTGATGAAAAATCTGCCCTACAATGGTCTTCAATATACGAACTGATAGCAAGTAACACATTACCCTCTGAGGGAAGAATTCCTCCTCATCTCTCCCCATAAAAAAATCCCTTTAGGTGAGCTGTGCCCTCTCGTCCTCGGTTCCCCTGCAAACAGAAACAACTTTTTTTTGGCAATTAACCGGTCAAGCACACTTTTTTCATAACTATTTCTTCTCATTTTTCCAATCTGCAGTGAATGCAGTGGTAAACAACTCAACCTCGCTTCATAAGAAAACACCTCAATTGTCGGGATTTGTTTTGTGAACCTTCTCTCACCCGCTTCCAATGCACCTGTCATATCCAAAGAAAAGGGCTGCAAAACCGTTCATATTATTGCAGGCGCGATCTGCAAGGAAAGTTGTGGGTGTTCAGACATCACCGTGTTTGAAATAGTTGCCATTGGTAAATTTGTATTCCCTGTAACCTGCGAGAAGTTTTCTGTTGGTCAATACAGAAACTGAAGTTCTTCTGTCCTGTGGCTTTCTCGAATCATTCTCAAATAAATCGTATTCAGCTGCTCCTTTTTTTTAAAACTGTGCGTCATCGCAAACATTTAATTTTTATATGACAGATGCCAATTTTTTGCACAGTCACTTCAGCTATTTCATCCCATGATAATCTGCTTGCATCATCTTCACCAATTTCCTTCCCCTTCCGTCTGTTTCACTCATAAATATGGAGTTCGTGCATTAACTTTTATTACTCAAGTCATTGTGATGTAATTAATTATATCGCCAAAATGATCCGTGTGACACCTCACTAGTTGCAGGTCGTCATCGGAAAAAACAAAACTTTCTTAAAACTTCTCTGCCCATTATCAAATCTTCCCTGCGGAGATACTTCAATCAATTAAGCTGTAAACTCACACAGCCACAGCGAGGATTACCCATGCTATTGCCATTATGCTGGTTTTAAAAACGCCTCTAACCAACTGAAGTAACCGACACCAAGTGCTTGGCATCACTGAAAAATTACCCCGATCTTCTAAACTCTGTGGGCGGACGGCACACAAATTGATGGATTTACAAAAAATCGGCAAAACATGAGGCATGGTGGGAAACTGAGCCTCGCGTTGCCCAAGGTGATCGTTTTAATAAACAAGTTGTGTAACCCACATAATCTGCAGCAACAGACTGACAGCATGTAACTGACGAAACCGTTGCAGGTCACACAATATTCACTTGAATTCCAATTGATGTCATTGACCTGAATGCCATGCCCAGATCAATCACAATATGGAGTTGCTTACCAGACACAGCGGCACCTCACACGCTTATTTGCAGAGGGCCCCCTGCCCTGTGTGCAACGAAAACTTCCAAGAATGAGTGCTCAAGGACCACCCTGCAATCGACATGTCAACTCCCGTTTGGCTCCATTTAAATAAGGTTACAGAGCTCTGATCTATGGATTGGAGGATAGCGACAACCCTCCCAAATGGGAGCAAACAAGTTTACAGACAAGAATCACTGTAACCATACCTTCAGGAGCGGAAACTCTTGGTCAACCACCGTGAAGGGAAGGCATGCCTGGGAGCATGGGACGAAGACTCGACGATCATAACCACATGGATCAAGGCCAAGATCTCGTGTGGTGGTATTGGAGCATCCAGAGTTAAGATAAAGCACAAGGTAGTTGACCCGGTTTACAGTGTAATCTGTTAGTTTGGAGTATATTTTATTATAATAATATTAGTTGTGTTAAATAAGTAAGCATTAGCAATTATTACTATTACGAGTCTACTCACAGTTTCTTAGCTAGATAAGAGATAGAACATACTGTGTGGCAGAAGCTACCATTCAGACCCGTGAACTTTCCCCATTACTCTTGACTCAATTATTCTGCATTCCATACATGAAGACGCCCTGATCCATCTGTAACTTATACTCTGTCATCTCTCGTAATTATGATAAATGAAACTTTTTAATTATTATTTCGGCTAATGGGCAATTTCCCATTAACCCTCGTTTATCCATTTGCCCGCATTGTGGTTCACTCACCTGACCCATCGTTACCATGTTATAAACACTAAAGATGATTGAGGTGAAGTTTTCATAAACAATTAAGGGGAAGGTGTATATATTCCTGTTAAAAAGGTTGTAAACCATATCTGTGGGTGAAGGAGATCACAAATCAGAATTGGATTGGTCATGACTTTGTCGAAAGTCAGAACTGGAAAGGCCGAATGGATCACTTCAGTTCCCAGTCTATGCATTTTCCTGTACAACTGCTATCAGGACGACCTCCTTTTCATCAATATTACCTTCATGCAATTTCACATAATTACTTGTTATAGAATTTGCAACGATCACTGCAGAACAACACTGAAGTCCTTTCGATAGCACCTTCTCAATCTACAAATAAGTCCAAGGGCAGCAGATACTTGGGAACATAGTCACATGCAAGTTCCCCTCCAAACCACATGTCAAACTGATTTGAAATGGATATCGCCGTCCTTCAGGTTTGCAGCATTAAAATTCTGGATCTCCCTCTGAACCGTATTCAGGTCCCAACTACACCAACGAGACTGCAGTAGATCAACAAAGCAACCGACTAGCATCTCCTCCAGCCTACTTGGAATGAACAACAAAATCTGGCCAAGACAAAGACACCAAAATCCCATGGATATCTGCAACTCGATGAAATTTATTCAGTTCAATGGCATTTCTGCAAGAATTACTGTCACCCGTCCATGAAGACAGAAACAATATGCGCCCCTCGCCCAGAAGTGGTGACCTCTCCTATCTAATGAGCATAGCCGATTGTCAGCATCATGACATTTAACGGAAATGTTACCCAAACCTGCCTGGAAGGTTCTTGGTCGTAGAAATTGAACAAAACTATGACCTACATGGCCATTGTGAGCATAGTTCTCATCTGATGTGACACCCAATGTTTGTTAAACGTGGCGCCTCATCATTGAACCAGACTTGCCTCGCTCTATGTTCCTGGTTTACGAATTTGTTGGGAAAGTCTTCCTCGAAATTTCAATATTTGTCAGAAAAGTACAAACTGCCTCAGCTCCCTGACCTACCGTATCAGCGGTCTTTCCTCACTTTGTCAGTGACTTTGCAGATCCTCGCTGAATCTCCAGCACAACTGAGCGGAAAATTTAACAATACGTGCACCAACTTTACAATGAGTCACCACGTCACGTTCCACAAATACATAGATTTCCTACTCGGTGTTGATCAGAACACTCCCCTTTCCTGTCTTTGGTGCATTCCGATTCTTCACCATTCTAACATCGCTCTTTCAGATGTGCAATTAATCTCAGCAACTTGCAAGACTGGACACTTCATCTCTCCAATAAAATAGTTGATAGTGGAATTCATACCATTTTCTGACGGTCAGAATCACTGCAAATGGCTTTGTGCAGGTAAACGCCGCAGTCAGTTGGAGTAACATAGAGAATAGAATACGCTTCAAGAAGCGAATTAGGTATATATGTAAATGAAAAGGATTTTCAGGAAAAAAAATGTGATTACAGAGGAAAGGGATTTTTTTGAAGAAATCTTTTGTGACATATGTAATACAGGTAAAAACAAGATTTTGTGATATATCCTGATTTTCCCTGAATTGCGTGGTTTGCTCGGCCATTCTCGAGGACAGTTCAGAGCCACTGACTTTTGTATTGATGTGAAGTCGCGTATAGAACAGACTCAGCAAGGAAAGATGTATCCTGCACCCCCCAAACGAACAAAAACGTGGCAGGATGAGGAAAGTAAAATCACGAAAATATTGGTATTGGTGAGCAGGTATTTGTTGTAAATTACAGCAGCTGCAAGGGGATGGGGAGGACTTCTACTCATGTCCCCACGGTATGAGCCTGGAGGTGTGGGTTTCAACTGTATCAACACTGTGGCAGTCTCATGTCTCCCCAGGATATCAACATGCGCCAACCGCAGAGCAAAAAATATTTCTGATTGAATTAGTTGAAATTAAGAATTGTAGGTGGAAGAGAATTAGAATATCGAAATCTGAATTTAAGAAGCATACAGATTCAGTATCAACATTCAGACAGACGTGAAGACGAGATGTATTGTACAACTGAAAGAGTGCAGTGCTGGTAGTGTGGAGACAAAAATAGACTCAAGGCAAGTTCACGCCTGGCGATGGAATATCAGTTTGTTTCATTCTTAAATATAGCTATTAAAGTTGATTGACAAAAACATAGATTCTGGATTAGTGGTGCTGGAAGAGCACAGCAGATCAGGCAGCATCCGAGGAACAGTAAAATCGAAGTTTCGGGCAAAAGCCCTTATTCAGGAATCCTGTATTGCTGTGGTCTTCCAGCACCACGAATCCAGAATCTGGTTTCCAGCATCTGCAGTCATTGTTTTTACCTACCTGACAAAAACTTAGAGTCTATTGATGGAAACTACAGCAGTTGCTTCAATCCTTTCATAATTTAACTAATTAGAATGCTATTCGTATGCAACATAGTTTTATGGAGTTAATGCTCAGATAATCTTACCAGGAACACCAACGATAGCGAGGGTCGGATAGTAACCAGCTTGAATCACCCAAAGTACAGCTCGAATCCGAAAATCTAACGAAACCCACTCTTGTGAAAGCCAGTAAAGACCCAAGGATAAACTCCGGCCCATTGTTATTTCGTTCAAGTTTATTGTTCTCTGATTCCGATCTCTCCTCTCCCGCTCTCTGGAGTTGTTGATCCCGGTGAGTATCGAAGGTGATGGTCTCCTATTATTATGGAATAACACAATAAAATGAGTCGCTTATTAATACAAAAGAGAAACTCTCCAGTGACACTGTTAGAAATTGAGATTAATTAAAGTCATTGAGTAAGCAGCTCCAGTTAACCCCTCTCAAACTAACACTTGTTCTATTACAGTAAAACATGATATTCACGCAGTTTTAATGGAATGCACTGCGGTCACTGAAGGAAGCACTGGGGGACGTCGCAGAGCGAACGTCAATAATTTTGCTAACCTTGATCATTGTGGATCATCATCAAATTATTTTGGGGGTTTTCAGAGTACAGCATCTGGAAAAATATGTTGTTGCTCAGAAAGCATATGTATTTTTAAGGAAAGTAAAGCAAACTGGACCGGAAACAGAAGAGTGTATCTTTTGAATTCCAGTCAGTCCTTTGACGGAGGAGCTGAGGGGACGGTTTTTGAGTTGGATAACTTAATGATTATCGTTGAATCAGAACTAAATGTGATCGATTGTCATTTAATTGTACTTGTTTAGGAAACAGAATGTCATTGATTAAATGTGAGTGGGAATCTGAACAGGATATTGATTAGGAAAAAAAACTGTAAAGAGTGTTGTTAGGGAACATGGCTGTTCTTATAGCATTTTCCAATCGGGACAGTGAAAGCATGTAGAGCTGGGCAGAAAAGCGGCAGATGGATTGCAATGTGGAAAAGTGTGAAGTACTTCATTTTGCAAGTGCGAATTTGATTTATTATTACAGAGTTAAAGGCAGGATTCTTGGCAGTGTGGGGGAAAACAGAGATTTCGGAATGCACGTCCATAGTTCCCTCGAAGTTACCACCTGAGTCTTTAAGACGGTGTATGGTGTGTTGGCTTTAATTAACACGGGCATTGAGTTTTAGAGCTGTGCTTTGATGCTGCAGGTGGACAGAGTCCTGGTTTCATCAAGTTTGGAATATTTTGTTGAACTCTGTTTGCCTCAGGTTTTGAAGGATGTGTAAGCTTTAGGGAAGGTGAAGAGTAGATTTACTTGGAAGCTGCCTGGACTGGAGGGCATGTCTTATTAAGAAAAGTTGAGGGAGCGAGGGTGTTTTCTTTTTGGAGTGGAGAAAGGTGAGTGGTGACTTGCTAGAGATGTAAAAGATGATGAGCGGCAAAGATAGAGTGGGTAGACGGAGACTTTTTCCCATGGTGGAAATGGCTATCATGAGGGGATCTAATTTTAAGTTGTTTGGTGGAAGGTTTACGGGAGGTGTCAGAGGTGGGTTATTTACACAGAGAATGGTGATTGTGTGGAATGCACTGCCAGTTGTGGTACTAGAATCAGATATATTGGGATACATAAGCGAATTTTGGCTAGGCACATGGACAATCCTACAATAAAAGGTATGTAAGTTAGCTTGATCTTAGATAGGATAAATTATCTGCACAACATCGATGGCCGAAGGTACTGTACTGTGCTGTAGTTTTCGAAGATGTATAAACACAGCCATGTTCTACTGTATTGTAGAGGGCACTTGTGAGACTGTGTGCAATTTTATCTCCTTTAAGTGAAACGTAACGACATAATGGCTTTAGAAGATGCACAATGTACTTTATCATTCCTGCAATGAAGAGCTTATATTATCACAGTTTAGTTTGTTTGGCCTGAAGGTGAGATGTGATCTGATTGAACCATACTGGCCATGAGGAGATTAGATAGTCAGAATGGTTAGTTCTTCTTGTTCAGGGGCCCAAACTAGGAGAAAATAGCATTTTCATACAAATGTAGTAAAACATGAATCACATCCAAACTTCTTGACCCAAGCAAAATTAAGTAGCACTTGCATAAAGGGAGTATATATTGTTCTGTGAAATTTCCGAGTCAGTTTATATGATTTAGTCTGGGGTTGTGGACTAATTTTTAGATGTTGGAACTCAGAGAGGGAGAATTAGTTTACTGCCTGAGAAGTAACAGTTCATAGCCCTCTCTTTCTTTCCAGCAACATGGATAATCAGAGAATCCCAAAGTAATCTTTGACACACTTGACGCATTTCTGAGGAGTACCCTTTAAGATTAAGCCGACCAGCTGGAGCACAAGTATTTCAGCCAAATACAACTGCTCATTGATGACCATGCAGCGCCTGCATCTTGTTTGAGCAGAACTTAATTGTAACACCACCTGCTGCAATCTGTTACCTCGTCTTTGTCATGACTGCAACTCTCACTCGTCGAACTGTTTCCAAGTTAACAATAAAGAGCTTTTCCTGTTCAAAAACAAAAACGATCGGCATATGGGAACAGCATGTGACGAAATTGAATTGTGGCACTGTCTACTAATATTAAGGAGTTGGCTTGTCATAAACGGCGAAACTCATTTGGCCTATATTCTGGATAGTTCAGGTGAATGGATACCTGGACTATAATTTAAATTAGTGAATTGTCACCTTCATTCAAAATTCCTTCCGGAGAGCAGTTCCTGTATCTTTTGTTATGAAGTCTTGACTAGGTATTGGTCTTGCAGTTATGAATAAATCAGTCAGCATGACAGATTTGTTAGAGTATAACCAGATATGTCTGAGACCTGTAATTTTTCCAATGTCACCAACCTGGGTATGTTTAAAATTGGAGTGACTGATGGAGTTGTGGCACAAGAAATGAATCAGTGACCCCCTTCGAATTGAATACAGAATCATGGAGACGAGGTGGAAAAATCCAGCCCATAATGATTTTGAGCTTGCTCCACTATTCAATATGGCCATTGGTGATGCTTTATGGCAACATCGTATTCTTGCTTTCTTTCGATTCCCTTTGATCAATGCAAGTACCTCCAAAAAGCTATTTCGTTATTTCATACATTTAATGTCTCGGCTTTTATTTTCTTCTCAATAAAAAAAATCCTTTCCCATCTTCCACAATATTAAAAACTTGGTTCTGGACCCCACAAACATAGAAAGAATTCCCTTTTCATGTAGTCTCGCCAATTCTGTAAAATGGTATCTATTTTCCACAGACTTTTCCAACTCTTCTGCAAGCACATCTACGATTGCCGACCCTCACAGTTTTCTCTGCGTTTGTGTTAATTGGTCTGTCCTTTAGCTTTTATTTTCCTTTCCCTTTCATGCCAAATAGTGAAATGACATTTATGAATCTGCAAGAACTACTCCACACATGGAATGTTCGATGAAGGCAACAATTTACCATGTATTTCCAGGTATCCATTCACCTGAACTATCAAGAATGTAGGCCTAATAGGTTCACAGGTTTATGACAAGCCAACCCCTTTATGTTAAGAGACAGTCCGTAAATCAGCTTAGTCACATGCTGTTCCCACATGCCTACCTGTTTTGCTTTTCAAAAAAAAGAGACCTGTCCTTTGTTTTGTGAATTTAATTTGAAATTGTCGCCAGTCTTTTGGGTTTTGATATGAATGCACTCTCATTATTTTATACTTTTTGCTACCTTACTGAATCTGTCTATTTCTCGATCATCATCCTGATGTTATCAACCTAATTGTTCTCCCGTGTATCAGCTTCCACCCTGTATGATTTCGCGGTATGTCTGCCAGATTTTCAAACATTCAGTTATTTTTCAAAATTATCTCGTTACCAATACTAACGTAAAATTTGACAAGGTACCACACAGGAGGCTGTGAAATAAGATAAGAGTTTTAGGAATCTGGGGCTAGCAACTAGCATGGATTTAGCATTGGTTTACCGGCAGAAGGCCGGGGACAAAGAAGATTTTTTCAAGGAAGGCAGATGGTGATTAATGGAGTTCCACAGGATTCAATGTTGGGACCACAACTATTCACGTAAAATATTAACAATATGGATAAATGAACTGATGATATTTTTCTGAGTTGGCAATTGACAGGAAGACAGGTGGACAGACCATTCATGATGAGTAAGCAGGGAGGCTGCAGAAAATCTTGAAATTTCAGGACATGTTACCTTCAGAAGATGCAAATTGAATGCAATGTAAGAAAGTATAAGACAGCAACTTTGATGGGAAGGATGGGGATGCAGATGTTTTCAAAATGGGAAAGGCTTTGGTAGTGTGAAGTGCGAGTGTACTTGGGAATTCTAATTGAGATTCTCTTATCGTTATCAACTGGAAGTTCGGAAGATAAATCCAACTTTCGCACCAAGAGGGCGAAAATACAAGAGCAGGGATGTACTGCTGAGGCTGCATAAAGTCCATAGTGAGACTGCAGATGGAATATCGTGAAACAATTTGGTCTCCTTGCCTGAGAAAAGATGTACTGATCTTGAAGTATCGCCAGGGGGGATTTATAAGAATAGTGAATGCCTTGGAATTGAGGAAGGATTGAAAAAACCGTTTGTACTATATGGATTTTGGAAGGATATGGGGAAGGTCTGTTTGAAATATACGTAATACAGAGAGGTCTTTAACCCGCCGCTGTAGGTAAGGTGCTTTCACTATTAGGAGAGACTTGATGCAAGCAAAGACTCAGAGGGAAGGGACAATCTATTAGAAATGAAATGTGAGTGATTTTCTTCAGACAGAGGCTGGAAAACCTATGGAACTCATTGACGCAGAGGGCTTTGGAGGCCAAGTGCACTAATTAATTCATACCTAGAGTATCGAGAAAGTGCACACATACAGACAGGACCCTCAATTACAACAGCAACCACCCCAAAGAACACAAACAGAACTGTGAGAATGCAACATGTAAACGAGCAATAAGACACTGCAACACGCCAGAGCTCCACAAAACAGATGATGAGCAACCACGTAGAATATAGAACATAGCACGTAGAACATTATAGCATAGTACAGGACCTTCGACCCCGATGTTGCGCTGAGCTATGAAACCAGTGACGAAATTCATCAACCTACAATATCCATATTCTTCCAGAAGTGTAAACAATGACATTTAAATGCCCTTAATTCTTGCGGGTCGACCACTGCTGCAGGCAGAGTGTTCCTCGCCCTTATGACTCTCTGAGTAAAGAAAGCAAATCTGATATCTTTCATCTGTTAAAAAACCCCTCAATTTAAAGCTGTGCCCCCTCCTGTTAGCCATCACCACCCGAGGAGAAAGGCTCTCACTGCCCATGCGATCTAATCCTCCAATAATCTTTTATGTCTCTATTACGTAACCTCTTAACCTTCTTCTCTCTAACTCAAACAGCCTTGAGTCCTTCAGCCTTCCCTCATAAGCTTTCCGTCCATACCAGGCAACACCTTTTCAATCTCCTCTTCCAATGCTTCCACTTAGTTCCTACAACGCCGTGACCAGAAATGTACATTAAACTCCAAGTACAGCAGCATCAATTTTTTATACAGTTGCAACATGACCTCATGACTCTCACACTGAATCCCTCAAACAATAAAAGCTAACACACCACATGCGTGCGTAAGAACACTCCAACCTGGTGGCAGCTTTCAGGCATCTATATACATGGACATCGACACTGCTAAGAATCTATTTCCATAGTGAAACACATTACTCTTTTCTGATTAAACGCCATTTGCCACCTCTTAGCCCAACTCTGCAGCTTAACTATTTCGCTCGGTATACACCAACATCCTAAGGCAATGTCAACAACTCCACCAACCTTACTGTCATCCGCAAATTTACTAACACATCCTGTATGCCCTCATCTAGGTCATAACCAAAATGGCAATCCGCAGTAGCCCCAAACAGACCCTTGCCGTACATCACATGTAATTGAAGGATGACTATTTTCCTTGAAACTTGCCTAATCGCAGCATCGTTTCTTTCCTTCACCCTAACTGTTTTCCTGTGCTACATATCTATCTCTTTCTATCGCGAAAGTAAACATAATTGTATTGTGGTCACTGTCGCGTCAGTGCTTACCTGAACCCAAATATAACATTTTGCCAGGTTTATGGTCCAGTACCGAACGCAATGTGGTCTCGACCTTTGTTGGCTTTCCACATACTGCGTCAGAAACACGTATGAACACATTGGGCAAAGCAAATTACGCACCTGAAGTACTCGAACGATCGAGATTCTAGTCAATACTTGGAAAGTAACGGTCCCCACCAGAACCACGCTGTTACCTTTACTACTATCCAGAATCATCTTTGCTATCCTTCCTTCTACATCTATGGAAATGTTCGGAGACCAACGAAAAACGCCTTCCAGATTGACCTTCACTTTCCTGTTTCGAACATCAGCCCATACTAAGTCAGTGTATGAGTCCTGAAATGTCCTTTCTGCCACCGCAATACTGTCCTTGACGAACAATGCCACACACCTCCCTCTTTTCACAACTTACCTTTTCTTACTAAAACACCTAAATGCTGGAAGCTGTAATAATTTTTTCCTGTCCGGGCTCTACGTGCGTTTCCAAAATGACCACAACTTCGATGTTCCAGATACAAACCCATGCTGCAAGTTCACACACCTGATTTTGGAAACACCTAGTGTTGAAATGAACACACTTAAAACCAAATTCCTGCATGCAAATGCACTCTTGCATCCTTGAAAACCCATTTATGACCACACAACTCTCAACATTGTGGACACTGGATCTACAATTTAGGTTCACATATCTCTGGTGAATTAGTTTAAACCTTCCCGAAAAGCATAAGCAAATTCCCCCAAAAGATATTGGCTCTTCTCTGGTTCAGGTGTGTACCACCGCATTTGACGAGGTCCCACTTCCCACAAAATGAGCCCCTATTAATCACATATCCAATTCCACCCTCCTGCACCATCCCTGTAGCCATGTTTTCAACTTTCCTCTTTCCCTGACATCGCATACCTTTACCTACCTACGTCGTTGCAATCTATGTGGTGAACGATTTGGGGCTGTTACCTCCTCCCTTAAGGATCCCTAAAAGACGTTCCCAGACGTCACAAACCCTGGCATGTGTAAGGTAACACACCAGCCGTGAGTCAATCTCGTTCCCACAGAACATTCTATCTTTCCGGCTAACTATGGAGTCCCCAATTTCTAATGCTCTGCTCTTCTACTCCTTCTCTTCTGATTGACAGGACAGACACTTTGCCAGAGACCTGTGCCCCATGACCTTCTCATGGTAATTACACCCTCCCAAACAATATCCCAAACGGCAACTTTGGTATTGAGATGAATGATCACCATGTTTCCCCGCACTAGATGCCACATCCTTTCTGCCGTCTGGCTGTAACCCATCTCCCATTTACCGGTACCTGAATTGTCAAAACCTTTGGGTAACTGCTTTCAATTACACGTCAGCCTCGCTAATGATCCGAAGTTCATCCGGTTCCAGCTCCAATTCCTTAACGTTGTTTTCAAGGAGCTGGAGTTGGGTGGAATTCCTACAGAGGAAGATCTTTGGGACACGAGATGTGAATCTTCGGACTCACATACCACAGGAGGAACATTCAAATGCCAGAACCTCCATTCTCACTGTTCTGAATTCCCATAGAGAATATTGAAAATAAAACTAACAATCTTACTAATCCAGCGCATAGGCACTTTGTTTTGGTTAGAGGAGGATGATGGATGAGAAACACTACCTGAAGTCATTACTAATAAGGGACACCCAAAGAGCTTCATCCAAGAACAAGAAGTCACTGTGCACCGGAAACCTACAATAGAAATGTATGAGAAGTGACATCAAGACATTTACGTCCACTGGGAATAATGATAGCCCACAAACCAACAGCCAAAGTTTGCCAGCTAGTGTCTAAGATGAAAAATACCACACCCACAACATGTGTTATACAAAGTTCCATGCAGCAACAGCGAAAGCAAATTGACGTTGGTAAAACCAGACGGGAAATTTCCCACCAGAATACATAAGCATCACCTTGTGGCAACAAGACATGACCCGCTGACAATGAAGGTTACCAGTTCAACTGGGGCAATGTTACAACACTAGGACAGGCTAAACAGAGGCAAACGTTGGAACTCCGTGCGGAATGGTTTTCATCCACTGATACAAAGAACCCAAAGCATCACAAAGCAGGAAGAGGCCATTCGGCACTGCAAGACTGCAGCGATCCATATCCGCTATCTAAATCCGCCATCTACGTTCAAGGATCTTTATTCCTTTGCTCCCTGTCCATTTACATATCGTTCTTGACAAATGTAAACTCACGCTATCTTTCCCACCCTTATCACCTCCGCTGGCAACGTGTTCCAGGAACACCCCACTCTCTGCATGAAGACCTTTCCACGCATTACTCCCTTAAACTTTTCACCCTTACTTTGAAATTGTGACCCCTGTTTTTGAGTCCTTCACTCCAGGAGAGAACGTTTTTTGCTATCCACCCTTACTACGCCTGCCATGATTTTGTAGGACTTAATCAGGTCCCCCCTCAACCCCCTTCTTTCCATTGACAATAATCCTAATCTACTCAACCTCCCCTCATAGCTGGCACCGTCCATTGCACGCAACACCCTGGTGAACATTTTCTGCACCCTCTCCAAAGCACCCACGTCCTTTCGGTAATGTGGCGACGACAACTCGATGAAGTATTCCAAATGTGATCGAGCCAAAATCTTATGTAATGGGAACATGACCTGCCAAATCTTATACTCAATTCCCCGTCTGATGAATGAAAGCATGCTGTATCCTTCTTCACCTCTCTACTGAGCTGCATTGAACTACATCTGCCCTTACTTTACCCAACACTCCAATTTATCTATATTCTTCTGTATTCTCAAACATTCCCTTTCAGTGCTACTCCACCAATCTTAGTGTCATTTGCAAATTTCCTAATCAGGCAATTGCTACTTTCCTACAAAACAACAGATGTCCAAGCACGGATCCATGTGAGACACCACGATATACTTTTCTACATTTTGAGAAGCTGCTGCTCCTCTCTTTCTCCTGTTGCACAAACAGATCTCTATCCATCCAGCTGGAATACCCTGGACGCCATGTGACTTCGCCTCCCTCGTCAGCCTATCATGGGGAACCTTGTCAAATGCCCGACTAAAATCCATGCATATAACATCTACATCCCTTCCCTCATCAATCAACTTTGCCACCCCTGCAAAGAATTATATTGGACTTGTTAGACATGACATTCCCTGTTCAAAACCATCGTGGATACCACTCATAAGCGTTTTTCTTCCAAATGTGTAAGTATGCATATGTGTGTGTGTGTGTGTGTGCGCGTGTGTGTGTGCATATATATATTATATATATATATATATATATATCATATCCCTTAATGTTTTCTACAGACGCTTCCCTAAACCTGACGTCATGCTCACAGTTCTGTATTTACCTTGATTATGCGTGCTCCCTCTCTTAAACAAGGAGACAACATTAGTAGGTTTCCTGTCCTTTGAGTGCTCCCTCGTTTTCAATGATGCAGCAAAGATATTTGTCATAGTCCCAACTATTTCATCTCGCACTTCCCTAAGTAAACTGGGATAGACCGCATTCGGTCCTGTTCACTAGTTCACCTCAATGCCTTTTAGAAAACACAATACATCGTCCTTTCTTATGCCGAAGAGAAATCAAAGGTCTATCCTTAACCTCAACATCCACCATGTTCCTCTCCTCGGTGAATACCAATGGAAAGTACTCATTAAGAATCTCACCCATTTTCCCTGACTTCACGTGTACCTTTTCACCTTTGATCATGAAAGGACCAACTTTTCCCCTCGTCACCCACTCGGTCCTTTTCTATAAATAAAATGCTTTGGGGTTTTCCTTAACGCTGTTCGCTAAGGAGATCTCATGACTCCTTTTACCCCTCTTAATTCCACATTTTAGATTGGTCCTACATTCTCAATATTCATCCAAAGCTTCTTCCGACTTCAATCACTTAGACCTTATGCACTCATCCTTTATCCTCTGGGCGAGTCTCACAATTTCTCCTGTCATCAGTGGTTCGCTCACCTTGCCATTGCTATATCTCATTTTCGCAGGAACATACCTCTCCTGAACTCTAATCAACCTCGCTTTAAAAGCCTCCCACATATCGAATGTGTACTTCCCTTCAAATAGCTTTTCCCAATCTACATTACGCAGCTCCTGCACAATTTTGTTGTAGTTGGCATTCCCCCAGTTTAACACACTTCATTTCGGAACAATCTCTCCTTTGTCCATGAGTATCCAAAACATGGAATTCTGATCACTCTTCCCAAAATAGTTCCCCATTGAAACGTCAACCATCTGGCTGGTTCCATTTCCTGACACCAGGTCCCGCATGCCCCTTTCAAGATTTGGACCAGTTCCATACTGCCCGAGAAACCCCTGCTGAATGATCCTTCCAAATTCTGCACCATCTAATCCTCAAACACTAAGTGAATCCCATTCAATGAATGGAAATTTAAAATCTTTTTTCACCGCCGCCCTGATGCTCCTACACCTTTCCATAATCCGATTACATGTTTGTACCTCCATCTCATGCTCGCTGTGGGGAGGCCTGTCGTACAGCACCAAGATTGGAACGGCACCCTTCAAATTTGTCAGCTCTGCCCATATTGTCTCATGCTCGAGTCCTCAATAATGCCCTCCCTCAGCACAGCTTTGATATCTTCTTAGACCAGGAGTGTGACTCCTCAATCCCATTTGTCTCCGTCTCAATCCTGCCTGAAGCATTGATATCCTCGGATATTTAGTTGCCAATCATGCCCTTTCCTCAAATATTTCTCAGTAAAAGCAATAATATCTTACTCCCAAGCATTAATCTCAACCCTGAGTTCATCTGTATCACCTCCCATACTTTGTGCATCCAAACAAATGCACCTCAGACCACCAGTCACTCTGCATTCTTTGATCGCTTCCTACATACTCTTCATCTAAGTCACTCGGACTTCATTTTCCTGTGCCTTACAAATTTTAATGACTACCATCTTACTGTTCACTAACCTTCTCATTCAGTCCCCAGCCCGCTGCCACATTAATTTAAACCCTTCCCAACAGTATTAGCAAAAACGCCCCAAGGGCATTAGTTTCAGTCCGGCCGAGCTGTCGACCATCCAATTTGTAATAGCCCCACATCCCACAGAAGCGTTCACATTGTCGAATACGTCTGAAATCCTGCCTCCTGTACCATCTCTCAAACCACGAACTCATCCTAAATATGCGAACATTTCTGCACTGACTCACACGGAGCACTGGTTTGCCAAGCTGAGATTACTACCTCTGAGGTCCGCCTTCTCATCTTGGCTGCAAAATCCCATAAATTCTGATTGAACACCTCATCCCCATTTTTACCAATATCGTTGGTGCCAACATGTACCACGTCAACTGGATTTTCACTCTCACCTTTGAGAAATTTCTGCAGTCGATTCAAAACATCCCTGACGCTCCGAATGGGAGTCAACATGTCATTCAGAAGTCTCAAATTTGACGACAGAAATACCTATCAAGCCCCCTGACAATTGGAGTCCCTCTGACTATAGCCTTTTCATTCTTTTCTCCCGCCTTTCTGTATAGCAGACTGCCACAATGCCATGCATTTGGCTGATGCAACCTTCCCCTGATAAAGCATTCCCCCTACAGTGTACAACCGGTATACCTGTTTTAAAGGCAGATGACTGCAGAAGACACCTGTACTGACGTCCTGTTCTCTCTCTACCTTTTGGTCATCTGTTCCCTTTCTCCTTCAGTAATCCTCGTCTGTGGTGTGAACAATTCACTAAACGTGCTACTCATGACCCCTACATCATCGTGTATGTTTGAAAGTGAGTCCACCCGCAGTTCCAGAGCGGTCATGAAGGCCAACAAGAGCGACAAATGAGCCCAGCTGTATCGCTGAGCTGCCACATTGAGCAAGAGGAGCATAAAGCGTCTCTGATATCTCCTGCTATTTTTCATCTTAAACTTTGTTTAAATTGAGAGCAAAGTAACGAAAAAAGGATTTTCTTTCGCCAACTTCCCTTAAATTACCAAAATCCCTGCATTAAACCAGAGTCCTTTTTTTTTATTCAAGGTGGAGGGCAGGTAGTGTCTCGGGTTCAGCTGCTGAACGAATGTATCAGCCTTTAAAACGGTTTGATTACCTTCCCAGCAGCCCCTGGACTTGGTTCTGTCTGCCCTCGCTGAAATTAAACTGCAGGTGCAGACTCCGGACAGAAGGATTTTAAATGCTTTGTTTACCTTCCATAAACAAAAACATTAACCTCAACCCCATCTGCAGACCACAACAGTACAAAAGTGGAAATACAACCACTGGCCATGGCAGACAGAACTGTATCATTTCAGGGCAGATCACTACAACAATGTTTCATCCAGAGGCAACACAGCAATGAAGGTTCAATTGGGACATGAAACATATGCAAAATAACCAATCCAATCAGTGAACCGTCCAACAATTCCAAACGCAACACAAGCTTTAGATCTTCACAGAAACGTTATAGTAGGAACAGTCCGTGGGGTTCCAGATAGTAAGTGTCAGACTTCAGCTCCAGTCTGCTCGGTTCTGGATTGCAGGCTTCAGTCAGTAGTTCAGACTATGTCGTGCCAATTTGCAGGTCTCAGGCAGTAGTAGAAGTGTGCGGTGTTCCTGATATGAGGTCGAAGGCAACAGCACCAGTCCACGAGTATCCAGATTAAAGGCATCGGACAGCAGCATCAATCTGGGGACCTCCGGATAGTAGGCGTCAGCCAGGAGTACCAGTCAGGTTTCATGTTTAAAGGCGATGGTTATTTTAGTGCATGTGGTGTTGAGAGCTGACATATATGACAAGTCTGTATAAATTCAATCGCATCTTTTTGCAATACAGACCAATAGAAGTGCTTTTTTAAATCTTAGCCTATGTCTACTCACTCCAAGATGACTTCCTGATATTAATTCCTGTGCTCCCATAATTCTTTGCATCTGTATGTTACCGGCATGGCAATCTGATGTACTTCAACACCTTTTCCTTCAGCCCTAAACTGCCGTTTTCTCTCCACTTTCAAGTTAGGATTCTATCTGTGACATTATAACACTTGGGAGCACATTCAGATTCCTTTTCCAAATTGGATTTATTATGCAAATCTTGCAATGGCTCATCTTTTCTTTATAACTCGTGTAGTCGTTCAGAACTAAACACCACTGCATTGCCCTCTCCGTGTTCAGGCTCTTTCCTTATCATTTCGTAAATAAGTTGTCAGCTAAGTGAATCTCAACTTCTACTCCTTGACTGGTGGAGATTAGATTGGCTTCACATTAGTTTCTCAGGTCAGCACAAAATCAAAGCCCGTAAGGCCCCTACTGTGCTGTACTGTTCTATGTTTAGATTTTTGGTGTCATGTTCGTTTTCCTTGTTGCCTCAACTTATGGTTGTGGGTTGTTCTGACTACACTGTCTGGAAACATTCCACTTTACCTTTCTTCAAGTTCGCCATTTCGCTGATTTTCCTTTGGCTTCTCCACTACATGGAGTTTCTGACAGTTTATTTTCCCACAAGAACCAACTGTATTCCAGGAATTGCCTCTGTTTCAATTATTGTCACGGTCTCTTCCTCATCCTGTATAGAAATTCCAATCTGATCTTGCAAAGTGGGAACGTTAAGTCTCTTTCAATCTATCCCACAGATAGCCACTCTCTCTCTGGTAACACGAAAAAGAATTCTAATATATCCATCACTTACTATAAGAGATTAATTAGATCCCGCATCTCTCACTATTTTAATTTATTTCACATCGCCCCCTGTTCTTCCTGAGTAAACTTTACTGAGAGCAGTGAAGTCTTCATAAAGATCAGGCAAGAACTCAATACCTAGCCCATGCCTCGGCTGTAGACTCTCCTGCAATTATTTGACTTCCTTTGAGATTTCCTTCATTACCTTTACTAATCTCTTTAGATTATCTTCGTCTTCCACATACTTTTTCACAGTGCCTTTCTTCAACGACGAACACTGTGACTTTGTGTGTCCCACATTATTACAGGGAAAAACACCGAGGTCTTCCAATTCCTTTTTAGCCTCTGAGGTTTCTTTCTTTCACCTGTGGTAAACTATTCCCAGTGTGATCCAATCGTTGCTTTTCTCAGAAGGATCTCCGTCTTTCATAGTTTCTATAACCCCGGACTGAAATTTCTGTTTGAAGCGAATTATGATTTACTCGCTAATGCATATTCACCAGGCATATCTGCAGCTGTTCTCACTATTTTAATTTTCCATTCCTTATATGAGTTCTTGTCATTTCTGGAAGTGAATTTTTAATCCCACAAGCAAAATAATCTCTCTAACAGACTCGTATGTCTTTTCTATCTTTAATGCCCTCAACTATTTACCGAAGTTGCGACATTTAATACTTTCAATCAGACATGAATCAAACTTAGTCCCTTCTTCCCATTTCTGAACCGTTGTCTATCTGCTTCTGGTAACGACTCGTTGGGCCTCAACATAACCTGCATAACATCTTCTTAATCTCTTTACATTTCATCTGACAGCACAGCAAGCCACTCAGTGGCACTGCCGACCAACTTGGTCTGAATTAACCTGACCCACACAGTCTATGGTCTGTCCATCTGCCTCGCGAATTTCTCAAAAGAAATGAAAAAAAGCCTTTGACATCTTTGTTTAATCGAATTTTGCTCATGTAATGAAATATTTGAATCCCTCCCTACCCGAACTTTGGCTATCACAGATTTAGTTATTATCACTTTCCTCCTCACTGAACATTTTTGTTGCCTTCATCTCTATTCTTTTAAGTTGAGTTTTGTATTCAATCTGCAACTTAGGATGTTCAAGCTCTCTATCTTTATCCCTCTCTTTCCTCACTTTTGCCTTTTACAAGACAAAACATTCTTTTCTCACAACCTTTATCTTCCAACTTCAGTTGTCTCATTTGCATTTTCACTTATTTTTTAACTCCACCGCACTTGCGTGTTTTTCTGAGAAGCAGAAGTGCTTGTCCAACTCTGTAAAATTTCGGTTTTCTTATTATCCTGAGTAAAATCCAATTATAAACTGTTTGATAATTCTGAAATTATTCGGACCCTTCCCCTGTCGTTCGAAACTCTTGTGGCAAACTTGTGAAGCATCTTCAAATCTCACAACCTATTTAGCAATGTTCAGAACCATTTCCCTCACTTTCAATTTAACCAATAACAAGTAACTGAAATTCATCGGATTTTCTACTTCACATATTTATTTAAAGATTGATGGTAATAATCCCTACGTCTGTTTGCATCCCTCCAAATTCCAGACTTGAGGCATCTAATATTGTCTAAAGCCCGGATAGGAGACGCCAATCAGTGCAAATCACGAATGATGTGCCGTCAGTCTGAGTGCAAAATAATATTTAAATGAAATGGAGACCCCTATATACACTTTATAAGTAACAAGTATTCCGAAGTTGAAGGTGTGTGAAGTACCTTGAAGAGGGAGTGAATACTGTTGTGAACGGAGGGCTTACAAGCACCTATGAGATACGATGAGATGACAGTCCCAGAG
Organism: Chiloscyllium punctatum; assembly: GCF_047496795.1. NCBI lineage: Eukaryota > Metazoa > Chordata > Chondrichthyes > Orectolobiformes > Hemiscylliidae > Chiloscyllium > Chiloscyllium punctatum. The sequence goes on along the minus strand of NC_092773.1, from coordinate 75,453,053 downwards.
TATACTGTAAAATTGAAATATCTGACATTTCACTGTGAAGTGGATACTTGAGTTTGTTGCTGTTTTGATAGCATTATGAATCTTACGATCAATTTAAATTTTGGTCCAGGGTACTAAAACACAATCGAGTTTGAATTTATTGCTTTGCCAAAATGTAAGCAATGAGACAATCCGACGTTGGGAAATTTAAAATGCAGGCATTTTAAAAATTGCGGAAAGACTATCTGCCATCAGCACAAATCCAATAAATTCGGACACAGTTTCTATCAAAGGTACCTTTTCATATGAAACATATTACCTGTAAGAAGAAAGATAGTGACCAAGGGTGCGTTCGGCTGGAAGACGAAAGACACTGCAGGCCACAGTTGCTGTGTACTTCTGACATTAAGCTGATGAAATTTTAATAAATGTCTTATGGGAACACCGTATTGTTATGAAGTTGAAGGTACAGGGTAAGAAATTAAGAGAAAGGGATGCTAAGAGTTATGAATAATTGATTAATACTTTTTGATTTAAAAACAAATTGAAGTCATTTTCTTTGAATAGTGAGATTTGAAAGTCCTTTGTCACTCATTTGATAACAGATTACGGGGCGTGCTGAGCTTGTCTGAATGTTTGATTTAATGAACAGAAGGATTCACCGCTATGTCGGTACAGTTTGTGGTCTCGTATCGGATATTTGGATTTACTGGGGCAGGTTAGAAATATTCATTTTGAGATTTGAACAGATTTGAACAGATTTTGGGATTAAATGTCCTAGCAACTTTAAACATTTGCCGATTAGTGTCCTTTCAACAAAATGACGTTGAGAAAAATTGTTTAGTTTTGATTACTTGTGGTTGGTTAAAATAAAAGTGAAGGAAATTGCTCTTAATATTGTTAAAACTGTTCTAAGGTTTCAAGATACTTCTCAAATTTGCCAAGAAAGCTAAGAATGAGAGAGGAAGAATATATTTTTATAATTAGCAAAGGGGCTCGAATTGGTTTTAATCAGGGACGAAAGGAACGCTGAAACTGTAATGTAGTTGGTCAGGATTTCGGTATATTTGAGAAACAGACAAATCGGGTAGAGCTCGGAAAATTCAGTTGCAATTGAGGTAAATGAAGTTAGAAGATAAAGAACGGAAAGAAAAACCATGAGAGAAGGAAGAGAGTTAGAGAGAGAAAGAGCAAAAAGGAAGTCTCTGAGCTGAGCAAAGAGAGAGCAGAAATAAGAGAAAGAGAAAAAGAAAGGGAGAGTGAACTTGAAATTCAAAACTTGCGAATTAGAGAGGTCAATTTAACAGGATACAGGTGAAGAGCGATGACAGCGATGTATATAAATATGTTTTCAAAATTTCAGCAATATGATGAAAAAATGTTTAAGCCTTCTTTATTTAACTGGACAAATTAACTTGGCAGATGGAGTGGTCAGATAACTTGTGGGTAATGCGAGTTCAGAATAAGTTGGTAGGCAGAGCGAGTCGGCATTGTCAGCGCTATCAAACGAAGAGTGAAGGGTTTATGCAAATGTCAAACAGACTATGTGGAGAGCTTAAGAAATGGTACCAGAAGCGTAGAGACAGCTGTTCGGAAACATCATTAAGAAACCAGATCAGATATATGTTGTGTTCGAAAGAATTAAACATCGTGATTTTGTAAGATGGTCTCAAAAATAGATGAGACCTTTGACACTTTAAGGGATTTTATTCTGCTGGGTCAGTTTAAAGATTCACTTCCAGAGATGTAAAGAATTCATATAGATGAACAGAAATGGTATGAAATGAGAAGGGCAGGAGAGAGAGGGAAGATGAATATGCATTGGTGCCGAAGGCACAGATTAGCTCCAACAAGAATTTCATCCTGTGAGCGATTAAAATTGGGAGAAGGGGAGATCCTGCACGACTACAAAAAGAGCAGTGCACACAGGTAATAGTTTACCACACGGTCAAAAAGAAGCCCAAGAGTGTGAAAAGGAGGTGAAAGGCCATAGGTGTTCTCACTGTAATGGAGTTGGAATCAGGTGGTTTAAGAGGGGCTCAGGAAAAAGGGAGTTTCACTGACAAAATGTCGGACACGTAAAGTCACAGTGCTGGTCATTGAAGAAAGGCACTGTGGGAAAAGTTGTGGGTTTACAGCTAAGCCAGTGGCGCTGTTGAAAGTAATAAAGGAATCTCCAAGAAATTAGATGGAGATGCAGGTGACTGGACAGGCTAGGCGGGGGATGGGTTCTGAGGTAGAGCCGGATATCTATAAAGAATTGGCCTTGTGTGAAAATTTTCCTCATGAAAAAAATTGAGGAAGAGAAAGAAGTTATAATTACTCTTGTGAATGATATATCAGGATCCAATGCGAGAATGACTCCCCTTATTGCGGAGAAGCCAAAGGAAAACCAGGAAACTGAGAAGTTTACAGAGCAAGTCCATGGAATTTTTCCGTAATGTTTCATATATTGTTTCACGACAAACCTGAACTGGCTGAGGGTCAGACAGAGGTTTTTAGTCCTGAAAGGCAAAGGGAATTGCAAAATAAAGAGAAGACAATGATAGATCTCCATATTGATGCATACTCAGAAAAGGAATCAGAATGTATTTCTGAGGGCTGTATCTTAAAGAAGGAATCCCAAGACGAAAACGGGGATCATCTGCAGAGGAGGAAAGGGTAGACATAAATTAGATTGTGTTACAACTAACATCCAGATAGATGTTATGAGTATCTCATGAATTAACAGTTGCAGGACACTGAGGTGCATGGAAGATTCAGCCAAAATACAAAAGCGTATATATTTAACAATGTTGTGGTTAAATATTGCCGTCCATGTCGTACGTGCCAAAGGGTGGGTAAGCATCAGGCATCTTTGTTGGCAGTTCTGACATTCGAAGAATCTTTCACAGGGGTTATGATTGATTGTGTACGCCTTCTGCTAAAATTAAAAGGTCGAACCAGTACTTAAGAACCATAATGGATGTATCTACCACCCTTTAAGGAGCAATTCTATAATGGAGCATTAAGGCAAAAAGCATGGGAGAGAAGTTAGCAGCCTTTTGCAGTCGGTGTGGGGTACCCAGTGAGATTCTATTAGACTGTTAACCAAGTTATTGATAGCTAAGGAAAAAGCACTTAAATCAAGTGCGCATCATCCTGAAATGGAGGGAGGTTTAGAAAGGGAACATCAGAACCTTCAAACTAATTTTCGACCATTCTGTTAGTATTATACGAATTATTTTAATAAAGGTCTCATGGAGTTTAATATGCCCAGATATAGATTAAATAATGGGGAATTCCATGAGGACTGTGATAATTTATTGAACTGTCTGAACCATGAGCAAATAGACCAGATGGGAGGTTTGTTACAGCAGTATGAAAACAAATGCAGGAATAAGATGGAAAGAACTGTTTTTGGGGGAATAATATGGAAGTAGGGATCGCTTGTTGCGATAAAACAACACCCCTATATACTTAATCCTCTCAAACCACGCAGGTCTAGAAGGATTTGAATCTGATGCACAATGAAGATATCATTGAACCGAATCAGCATGAGTGGAATTCACCGATCATGCTAGTTCGCAAACCTTATGGCACTCATGGGTTTTTGTGGACGATCAGAAAATCATCGCCTTAACAAAATAGGACTTAGATCCAAGACCATGATTGGAGGACTGTGTGGAGACGTTTCGACAAGCTACTTCCATCATACTTTCTGCCTGATTATTGAAGGTACATATATTATAGAATGCAAAAGAAGTTTCTGTATTTGTTACACCAAACGGCCAATATAAATTCAAGGGGATGCCATTAAGAATGAAAATCAAACTAGCTACATTCTAAAGACTCACGTACAAAGTTGTGGCCCGACAAACAAATTGCACAGTTTATCTGGGTGACCCATTAATCTTTAGCGTGTCTTGGAAAGAGCACGGGGTACAGTAGGCAGAGCTCTATGAACGATAACAAAAAGCAAAGCTGCTCATAACCTTAAATCAAACAGAATTTGCGAGGGCAGAGGTGATGTTCTTTGAACATAACATCAGTCATGGGACCTACTGCCGATCTGTAGCCAAACAACTCACCAGTTTTCTCTCCTCATGCATCCACCCCACAAATCATCGCACCCATCCACTTACCCCTCTTCACCTCACCCCATTGCACCCTTTCAAAGATCCCCACCCCACTCCACAACCCACCTCACTCCCAATCACCATTGATTTCCACACCCACTCCCCCACCACACCACATCCAATCCTCACGCACCACATGCCATCATCGTTCCTCCCTGCATCCATCACCCACCACGAGACTCGCCCAAAATTCCACCACGGAGCCTTGCCACACATTTACTGGGCATCCAACCTCGAACTCTCTGCGACCAGACGGTCTACAATAAGGAAATGGCTCACGTTTTATCTCCTCCGCCCGCAACTAAATGAATTCTGGATCTTCCACATTGCGGAGATTTCCTTCCGCCGCCTTCGTCGTCGTGCCTTGTTCTGCAACAAACAAAACGTCTAATCTCCCTCAAAGGACTCCTTCTGCAACCTTCAAACTCCCTCCTCGTCATTGTCCCCTCATTCGGCATTGTACCCACCTTATCCCTCGTCACTGCAAACTGACGATGTAACAATGTCCGCCACAACTTCTCTAACCACCACACAATCCAAACTCTCCCCTTCCGAAAGTGACTCACTCTACTCGCTCTGCAACATCGTTCGGCTCACCATTATGCTCGCTGAAAATGTGAGACAGTGGTAGTGTGTGGAATGGACCTCTGTAGCGCAGTGGTGGAACGCCAACTGTCTGACACCACAACTTACCTCCCCTTTGCCCAGAACCCCACCATGAAATATCATACCTAACCCAAGACATTGTCAGTGCTCTCATTGCCTTTGGTTATCTCCACTCTACTGCCTTAATCGTGAACAAAGGTTACATCCGAAACGTTGACTTCCATACCTCCTCATTCTGCCTCCCTGCTGTGTTATTCCAGCCTCCTGCTTGTCGACTTTCGATTCCAGCATCTGCTGGTTTTTTGTCCCTATCCGACACAGAAAATGTTGCAACGCCTGTACCAAACTCAATATCTTTTTCACTAATGCTCGAGTACCTTCTCTGCTAGTGCTGGATTCCTTTGCTAAGTAGGTGACTGGGCGTTCAATTCCATTATCATCTTCCGACAGCAGCAGAGCTCGAACTCTTAGATCGCGAACATCAATTGCAAATTTGAGTATTTTCAAAAACATTGCTGCAGCCTGAACTGGTGCAATGGATAATACTGCTTTTAAGTTCTCAAATAGCTCCTGGCATTGTTCTGTCCACTAAAACTTTGCATTCTTCTTTAGTAAATGTGTTAGCAAAGCCACCATGCTGCTGAAATTTGAATGAAACGTTCGAAACAAACAGGTTTCAATCAGCAACCGGAAGAGCTGTCAAATCCAGAAGTCGCTTTCGTCTGGAGAAGTCTGCTGCGAGAGGGAGTCTCCACGTGAGTGATGCCGGTGGTAGCAGCGTGGTTGGCGGGGTCTGGATGTTGCTGGAATCAAGGAACGAAATTCAAACAGCAAACAAATTCTCCGACTGGAGGTGAGAAGAGCTGAGTTTTGTGAACTCCTAATTTTTAATGAAACTTAAAAACTGTTTATTGAGCTGGTGAACTCTTGCAATTGTTCTGCCTCTGCCGCATCTGCTCTGATGTTCACAGTAAACAGTTGCCAGCTGCCCTGATGTCCACCTATTTAGAGTAACATGCTTTTCCTCATTCCATTATCCACACCGTCCTCAGCTGCAGCAACTCCATTCCCCAGTTCACACCTCTAAACCCCCTACCAACCCAACAAGCACAGAGATCCACTCATCTTCACCTACCATCTCATTAGTCTCTGCATCCAATGCATCGTTGTCAAACACTTCCGCAAACTCCAAATACATCCCACCACCAAGAACATATTCCCCTCCTCACCCCCTCTGATGTCTACAAGGACAATTCCCTCTGACAGTCCTTGGTTCATGCCACGCTGGCACCGAAGCTCCAGGTACCTTCCCATGCAACCAGAAAAAAAATACTAAGTCTGCCAGTACATCACCACCCACACCTCCATCTAACGCAATTTCCAAGTTAGACAGAGGTTCACCTGCCTCTCTTCCAAAACAGTTTAATACATCAAGTGCTCCCGATGTGCTCGTCTCTACATCGGGGACCCTGAACATATACTTAGGGATTGGGTCACTGAGCATCACTGCCAGAACCGTTGAGACCGACAGGACCTCCCATTAGGCATCCATCCCAATTCCTCCAATAAGTCCGTGTTTGACATGATTATCATTGTTCTCCGCCATTTCCAAACCAAACCGCAACTCCTACTGAAGGAACAATGCTTGGGCACCCCACAGACCAGAAGATACACTTGAAATGACATCCCTCCACATCCTCTCCATCCTTTCCCAGCATCTATCCCTCATTGCCCCTGCTCCCTGCCACCAACCAGATTGATTACTCCCATCAATCAAACATGTCATATGCTGAACCTGCTTTCACTGATCCCGAGTTCACCAACCTTTCCCTGCTGCACCATTTATCTGCATCGCCCCCAACACCCACCATCATGCAATGTGACAATGGCTAATCACTGAGCTCAATACCCTGCTCCCACTTTGTTCCAACACACTTTGATGCCGTTAACTTTAAGGACTATAACTTACCCCTCATTTGGCCTCACTCCTTATGTTCCAGTGATATTTCTGTACTACTGAGTTGGTGTGAGCAGGGGTGATGATATGGTTCGGCGTCCTGGAGTATGCACTCAGCTTCACTCATCATCCTGCTGTGACATTAATACGATTTGAGATAGAAACCCACTTATTTTCAAAATTAAAACAAGTAATTGACAGGACATGGGTATTACTGTTTCAGCTAGTATTTATTCCTCATCTCTAGATGCTTTTGAGAAGATGATGACGAACTGCCATTTTGAACCATTTGCTGTCAATTTGACACAGATAGACTTACAATTTTGTGAGGGAAAGAGATTCTGCATTTTGAACCAGCCATCCTCTGTCTATGATTCTTCAAATCCTTGTTAATTTATTCACAATCCACATATAATTTTGAGATATCAGTCCGCAAATCTTCAAAATTTCGCATGCTGACACAATGAACAAGTTAATATTAGAAATTCAGAACAGACAATTCCACTTTCTGTGGAATACCTTACTTCGCTATTTTTCCCAAACCTCCACTCACTCTATCCCACCATTCGAACTGAGCTGCACCCCCACCCCACCCCCAATGTACAGCAGTCCCATTTTCATGAAGCCGCTAATATAAAGAACCACCCCTTCACCTACCGTCCTGGTTCGACTCTGTACCCGTTCTGCTTTCAATTATCTGCCCTTAGTTTCATCGAAGTTAGCAACGAAACATCTGAATGAAACAAAAGAAATAATGCCAGATCCTTCTTTGCTTTCCATTGGCCAAATCACAGTATAAAGATGATTTGGCGATGGACCTTGATCTCACGAGGTGCTGGTGACACTTTGTCTCTTAGACAGAACAATGGAAGGAGTGGATGACTTTCCCCTCCAGCCAATCAGAGAGCGGAGTGCAATCCGCCCCAGCCCCGCCTCACACATGCACCGAACTCCATCCCCATTCTGAACCTGCACAGTGCCAGATTTCTGGCAAAAGTGTGGTTTCCGGTCAAGGGATTTTGGGAGTTGTAAGATTCAGTGAAGCCACTGGTACCCTGTGTCTCTGGGAAATGTTTGAAAAATGTGGGGATGTTGGCTGTTGGGGATCCATTCAGACACACAGAACATTTGGGCTGTTAATGCATTTTCCAAAGACATCCGCTTAAACATCCTATTTCTGACATAAAGAATATAGGTTCAGCCGATTGGGATTTGAGATGAATAACGGCGAGCATATTTTAAGTAGAACTGTCTCAGTTGTTAACACTGCTTCCTCACAGCGTCAGCGACGCGGCTTTGATTCCAGCCTTGGACGACTGCCTACGTAGAGTGTGCACATTCTCCCTGTGTCTGCGTGGCATTTATGTGGCGCTCCTGTTTCCTCCCACAGTCCAAGGATGAGCAGGTTAGGTGGATTGTCAATGCTAACAATACCCACAGTGTCCATGCTTGTGCAGATCAGGCCATTAGCTATCGAAAATGCAAGGATACAGGCAATGGGTGGGTCTGCATGGGATGATCTTCAGAGGATTGCTCTGCACTCTTTGGATGAATAAATTGCTTCTGCACCCTAGGGATTCTCTTTCATTATTTTGAGGAAGACTGTGCTTGTCTTAATGTGCTTCTGTGCAATTCACGATTCAATGCAAGGACAATGAGAGTGCTAAGAAGTGACAGGAGTGGACATGAGAATTTGGTGGTAGATGGGATCAAGGGAAATCTTAAGGCCGTCTATCGGTATATGAGGAATAAAAGAATGACTGGAGTAAAATTAGGTCTAATCAAAGATCATCGTGGAAACTTGTGTTTGGCATCTGAGGACATTGGGGAAGTGCTTAATGAATATCTTTCGTCGGTATTCACATTGGAAAAGAGCAGTGTTCGTGGAATACAGAGACAAAGGTTACAAGATGAGATGAGATTGAGGTTGACAGGGAAGAATTCAACAATTTTGGCAGATCTGATCATAGATCATAGAGCCGGATGGGATTTATCATCATATTCTCTAGGTGGCAGGGATGAGATTGCAGAGCCTTTGGCTTTGATCTTTATGTCATCGTTGTCGAAAGGAGTAAGGTCAGACGTCGAGAGGATAACAAATGTTGTTTTCTTGTTGAAGAAGGGAGGAGGGAGAACATTGGTAATTCCTGGCCAGTGAGTATTACTTGTTTTAGGGTACTGTCTTGGAAAAGGTTATAAAAGATCGTGTTTATAATTATCTGGACAGGAATAATTTGATTAGGGATAGTCTATACGATCTTGTAAAGGGTAGGTCGTACCTCACTAAGCTTATAGAGTTCTTCGAGAAGGCGACAAACAGGTCGATGAATGTAAAGTAGTTGATGTGATGTATATGGACTTCAGCAAGGCGTTTCATAAGCTTCCACACGATAGGCTACAGCACAAAATACGGAGTTTCGGGAATGAAGGTGATTTATCAGTTTAGATGAAAAGTTGCAAAGCTAAAAGCAGACACACGTTAGTGGTTGATGGAAAATATTCATCCTGGAGCACAGTTATCAGTGGTGCGTCGTAAGGATCTGTTTTGGTGCCACTTCTTTTGATTACTTTTTTTAGGAATTAGCTGGATGTGGGCTATGAAGGATCGTTTAGTAAACTTGCGGCTGACACTAACATAGGCAGCGTAATGGACAGTGGCGAAGGATGTTGTGGGTTATAGAGGGTCATGGATAAGATCAACTAGGAGAAACTGAGGACTGCAGATGCTGGAGATTAGAACTGAAAAATGTATTGCTGGAAAAGCGCAGAAGGTCAGGCAGCATCCAAGGAGCAGGACAGTCGACGTTTCGGGCATACGTTTCCTGACGAACGGCTTATGCCCGAAACGTCGATTCCCCTGCTCCTTGGATGCTGCCTGACCTGCTGCGCTTTTCCAGCAACACATTTTTCATTCATAGGATAGATGCAGAGCTTGGCTGGGAGGTGGCAAATAACGTTTAATATTGAAATGTGTAACGTGAGTTACTTCAGAAGAAGTAAAGGGATGTAAAGTACTCTGTTAATGGTCAACTTCTTGGCAGTACAGACGAACACATAGATCTCGGTGTCCTGGTGCATAATTCTCTGAACGTTGACTCCCAGGTTGAAAGGGTTGCTGAAAATCCATGTGGTGTGTTGGCGTTTATTGGTCGAGGGATTAAGTTTAGGAGCCACGACGTTAATCTTCAACTGCACAAGACATTGGTAAGGCCGCACCTGGAGTGTTGTGGTCACTACATTTTAGGAAATATGTGGAAGCTTTGGAAAGGGTTCAAAGGAGATTTACTGGGATGTTGCACGGTATGGAAGGAAGGTCTTACGAGGAAAGGCTGAGGGAACTGGGGCTGTATTCTTTGAAGAGAAGAAGGTTGAGAACTGACTTAATTGAGACGGAAAATATAATCAGAGTGTAAGTGGTGGTGCACAGTGAGAGACATTTTCCTCAAATGTTAAATGCTAACTTGAGGGGACAAGCGGGTAGTAGATTTAGTGCAAATGTTAGAGGAAGTTTCATCAGTCAGAGAGTGGTAGGCACGTGCAATGGCCTGCCTACAAGAGTAGTAGCCTCGCCGACCTAAAGAACATTTAAATTGGCATGCGGATAATAATCGAATGGTGTAGGTTAGATGTGCATCAGATTATTTTCAAATTTCGTCGCAACGTCGACGGCCGAAGGGCCTGTACTACGCTGTAAAGTTCTATGTCCTATGTTCTATGAGCAAAGTTGATGAACAGATACAGATGATAAATTTGCAATGAATCGAACGGTGAGAGAGAGCATGCGGTCAAAACCAGTTGAAGTGGATGTGGCAACATTCATCATATTAAATGGTGGAGCAGCCTGAATTGCCTCTCCTGTTCCCAGTACTTATCTTCTTCCGTTAAATAAATGTAAAGCTGAATCTGAGAATCAACACGTTCAAAGACGGGGATTTTCGGAAAACGCAGTGTTGTCAGCTCGAATATCAGTCCAAACTTAGATATTGAGGAACTGTATGGGAAATAATGATTTTGCATCGTAAAATGAGGGGCGACAACGATTTATACGTATAGAATGTGGAGTATATTCACAACATCGAGAATTATGTGTTCGGAATATTGAGCCTATAGTTTATTACAAAGCCTTCGTCCCTGATATTGAAAACCAAAACACTTGCGAAACATGGCAAAACCTCATAATTTGATAAAAGAACTGGAACAAGTAAGGTTGCATTTACAACATAGATGGAAAGCGAGAACATTAAATGCAGTCCCAAGATCCTGTGCTTAAATAAAGAAACTATATTAGGATGAGAAATTGTCTAATATAGACTGAATACTGGATTAGTGGTGCTGGAAGAGCACAGCAGTTCAGGCAGCATCCAACGTGCAGTGAAATCGACGTTTCGGGCAAAAGCCCTTCATCAGGAATAAAGGCAGTGAGCCTGAAGCGTGGAGAGATAAGCTAGAGGAGGGTGGGGGTGGGGAGAAAGTAGCATAGAGTACAATAGGTGAGTGGGGAGGGGATGAAGGTGATAGTTCAAGGAGGAGAGGGTGGAGTGGATAGGTGGAAAAGGAGATAGGCAGGTCGTAAGAGTCCGGACAAGTCAAGGAGACAGTTACTGAGTTGGAAGTTTGAAACTAGGCTGAGGTGGGGGAAGGGGAAATTAGGAAGCTGTTGAAGTCCACACTGATGCCCTGGGGTTGAAGTGTTCCGAGGCGGAAGATGAGGCGTTCTTCCTCCAGGCATCTGGTGGTGAGGGAGCGGCGGTGAAGGAGGCCCAGGACCTCCATGTCCTCGGCAGAGTGGGAGGGGGAGTTGAAATGTTGGGCCACGGGGCGGTTTGGTTGATTGGTGCGGGTGTCTCGGAGATGTTCCCGAAAGCGCTCTGCTAGGAGGCGCCCAGTCTCCCCAATGTAGAGGAGAACACATCGGGAGCAACAGATACAATAAATGATATTCGTGGATGTGCAGGTGAAACTTTGATGGATGTGGAAGGCTCCTTTCTGGCCTTAGATAGAGGTGAGGGAGGAGGTGTGGGCACAGGTTTTACAGTTCCTGCGGTGGCAGGGGAAAGTGCCAGAATGGGAGGGTGGGTCGTAGGGGAGTGTGGACCTGACCAGGTCGTCACGGAGGGAACGGTCTTTGCGGAAGGCGGAAAGGGGTGGGGAGGGAAATATATCCCTGGTGGTGGGGTCTTTTTGCAGGTGGCGGAAATTTCGGCGGATGATTTGGTTGATGCGAAGGTTTGTAGGGTGAAAGGTGAGCACCAGGGGTGTTCTGTCCTTGTTACTGTTGGAGGGGTGGTGTCTGAGGGCGGAGGTGCGGGATGTGGACGAGATGCGTTGGAGGGCATCTTTAACCACGTGGGAAGGGAAATTTCGGTCTCGAAAGAAGGAGGCCATCTGGTGTGTTCTATGGTGGAACTGGTCCTCCTGGGAGCAGATACGGCGACGGCGGAGAAATTGGGAATACGGGATGGCATTTTTACAAGAGATAGGGTGGGAAGAGGTGTAATCCAGGTAGCTATGGGAGTCGGTGGGTTTGTAAAAAATGTCAGTTTCAAGTCGGTCGTCACTAATGGAGATAGAGAGATCCAGGAAGGGGGGCGAGGTGTCAGAGATGGTCCAGGTAAATTTAAGGTCAGGGTGGAATGTATTGGTGAAGCTGATGAATTGCTCAACCTTCTCGCGGGAGCACGAGGTGGCGCCAATGCAGTCATCAATGTAGCGGAGGAAGAGGTGGGGAGTGGTGCCGGTGTCATTACGGAAGATCATCTGTTCTTCATAACCAACAAAGGGACAGACATAGCTGGGGACAATACGTGTGCCCATGGCTACGCCTTTGGTCCAGACCAGCATGTCAAAGCAATTTTTGCAAAGTGCTCAGCAAAATTATTTATCACTGAAAAGGCAGGACTGCAGGAAAAGGGGTAATCTGCCATTGGTGTCTGAGAAAGTAAATGAGGCTACAAACTTGAAATAGAATGCGTACAAAATGGCAAAGACCAGCGAGAAACTTAGAGAATGGATTATCTTTCAAGATCAACAGAAAACCACAATGAAAGGCAGAAAGAAAGACAGATTGCGGGAGGAAAAATGCTCAGAAATTAAGATAGCAAAAGGTTTTTTTAACATATAAAATGAAAAGGAGTGACTAAAGTGACTAAACGTTAGTCCTTTAGAGGATGTGAAGTGGAATTTAGTTATGCGATATGAGGAAATGGCCGAGGTATTGAACAGTTATTTTGTGTTGGTGAAGATGTCAGTGGATATAAAGAAAACAGCAACAAAAGAGGAAGTTTGATTGAATTAATCAAAGGAATAACAATGGAGTCTGGTGGGATCAGGGTAAAAAAAAGCGATTTATAGCTCATCAGAGGGCCAGACAAGCAGTGTCCATTATGAGAGGGGAACCGATTGCATGGAAGGGCACATGACATCTTTAATTTTTGAAGCAGTTAACCGGACAAGTCTTTCTGGTACCATCACCATAGAGATAACCCTGACAGACAGCCCCACTGAAATTGAAGCACTTGTCAGATACTTGAGTGAGGCAATAGTATATTGTAGGAAAAGCTCTGCAGGTCAGGTATTATCCGAAATGCAGGACAATCGACGTTTTAGGCAAGGGCCCTATATCCGGAGTACTGAACCATGGGTAGAGAGTCTACCGCAAAGTGCTGAACAGGAGTCGACTTTTTAAGTACAATTATTATGAAGGTAATACTGATAGACAGCCTCCATTCAAAGCCACAAACCACAATGTTTCAGAGTGGGAGCCATCCATCCAGTAGACAGGATATCGCCTTGGAAGTTTTTGCCTGTGCACTATGCTGGTAACTGCCATGTCTCATCAATAAAGAATCAAAAGAAGATCTTACAGAGTTCTGTGCCTCGTTTTTCCTACCCAGTGTTCAGAAAAAAGGAAATACAGCAGTCCGTCTTCACAGTGAAAGATATGAATAACGTGCTCGAAACTGAGAAGAAGGCGAAGGGAGGTGAGGACCAGGAAACAATCATTATCATGAAAGAGGTAATGTTGGCTAAGCTAATGAAGCTCAAGGCAGACAAGTCTTCTGGCCCTGGTGGAATACATCCCAAGGTAAGAAAGATATATTGGAAGAAACAGCAAATGCATTTTGAGTCAAAGTCCAAAGCAGAGATAGCCTCTATGGTGCAAACTGGTCCATACGGACCAAAATATCCAAGCAAGCTGCACAAAGTCCATATGCTTCTGAGCTTTTCCTATGCATGTATTTTTCCAAATGCCTTTTAAATTTTGCTAATATTCCTGCCTCAAATACATTCATTGGCGGCTCATTCCATGTGCCTACCGTCCTGTGTGTAAATCATTTGTCCGTCAGGTTGGCTTTCCTTCTTTCTCATCTAACATTAAGCTGATACCCTCTAGTCTCATGATCCCGTGGGAAAAAAGAATTAGTGCATTCTCATGATGCATGATCTCATAATCTACGACACTTCATCAAAAGATACCCCTTCACTCTCCTCTGCAGTAAAAAATGTCGTTCTCACTTGTTCAACCTCTCTATATACTCAGATCGTAAGTCCTGACAACATCCGTGTAAATGTCTTCTGCACTCTTTCCAGTTTAATTACATTATTCAGTGGCAAGGTAACCAAACCTTATGTGTAATATTTTGTCTGCGGCCTCACCAACGTCATGTATAACTGCAAAATCACTTCCCAATTTCTCTCCACAATGTCATAATTGATGATGAATGCCAGTGTGCTAAAACCTTTGTTCACTGCCATGTCTATTTGTGACTCCTCATTTGAACATGGGTGCGTCTAACCTGCAAGATTCCACTACACTCCTTAAGGATGTACCTTTTCCGATGAAACTCATACCTTGATTTGACTTTCCAAAATGCAAGAACTTACAATTATCCACACTAAATTCCTTTTACCATTTTTTTGGCCAACTTCCCCGGTTGATCAAGATCCTGCTACCGTCTCTGACAACCTTCCTGTCTAGCCATGCAACCTCCTATTTTAGTGTCATCACAAAATTTCTTATCATGACTTGTACATTTGCATCCAAATTATTGAGATCGATTGCGATCGGCCCAGTACCGACCTCTGGGGCACTTCACTAGTCTCAGGCCTCCAATCTGACAAGCATTCTTCCACTATTACACTCTGCTTTCTACAATCAAGCCAATTATGCCTGTTTTCCCCGGATTCCATGCAATTTAACTTCCTAGTGTAGCCTATAATGTAGAGTCTTATCAAAGGTCTCACTGAACCCCATATAGACCACGTCTACGGCCCTGCTTTCGTTAACCTTCCTGGTCATTTCATGAAAGATTTACAACAAATTTGCCAGTCATCATCTCCCACACACAAAACCATGCTGACTACTCCTATTCAAACCTTGCCTTTCCAAATGCATGTACATTTTTAACTCGCTGAATGTTATCATTCAAATTACCAATGCAGATGTTAGGCTTACTGGTCTATAGTTCCCTGTTTTGTCTTTGCAACCCTTCTTGAATAACGTCACAGCATTAATTACCCCCCAGTCTTCCTGGACATCATCTGTGGCTAAGACCAGAGTCCCCGCAAATTTTTATCCAGCCTTTACCAGTTTCCTTGGATCTATTTGGTGAGGACCAGGAGATATATCAATCTTCATTCATTCTAATTCGTCCTACACCACCTCTACTGTGATATGGCAAACAGGATCAGAAAAATGGATTTCCGTTACGATGCATAATTGAAACGTACATTGCAGTCATCAGAAATCTTGCATTTCACAACAGCGCTGGAACCAATTTGACAACAGCAATGGAGTACAAGCCATAATCGATAAGTAACTCTTTTACATGGTGAGGTTGTCCTTGTGTCTTTCTTGCAATGGTCAATTGCAAACTTGTCCTCAAACAAAATAAAACTATGTTTCAATTGCTCTTGGGAAATGTGTTATATTTTTCAGACTTTTAAAAGCAATGAAACGTATCTCCACAGTCATCGCGCTAACACATATTTTGGTGTGTCTCAGTACTTTTTCCAGTCACACTGATATTTCAAATTTTTATCCACAGACGAAATGCACATCTTTCCTTCCACATGAAACGGTCAATGTTATTCACATCATCACAGAGGACGTAACTATCCGGTCTGAACATGAAGTCCAGTTTGAATTGCTCAGCCGCAGATCCACGCCTTCAATACCCTACAACAGAAAAAAAAAACAAGTCACTGCTGTTAATATAGGATAATACAAATTCATGAGACAATTTGGAGAATAAATTGTAGTTTTCTTTGCTTGTTCCTCAAAAATAATTTTAAAAAGTGTCACGTAATTTCTCTCTTCCTTCAACTTTAATCGAAATTAATTAAAACAGACCCCTTGGCATCATGGTAGCCCACAAACGCACCAACAAACTAAACCAGCAGCTATTGAACTTGAAAGGAACTATACAGGCAACAAGAAAACTAACGTAATTTTAAAAATACCGCGCAAGAACTGTAACAAACATTACGTTGGATAAACAGGCAGCAAGTTCTCTCCCAGGACATATGAACACCAACTAGCCACAAGACGACAGGACACTTTCTCACTCGTAGCCTTACAAACAGATAAGGGAGGATACATTTTCGATGGGGACATCACATCCATTTTAGGACAAGCCAAACAGTGATACACAAGGAAATTCCTGGAAGCATGGCATTCCAACCGGAACTCTATCAACAAACACATCGAGTTAGATTCCATCTACTACCCCTTGAGAAGAAGAACAGGAAATAACATCACCACAATAAATAACATCGCCACAGGAAATAACATCACCAACCAAAGGAAACCCAAACATATGAGTTGAAAGCAGAAATAATGCACACTGCTTCGCCTGAGGCCCACTGAAGGTGTTACATAGCAGCGTGATGTAACGTCTGGAAATGAACCTCTCAGCTCAGCGTGCAAACCTGCATTCATAATCTCACCACTTCTTTTCAAATTCCCAGGTTCTTCCCTCCGTCTCTTCTCTCTGGATTCAGTTCTCCAATTCCTATCTGCAGACTGAGAATTATAGCATTGAGTATGATTCAGTGTTTTCGGTCTCCAGTGGTTCTTGGTGAATCCTTCCCCAACTCCCAATGTTACCTTCCTGGTCAGAACCAGATTGATTTACCTCCGATCAGGAAACTCTGAACTGTTTTCCCTAATCCCATCCTCTGGTGAGAGCAATCCTGCATACTCTACTTCATGTGCATACTTGCCAAATCATATCTGGTCGAACGAAAATGAACCAAATTAGAACTTTGGTTGCAGACCCATCCTTGTTCATTTCCCGAACAATACTGAATCTTCACAATAGAGTGTTGATAACTTTCTGCAAAATGTTCCTGCACTGATAGTTCGAACAGTTGTCACTACGACAGGATGGATTCTTACCTTTGCTGTCAGTCCCCATGTGGAACATTATTAAGAGCCTTACTGGTGCCCGAAGAGATAACATCAAAATTACTGCCCTCACTGACCCACCTGGAATCCTCATCCAAATGCTGATTCATGACTGTCCTGTGTGAATTTCACTAACAGAAAATGCATGCCCACTGTTCTTTATTCATCCCTTCCTCTCATCTCCAAGGTAGGCCAAATCTGCGTCTCAATTGGTTCCAGTCCAACCATCACCAAGTTGAGACGAAGTGCTCTGCAATTTCTTGGTTTGTGTTTTGCTCACTTCTTGAATAAAAGTTTCACTTTGACTTTCTTTCAGTCCTCTGATATCTTTCCTGTAGTCAAAAGGGAATTCAAAAATTTTGCATGCGCCCCTGTTATTTGCTTCGAAGAGATCATCATCTTAACATTGCCATGTCCATGTCACCTGTTGGTGGAGATCCATCTACATTTAAAACTGCTAGAATACGCAAAATCTTCTATGTTGACTTCTTTACATTCTCTCACAGGCTTTATCATTGTTTTGTCTCACTGCCGAGTGAACACTGAGTGAAGGAATTTGGTTATAATCTTACTTACTTCCTTATGTTCCAAGCATAATTTATCGCTGTAGTCATTAATGGGTGTTACTCATTCGCCACATGTTATTCATAAAATAAATCAAATCAGAACTTTGACTTGAACCCAACCTTTATCCTTATCATGACAATCCTGAAAGCTTTCAGAAGAGTTTTGATAAATACCTGCAAAACGTCCTCCCCCACGATACTTCCACTGATACCTAAACATACGTCCAGGACCACATATCCCCTTCCTTTTTGAGACTTCTGCATGCAGACTTCAAAAACTGCACTGCATCTATTTTAAATGACTCTCGAACCCTTTTAAATTATGGCATTCAATTAGTGTTGTGGAAGTTGACAGTCCCAACTATCACAACCCTACGATTTTTAAAACTCCTTAAAATTTGCTTAAACATTCCTTAAAGGATAGGATTCTTGACTGTGGAGGAACCGAGGGATCTTGATGTTCAGGTACATAGATCCCTTAAAATGGCCACCCATGTGGACAGGGTTGTTAAGAAACCATGTGGTGTTTTGGCTTTCATTAACAGGTGGATTGTGTTTAAGAGTTGTGAGATCTTGTTGCATCTCTGTAAAACTTTGGTTAGACCGCAGTTGGAATGCTGCATCCAGTTCTGGTCACCCTATTAAAGGAAAGATGTGGATGCTTTGGAGAGGGTTCAGATGAAGTTTACGAGGATACTGCCTTGGCTGGAGGGCTCATCTTATGAAGAGAGGTCGACTGAGCTCGGACGTTTTTCATTGGAGAAATGGAGGAGTGGAGACCTAATTGAGGTGTACAAGATAATGAGAGGCATAGATAGAGTCGATAGCCAGAGACTATTTCCCAGGGCAGAAATGGCTAACACGAGCGGTGATAGTTTTCAGCTGGTTGGAGGGAAGTTCGAGGGGATGTCAGAGGCGGGTTCTTTACACAGAAAGTTGTGAGAGCATGAAATGTATTGCCAGCAGCAGTGGTGGAAGCAATGTCATTGGGACATTTAAGGGACTGCTGGACATGCATATGGTCACAGAAATTTCAGGGTGCATACATGAGGATCAATGGTTGGCACAACATTGTGGGATGAAGGCCCTTTACTGTGCTGTACTGTTCTATGTTCTATGTTGTATGTTTACCTCCTTATTTGTTCTTCTATTTCATGCGGGTATCTTTAAGTGGTGTCTGAAGATGCAATAAACTCCCTAAACATAATTATAACAGCCTCCTCCACTTTGGATCTTTCACTGTCTCACATGAAGACCCTGGATCCTCGACAATTGAACCTCCACACATGCCTCTCTCTCAACTATGTCTCAGTGAAAGAAATGTCATCATACTCCCACATCTTAATTTGTATCTTCAACTCAACTGATTTCGTCGGCAAACTCAGACCATTAGAATTAATTCTACTCAACCATGTTAAACTGCCTTGTAACTTAACTGCTGAAAATGTGTTG
The DNA here is from genome assembly GCF_047496795.1 of Chiloscyllium punctatum. Taxonomy (NCBI): domain Eukaryota; kingdom Metazoa; phylum Chordata; class Chondrichthyes; order Orectolobiformes; family Hemiscylliidae; genus Chiloscyllium; species Chiloscyllium punctatum. The sequence continues at coordinate 75,433,967 of NC_092773.1, read as the reverse complement.
CTGGAAAAGAGCAGCAGGTCAGGCAGCATCCAAGGAGCAAGAGAATCGACGTTTCGGGCATGAGCCCTTCTTCAGGAGCCATTCCTGAAGAAAGGCTCGTGCCTGATACGCCGATTCACATGCTCCTTGGGTGATGCCTGACCTGCAGCGCTTTTCCAGCAACACATTTTCAGCTCTGATCTCCAGCATCTGCAGTCCTCATTTTCTTCTTGTAACTTAACCGTCAAAGAATCACATTCCTTTGCCAAATTATTTTACACACACCCCAACAGCATTTGTAAGTAAACGTCCAGCAATAAAGGCTATACCTTACACTGGATATGGCTTGTCGCAGATGCCATATGAGGAGAACGCATGATTATCTCTCAGGCACTCATAATGAGGCAGATTTGATGTCAAACAGTTTTAGTGAAAAACACATTTGCATTATTTTTCTTCCAACTAAGTCAACGAACCTGTGGTGTTTACAAACATCAGAAACAGTTTCAGAAATATATGCTTTGGATATAGACGACAACAACATCAAAATCTAATTCTGATAGTTACCAAGGAACTAATTACTGTTTAAGCAGTCCTGAAGAACCGCAAAATCAATTTACAAACAATACACACATGTATAATCTGACATATGATGATACTCACAGTCGATCTCTCATGTGCATGCTCATTCTCAGACACAGACAGACCCACTCTCACCATCTGTCACACTTGCGCGCACAATGGTTCAAGCACACAAAGATGTACTCTCACAGGAACACACACATATAAGTCTATGGGGTGAATTTGGATTTGCAGATTTGCATTTGCAGGGATATTCCATTGTGTTCAAAAAGCACACAAATCATAGGCTTTAAGTCAACGTGACAATTTATCAATTCCTAATTTGGAAATAGAGATAATCTGAATTAAGGTTGGAATACATACATAATCTAACCTTACACTGTTAATGCATTGTCTGAGCTGAGATGCACTTTTTAAAACTATACAACGTTAGGTTATGTCAGGACTGTGACTCTAAACAAGTTCGAGGATATACATATTCACGAATCGAAACTTCCAGCTCCAATCGAAGTGATTAAAGACTTAACAGCAATCTAGGATTGTTCAATACATCGCATCAGTTGTATGACACTTTGATATTTTCCAATAAATTCTGTGCGCTACGATCCTGCCTCACTTGCTACCTGACGACGGAGCAGCGCTCCAGAAGCTTGTACTTCCAAATAAGCAGTTGAATTATAATCTGGTGTTGTGTGATTTTAAACAATATGCAGGCGGAAAGTTTTTCCTGAAGAAGGACTGAGGCCAGAAATATCTAACAATGCGACTCTCCTCCTCTTCGGATACTGCCTGAGCTGCTATGCCTTTCGAGTGCAACATTTTTCGACTGTGACTCCCCAGCATCCTTAGACTTCACTCTCAGTCTTTAGACAGTGTGAATGTGTTGATATGTAGGGGCATTATGATAATTTCCAACTCACAGCATACAGCTACCCAATTGGAGCAACATTTACCCTACATTTAATAAAGCAGCATTTCATAACATCAATACAAATAGCTCAATGCTCAAAGTTCATTCCCTGGTGCAAGTAAAAGGAAAATCCTTCACCTTTGATTCATTATGAATTTGCTAGTGCGTTTGCAAACAGCCAATCTTTTTACAAGAAGAGAGGAGGTGAACGGGATCCACCCAGTGTCATTTCATTGCTGTGTTAACAGTTTGCATGACAGATTGAATCACTTCCCAGAGTGAACATACTGTTGTATCAGAAGGTGAATTGACTGAGTAAATGCTTGTTCTCAGTGTGACCTTGCTGGTTTATATGCACAATGGATCCCTTCCCACATCCGGAACAGATGAATCGGTAAATTAATCTGATCACTTGGGGATGTGCGATTTAAAAAAAAACAGGATTTTCAATTTAAAATTGACCTGGTACTTAAATATCATTCAGGGAAGTGGATCAGTCACTGATTGCAAAAAAAAGTGCAGAAAGGGATAGATGAAGGAGAGACAGATATGAGCAGAGGCATTTTATAGATTTACAACTCAATCCTGTTCCTGTTTTATCCCCATCTCTTTCAATCCTTCCGAAGAGCTCAGAACAACTGCATAGTTCCTGAAATGTAGAGTTTCAGAGACATCAGGTTCTAAAGGAGGCATTTGGCATGTTTGCCTTTTTTGGTCAGTGCAGGAAACAAGAAAGGGATGTGGGTCAGATCTCAGTTTGTGTAGAGTTTGCGCATTCCCCATGTGTCTGCTTAGGTTTCCTCTGGGTGCTCTGAATTCTTCCCATATTCCAAAGACTCGCAGGTTATTTGGATTAGCTATGGGAAATGTAGGGTTACAGAGATTGGATGGGATTGTGTACAGATTATTGGTGTGGTCGCCTGAGATGAACGGCCAGATTAGACACTGTAGGGATTCTATCCCTGAGTATATGCAGAGTGCGGTGGGTGCGTGGACCGTGGTGATAGTAGAGTCAGAGACATTAGGGACATTTAAGCGACTGCTGGACAAGCACGTGGACGGTAGTAAGTTGAGGTGTGTAAAAGGATAGGTTGATCCTATAGGATAAAGAAAAATGCACGGCACAACGTCGTGGGCTGAATGGCCTTTAGTCTGCTGTGTTCTATATCGGAGTTGGGAGGTCACGTTGTGGCTGTACAGGACATCGGTGAGGTCAATTCTTGGTTCACTGATTTAGGAAAGGCGTTACCAGGGTAGGACACATCCTCATAACGTTCAGCTCCTGGGAAGTGTTGCTGAGCAAATAGGCAATAAAATGTGGTTTCATCGTCCCTTGAAAGTGGGTTTGCAGAAGGGCAATTCAGTGAATGTGGCGTTTGGCACACGGACTGTTACTGGGCCGTGCATTGAGTGTAGGAAGTGGGAGATCATGTTCCAGTTGTACAGATTAGTTCGACCATTTTTCAAAGGCCCACACTGCCATCAGTTCTAGTCTCCCTGCGATATGAAAGATCTTGGAAAACTTGAAAGTGACCAGAAAAGATTTATAAGAGTGTTGCCAGTGCTAGAGCATTTGAATCGCAGGTAGAGTCTGAATTGGCTGAGCAATTTTCCCTGGAGCACTGGAGGCTGTGGGGTGAACTTGGAGGAGCTTGTAAGATCATGAGGATCAGTGGAGAGGGTGAATAGATAAAGTTTTCTTTTTCCCGCGGTTGGGGAGTCCAAAACTAGAGGGCACAATTTAAACATGAGAGGGGAAAGACTTAAAGGGGACCGAAGGGACAACATTCCTTATACAGATGTTGATGTGTGTAAAGAATAAGCTGGTCAGCACGACCACATTGGACTGAAGAGTCTGTTTCCATTCAGCACAGCTCTGTGAATGTGTAGCCATATTTGAAAGGCTTTAGAAAATATCTCCAAAGTTAATGCTAAGTTTGTAGAGTTTGAGGTAATAGGATAGGCTGAATAAGCTGAGCATTTTTCCCTGTAGTGTCAGAGACTGAGGGGTTACCTTATATTTGAGCTCAGATCGAGCGAATGGTTAAGGTCTTTTATTCCCCACACACCCACCGTGTGCGGAGATCAAAACTAGAAGGCATTAGTCTAAAGGTGAGAGCGAATAGATTTACACGTAACCTGAGGGACAACTTTTTCAATCAGAAATTGATGTGTGTCTGGAATGAGCTGCCAGAGGAGTGATGAATGCAGGTAAAATTACAGCATTTAAAATGCGTCTGACTGAGTACATCAATAGAAAGTGTTCAGAGTGATATATGCTAACTGCTCAGAGATAGGACTGGATCAGCTTAGGATATCTCGTCGATATGGCTGAGTTGGACTGAAGGGTCTGAAGGGTCTGCTCGAAACCAGATTCTGGATTAGTGGTGCTGGAAAAGCACAGCAGTTCAGGCAGCATCCAAGTAGCTTCGAAATCGGCGTTTTGGGCAAAAGCCCTTCATCAGGAATAAGAGGCCTCCACGAACTGCAGATCAGATTCGAAAAGCGTGGCGCTCAAAAATCACAGCATGTTAGACAGCATCCGAGGAGCAGGAGAATCGACGTTTTGGGTAGAAGCTATAAGGTGGGAAGGACGATTGACAGGTGAGAGAGTTCAAGAGGGAGGTCGGGAGCAGAGACATGATGAAATTGATGAAATCAACACCCCTCCTGATGCAGATCCAAGCATCCAACTTGGCACTTCCCTCTTGTACTGTCACACATCTCCATCTTCCTTCCCACCTATTGGCACCACCCTCTGCTCTGTCCTATCTCCATCACCCCAACCTGAATCGGTATATCATACTCTCGGCAACCTTCCCCCATCCCTGCCTCGCTGCCATTTTGCTTCCAGCCCCCTACCTTATACCCAAAACGTTCAATATCCCCCTCATCGGTGCTGCCTGTTCAGCTGTGTTTTACCAGGTTCACACTATAATATGGTTTACACACTAAGTGTCAGAAAATGGGACTATAGGTGTTTGATATCCAGCATGGATAAAATGGGGATATAGTGTTCACCAATTTTATATCCAACACTCTAACCACAAATTATTCCGTGTTTCTCTGTGATTACCTCTTTTAGGAAGCAGGCAGGAGCAGCAAGCATTGGAGAATGCAAATGATATGTAGCCTCCGTAGCGAGAAGATTCAAATGCAGGAGCAGGGGTATCTTTATCGAAGGGCGTCGGCGAGAAGACACTGGGTGTACTTTGTGGACTTTTGTTCTCCTTTCCGAAGTAAACTTACCCTAGTTATTGGGAGTGTGTAAAAGAGGGTCACTGAGTCCTGAGATCTGAAGATAGTTCAGGACGACAGATGCTGAAATTCAGAATTGACAAAATGTGGAGTTGGAAAGGTGCAGCATATCAGGCATTTCAGGTCAGGACTGTTCATCAGGACTGACATTGTGTCCAGACCTGAAACGTCACCTTCCCTGCTCTTCCGATGCTGTCTGACCTGCTGTTGTTTTCCAACTCCATATTCCTTGACTCTGATTCCTGGGATGTCAGGTCTGATGCATGCAAAAAGACTTAATCCTTGTTCAATCCTTCTTTTTTTTTTGGCTTTCTGAGCCGCTGACTATATCACGAACTAATATTCAACGTCCCAGTTCCTTACCTGAATCTGACACATTTAAGCCTATTCTTTGGTCCCCACCCGCCGCCAGACTAGTTTAACACCTCACAAACGGAACTGGCAAAACCCGCTAAAATATTAACTGTCCCAGCTCTGCCCAGGGGCAACGAGTCAGTATTGCACAGGTCTCATCCAACCCACAACCGGTTCCAACGTTTGTTGTATCTAAACCCATCTGCGGTATACCATTTTTCCAGCCACACATTCAGCTGATCTATTCTGACATTATTACATTTTAGAGCTAAGTTATAATGTATCTCTGATCTCAATATTTTCAACTTTTAGGCCCCCGTCCCTTTATTTAGCGATGTCGTTGGTACCTACGTGTTCCACAGCCACTGGTTGTTTACTCACCAGCTTCAGAATGTCCTGCAGCTTCTCCATGATATCTCAGACCCTGGTACCAAGGAGGTAACACAGCATCCAGGCCACAGAAGGGCCTGTCTGTCTTCCTGACTACTGAATCCCCTGTCACTATTGTCTTGCCACTCCAACTCCTCCCGTTCCGGGCAGCAGAGCTACCAGTGATGTCATGAATCTGGCTGTTGTTGATTTCGCCTGAGAGGCTACCACACCCATTTCACCTCCAACCAGAATCCAAAGTGAGATATCTGTTTGAGAAGGGGATGATCCTTCCTGAGCCATTTATTTGGTCTGATGGTCACCCATGCACTTTCTGCCTGTGTAACCCTCACCTCCACTGTGACCAACTCGTAAAAATACAGTCCATAACATATTGCATATTGCATATGCTTCACAATGAATCCACACCTACGGATGCAAAAAACAGTGCCCCAGTAGCTTCAGATGGACACACCTCCTGCACACATAGCTGTCAGGGACACATTGTGGAAAAGGAGCACACCACAAGTCAGAGGTCTCCTGTCATGTCTTCTCTCTAAATCGACCTAATTAATCACATTAATAGAATTTAAATGTGCCGGCTATCTTCCTTAATTTCAAACATTTCTATGTTAATCAAAATCCCCGATATTTACTTCAGCTGATACATTATACTGTAAAAACTGTTAAAAATACTCTACAGGTATCACTCATAAATTGACGGTTTCCATTGGGACAGTCTGACTTCTTGAAAATCCCGAAATAAAATTGAGTTTCAATTTCACCTTCTCCTGTCTCTACTCAATTTGTGTTTTCAGCCAAAATCCACAGCACTCTCATTGACCCAAGCAATACACAGTCTCAGTTAATTCTCTGCTCACACCTACACTGATGTAGACAGGCAGGATGTTGGAAGAACACAGAAAGACTGGCAGCGTTTGTTTACTCACGTTGACAGGAGGTGGAGAAGTAGACATTTCCTTTGGAAACCTCATTCAGGACTGCTTTCTCCAACTTCCAGATGATGCCTGGCTTGCTGTGTTCTTCCAGCCTCCTGCCTATCCCCTTTGGATTCCAGCACCGATACTGACCTCTGCCTCCTGTACTCTTCCAATGTATCTCAATGGGAGCTCAGGGAACAGCATCTGGTCTTTCAATTCAGCAGTTTTTAACCTGAGACTCAACAAGGACTTCATAATTCCTAAAAATGTGCTGTAATCGAGGCAAAAAGGAATTTTAAAAGGAAGATTGCAGGTAATTTAGAATGACGAGTTCATTGCATAAAGTCATGAACAGGGTGATTGCGAGTAAATATTAGTTGTTCGGACAAATAGACGAGGTGCAATTTGGACGAATCTGTGTTCCCTCTCAGACCAGTATCTCCTTCCTCAGCTGCAGGACTCACAACTGAGGGCATACTAAAAGGGTGATCTAAAATATAATTTGAGCATCTTTCTTCTTTTCACTTTTCAAAAGTATTGGAAATATTTTTCCACACACCGAACATACCAAACTTTCTCTTCCACAGTTAAATGCCAATGATATTCGGATCCGGATGTTTCTGCTGATTGTAAAAACATATTCTTGAGACCCAGGTCACAACTGTTCACAATTAATATCATGTAGAATGAGTTCACAAAAAAAGACACAGTCACTGCACAATGAATACTAAAGACAAATATTTCTCTTGATCTCAGCTTGATCTCAGTTTGAAAAGTAGAATCGCTACAGAATCCCTACAACGCGGAAACACGCCCTTTGGCTCAGCAACTCCACACTGACTCTCCGACTAATGTCCCACTACCCTGTTACTCTGCATTTCCCCTGACGAATTCACCTCAACTACATATCCCTGAACACAATTCACAAATTACCATTGCCAATTCACTTGACCTGCGCATCTTTGAACTGCAGGAGATAGGAGATAAAGAGCAAACAATAGATTGGGACAGAGCGCACAGAGAGACTGGGACATTTGGAAGGACATAGGAATGCATAACGATCTGGCTGGGAGGGTGAATAACTGTTAATGGAGGCGACAGGAAGCTGCATCTGCTAATATCTTAGTTAAGGTGGCGGAACTGTCAACTGATGATCTATATTAGGCCTGCAAAACAAACTGAGCTTCACGTTGCCTGCCACGAGTCTGTTTACTGGACAGCATCTCTGTCTCATGATTACTGCAGTGTTACAGTTAAGCTCGATGCAAGCTTACAGGATACTCCTGAACATAGCAAAGAGTCTCCTATTTCAAGAAACGCAATTTCCCCTCCCATGTGGTCAACAATGCCTTCGAGTGCATCTCCTCCATTTTCTGCACTTCACCCTTGAAACCCACCCGTCCAACCGCAACAGTTTTAAACGCAAGGGGCGGCACAGTGGCTCAGTGGTTATTACTGCTGCCTCACAGCCCCCGAGACCTGGCTTCAATTCCAACCTGGGGTGACTGGGTGCAGTTTGCAGCATCTCCCAGTCTCTGTTTGGGTTTCCTCCGTGTGCTCCGGTTTCCTCCCACAGTCTAATGATGTGCAGGTAAGATGAATTGGCCATGACAAATAGCCCATTGTGTTAGGTGCGTTAGTCAGGGGTAAATGTAGAAGAATGGGTCTGAGTGGGTTACTCTTCAGAGTGTCCGTGCAGACTTGTTGGGCCGAAGGAGCTGTTCCATACTGTAGGTAATTAAGCCCCCTATTCCTCAATTTCCACCACGTCAACCACTCGATGCAATGTAACGACCTACCTATTTCAACCACCTAAAATCAGACCCCAACACCAAAAATATATTTCCCTCCCCACTCCTTTGAGCATTCCGCAGAGAACATTCCCTCCATGACTCCATCGTTCGGTCACAACCTTCACCAATCCAAACTCCATACACATCACATCTCTTGCTGCCGCAAGAGATGTGAAACCTGTGCCCACACTTCCATCCACATATCCATCCACATATCCATCCAAGGCCCTAAAGGATCATATCACATCTGCTAAACGTTTCCCGTCACATACAAACAATATTATGTCATTTGCTCTGAATGTGGCCTTCTCTACATTGGGGAGGTGGGACACCAACTCGTGGAATATTTCAGAGATCATCTCGAGGGCACATGAACCAAACAACCTCAGCTCCCTGTTGCTGATCAGTTCAACTCACCCTCTCACTTCGCCAAAGACATGCTAGTCCTGGGCCTCCTCCACCGCCACGTGCAAGCCCCCCAGCGCCAGGAGGAAGATCACCACATTTTCCGCCTTGGGATATTGTGACCACACGACATCAACGTCAATTTCTTAACTTTCCTTATCACCACCCCTCCCCCCAGTCTTGTCTCAGATCCAAATCTGATACTCGGCACCTCCCTCTTGAACTGCCATCCCTGTCCAATTTCCTTCTCACGTATTCAGTCCACCAACCTGTCCGACCTATCACCATTCTCCATACACCTGCATCTACCAATCACCTCGCTAGCTACATTCCCCACAGATACACACACCCCTCCTATTTAACTCTCAGCCCTCTTTCCCATATCCGATATTCCTGAAGAAGAGCCTATACTCAAAATAGCAATTCTCCGGCAGCTCGGATGCTGCCTGACCTGATCTGCTTCTACAGCGCGAAACTTTGCCACAAGTTGTAAGAACACCACCTCGTTTTCCACTTTGGGATAATGCAGCCCTTTAGGCTCAATGCCGAATTCAATAATTTGAGCTCCAGAACACTCCTATATCCTGGGATCCTCTACGCGGATTTCGATGTTGTGGAAGATGAGGACCATCGGATTCTTTATTGTTGCTGCTGGAGGGGTGGGTTTTTAGGTCAGAGATGCGTGAAATGGATAAGATGCATTAGAGGGCATCTTCAACCACGTGAGAGGGGAAAAAATACAGTCTTTAAAGAAAGAGGACATTTATGGTGTTGGCGTGGTCGAACTGGTTCTCCTAGGAGCAGATACGGCAAAGCTGGAGGAATTGGAATAAGGGATAGCATTTTTGCAGGAGCTAGGGTGGGAGCAGGTGTAATCCAGGTTGCTGTGGGAGTTGATGTGTTTGAAAAATTGTCAGTGTTGAGTAGATCACCGTTGATGGAGGTGGAAAGGCCGAGGAACGGGAGAGAAGTGTCAGAGATGATTCAGCTGAATATAAAATCTGGCTGAAATCTGTTGATGAAGTTGATCAACTGCTCAACCTCCTCGGGGGATCATGGGGTGTCGCCACTGCATTCATCAATATAGCGGAGGAAGAGGTGGGAAGAGGTGCCGATGTAACTACGGAAAATGGAACGTTCTACATAGCCAACAAAAAGGCAGACATGGCTGGGGGCCATGCAGGTGCCAATGGCTACGCCTTTCATCTGGAGGAAATAGGAGTTTTCGAAGAGGAATTGTTCAGGGTGAGGATGAGTCCAGCCAAATGAATAAGAGTATCAGTGGAAGAGTACTGGTGGGGACGTCATGAGAGGATGAAACGGTGGACTTGGAGGACATGGTCATGGCGGATGGAGGTGTAGAGGTATTGGGTGTCCATGGTGAAGGTGAGGCATTGGATGCTGGGGAACCGGAAGTCTAGAACTAGGTAAAGGGCATGGGTTTTGTCTCGAGCATATGTGGGGAGTTCGGCGACGAATAGGATTCGACAGTATCGAGGTAGGTGTAGATGATTTCAGTGGGGCAGGAGCAGGCTGAGACAATGAGTCGGTCGGATTAGATGGGCTTGTAAATCTTGAGACGGAGATAGAATCGGGCAGTGGAGTGTTTCCAAAATAAGAGGTTATGTATGGTCTTGGAATTAATGTTTAGGTAATGGGGATGACGTCATGATCGAGGAAGAGGTATAACAAGGTGTCTTCGAGATGGCGCCTTGCTTCCGCGGTGTAGAGGTCAGTGCGCCATCCTACCACTTCACCCCCTTTTTCCAGCGAGGTTGGAATTGGAGCCGAGGGAGTAGAGGGCTGCATGCTGTAAGGAAGAGAGGTTGGAGTGGGGGAAGGAGATAGACAGGTTAGACTGTTGGAAATGAAGAGATCGACGGGGGGGTAATAATACAGCGCGGTGTGTCCACGTGGATGGAGTCTGTTGGAGGGGAGTGAAGGGGTCCCCGGAAGGTGGGCGGGAGTCCTAAAATAAAACGTAAGCTCGGAGGCAGAGGTGGGAAAAGTGTTCGATGTCACGACACGTATTGAATTCGTTGATATGTGGATGGAAGGGGATGAAGGTAAGACCATTTCTGGGGACTGTCCAATTGTCTTCAGTGAGGAGGAGGTCTGGGAGATGGTGAAAACTCAGCAGGGGTGGGAGCTAGGACCTGGTATAGGTTTCTTAGCATACGCTGAGCCTGTATCTGGGGTTGGAGTGGCGGTAGGGGGAAATAAGGGTGGAGTCATTAGAAGAGGTGATGTTCCACTCAACGTTCTTGGGGGGCGGAGATGGTGACAGTGGGATCTGTCGGGAAGTGTGTCAGCAGTATAGAGGTGAGTGGCATTGGTGGGAGCGGAGGTGTTGGCGATGATGGCAGGGGGCAAGTCACAGCACGCATGACATCAGCAATGCCGTGAGGGGCGGAATTGATGTCATGCGTTGTGCATGTGAAATCATTAGTGGCTGAGGACGCTACCGCAATGGGGATGGAAGGGACATTATTGATCGCTGTGATCATAGTGGCTGTATCAGCGTCGTGGTTAAAGGTGACCGAGCAGTTCCCCAGAATGTGGAAACACTCTGGAATTTTTTAAGGAGCGTTGGTTATGGAGCTGGGTATATAAAGGTTTGTTGTACTGACAGTTTTTGATGTTTGAGTTGGTGGAGAAATACTGTTTGATGAGACTCTGAATTCTTCTTAGGGTACAGTACAGAATGGGCCTTTGCAGTTCTGACAGAGGGTAGCTCTCAGTTGAGGCTTTGCTTGACTACTTTTCATTCCCACGTTTGAAAATGCCCTCCAACGCTTCTCATCACGTCACGCACCTCCGCCCTCAAATCCCAGCCCTCCAACTGCAACAAGGATAGAATCCGCCATTTGTCAACCTCCACACGCCCACCAAATTCCGCATAAACCGTATCATCCGCTGACATTTCTGCCACATAGAAATTGACTACAACACCAGAGTTATATTTCCCTCCCCAATCCTATGCGTTTCCTGCAAAAAATATTCTGTCCATGACTACGTGGCCAGGTCCACGCCCCCCAACAACGCACCTTATTCTCCTGGCATCTTCCCCTACTACCACAGTCATTGAAATACCTGCGCCCTCATCTCCCGCCTCACCTATATCCAAAGCCCCAAAGGAGTCTTCCTCATCTATCAAAGTTTCACCTGCACGTCCACAAATGTCATTTATTGTATCCATTGCTTCTAATGCGGTATCCTTTACATTGGGGAGACGGGCCATGTGCTCGCAGAATGCTTTAGAGAACATCTCTGGGACACACGCACTGACCAATCCACCGTGGAGAGGCTGAACATTTGAACTCCCTCACCAATGCTGCCAAGGACATGCAGGTCCTGGTTCTCCTCCACCGACACTCACTTTCTGCCTGGCGCCTGGAGGAAGAACGCCTCATTTACGATCTTGGAACACTTCAAACCCAGGGCATCAATGTGGACTTCACCAATTTTCTCATTACCCTACCACCCTCACCTTCAACGGGTTCCAAACTGCCAGCTTAGCACCATCGTCATGACCTGCCCGACCTGCCAATCTTCCATCCCACCTATCTGCTCGACTCTCTTTCCGACCTATCATTTTCATCCACACCTCCTTCCATCTTTTCCACCCTCAGCTACCTTCTCCCCAGCCCCACCCCACTCCCATTTAACTCTCCACCCCGGAGGCTCCCAGCCTCACTCCTGATAAAGGGCCCCTGCCTGAATTTTCCTGCTACTCGCATGCTGCCCGTCTTGCTGTGCTTTTCCAGCACCACTCTAATCTTTACCGCAGCCGTCAATCAGTCGGGTGCTATTGTGAGTTGAGCGGCCAGACCCTCCCTCTCTCTGCCCAGGGATGGTCGTCATCGTTCACAGTAATGGGGCATTATCACAGTTCAAAAATGATTGGGCTATTCTGTACATTGGGGCTGTACTAGCTCTCTCTGGAAATGCTGCAAATCTGTCCCAACTCCCCTGCATTTTCCAAAGCCCTAAAGTCTTTCCTTAAAAATTTAACATTCAAATCTTTTCGCGGAATAACTGCTGAATCCGCACCCAGCTGCTGTCCAGACTCGGTAAAATGCTCACAACTTACAGAGTAACATCATCTTCACATTTTCACAACTGCATTATTTGCTAATTACCTGAGAGGGGCTAGTACAAAATTTATAAATGTGAATAATTTCTCTCTCTCTGAAAATTAAATATATTGGTTTCAAATTTACACAGAATCGATATCACTGCTCAACCTTCTCAGCTCCAACGGCAATTACTTGAGCTTCTGTTTCTCGAGCATCAGTCTGAAAAACAATCCTCAACCATTGCTGTCTGTATGCAAATTGACAAGCTCACCCTGAGCCCCATGTGCCCCAAGTTTATTCATTTGTCTACGATGCGGTATTTGGTCACACGCTTTACTAAGTTTCAAATAAACAATGTAGTCCACTGCCCTCCTCAGGCTTCTTGGTTACCCCATCAAATAAAAACTCAAACAAATTTGTGAGACACCCTCTAACAAAACCATGCTGACTATCCATAATCATTCTATGCCTCTCCAAATGCATGAAAATCCTATCCTTCAGAATCACCTCAAAAGACTTGCTCAACATCGAATCACAGATCTATAATTCCCAGGCTTCTCATTTAGATCGCTTCTTAAACAAAAATAAACACATGCCACTTCCCAGTCATCAGGCACTTCACCCATAGTCATAAATTACACAAATATCTCTGCAAGGAGCCCTGCAATTTCTTCTCTGATATCCCACAATGCATTGAGATACACTATTGCATGTTCTGGAGATTTATCTACCTTTGTGTTTTCTTAGACTATATTTGTATTATCCTTGACCCAATTTGCCAAAGCTATCTGAAATCTTTACGTTGCCTTCCTGATATCCCGAGACTAAAATAGTGGCATCACATTTGCAGAGAGACAATGTGTTAGAACTGTCCCACAGTCCAGCAACATCTAATGAATTATCATAAGTGCATTTGTTATTTACCCCGCTACAACTTTTATGACCCTGGGATGCATTCCATCCGGGCCAGGAGACCTGTCTTCCTTTAGACTGGTAGCTTTCCCAACACTACTTCTTTACTGATAATGATTGTTTCTGTGCACTCATCTGCCATTGTCTCCATAAGTCTGCAAAACTGAGATCAGGAGAGTCTAGAGACAGTGTGCTCCTGTCATAAGACAACGTTGTTGGCTGTAGATACTTTTCGCGAGTGTGTAGAAACTTAAGACTTATTTTAAGGTAAGACGAGAAAGTTTTGAAAAATATATTAGGACCATTGTTTTACTTTTACACAGATGCTGGATCTTGTATGGAATGAATCGCCAGTGGAAGTGGTAGATTTGGGAGTTACAATGTTTAAATATATTTGGACAGGTGCATGAATCAGAAACGTTTGAGGGACTTTGACCAAACACAGGCGATTCGGACGGGTTTAGTTGAAGTTATGGTCATTATGGAGTGGCTAGACCATCAGGTCTCATACATCGCCCAAGCACAGTCACAAACATTTCTATCGATGTCAGGACTTCTAGCCTCACAGACCTCCCTGTCACAGTTATCTCATCCAGCCTCGCAACTCTCCCTGGCACTTTCACCACATCTAGCCTCACAACTCTCCCAGACACCTCATTCAGCCTCACATCTATCCCTAACAATATAAACTTATGCAACCTCAAAATCCTTCCTACCACTGTAACCTCATCAACGCAAACCTCAATCTCACTGTACATTCATCCAGACTCAGGACTCTCCCTATCACTCTCATCTCATCCAACCACACAAACGCATCTGTCACTGTCATGTCATCCAAACACCCTCCCTGTCATTCTCATCTCATCCAGCCTCACAAACGCATCTGTCTCTGGCACCTCATCCACACTAACGCCCTGTCACTGTCATCTCATCCAGCCTCACAGTCCACCCTGTCACTTTCATCTCATCCAGACTGACTGCCCTCCCTTTCGCTCTCATCCCATCCTGCCTCATGCCTCTCACTGTCGCTGTCATCTCATCGAGCCTCAACTATCTTCGCAGCCAACCTCATAAACCGGCTCTCAATGTCACACCATCCACCCAACCCTCCCGATGACTGTCAAACGATCCAGACTCACGACATTCCCTATCACTGTCATCTGATTCAGCCTCATTACGCTCGTTGTCACTGTTATCTCATCCAGCCCAACAACTGTATCTGTCACTATCATCTCACCCACATGAACTCCCTATCACTGTCATCTCATACAACCTCACAACACTCCCAGTCACTGTCATCTCGCCTGCACAACCCTCCCTGTACTGTCATCTCATCCATCCTCACAAACCTCCTTATCACTGAAATCTGTACCAGCAACACTTCCGTATCTGTAAATGTCACCTCATCCACAAAACCTGCCTGTCACTTTCATCTCAGCCAGACTCTTATCCCTCCCAATCACTGTCATCTCATTCAGCCTATTATCCCTCCCTATCAGTATCATCTCAGCCAGTCACACAACCCACCATATTACTGTAACCTTATTCAATCTCACAACCTTCCCAGTCACTGTCATCTCATCCAGCCTTACATCTCTCCATAGCACAGTCACCTCATTCTGCCTCACAATTCTGCACAATAATGTAACCTCATCAAGCCTCATAGTCCTCCTTGTCACTGTCGGCTCATCCAGCCTCTCAAACTTTCCTGTCATTGTCACGTCATCCAGTCTCACATCCCACCTTCTCACTGTTACCTCATCCAGCCGCACAAAACTAACGATCACAGTTCCAACCCTTTCTATCGATGTCAGCACATATAGCCTCACAAGCCTCCCTGTCACAGTTATCTCATCCAGCCTGATAACGTTCTCTGTCACTGTCACCACATCCAGCCTTACAAATTCCCATCAATGTAATCACATTCGGCCCCACTACTCTCCCTGACACTCACATCATGCAGTCGAAAAACCCAGCCTATCATTGTCAACTCATCCTGCCTCAAAGCCCTCATTGGCGCTATCACCTCAAAACATAATCTTCCTTTCACTGTCACCTCATCCAGACTCAAGATCCTGCCCGTCTCTTTCATCTCATCCAGCCTCACAACCGCATCTGTCACTTTCACCTTATCCACGCTACCTGCCTGTGCAAATCATCTAATTCAACCTCACAACAACTCCTCTGATTGCCATCTCTTTCAGACTCACAACGTTCTTTGTCAATTTCGAGTCATCCACACAACCTTCCCTGTCACTGTCACCTTAACCAGCCTCGCCACCCTCTCTATCACTGTCTTCTCACCAGCCTCACAAACCTCTCTATCACTACCATCTCATCCAGCCTCACAGCCATCTCTATCTCTGCCATATCATTCAGCCTCACAACCGTCCTTGTCACTGTCATCTCATTCAGCCTGTCAATACATTCAGTCACTGCCATCTCATCCAGCGACACAACACACTCTATCGCTGTCAGGTCATCCAGACTCAAAAAGCTCCCTATCACTTTCTTCTCATCCAGCCTCTCAACCCTCTCTGTCACTGCCATGTCATCCAGCCTCACAATCCGATGTCTCACTGTCATCACATCAAGCCTCAAAACATTTTCTGTGAGTGTGACCGCATCCAGCCTCTCAAAGCTCCTTGTCATTGTCAGAACCTCCTTATATCTGGCCAATCTTTAAGCTCCTACAACCATCCCTCTCCGTGGAACCTTCACCAGACACCACAACCCTCCGTATCTCTAGATTCCCCGACAGTTCTGTCTGCCTCTCTTCCCAGCTTCAGTCTCACCAACACTAATTTCATGTCCCATGTTATCAGGTCCCTACTACTGTGCCGATCTGTGCAACCTCTACTAGACCGTACAACTCTCTCACTTTTTCTGACTCCCTGCAGTGATTTCAAACCTCCGCAATTCTTCAAACATCATCAGATTCTATGACTCGGCCTATCATGTCCAGCCGCTACCATTCCCAGAATTTTGCTTGCCTGTGTACACCATCAAGGTGATATAAGCCTCTTCATTCCGTAGTGTTCTGCACCCCCTGCCATCCTCTCCATCTCTGCGAATAATGCCTCCAACTAATACTCTCCCTATTTGTGCAAATATGGCTAATTCACACACTAGCAAGCAATAACGAAACAGAGTGCAGATTCCTTGTTTACACACAGCGACCACTGTATCCATGGAATCGTTTTCCGTGATTTCAGCTTCGAGAATTTACCGTAGACCAAACATACAAGCCCCTTTATTGTGTTGCCCTTACAGAAATCGCTATCTGTAAAACCTCCTTCATCGCCAGATCCACGAACGTGCTGAAACCTGACACTCAACATATCAACCCTCTTTATTTCTTAACATAGTTCAGTCTCTAAAACCATTCCTATCAGTATAATTTCATCCAGTCCCTACAATAATCCCGACTTCTGTACCCTCTTTAAAATGCAAACAGCCTCCCTGTCTGTGTGAACTCCTTCAGTTGCTATTGACCTCCCTATAGCCGATCATAATTTGAAACCTCCATTTGTTTGTTAACAGCTACTTTCCCTAAATCCCATCCGATTTTTACCAGCGACTGCCATCTCAAACAATGCTCTCTATGACCGTGACCTCCTTCAGTCCCAACAAGCCTCCCCATCACGTCACATCTTCCAGCATTCACAACGCTCACTCTCTCTGAAATATCTTCCAGAGAATAAAATCATCCTTATGTCTAACATACTCCAGTCCATACCGCCCTCCCGAACTTGTAAAATTCTCCAATACATGTCATTTTACCTTTTGCGTGTAACATTCCCCAGTCCATCGTAACCTCCTTATTCCTGTAATATTCCCCAGACTTCACCACCAACCCTATTCCTGTAACATTCTCCCGAACATTATACCGTCCCTATCCATGTAATCGCCCCCAGACACCACAGCTGTTGTTAAATGTACCACTTGCCATTTACCTCCGAATGAGTAGGGGATGGAAACAATGTAACGCCTTTAACGCTCCACAACCCGACATGCATCCGTATCCCTGGAATCTAATCTCGGCCCCTCTATCTCTGTAAAATACCCCAAGAAAGAGAACTATTTCTCCCGTGAGCATTCTCTCGAGCTTTTAACCATCCTTCTATCAATCGCATAACCGATGCCTGAACACCTCGCTAAATCAATAATTTCTCTTCATTCCACAAAGCCCCACTGACACTGAAACACTCCCTGTATTTGCAGCAAGGCAGATGGAATGACATAATTTACTGAAGTGAGCACATATGGTCGAATTGTCATACTGGAGAAATGACTGCACAACGACCATCGCTAGGAAGCGAATATTGAACTGTTGTCTGGATTTCAGTGGTATAAGCAAAAAAAAGCTAAACAAGGTCAAATTGTGTTGTGAAGAATGGATGCGATAACTACTTTAGTCAAACAGCCAATTAATGTGGGAATCAAACTGGTGTAATTTTCCGTTGAAGTGTGAAATAACACGGACATTACCCGTCGTCAGGTATTTCTTTATCGGCACCAAGCAGTGATGGCACAATAAATATGGTTACATTTAGGAAATTGAATGTACTTTCTCCAAGGGTAATACAGTAACTGTGTGTGTCAGTAGTCTACATTCCGACTGGATAACTAATGTGCATCAGTTATGTAGTGGATGGAATTCTGGATTATGTACGAGATAGCTTTCTCTAACAGCATGTCAAGGAGCCATCAAAAGAATGGACGATTGTAGATTAAATGATGTGTAATGCGAATTATCTAAGAATCGTACTTTAATGCATCTTTGTGGTCATCGAAGCAGAATGTTATAGATCTTTTGAGTTCAAAACAGTCCACGAGATGGAGTGCAATGAGAAAATTTACCAATCGTGTATGTTCTGCCATTTAAAGATTATGGCTGATGTGATAATTCCAAATTCTACTTTCCTAACTTTTTCAGGTAATTCTCGTTTACCTGATTATTTAAACTCTGACCATCTCTTCTGTACATATCACCGTACAGAGCCGGTTTATGAGGTTGACAGCCCACAGATTCGCTACCCTCTGAGTGAATAAATTCCTCTTAATCTCCGTCTTGAAAGAGTGAGGCCTTGATAGGTTTAGATGCCGTCTGGTTACAGATCCTCACACAATGAAAACTAATGCAAGTGGCAAAGACAATTATTCAGGGTAAGGCGAAGGAATGTTCGAACATAGACTTTACTAAGTTATCTGCCGATGCTTGTTTTGTCCCACGTGCCATGAAATACATAGTGGTTGATAATTTGGCTACGAAGTTGTCTTGGTCATAGTAGACAGACAAATGCAAAGTGGTGTAGTTCTGTTTGGAAGTCTGTGGATAATGGTGTTTTGCAATGACTAGCGCTGCGATTTATGTTTGTAATTCAATTCAGTGATTAAGATGAAAATTTCACTGGTCTGATTAGTAATTTGTCAGACGACGTTTAGAAGGGCATGTACTAATGAAGGATGGTTGGGACCATTGTGGATCGTGAGGAACGATGTTAAAGGAAGCAGCAGCATATAGGTAACTGGAACGCTGGGCAGAGAAATTGAAAATTGCATTTCATCGGGACAATTGTGAGACGATGTATTTTGAGAAGTCACATTCAAGAGAAAAGTACACTGCAATGATCAGACTCTTAGGAAAATTGACATGCGGGAACTTGAGTGCAAATCCATAGCTCCCTGAAAATAACACCAGACCAGGATGAACTGAAAAGAAGAAGTATGGCATACTTACCTTCATCAGTCGCAGGATTGAGTACAGACGTTTGCATCTAATGTTGTCATCGAATAAAACTGCAGAACTGCTACGTTTGGAATGTTGTATGCAGTATTTATTGGCAAACTGCAGGAAGGATGTGGAGGTTTTGGAAAGATGCAGAAGAGGTTTACCATCATATTACCTGCATGTTAACTGTAAGGGTATTTTGGACACAGCTTTGATTGAAAGTCGGATTCTGATGGGGGACCTGGTTCAGATTATACCATTAGGAGAGGTGCGGGTTGTATAGATAACAAGAGCCTCTTTTTCTAAAGTGGAAATGTCAAATACGAGGGAGCCTTTGTTTAATGTGAGTTTGATAAATTTAAAATGAGATGAATGAGACAAGTTTTACTTGCACAGAGGGCAGAAGCTTGTCAGCAGGTGTTAAGAGCGGATAAGTGTAAATTTTTAAACTGGCATTTAGACAGAAATATGAAGAGGCAGAGAATGGAGGCATATCTGTCACATATGATGGTATCAGTTTCGATACTTTCAGGATGGCACAGTCAATTTTGGCTGAAGCTTTCTTTACTGTGTTGAACTGCTCTCTTTTCGAACTTTCGGCAACTATCGTGTCAAATCGCTCCAGAGTCTTGTTGTTTCATTCAATTTGTCTCTCGTTCTTTTGAAATCCAATGAATTCCAGCTCAAACGTCTCAATCCAGTGAGATTACATCATCTCTCCATTCTCATGTTCTGAGTGAACTTTCTCTGCCCTGCCTCAAAAGTAACACGATCTTTCTTTTTAGGTAATCAGAGTTCATAATATTTGTGGTGAGGTCTGATTCATACCTTGCAACAAGAACAAGACCTTTCTATTTTTACACTACATTCCCTTTGTAATAAGCATTTGGTCTGCTTTTTCTATTACTTGTTTTTCCAGATTGAGACACAATGACTTCCAAACCCTTTATACTGCCAGTATGAACCCAAACCCCGTTAGCCTGACCATAAAGCTGGAAAGTATTCTGAAAGATATGATATTAAACAATGAGTGTGCCTTTATAAACAATGGGATGCACATAGTTTTGTAAAAGGCGAGTGTTTTTAAATCTGTTAGATTTCATATTTTGGAGTGGCCAAAAAAATGGCAGGATTGTTACGTGTGGGGGACGAGAGTGTCGAAATAGGTAATATCTGAAATTTCAGAAGCACTTTGACAAGTATCAAGAAGGGCTGTATATCGGCTAGGGAGAGAATAAGGCTCCTTAAAGATTAATGGGCTATAAAATGGGAACACATTTGATGGGGGATATCCAAAATAAGTACTTTGCGTTAGGATTTCCTGAGGAGAAAGCCGGGGATAGTAAAAGTTATGTCTTGAAAAGAGTTCACATTGGAGACCCAGAGGCTCTCGATGTCTTAAAATGCAAAAAGGTAAATAAAACCTTTGGACATGATGAGATGCATCCCAGGAACTTGTGAGAAGCTAGGGTTGAAATTACAGGGCACTTTCCTGAGATGTTTTGTATCATCCACATCCACTGCAAACCAATCTGACTGTTGGCAGGGGTAGGTACGTTGTTTGATGAGATTCTGGGAGACAGGATCATCATGCAATTGCAAAGGCAAGTACTGATAAGCGATAGTGATCATGGCATTGTGCGTGGAAAATGATATCACAAGTAAATGGTTGATGCTTTGAGGTGGTAGTACGGTGATAGATCAAGGCGAATCAGTAGACGTTGTCTACATGAATTTAACAAGGCCTTTGACGAGAGTCCGCATTTCAGATTGTCTTATAAGCTTTCATCACACAGGATCAGGGTCCATTCAACAACTGGATTCAAAATAGGTTCATAAAGTTTTGCTGCTCAAACTGCAGGCCTGTGACCAATGGTGGTCCACGGTTTCCACTGTTGTGCATCATTTTAAAAGGAATTTGGATGAAAATACAGGAGGCGTAGTTAGCAAGTTTGTGAATGATTTTGAAATTGGTGTTAAAATTGAGAGTGAAGAACGTTATCAAAGAACATAACAGAGTGAACAGTATTACTGGGCAAGTGAGGTCTACGAGAAGACGAGAAACAATCCTGGTAATTGTAGACCAGTGAGCCTTACTTTACTTGTTGGTAAAGTGTTGGAAAAGATTATAAGAGACAGGATTTATAATCGTCTAGAAAAGAATAATTTGATTAGGGATAGTTAGCACGGTTTTGTGAAGAATAGGTCGTGCCTCACACACTTTATTTAGTTCATTGAGAAGGTGACCAAACTGGTAGATGAGAGTATACCGGTTGATGTGAAATATATGAATTTCAGCAAGGCTTTCGACAAGGTTCCCCACAGTAGGCTATTGCACAAAATGCGGAGGAATGGGATTGTGGGAGATATAGCGGTTTGCATCAGTAATTGGCTTGCAAAAAGAAAACAGAGGGTGGTGGTTGATGGGAAATGTACATCCTGGAGTCCAGTCACCAGTGGTGTACCGCAAGGGTCGGTGTTGGGTCCACTGCTGGACGTCATTTTTAAAAACGACCTGGATGAGGGCCTAGAAGGATGGGTCAGTAAATTTGCAGATGACACTAATGTCGGTGGAGTTGTGGATATTGACGAAGGATATTGTTGGTTACAGAGAGACATAGATAAGCTGCAGAGCTGGGCTGAGAGGTGGCAATGGAGTTTAACGAGGACAAGTGTGAGGTGATTCACTTTGGTCGGAGTAACCAGAATAAAAATTACTGGGCTAATGGTAAGATTCTTGGTAATGTAGATAAGCAGAGAGATCTCGGTGTCCAGGTACACAGATCCTTGAAATTCGCCACCCAGGTTGACAGGGTTGTTAAGAAGGCATGCAGTGTTTTAACTTTTATAAATCGAGAGATCGAGTTACGGAAGAATGAGGTTATGCTGCAGCTGTCCGCAGTTGGATTATTGTGTACAGTTCTGGTCACTGCATTATAAGAAGGATGTCGAAGCTTTGGAAAAGGTGCAGAGGAGATTTACTAGGATGTTGCATGGTATGGAGGAAAGTTCTTACGATGAAAGGCTGAGGGACTTGAGGATGTTGTCATTCGAGAGAAGAAGGTTGAGAGGTGAATTAATCGAGACATATAAGACAATCGGAGGGTAAGATAGGGTGGATAGGGAGAGCCTTCTTCCAAGAATGGTGATAGCGAGCACGAGCGGGCATAGCTTTAAATTGAGGGGTGATAGATATAGGACAGGTGTCAGAGGTAGTTTCTTTACTCAGAGAGTAGTAAGGGTATGGAATACTTTGCCTGCAACGGTAGTAGATTCGACAACTTTAAGTACATTTAAGTCATCATTGCACAAGCATATGCACGTACATGGAATAGTGTATGGTAGATGAGTTTCAGATTGATATGACAGGTCGGCCCAACATCGAGGACCGAAGGACCTGTACTGCGCGGTAATTTTCTATGTTCTGTGTAAAATGTTCTCTATTAGGGTCTTGGGGAGCATTGTTTTTCAAGATTGGTCTTATTGTAGGTTCGGTTTTGCTTGCTGTCTCCTTCACCTTTTGTTGTGCTTTACCTTTTTTTAATTTTTTTTTAGTTCTCGGCACTACAAGGCAACTTGTTGTCATTTCAGCTACTCCCAGATTTCGTTCCTATTCTGCCGGATACCCCCCACTCTATAATTATGATGTGACAACTGCCATGGTGCAAGGATTATTTCCACGTGGGGACATCGATAATACTTCGGAAGAACGCGTGGGGCCTAGATTGTGAGGGTTCTTCGGTCTTTTTTCCTGGTCTGGTTACTGGATAAAAGGTTTTTGGACCAAGAGACCCAAGAACGGAGGAAGAACACATAAAGCATCAGACTCCGAAAATTACTAAGTGCGTGTTGGAACCTGCATTGTTTGTATTGGGCACAAGAAGGGCTGCGTTTATTGTCTTCCTTCTCTAGGCGAGACCAGTACATCTAAAAGGGGGGAATATTGGAAATTAAAGAGCATGAAAGCATCAGAAGGCGATTTGTTGCAAGGGGTCTGTGGAATGAAGGATTGATAAGAATAGTGGAATGCTCTGACATCAATTGGCAGTGTAAGGTTGCGGCTGAAAGGACACCATGGCGAGATGAGATAACACAGTTAGTAAAGTTAGTAATTAGTTGATAGTACAGTCAGTTTGAGACAGAAGACTATTGCAATAGATGGAGTAGCTAAGTATCTAATGATGGCATTTTAGTCTAGGATGTAAGATTGCTGTAGCAGAGGTGATAATAAATAAGCAATTTTAATGTTAGAATAACATTAAGTAGAATATCGGAAATTGTATTTGGGCACAACGAAAGAGATAATGGGAACTAGTATCACTGGTTTATTGTGTAGCTGGAGTTAGGTATTTTTGATTAACTTGGTTGGACATGCTGACAATCTAACAGAATCTAACAGAATCAGGATTTTTAAAAGATATGAAAAGAAACACGGACGCTGTGGTTCGTGGGCATAAGAGAATCTGCTTTCTCAATGTCACGGTTTTTCGTTTGCAAATAAAATACCAACTTCTTGAAGAACTCTCTGAGTCTCCTCAATTGTGATTCTCCACAATTTCTCCACAAGAGTTCTTCCTCCAATTTCTCCGTCTCTGGTTTTGCTTTTTTCCACTGCATCTTCCTTCCCCTCAGTTTCCACAGGCCGCTTCTGTTGTTCTTTGGCAGCTTGCGTGCTCCCAAAAGGTGCCTGTTATGCTCTTACCAGTTTTAGTTTTCGCTCCCCATCAGAATTTTTTTTATTACTTCTAACTCCTGTTCCCTTTCCAGGTTTTACTTTTTAGAATCACATTTGATTTATGATTTTTGATTCAGCAACCAATTTCAGCACACGTATTTATACCTTATTTTGGCCCATTGGTTAGCAATTCTTCGGTTTTTTTTTCTATTTCTTGGAGGTCATCACAATGTCATGTTTTGAGATTGGAGATATTTTACCCAATATTTCAACTATGCCTCCTTTACTCTTCCTGACATGCATTTCCGTGCAGCTAATATATTGTCTCTATTCTCACATTTCACTCCCCAATGTCTGACCAGTCCGGTAATGCAGTGCGAATTATTATTATTAGTATTCGCTAAATGCACAACTTATAATCATCCCTTATTGATCTTCAGTCCTAAACTTACTTGGTTCTACCTAATTAATAAAATGCAATCTGTCCTCGTTCGCTCTTCCCATATGGACCCTTACTCTTCTCGGACTCTACCCTCAGAACATGCGAGGACATTTTCCTGCACTGTCCGTTCAATCCTCGCCACCAGCGACGCGTTATACACAGTGACTTCCTTCGCCGTGCCTGTTCAGTCCCTTGTCACCTGTGAGGCGATATACATGGGGAATTTCTGACGCCACGTGAAATTTCATTCCAGCCAACTTCTACTTTCCATTCCCACTAAACCCAATGCACAGTCATCTCGATCAATCCTCTGATTCTCCTCAAAGCTCAGTTTATGATCAATCTTCTTGGACCGTTGGATTTAAGAGAACCACCAGCAGTTTTCCTACTCCCCTACGTTCCCAAGGACCTCCATCACTCAGCAGAACTTTTCCGAATTAACAGTGAAACACTTACCTTTTTAGCGGGTAGCCACATTTATAGTGTCGGGCTTAGCAGTGTCCCAGACTGATCGGGTTGCGCCCTCAGGTCGCTGCCACTTTCGGGTCGGTTTCTTCCCGATCGTGCCGACTATGACAACGTCATCGTGGTTGAATGTGCCAATCAGAATAACCAAGAAACACAGATTATTCCTCAGGATGAAAATACTTTATTTGCAAACAGAAGTTATGATCATCAGAGAAGTTATCCCTGGAAGCCCCCGACCAGCGAAAGTAATCTAATGCTTGTGTTTATCTATAAGCCACGCCCTATCTCCATTACATTAGCATAACCAATCGCACTAACCTACATTATATCTCTTAACCAGTCAGGCTCTGCCACAATTGTGTTTTGGATTACTGCAGATATGCAGTGGTTATTTTGTTCACCTTTTTTCACCTCATAGGCCACAGTCACGCCAGGCTGACTCAAGCACACAAACCAGACCTAACACTTGAGCAACATCCCAGCAAGTATTAGTTTGTAATAATATACTCACCTTTACCATCATTAGAAGCGATTGGCAGAACAGTCTCCTAATGCTTCTCCATCTTGTGGTTCGAAGTTTTCTTCTGATGAGATTGTGAATTGTGTCCCCAGTAACAGCTAAGGCGACAGAAAACGCCTTGGCAATGTCAATCCTGGAGTATATAATTTCCTTGTTCTGCAGACATCTCATCAATTCCCTCAGTCACTGTCAAAGAGCGACCTGCACTTTCCTCTGTCACTGCAACCTTGACATTTCCTCATGCAGACTGCTCCGCGAATGTTTCTCATCACCACTGTGAAGCTGAGGGAAGACAAACAGAACGTTCTGGAAATGATCAGCAGGTCAGCAGCACATTCAGCTCTGATGAAATATCATAAAGCTGAAACCTGAACTTTGTGTCTTTTCTCTGCTGATGCGGCACGGTAAGCTGTGTTTTCTGAGATGGTTTTTTTTTGAAGAAGCTCGCATTCCCAGTGTCTCCAGTCTCTTGTGTTTGAACGATACTTGGGGATGTCTGAAGACATTTTGAGATGAAAGCCGGGCAAGACGCTACACAGACATAGCGGAGATCCAATGTGATCTTCACTGTATTCGGAAGACAAATGTTTTCACCAAGCTTTTATTCAGTTTGACGACCTGTTTCTGGGATTCAAATATTGGGTGATTTTCAGGTTTGTCCACCATTGGATTTTACTGACACGATTTATATCTTTAGCCTTACTATTAATGTGAAGTTGGGTCGTGGGTCTGCAGTTTCCTCTCCTGCTGTTTAATTAAGTTCATTCTCTCTGTGAGAGGAAATGGATTGTTGTTGGTTCTAAACATTTCTTTTTTCAACCAACTGTCATCTGCCTTGCGAGGAGGAGGTGGATCTCCTTTTAGATTGAAATGTCAATGAAGCAGCAGCCCAGGAGGATAAGACACTGTGTTTAAAGCCCATAACGAATAGTTTGTGTTTGGGCACACTACATCCTTGCAGCACTCTCTCAACAGAGACTTGACAGGAAAGCGTCATATATACCTGAAAGCTACTGACCAGTCAGTAGCCCCAGACAGCGAGCTCTAACGTGATGAAAACCCCGAGTGGTTCACTGCTGCCGAACACCATTATCCTGTCACGGCTTGATCAGAAAGATTCCAGACTTGCAGAGAGATACATTCGCATTCAACCGCAAGCCCGCAGCCAACACACTGTTTACGTTATAAATTCTCTCTCTCTCTCAGCCTCTCCCACAGACACACACACATCGATCTCTCTCAGCCAGAGTCTTACTTAGACAAACACTTTGTTCATTTCCAAAAGTCCTGTTATCCTACATATCTTACGTAAATCATTTAAGAGTCTAGTAACACGATAATACTATGACTATTCTCTGTATTTTACTTTTAATCATCCACTGCCAATTTGCCGGCTTTCAAAACAGGTCTATCAGCTCTTCCAGTGGAACAATTTCGCCTTATCTATTCAGCCCTATCTATCTTTAGGTCTTATAAAACAATTTCTCCTTCTTTACTCTGCCCTATCTATCTATTGAGTGTTACTAAAAAAAATCCCTTCTTTATTCTTCCCTGTCTATCTATAGGATATTATAGTTCTTCCCTATCTACGTATAGGTTCTTATATTTCTGCCTTATCTATCTATAGGGTCTTATATACACCACGTGGAATTTTTACTCAACAAATGCTAATTTCTATTCTTATTCACCCCTTAACCCCCTGCGCAGTTTTCTTGACCAAACCATTCTCCACGTCTCATTCAGCAGCAATTTATCCCTCGCTTTTGGATCTTGGATCGAAGAGACTCTCCGGAAGGTTCTAGCACCTCTGAATCCCCACGGACCACTCGAAGACAAAAGAATATAATCCGTATTCACAGCAAAAATTGTATATCTTTTTGTTGGATTCCCTTATTTTGTCAGTCTCAGGAGTGTCCCCGGTGGACAAAGAAGCGCCCTGTTACAGCCGCGCTCTGCCCAGGTGGGTCTCTGCACGACCCTGCTCGCAGTGCCAAATTGGTTGTGGAGAAAATATAGAGAACCACCAGGAGATGCAGAAAGTTCTTAAAGAAGTAGGTCTTACATTTGCAAACAAAAAACCGTGACATCGAGAAAGCAGATTCTCAGCGTCCGTGGATTTTAATTTTTTTTCATCATGTTTCTGTTATCTTATCAGCATGTCCAACTATTATAACCAAAGTACCTCACTCTCGCGACACAATGAACCAGTGATCTTATTTCCCATTATCTCTTTGGATGAATATTCTAATTAATGTTATTCTAATGTCATGGTTAGATACTTATTGCTAACTGTGCGAGTGATCTTCAATTCCAGACGAAACTTTCATGATAGATACTGATCGATTCCATCTGTTACAATAGTCTCCTGTCTCAAGCTGACTCTACTGACTATTAAGTAGATATTTTAATGTCATGTCCCAAATATTTATTGTCCCAATCCTGTCATAATAACACTTAAAAGAGAAACTTGCTTTATTTCTTGTGTTATCCCATCTCGCCATAGTGACCTTTCAGCCTTAACCTTATACTGCTAATAGGTATAAGAATGTTCCACTGTGGTTATCCCATCCTGGCTTCCACAGAACACATTTTGTCAGTGGTCTTCTTGCTTTCACCCTTCCCACGCTTTCATCTTCTTTATTTTCCATACTCCCTCCTTCTTGAGCTCACTCAGTCCCTCATTCTGGCCCACCAAGGCTTGCTCGGTTCTTTCCTCTCAATCTCACTCGTTCACTCATTCTCTCCCTAATAGAATAATGCACATACTCCTTCACAGGCTCACTCGTCTGCTCAGTTTCTCTCACTAAGAATGGCTCGTAACCTCCCTCCTGGACGCACTCGTTCATCGCTTCTCTCCTACAAAGGCTTGGTTGCTCCTTCCCTCCCGTCTCGTTCTTTCACTCGCACCCTTCTACCATGGCTCCACTGTTCCTGCCATCACAGTCTGACTCTTTCTCTTGGTCTCTCCCACAATGCCTGCACCCTGTTCTCACGAATTCACTTGAACTCTGTCACGCAAGCTCGCTTTCTCCCTGCTGCCCAGTCTCAAACATTTACTCGCTCTCTCCCACAGGTTTTATTCTGTCCCTATCTCCAGATCTCGGTCCATCGCTTGCAATCTCCTCCCCACTCTTGATCATCAACTTGCTCTTTCCAATTCAGAAACGCTTGCTTCCTCCCTCCACGTCTCGGTCATTCACTTGCTCTCTGCCACACACTTGTGCTCGCATCGTACCCACTCAGGCACATTTGTTCTCTCGCTCTCTACCACCTAGACTTGCTCGTTCTTTGCCTCCCATTCTTGCTCGTTCGCTAGCTGTCTCCCAATCAGGGTCACTCACTCCCCTCCCTCCACGTATTGCTTTTCCTCTCGCTTTCTCCAAACCCAGGCTTGCTCGCTTCACCCCTCCCATTCACACTCGTTCGTTTGCTATGTCCCACACAAGCTCATTGCTCCATCCATCTTGGTCTCACTTAATTTTTCTCTATTTCCCAATCTGGCTCAATTACTCCCTCCCTCCAAGTCTTTCTCAGTCGCTCGATCTCTCCCACCAAGTTTTGCTCGCTCCTTCTCTCCTGATGTCACTGTTGACTTGCATTCTCCCACCCAGACTCACTCCCTGCCTCATATCCGGTCTCAATCACTTTGTTGCTCTCTTTAACCCACACTCACTCACTCCCTTACTTCCCGATATCACTCGTTCTCTCTCTCACTCCCACAGTTTCATTCACTCGCTCCCTCCTGGTGTCGTTGCTTCACTTGCTATCTCTCCTCCAGATGGCTCTTACCCTCCCTCCTATGCTCACTCATTCGCTCGCACTCTCCTACACAAGTTCGCTCGCATCCTCCCTCCCAGTCTCTCTCTTTCACTCGCTCCCTCCCAATTGGACTTCTTCCATCACACGCCTAATCCCACCCAGTGTTGGTCGCTTCCTCCCTCCTATTGTCACTCGTTCACTTCCTGTTTCTCACGTAAGCTCGCTTACTCGCTCCCTCCTGCTCACTTTCGTTCACTCGTTCTCTCCCAACAAGGCTCACTCGCTCCCTCTCTGCCGGTCTCAGTTCTTCACGTGTCCCCTCCCTCCTGATCTCACTCATTCGCTCACTCTCTCCCAATCAGGCTTGCTCCCTCCATCCCTTCAGGTCTCGCTCGCTCGCTTGGTCTCTCCAACACTGGCTCAATTGCTCTCTCCCGCCCTGTCTCACACGTTCGCTCGATGTCTTCCACTCAGCCTCGCTCACTCACTGCTCCCTGCTAATCTCAGTCATTCTCTCGTGGTGTCATGCCCAGTTTCGCTCTCTCTCTCTTCTCCCGGTAACTCACGCCCTCCTTCCCAAGCTCACTTGCTCGCTCACTCCCTCTCTCACACTCACAACCGTTCTCCCACTCCCTCCCCTCCTGTCTCACTCATTTGCTCATTCACTCCCAAACCGGATCGATTGTTCCCTCCCTCCAGATCTCACTCGTCTGCTCACCCTCTCCTGCACAGACTCGCTGCTTTCTCCATCCAGGTCTCGCTCGTTTGCACGCTTGGTGCCATCCAACCTGACTCATCCCCTCCCGCCTGGCCTCGCTCCCTCTCTCCTATCAAGGATTGCTTCCTCTCTCCTGGTCTCACGCTTTCACTCGCTCCCTCCAACGCATGTTCACTCATTCCATTCCACGAGTCTCGCTCGTTTGCACGCTCTGCCCCAGAAAGGCTTGCTTTGTCCCTCCTCATCTCTATCATTCACTCGCTCTCTCTCACCCAGGATTGCTGATTTCCTCTCTCATAGTCTCATTCAAACGCTTGCTATCTCCCACCCAGGATAGCTTGCTTCCTCCTTCCACATCTCGTTAGTTTGCACGCTCGGTCCCACCCAGTATCACTCGCCCCCTCCCACCTGGTCTCCCTCGCTTTCTCTCACCAAGGATCGTTTTTTGCCTTCTCGGTCTTATTCTTTCGGCTTGCTTGCTCCTTACTTTCCGGTCTCCCTCGTTCACTAGCTCTCTCCCAGGATCGCCCATTACCTCCCTCTCTGTCTCAATGATTTGCTCATTCTCTCACAAGCCAGCTTCACTTATACCATTGATCCCAGTCTCACTTGTTCGCTTGCTGTCCCTCACTCAGGCTTACTTGCTCCACGACTCCCAGTCTCTCTTTTTCGCATGATCACTCCCATCCCGTGCCACTCCATGACTTGCTGTCTCCCACCCAGACTCAGTTGGTTGCTCCCACCGAGTCTCAGTCATTCGCTCCCATTCTCCCAGCAAGGCTTGCATGGTTCCTCCCTCCTGGTCGCACATGTTCCACCCAGCTCTCCCACCAAGGCCAGCCTGCTCCTAACTTTCAGGCCTCAATTGTTTGATCGATCTCTCCCATCTAGGCCCTTTCACTCCATCCACCCTCCCTCCCTCCATGTCTCGCTTATTCACTTGCACTCTCCCATCCAGATTCACTTATTCTCTCCCCTCATGTCTTGCTCTTTCACTCTCACTTTCCCACCCGGAATTCCATACTCCCTCCTTCGTGGTCGAACTTGTTCACTCACTCTCTCCCACCAAGGGTCACTTGCTCCCTACCTCCCGGTCGCACGCTTCACTCGTGCTCTGCAAACCAGGCTCTGTCTCTCCCTCCCCCGGGCACACTTGCTCGCTCGCTTGCTCCCTCCTTCCAGATATAACTCGTTTGCTTTCTCTCTCTCGCAGTCAGGCCACACACCCCATTCCTCACTGTCCCACTTGGTCGCTTGCTCTCTCCCACCCAGGATTGCTCGATCCCTCCCTCTACATATAATTAATTCACTTACTCAGTCCCATACAGGGTCGGTCCAACCCTACCGCCCTGTCACGCTCGTTCAGTGTCTTACTCCCTCCTTCTTGACCTCCCTCATCCAGTACCCTCTCCCTCCCAGCCTCCCTCAGTCCCTCCCTTCAGATCTCACTGATTTGATCACTCTCTCCAACCCAGGCTCACTCACTCCCTTATGCCTGATCTCGCTCACTCTATCGAACCAAGGGCTCACTCCTTCCCTCCTCGTCTCACTCTTTCACTGCCTCCCTCCCACCCAGGCTGCCTCGTTCACTTCATCCTGGTCTTAGTCTTTTGCTTGCTCACTACCGCCCGTCTATGTCACGCCCTTCTTCCTGATCTCACTTGCTTGCTCGGTCTCTCTCACCCAGGCTCAGCTTGCTCCCACCAGCCTGGTCTGGTCTCACTCGTTCACGTGCTGGCTCCCACCCCGTCTTGCTCGATGCCTTCCTCCCGGTCTCACTCGTTCGCTTGCTCTCTCCCATCAAGAATGAGTCACACTCTGACTGACCGGTGCAATTATTCACTCATTCTCTCACACTCAGAATGGCTCGCACCCACCCTCCTGGGCTCACTCGTTCCCTCGCTCTCTCCCACTCACAGATTCTGTTTCTCCAAACGACTTTCTCTCCCGCACTCACTATCTTACATGCGCAGACTTTCTCTACACCCTCTCACTTTGCCCCACTCAGACTCTCCATACACACTCTCTCTCTCCCCTCTCCTGCCCAATCTCTTTGACCACACCAGTCCCTTTCTGTTTGTCATCCCACTCTGTCTGCCCCAATCACTCTCTCCACCCACCCTCTCTCTATCTCACACCTTCTCTCTCTCATCCCTACAATTTCTCTTACAATTGTTCCCTCTCTCCACTCTCTCTTCCAATCTTTCTCTTACGCACAGTCTCTCACTTCCTCATTCTTCTATACTCTGTGCCCCCTCTGCCGCACTTCCTCTCTCGCTCACCAAACCGCCCTCTCACAACCTCACTCTTTGTCTCCACATTCTCTCTCTTTTTCCTCCTGACTTATTCTATCTTCCCTCTCTCCCAACTCAAACGCTCTCGCCGTCCCCAACTCGCTATCTCTACTCCAACTTTCTCTGTCTCTGTCACCCCTCTCTCCCCAATCTCTCTCCAAATACATTCCCTCTTTCTACCCCATCCCCCACTCTCCCCGCTTCTGTCTTTCCTATCTGCATTCTCGCTCTCTCCTCCCCTCCCTCTCTCTATTCAACACCCCTCAGTCCCCTCCCTCTCTCCCACCTCTCCCTCTGTCCACCCGTCTCCCCCTCCGCCCTTCATCTCGCCACTCTTTCCGTCTTTTCTCCTTCTCTCTCATCTCTCTCTCCCTCCCCTCTTCTCTCTCTCCTTCTGTCTCACTCCCTCCTCCCTTCCCCCTCTCTCATTCCTCTCTCACACCTCTCTCTCCCCAGACCTCCCTCTCTATATTCTCCTTTCGCTCTCCCATCCCTTCTCTCTCCTCCCCGTCCGTCGCCCTCTCTCCCACTCCCACTCTCTCCACCCGTCCCTCTCTCAGTCACCTCTCTATCTCCAAAGAACTCTGTGGGAAGCTAGAGAAGTGATTGCTGGGCCTCTTGCTGCGATATTTGTAGCATTGATAGTGACAAGTGAGGTACCGGAAGACTGGAGGCTTGCAAACGTTGTACCACTGTTTAAGAAGGGTGGTAAAGACAAGCCAAGGAACTATAGACCAGAGAGCCTGACGTCAGTGGTGGGCGGGTTGTTGGAGGGAATCCTGAGGGGCAGGATTTACATGTATTTAGAAAGGCAAGGACTGATTAGGGATAGTCAACAT
Organism: Chiloscyllium punctatum; assembly: GCF_047496795.1. Lineage (NCBI taxonomy): Eukaryota > Metazoa > Chordata > Chondrichthyes > Orectolobiformes > Hemiscylliidae > Chiloscyllium > Chiloscyllium punctatum. Next base: position 75,400,936 of record NC_092773.1, on the reverse strand, counting down.
GGCTTTGTGCGTATTAAATCATGTCTCACAAACGTGATTGAGTTATTCGAAGAAGTAACAAAGATGATTGATGAGGGAAGAGCAGTAGATGTGATCTATCTGGACTTCAGTGAGTCGTTCGACAAGGTTCCCCATGGGAGACTGATTAGCAAGGTTAGATCTCATGGACTAAAAGGAGAACTAGCTATTTGGATACAGAACTGGCTCAATGGTAGAAGACAGAAGGTAGAGGATGGTGGTGGAGGGTTGTTTTTCAGACTGGAAACCTGTGACCAGTGGAGTGCCACAAGGATCGGTGATAGGTCCTATACATATTGTCATTTACACAAATGATTTGGATCCGAGTATAAGAGGTACGGTAAGTAAGTTTGCAGATGACACCAAAATTGGAGGTGTGGTGGACAGCGAAGAGATTACAGATTGCGTCAGATTACAACAGGATCTGGAGCAGATGGACCAATGGGCTAGAAGTGGCAGATGGAGTGTAATTCAGTTAAACGCAAGGTGCTGCATTTTGGGAAAGCAAATCTTAGCAGGACTTATAAACTTAATGATAAGGTCCTAGGGAATGTTGATGAACAAAGAGAACTTGGAGTGCAGGTTCATAGCTCCTTGAAAGTGGAGTCACGGGTAGATAGGATAGTGAAGACGGCGTTTGATATGCGTTCCTTTATTGGTCAGAGTATTGAGTACAGCAGTTGGGAGGTCATGTTGCGGCTGTAAAGGACAATAGTTAGGCCACGGTTGGTGTATTGCTTGCAATTCTGGTTTCCTTCCTATCGGAAAGATGTCGTGAATCTTGAAAGGGTTCAGAAAAGATTTACAAAGATGTTTCCATGGTTGGAGGATTTGAGCTATAGCGAGAGGCTGAACTGGCTGGGGTTGTTTTCCCTGGAGCGTCGGAAGCTGTGAGGTGACCTTATAGAGGCTTACAAAATTATGAGAGGCATGGATAGGATAAATAGACAAAGTCTTCTCCCTGGTATCAGGGAGTCCAGAACTAGAAGGCATAGGTTTAGGTTGAGAGGGGAAAGATATAAAAGAGACCAAAGAGTGGTACATGTATGGAATGAACTGCCAGAGGAATGGGTAGAAGCTGGTACAATTGCGACATTTAAGAGGCATTTGGATGGGTATATGATTAGGAAGGGTTTGGAACGATATGGGCTGGTTGCTGACAGGTGGGACTAGATTGGGTAGGGATATCTGGTCGGCTGGACAGGTTGGAGTGAAAGGTCTGTTTCCATGCTGTACATGTCTATGACTCTATGAGTGAAATCACCGACCACTGCCATAGGAACTATGTGGCAATGTGTTTACAGGCCGTTGCTAAGCGAAGAGAATGGGAATGAGTTCAAAGATTATGCTATGGAATAAGACTGGAGATTGGTTCAACGGCTATGGCTAGGGAAACAGTCTGGAAATGGATTCACCGGATGTTGCTTGGGTAGCAGATGTGTGATGGGTTCACAGGCATTTGTGAGAGCACAGAGGGGAATGTTTTCAATGGACGTTTGATGAAATAAAGTGGGGATGGGTTTCAATACCGTTGCTAGGGTATCAGAGTATGGATGAGCTTAAAGTCCGCTACAAGATGAACATTATAATCAAGGGTTCACAGGCATCTGTTCGCAGCACAGATTGAAGATGGCCTCAGAGACCGGTGCTGGGTTAATGGAGTGTGGATGAGTTCACAGCCGTTGCTCGCTGAACTGAGTAGCATTGGGTTCACAGGCAATTGTTGGGAGTACAGTTTGCGAATTGGTTCTCAGTAAGTTAGCTGGAAAACAGAAATGACATGAGTTCACAGGCCATTGCTAACGTAACACTGAGGGGCCGTGGTCTCAGTCTGTGGCGAGTAAACTGTTTATGGATTCAACTGCAGTTGCGATGGAAACACGCTCGGTTTGCGTTCACAGGCCGTTGTTCGGAGAAAAGTGTGTAAATGGGCTCACGATTTTTTTATAGTAGAACAGTGTCGGGATTGGTTCACAGTCCGTTGCCAGTGGAACACAGTGGGGATCGGTTTCCAGGCAGTTGCTACGGGTACAGAGTGGGAATTGGTTCACAGGCTGTAGCTAGGGAAACACAGTAGGATTGACAGGCTGTTGTTGGGTAAACTGTGGGAGTTGGCTCACTGGCTGTCGTTAGGAGAACAGAGTGGGGATGGGTTCAACGGCCCTTGCTTGGAGAACACAGTGAGAATGTATTGACAGGACGTCACCAGCGGAACATAATGTGAACGATTTTAAAGGGGGTTGCTTTGGGGAAAGAGTAGGAATGAGTTCTGAGGCCGTTGCTGGGAGAACAGAGTGGGAATAGTTTCGCAGGTCGTTCCTCAGAGAACACATTCGGCACGTGATCACATCTATTTCCTTGGAGAACAGATTGGTGCTGGTGTCACAAGCCATTGCTCGACCAGCACAGTAAGGATGGGTTCACAGGACTTTGCTGGGAGAACAGAGTCCGGATGGGGTGACAGCAATTGCTCGGAGAACAGAGTAAAGATGGTTTATCAGGCCGTTGCCAGGGAAGGATATTGGGAACTGTTTCACAGGCTGTTGCCAGGAAAATAGAGTGTGGATTGTATCACAGGCTGTTACGTGGGGAAGAGAATAATGATTGGTTCACAGGCTTTTACTTGGAGAGCAGCGTGAGGATGGTTTCAGGGAATGTTGCAAAGGGAACATAATTGGGATTGTTCACAGGACGTTGCCAGGACAATGCTGTCTTGATCGGTTGACAGACAGTTGATAGAAGATAAAAATGGGAATGGGTTCACAGGCCCTTACTTTGACAAAAGAAGAGAAATGGGGTTCCAGGCAGCTACGAGGGGAAAAGTGTACATGTGGCTTTACAGGTCGTTTTTAGAGGTACTGAGTAGGGAGGGGGTGACAGGGTAGGAGAACAGAGAGTTAATGGAATCACAGGACGTTGCTAAGCGAGCAGAATTGGGATGAGCACGGGACGTTGCTGGGAGAAATGAGTGGGGATGATATCAAACGCCATCACCTGGTGAAAAGTTTCGGCAAAGGTTCGTCGGCCGTGGCGAGGGGAACAGATCTGGAATGGGATCACAATAGATTTCCAAGAGAACAGTGCATGAATGAGCTAACAGGCCGTTATCGGGGAACAGAGTTGGTTAGGGTTGATGGCTTGTTGCAAGGGAAGCAGCGTGGGGATAGGGTCACATGCTGTTGATAAGGGAACAGAGCGGGCATGTGTCCAAAGGACGTTGCGAGGAGAAGAAAGTGGAAGTGGGGGCAAAGGGCGTTACTATGGGAACAAGTGGGGATTATTTGGGTGACCATTTCTCGGGGACTAGATTGGGAATGGTTTAATAATCAGTTGCTAGGAGAAAAGATTTGGGATAAGCTCACAGACTGTGGGAAGGAGAACAGAGAAGGGATATGTCACAGGTCATTGCTGGGTGAACATCATGTGGATAGGCTAACAGGCCATTTATTGGGCGACACAGTTGGAATGGGGTCATAGGATGTTGCTAGGGAAACAGGGTGGATGGGGTCACAGACTGTTGCCAGGCGAACGGAGCGGTGAAGTGTTCAGAGGCCGTTGAAAGCAGAACAGAACGGAAACGGTATTGCAGGACATTATCATGGGAACTGTGTGGTGATTGGTTCAGAGGCCGTTTCTAGAAAACAGGGAGGATGGGTTAGCAGGTCGTTGATACAGGACGAGAGTTGGGTTGGGCTCCCAGGCCGTTGCCAGGGAAACAGCTTGAGTGTGTGTTGAGCTGCCATTGCTACTGAGCAGAGTCGGAGCGGATTCAAAGTTTTCACCAACACATTCCACGGGAACCACTTATAAATACGGACACAGTCCCTGGAGCCCCTTGTAAATTTCGACTCAATGCATGCGATCCACCTGTGAATATCAATACATTTCTTGGAACACCGATTTAAATACTGACAATCTCCCCAGGACATCCAGAAATACCGACACATTACCCAGGCTCTCCCTGTGACAACTGAGACCTCCCGGGACGCACTTGTAACGACCGACACACTCCTTGGGAAGCCCCCACACCAAATGCTGACGCATATCCCAAAATTATGGTAAATGCTGGCACACTCCATGGGATACCATGCAAATGCTAACACTCTCCGTGGGACCCCCATGTAAATATGAACACACTGCATAGGGCATCCGCTGTAAATACCATCACACACCCCAGGTCTCACATGTAAATGAGGACAGGGTCCCTGGGAACACCTCTGTAAATACCAACACGCTTCATGACACAAAGCCTGCAAATACAGATGCACTCCGTCAGGCCACCCTCTAAATACCAACACAGTCCCCAAGACACCTTGCAAATGTTGACATACTCCCTGTGGCCCTCTAGAAGTACCGACCCTCTACCCCGTAACCCACACACGAAAATACCAACACGGTGGCACGGTGGCACAGTGGTTAGCACTGCTGCCTCACAGCGCCAGAGACCCGGGTTCAATTCCCGCCTCAGGCGACTGACTGTGTGGAGTTTGCACATTCTCCCCGTGTCTGCGTGGGTTTCCTCCGGGTGCTCCGGTTTCCTCCCACACTCCAAAGATGTGCAGGTCAGGTGAATTGGCCATGCTAAATTGCCCGTAGTGTTAGGTAAGGGGTAGATGTAGGGGTATGGGTGGGTTGCGCTTCTGCGGGGCGGTGTGGACTTGTTGGGCTGAAGGGCCTGTTTCCACACTGTAAGTAATCTAATCTAATCTCTGGGGCAACGCCTTGTCTACCGACACACTCACCAGCACTCTCTGCAAATACTGACAAGATAGAACGTAGAACAGAGAACAATGCAGTGCAGTACAGGCCCTTCGGACCTCGATGTTGTGCCGACATTTGAACTACTCTCAGCTCGTCCTCCTACACTAACCCATCATCGTCCATGTGGTTATCCAATGAGTGTTTCAATCGCCCTGATGTGGCTAAGTTGATTACATTGGCAGACATGTAAGCCAAGCTTACAACTCTCTCAGTAAAGAACCTGCCTCTAACTTCTGTCTTAAATCTATCATCCTTCAATTTGTCGTTATGTCCCTTCGTACAAGCAGACGTCCAAGCTGATGTACAAGCAAAAGCCTTCAACTGTTTACGAGATCTCATACTCTGATAATCGTTTATGTCTCCATCAAATCCACTCTAAGCCTTCATCTTTCCAATGAGAACAGATCCAAGACTCTCAAGCTTTCCTCATAAGACCTTCCCTCCAGACTAGGCCACATCCTGGTAAATCTGCTGTCCACCTTTTCCAATCCTTCCACATCCTTCCCGAAATATGGGGAGCAGAATTGTGCACAGTATTCCAGGTGTGGCCGCACGAGTGTTTTGTATATTTGCAGCATGATATTGTGGCTCTGGAACTCAATCTCTCTACAAATGAAATCTAACACACCAACTGCTTTCTCAACAGCACTAAACACCTGGGTGGCAACTTTCAGGGATCTATGTACATGGCCACCAAGGTCCCTCTGCACATCCACTTTACCAATAATGTTTCCATTTATCCACTAGTCAGCCTTCCTGTTATTCTTCCAAAAGAGCAGCACCTCACATTTAGCTGGGTTGAACGCCATTTTTCACCTTTCACCCAATTCTGCAGATTATCCAAGTCCCCCGCAACCTGTACATTGCTTCCAAACTGTCCACTAATCCAACGATCTTAGTGTCATCAGCAAATTTACTGATTCATCCACTTATGCCTGCCTCGAAGTAATTTATAAAAATGACAAACAGCAATGATCCCAAAACAGATCCTTGTGGTACTCCACCAGTAAGCAGCCTCCAGGCTGAATATTTTCCATCAACTACTATTCGCTGCTTGTTTTCAGAAAGCCAGATTCGAATCGAAACTGTTCAATCACTTTCAATCCCACGCTTGTGCATATTCTCCAACAGCCTACCATGTGGAATATTATCAAAGGCCTTACTGAAGTCTATGTAAAGCACATCAACTGCCCTACCCTCATCTGCCTGCTTGGTTACCTTCTGAAAAACATCTCAGTGAGGTTTGTGAGACAAGGCCTGCCCTTGACAAAACCATGTTAATTATCTGATATAAAATTGTTGCTTGCTAGATGATGATAAATCTTATCTCTTATACTCCTTTCCAAAACCTTCCCTACATCAGAAGTAAGGCCCCATGGTCTCTAATTACCTGGGGCATCTCTGCTGCCCTATTTTAGCAAGGGCACAACATTTGCAATCCTCCAATCATCTGGTCCTAAACCTGTAGACAACGACGACTCTAATATCAAAGACAATGGCTCTGCTATCTCGTCTCTAGCTTCCTAGAGAACCTTCAGATAAATCCCATCTGGCCCAGGGGACTTGTCTACTTTCACTCCTTCTAGAAATGATAACACAAGTTCGTAACTAACCTTGATCCTTTCTAGTCTAATATCTCGTACCTCATTCTTCTCCTCTGCAATATTGTCATTTACCTAAGTGAATCCCAATGAGAAATGGTCGTTTAGCATCTCTCCAATCTGCACAGTGTTCACACTCAACTTCCCACTTCTGTCTCTATTCAAATCTAGCCCTATTCAAATCCTACTCATCCTTTTATTCCTCACATACCAGTAGAAAACTTTAGTGTTCTAATTTATTCTATTTGCTAATGTCTGCTCGTGTCCTCCCTTAGCTCTTCTTAACTCTCTCTTGAAATCCTTCCTAGCTGACCTATAACTCTCCGTCGTCTCATCCGAACCATATTGCCTCAACAACACATCAACCTCCTTCTGCTTAACAAGAAATGCAATTTCTGAAGTAAACCATGGTTTCCTTACCTTATCTCTTCCTCCTTGCCTGATAGGGACATAACTATCAAGGACATGCAATATCTGTCCCTTCAACCAGCTCCAAATTTCTATTGTCTGCATCCCATGCATTTTGCTAACATTCTATGCGTCCTAATTCTTGCCTTATCGCGTTATAATTGCCCTTGCCCCATAGATAACACTTAGCCTGTAGCATGTATGTATCTCTTTCCATCGCTAAACTCAAAGCAACTGAATTATGGTCACTCTCTCCAAAGTGTAGACCTACAACTAAATCAAACATCTGGCCTGGTTCATTACCAAGCACCAGATTCAGTGTGGCCTCCTCTCTTTTTGGCCCTTCGACATTCTGTGTCAGAAACTCTCCTGTGCACATTGGACAAAAAACTGAACAATCCATTATTCTGGAGGTATAGCATTTCCAGTCAATGTTGGGGACGTTACAGTCCCCCATAATGACCACCCTTTTCCTTTCACTCCTAAGCAGAATAATTTTGCCAATCCTGTCTTCCACCTCCTTGGAACTCTGCGGAGGACTATTACAAATTCCAACAATGTGACCGCTCCGCTCCTGTTTCTAACAGCGGGAACCCCTTGTAACTACCAACACATCATCCCCGTGACTCAGCCTGCAAGTAGGGCCATTCTTTGCGGTACACTGCCTGTCAATACCGACACACGCCTTGGGAAACCTTTCTAAATACCGACACACTCCCCAAGACCTCCTGCAAGAGCTGACACACTCCACGGGGCCCGCCAGAAATATCACCAAACACCCAGGGATCCACCTGTTAAATAAAAGAAAAACTCCATGGAAAATCCCTTTAAGTACTGAAACACTCCCCAGAATCCTCCTGCAAATACTGACACAATCCCCGGGACCCCGCTTTAAATACGGACACAGTCCTCGAGGTCCCCACTGTAATTAGGGACACACTCCCTGGGATATATATGTAATTCCAGACATACTCCCCGGGACCCCTATAAATGCTGAAACACTCACTGGTGCCCCCCTCTGAATATAGACACACCCATTACTAACCTCCTGTAAATACCAACATAGTCCTCGGGACCCCCACTTTTATACAGACAGACTCCCTGGGACCCTCGATCCCAGCAACACCACCTGAAAATACGGTCACCCTTGCCATGACACCTTGTAATTACTGACACGCACCTGGGACCCTCCCTGCAAGTACGGACCCACACTCTGGATCCCCCTTTTCAATACTGACAGACTCTCCAGGACACACTCTGTAAATACCAACACACTCCCCGGAACTGCCCATCGTAAATAACAACACATTCTTTGGGAACCACTTGTAAATGACGACACACTCGCAGAGAGCCCACTGCAAATACGGGCAGACTCACCAGAACCCATCTGTAAATACAGACATGCTCCCCAGAACCCTGTAAATACAGAGAAACTCAACGCCCCCTAAAAAATGCTGACATATTCTCTGGGATCCCTCTGTAATACCGACACGCTCCCTGGTACCTCCACTGTAAATACAGACACACTCCTGGCACTTTGCAGAAGAAAAAATAACTGATGCATTCCATGTACTCTCCCTGGTAGCCGCTCTGGTACCCCTGATATACTCTCTGGTACCTGCCCTTTAAATACAGATACTCTCCTCAGGACGCCGTTTGTAAATACTGACACACATCGTGCAAAACGTCTTTGATTACCGACACACTCCTCATGACCCACTTGTAAATAAAGACACATTCACGAGGTCCACACCGTAAATGCTAACACGCTTTCTGCATCCCAATATTAGTACTGACACACTCCCCAGGAGACACTCTCAATACTGAAACACTCCCTGAGACTCCCTGTAAATACAGGCAGACTCCCCAGGACACAACTTTTAATTGTGGACACATTCCCTGGGACGCCCCAGTAACTACTAACACAGTTCCCCAGAACACCTTGTAAATGCCCACACACTCACCCAGTCCTGCTGAAAATCTCCCTGGGACCCAGCCTGTAAATATAGACACTCCCCGTGAGACCACCCACTAAATTACAACACAATCCCTGAGACACCCTGTAAATGATGACACATTCTGTGGGACTCCCTGTAAATATTGACACTCTCCCTGGCACCTCACTCCAGTAAATACCTGCATACTCTCCGGGACCCTCTGTAAATACTTACACACTCCCTGTGACCCACTTTGTATATACCTACACACCTCCCAGGACCTCCACTTAAGTATCGACGCAATCCCCAGGAACCCATCTGGTACTTACAGCCACACTCCCAGGGACTGTCTGCAAATACACACGCAGTCCACTGGAGCCCCTTGTAAGTACCAACAGAATTCCCTTGCTCCCCCTGCAATATTGACCCATTCCAGGAGCCCCCACTTTAAATAGAGGCACACTCTGCAAGACCCTCTGTCAGTGCTGACAGACCACCGGGACACCCTGTAAATACTAACACACTCCCTCGTCCTCCATCTAAATACCGACACACTCCCCATGACACCCTGTAAATACAGTCACGGCACTGGGATCCCCTGTAAATACTGACACAAACTCACGAGCCACCACTGTAAAAACCGACATACTCCATGCCCCCACATACAAATATGGACAAACTCCCCCGGGGCCCCACCAGTAAATACAGACACACTCCCCTGGAACCTCCCCTGTAAAAACAGTCACACTCCCCGAGACCCACAGTAAATACTGACACACTCCTTGGTACCATGCTGTAAATGGAGGCACTCTCCCTGTGACCCCCGCTAAATACCAATACATCCCCCAGAACCCACCTACAAATACTGATTTACTCCCCCAAATGACCGCTTCAAATGGTGACACACTCCCCAGGACCCCTTGTATCTATTGACACACTCCACGTGAACCTTGCCCGTTACTACCAACATAATCCACGGATTCTCTGTTGTGAATGCACACACTGTCCCCTGTAAGAACTAACACATGCACCGTGCCCTCGTTGAAAATACTGACAGATTCCTCTTGAACCCCGTGCAATACTGGCGCTCCCCGCGGGACCCAGCCCCCAGTAAATACCAATGCACTCTGCAGAACATCCCGTGTAAATCCCGACAGAATCCCTTGGACACCCTTCTAAATACTAATATACTCTGTGTCACCAACCTGTAAATAGCAACACACTCCTTGGGACCCACTTGTAAATACCGAAACATTCTCCAGTATCCCCTTCTAAAGGCCAACACATTTGCTGGAAGACTCCCTTCCTGTAATTATCGACACACCCCCAGGGATCCACCCTGTAAATATAATACAATAGACAGTAGGTGCAGGAGGAGGCCATTCTGCCCTTCGAGCCAGCGCCACCATTCATTCTGATCATGGCTGATCATCCTCAGTAGCCTGTTCCTGCATTATCCCCATAACCCTTGATTCCACGAGCCTTCAGAGCTCTGTCCAACTCTTTCTTGAAAGTATCCAGAGACTTGGCCTCCACATGCTGGCACACGCCCTGGGAAACCCTTCTAAATAACAACACACTCCTCTAAATTCTAAAACACTTCCCCGGAAACAACTCCCGGTAAATACCGACACACCCCCGGGATCCAACCTGCACACACGAACGCATTCGCCAGGACTGCCTGGAAACAGAGACACACTGCCCTGATCCCTCTTGTAAGTACTGACACCTCCCCCAAGAGACCCCACTGCAAATGCTGACACACTCGCTTGGATCTCTCCTGTGAATACAGACAACTCCGTAGAACTTCTGCTGTAAATGCAGATACAGTTCCCTGTACCCCCCTGTAATTAACAACACATTCCCTGGTACCCCACCCAACGTATATCCTGACACGCAAAGGTGACCCCCAGAATATGCTGACACACTCCCGGGATCCCCACTGTAAATACCAACACAGTGCCAGGGACTCCCACTGTAAATACTGGCATACTCGCCAGATCAAGCGCCTGCCCAACTAAATACCTACACATAGCCCAAACCCCCGTGTAAATGCTGACATGCTCCTTGGGAACGCTTGTTAGCTCTGACACACTCAGTGGGAGCAGCGTGGAGAAGTGACACAATTCCCGGAAACCCTTTCTAAATGCTGACACATTCCCAGGGACCCCTCCACTGTAAAAATTAATATACTCCCCGAAGCCTTCTCCGTACTTGTGAACCAACACCCTGGGACCCCACCAATAAATACCGAGACACTCCTTGTAACCCTCTGTAAATATCGACACAGTCCTCGAGACCACACGTACACGGTGACACACTCCCCAAAGGCACCTTGTAAATTCCGAAACACTCCCTGGGACCTAGCCTGTCAATGCCACTGTCCCCGCCCCCCACCCCTGCAAACACCAAAACACTCCCAAGGAAGCGATGTAAATAGCGACACACTTCCTGGATACTGCCTGCAAATACCGACCCCCCCTCCAAGGCCCCACTGTCAATAACGACACACTTATGAAGACCCCTATCTAAATACCGACACTCCACAGAAGCTCCCTGTAAGTACTGACACATGCTCATGAATCCCACTGTAATTACCATCACCCTCCCTAAGAAGGTCAGTAAATACCCACACCATTCCCGTGACACCCCCTGGGTATAGCAACACACTCACCATGCCTCACCCTGCCTGTGCCCCCCCAGGTAAATGGAACAAAGAACAAAGAAAACTTAGAGCACAGCAACAGGCCCTTCAGCCGTCCAAGCCTGACCCAATCCAAATCCTGAATATATCTATAACTGTTGCCCAATTCTTAAGCATGTGGGCGGCAAGGTGGCTCAGTGCTTACCACTGCTGCCTCACAGCACCAAGGCCGCAGGTTCGATTCCAGCCTCAGGCGACTATCTGGGTGCAGTTTGCACATTGCCCCTGTGTATGCGTGGGTTTCCTCCGGGTGCTACAGTTTCCTCCCAGAGTCCCAAGATGTGGACTGAAGGTCAGGTGAATTGGCCATGCTAAATAGCCCGTAGTTTTCGGTGCATTAGACAGAGGGAAATGGGTCTAGGTGGGTTACTGTTTGGAGGGTTGGTGTGGACTGGTTGCGACGAAGGACCTGCTTCCACACTGTAGGGAATCTAATCTCTGTATAAAGACTTGCGTATATCTCCACCTAAAACTACTCACCTCTCACCTTGAATACCTCACCCTGGGAAAGAATCTCTATTTACCCTGTCCTCACGTTCATGATTTTGTAGGTCTCAATCGGGTTCCCCACAAATCTGCTTTTTTCTAATGAAAACAATCTAACCTACTCAACTTCTCTTCATAGCGAGTACCTTCCAGACCAGATAAGATCCTTGTAAACTTTCTCTGCACTCTCTTCAAAGCGTGTATATCCTTTTTGTAATGTGTCGACCAAAACTATATGCAGTACTCTAAATGCAGCCGAACCATTGTGTTGTACAATTTTAATATGATCTGCCAGCTCTTACACTCAATACCCCGTCCGGTGAAGGCAAGCATACCATGTGCATTCTTGACCAGTCTATCCACCTGTGCAGCCATATCCAGGGTACAATGGACCGTGGCTCCCAGACCTTTCTGATCAGCAACTTTTCCCAAAGCTCTTGCGTTTGCAGTATAGTTTGCTCTCGAATTAGAATTCCTAAAATGCATCACCTCACATTTGTTATGTGGAACTCCATCTGCCACTTCTCCGCCCAACTCTCCAGTCTATCTATATTCTCTTGTATTGTTTTACGTCCCCTATGATTTTTGCTACTCTACCAATCTTCATGTCAACTGCGAACTTACTGATCAGACCAAAAATGCCCTCTTCCAGATCATTTATATGTATTACAAGCAATTGTGGCTTCAGAACTGAAGCCTGTGGAATACCACTGGTCAGCTTTCTCCATTTTGAGAAACTCCCATTAAATACCATTCTCTGTCTCCTGTTGCTCCACCAGTTCTTTCTCCACCTAGCTAGTACATCCTGCACACCATGTGACTTCATTTTCACCTTTGACTTACCACGGGGAACCTTATCAAACGCCTTACTAAAGTCCATGCAGATGACAACTATAGCCCTTGTAAATGCCAATACACTCGCTGGGATTCCCTGTGAATACAGACACAGTTGCCGGGTCCTACATCTCATTACCGACAGACTCACCAGGACCCACTTGTAAATACTGACACAGTTCCGCACCCACTCCTCTCCCGCATACTGTGTTTCCCCAAACCTGGGTGATGAGCAGCGCAGGGCGGCAGAGCCATCGCACTTTGCCGGGTGGCAGGGGAGGACCAGCCTATTCACAATAGCGGCCACCCACTACCAGAGCCGGTCGTGCGGCGCGCGAGGCTTGCTCTCATTGTAAGAGGCTTTAGGGAGTGATTAGGCAAGGGTCTGCCCACATCCTTCCTGGCAACACCAATTCCCCGGGACGTCTTGTAAATGCTGACGCATACGTGAATACCGACCCTCAAAACACGGACACACTCTTCAGGATCCCTCTGTGAATGCAGACACACTCCCAAGACAACCTGTGTAAATGACAAAACACACGTCTCCCCTGTGAACACTGACACATTCCCCGGTGGTCTGCTTTAAATGCAGATACAGTCCCCGGGAGCCATCTTGTGAATGTATTTACCCTTTTTAGAGCCCTTGGTAAATTCTGAGAAACTCCCCAGGGCACCCAAATAAAGGTTGACACACATCCTGGCAACCCCTGTAAATACTGACACACTCTCTAGGACCACAGTGTAAATAAAAACACTATCCCATGACTTGCATTAATACTGGCACAGTCCCTCGGACCCCCTGTAAATACTGAGTCAAGCCCTGGCATCTCCCCTCTAAATACCAACACAATACCTGGACTTCTGCTGTAAGTACTTATACAGTATCTGCGACAATCCATAAATACACACACTCCCCAGGACCCCATTGTAAATAATGGCACCCTACCTGGACACCCCTGTAGATACTGACACACACCCCGGGAACCCATGAAAATACCGACACATTCCTTAGCAACACCCCTCTAAATTCAGTCACATTCCCTGGGACACCCCATAAATGTAGACCCTTTTTACTGTTGGGAAATTATGAACACAGCCCTGGAACACTCCTGTGAATACCAACACACTCCATGGAAACCCCCAGTAAATATCGACACATCTCCCAACGAACCTTTGTGACTTACACATTCATCAGGACTACCCAATAAATAATGGCACACTCCTCGGAACACCCTTTTGAACACGGACACAATCCCCGCATTCCCCCTATGATGACTGACACTTTCATCAGGACTGCCCTATAAATAATGGCACACTCCTCAGAACACACCTGTGAATACTGACACGCTGCTAAGGACCGCCTGTAAACACTGACACACTACCCGGACCCCTCTTGTGATTACCGTCACACTCCACATGACACCTGGAAATATCGACATGTTTCCCGGGACTCTTGTTAATATTGACACATTATCTGGGACCCCTGTAAATAATGGCACACTCCCTGGGACTTCCCTGTAACTACTGGCATACATCCCTATGCCTCCTCTTTAAATAATGGCATGCTCCCCAGAACACTACAAATCAAACTGACACACTCACCAGGACCCCGCTGTAAATATCAACAAACATCCTATGGGCCCCCCAAAATACCGCACATTCCTCTGGACTCTTCGCAATTACCGTGATACTCCCTGACATCTTTCCTGTAATAACTGATAGAATCCAAGGGATCCACCCGGAAATACTGACACACTTCATGCGACCCTCCTTTAAAACCAAAACAATCCACGGATCCATCCAGGAAATACCGTCACGCTCCCCAGGACAACCTCATAAAATTTTGACAGGCTCGCTGTGAAGTCCAACACAGTCCCTGGGACCACTGCTGCAAATACCAACACAATCTCTGGAATATTCTGTAAATACCGATACATTCCCCTCGTCCCCCTAATTTCCCAGGGACCCACCCTTAAATACTGACACACTCACCAGGACAACTCCTGTAAATACTGACACACACCCCCAGGACACTCTGCGAGACCACAGTTAATACTGACATCCTGCCTGAACACCCCTGTAAATACTGACACACTACCTCTGGTAGAAAAAAAGGGCTGATGCCCGAAATGTCGATTCTTCTGTTCCTTGGATGCTGCCTGACCTGCTGCGCTTTTCCAGCAACACATTTTCAGCCTGACACTCCCTCGGGTGCCCTTGCAAATACTGACACACTTTCCAGGACCACACTTAAAATGCTGACACCTTGCCTGGACCCCCTGAAAACACTGACACGCTCCCCAGTACCTTGCTCTAAATACACACACACTTCCTGGGACCTGCTTGAACAAATTGACACGCTCACTGGGCCCTCGTTGGAAAAGCAGAAACATTTCCCAGGACCTTCTCTGTAAACACCAATTCACTCCGTTGGACACATCTGCAAATACTGACACACTCACCAGGACCCACATGTAAATACTGACACACTCCCTGCGATCACAACAGTACATAACAACACACTCAACAGGACACACCTGTAAATACCGTACACTCCCTGACATACAACTGCAAATACTGACCCATTCCCAGGACAATGCTGAAATGCAGACACAGTCCCCTGGACCACCCATGTAAATACAGACACACTCCCCAGGACCACCCTATCGATACTGATGCACTCCACAGGAACCCCATGGAAATACTGACACCTGCCCCGGGACACTCCCCTCCAAATAAATCCCGACATACTATCCAGGAACACCCTGTAAATAGTGACACACTCCCTGGGACCTCCCTGGAAATACCAATGCACTCCCTGGAATCCCTTTGTAAAAACAGACACACACCTGGGAACATGCCTTTAAATAATGACATACTCCCCGGGACTTCCCTCAAAATAACACCACACTCACAAGGAGCCCCTAGTAAAAACAGAGACACTTGCCGACTTCTCCCCTGTAAATACTGACACAATCCCCGGGACACCCCCGTAAATAGCGAAACACTCCCTGAGACCACCCCCTTCAAATATTGACACAATCCCCATGTCTACCCTGTAGTTACCAACACGCTCCTCACGACTGTTCTGTAAATACTCATACGTGCCCCAGAACTCCCCTCTAAACACCAATACAGTTCCCAGAACCTCCCTGTAAAGACCAACACTGTCCACAGGGCATCTGCTGTAAATACTGATACACCCTGGAGGACCTAATGTAAATACTGACACACCCCCACCTTCCCCCATTTAAAGACCAACAAACTCTCAAGGACCCACCTGAAAATACTGACACAATCCCCATGTCTACCCTGTAGTTACCAACACGCTCCGCACGACTGTTCTGTAAATACTCACACGTGTCTAGAACTCGCCTGAAAACACCAATACCATTCCCAGAACCTCCCTGTAAAGACCAACACTATCCATGGGACCTCTGATGTAAATACTGACACACCCTGGAGGACCTAATGTAAATACCGACACACTCCCACGTTCCCCAATATAAATACCAACAAACTCTCAGTGACCCACCTGAAATTAGTCTCCCCGGACAGCCTCTGTGAAAACAGACACACTCCCCGGGAACTCACTGTCAATACAGACCCTGACATCAATGTAAATGCTGATACACTTCCGAGGACCACATTGTAAGTAATAATACACTCACTGGTCTTCCCTGTACATGCTGACGCATTCCCTGGACGGCTCCCTACAAATGCTGGTACTCTCACCAGGACCTGCTATAAATAATGACACACTACACGGGCCTCCACAATACAAACACACACACTCCCCGGGATCCCAATGCAAATAATGATATACACACAAGGACCACCCTGTAAATATCAACAAATGCCCTGGGACACCCCTGTCACTCCCCAGCCCAGCTCCCGTGAATACCAACAGTCTCCCCGGGAACCCCTTTAAATGCCCACAAACTGCCCGGGACACCCACCCCCGGTAAACACCAGCACACATACTGCCCCCACGTCGAAAAAACTGACATACTCCACAGGAAACCCATATAAGTACCGACACACTCGCCAGGATCACCCTTTTAAATGGCGACATATTGCAAGGGCCCCTCCTGTAAATACTGACACACATGCAGGAATCACGTATCTGACCCAGAGTTTGGGTTTAATTTGCGATAAGACTGTTTGTTCTAACTTTTGCATTACTGCTTCTGTTATGAGTCCAGAGATTGATGAGCCCATGGGTGATCCATTGATTTGTTCGTATATCTGGTTGTTGAATGTGAAGTGTGTTGTGAGGCACAGGTCCAGTAGTTTAAGTATGCCGTCTTTGTTGATAGGTTCAACGTCCTGTTTTCTGTTCTGTATGTCCAGTAGGTTGGCTATTGTTTCTCTGGCTAGGGTTTTGTCGATCGAGGTGAACAGTGCCGTTACGTGAATGCCGAAAGAAAACAACTGACGCACATCCCCAAGACCCACCTGCAACTACTGACACACTCACTGGGACTACCTGGAACTACTGACAAACTGCCTGGGACACACTTTACATACCAATACAATCACCGGTACCTCCGCTGTGAATACCGACGCACTCCATGAACAGCCCTGCATATAGAGGGACTCTCCTCGGGACACTGCCTGTAAGTGCAAACATACTCACGGTGAGAATATGCTCCTCTGACTCCCCTGTGAATACCAACTGCGTGGAAAGACTGTAAAGACTAAGACAAACCACACACCCCCATAAATTGCAACATGGTCTCCGAGACTCCCCTCTGAATACTGACGCACTTCTCGTGGACCGTGTGTAAATATTGAATCACTCCTTGGGATCCCTGCAAAGACTGGCACATTCCCCAGGGATCCGCTTGTAAATACAAACACACTCCCAAGGACGACCCTGCAAACACCGCCACATTCCCCGGGACCCCTCTCTAATAACGGGCACACTCCCCAGGGACCCCGTCGTTCAAATATCGACACACACCTCATGACCTCACTGTAAATACTGACACGCTGGGAACCTCCTATAAAATCGAGTACACTCCCGTGATATTCCCTGTAAAGACTTTCGCACTCCCTTGGAACACCTCCCATAAAATCTGACACGGTCCCTGGGACCTCCCTCTAAATACTGACATACTCTTTGGGACTCGTGTCCTAATACTCACGCACTCCCAGTCAAACCCCTTTAAAGACAGACACATTCCCTGGTAAGCCCGTGCAAATCCTGACACTATGCCTGGGCCACCCTATTAATACAGTCATAGTTCCCAGGACCCCCCTGAATACCGACACACTCCCCGAGGCCCCCTAAATAAAGACCCTGGAACCATCTATAAACACCAAGACGCTCCCCAGGACACCCTAAAAATGTCTGAACACTCCCTGGAAACCGGTTGTATTCCGACACACGCCCCGGTACTGCTTCATTTTTTCCTGTCCCACTGTCTCTCACGTCACTTTCTACCACCCTCTGACTCTTTCACGCTCGACCCTCATCCCACTCTTGCTCATTCTGCTCCCTCCACTCTTTTTGTGCATCCGTCCCACACTCTAACTCTGTCTCTTTTGGCCCACACCCACTTTTTTCCACATCTCCCACTCTCTCTATCACCCCGCCAGTCTCTCTCTCCATTCCTACTGTCTCTCTACCCAGAACTACACTGTGTATACGCCCGCTCCACTCTCCCTCCCTCCATCTACCCCACTATCACTTTTGCTTAGCCCTCCACCCACTCTCTCCCCACCCTGCTGCAAATCTCTCAGCATCCCGCCATTCTCTCTCCCTCTGACCCTTCCACACTCACTTTTCTTTTCTTTAACTTCCTCTCCCTGTCCCCAACTCCACCCTCAGCCAACTCTCTCACTCCACACCTCTCCACACCACAGCACTGATTACTTCTTCCCCCTTAATCTCCAAGCCCTCCCCTCGCTCTCCCTCTACCCCCTTCCCAACTCTGTTTCTAAACTCCTGTCCATTCGCGCTCTCTACCCCCTCCCATTTTCTCTCTCTTCCCCACTCCGTCTTTTTGACTTACTCGCTCTACCCGCTACCACGCTCTTTTCATCACCACCCCTCTCTTTCCCCTTCCGTCCCCACCGCCAATCTGTCTTCCACTATCTCTCCACGTCCCACTGTCTCTGTTTATCCTCCTCTCAATTTCTCTCTCGGTATAACTGTCTCGCTCCCGCACCTCCCACTCTCCTTGTCACTCTCCAGCTGCTCCCAATCTCTCTCCATACACCTTCATCCTCTTTCTCGTTAACCACCTCCTCTGTATATATGCACCCTACTCTCTCTCTCACCACCTCCTAATCACTGTTTCCAGTCCCCTCCCACACTGTCTCTCACCCCTACCACTTTCTATTTCTCTCTCCACTGTACTCATCCCTCTCCCGCTGTCTGTCCACCCTCCTCCCAACCATTCTACAGACTACATTAGATTCCCGACAATTTGGAAACAGGCCACATGGCTCGGAATGTCTACTCCTACCCTCCTAAGAGCATCTAAACCAGACTCATCTCCCTTTGACTAACGCGCCTAACATGATGGGCAATTTAGCATGGACAATCCACCTGACCTGCATATTTTTGGATTATGGGAGGAAACCAGAACGACCGTAAGAAACGCACGCAGGCACGGGGAAAATGTGCAAAAAACACACAGTCACCCGAGACAAGAATCGAATGCAGTTCCCTCGTGCTTTGAAGTAGCAGTGCTACCACTGAGCCACTGTGTCGCCCCGCCAAATTCCCCACTCCAATTCTCTCGCTCTCCCCCGCTCGCTCCCAATCTCTTTGTACCTCATTCTCTCTCAACCCCTCCACTCTCTCTCTCCATAACCCAATCCCACTCTGTCTGTAGCCTCCTTCCAATTTCTCTCTGTAATCTTCTCCCGTTTTCTCTCTGTGTGTCTCTCTTTCTCTCCCTCCCTCTTCCCTCTGTGTCTCGGTCTGTCTGCCTTCTTCTCTCTCTCTCTCTGTCTCTAACCCGTCCAATCTCTCTCCTTACCCCGAACCAGCCGCCCCCCCCCCACTTTATAGGACACCCTCTCTTTCTCTCTTTACCCCACTCCAGCTTTATCTCTCTCACTTTGTCTCTATTCTGTTCCCACTCGCTCTGTATCTACATACTCTCCCACTGCCTCTGTCTCTCTACCACTCCCCACTCTATGCCCCCTCCCACTCTCTCTACACCACTCCCCTTCTCTGTTTCTTGCTACCCCACTCTGTCTCTCTTTCTCTCCTTCTCTCTCTCTACCACATTACCTCCCTCTCTATTTACTCCGTCCAGCTCTCTTGCAACCAATTTCCTCTCACTTTCACTCTCACCCCTCAAGCTCTATCTGTCTATACCCCTCGCACTCGATGTCTACCCCTCCAACTCTTTCTCTTTCTCTGTCTACCCTTCTTCCTCCCTCTCTCTTTATCTCTCCCCGCTCACTCTCTCTCCAATCCACTCCCAAAGACTCACTGTTTCCTCACTCCCTTTCCATCTGACTGAATCTTCCTCCTCCCTCGCTGTCTGACATATTCTCTCTCGCTGGTCCTTCGCTCTCCACCTGACCCAGAGACGGGAGGCGTCAGAGAAGCTGCGGGGTGAGGGGGTTTGTGTGAGTTTGAATATGAAGGGTGTGGTTGGAGCAGTGAGATAGAAAGAGGGTGGGAAACAGAGAAAGCAGAAGAGTTCAGATAGAAGGGGAGGGAAAGAGAGAGAAGAGTGGAGCCAGATGGAGCAACGGGGGTGAGAGAGTGGGAAGTGAGGCAGTGAAAGGGAAAGGCGGTAAGAAAGAGAGATTGTGCAGTGGCGGGGAGAAAATGAGAAGGAAGAGCAGGGAGAGGAAATGGGGAGAGATTTCAAGAGAGAGTGACTGAGAGGACAAATAGCGAGGAATGGATGGAGGGAGAGTGGGGGAGGGGGAAAGAGAGAGAGACAGATGTGGTGGGGTGGAGATTTGTTGAACGGGGTCTCAGAGATGAATTTTCCTGAGGCCAAATCGGTGTGGGGGACGCAGAGGTGAGAGCTAGGACAGAACGAATTTCCTGCAAAGATTGAACTTAGGCCACTGTCCCCTCCCCTTGACTAAGAACCACGACTTGGAGCTGAGTCTGTCTCTCTCCGGCTCAGCTTCCTCAAATAAATTAAAACAACATCTTTCAATCTGCTGCTCGGCATATTTAGATGGAAAGTTTTAATCTTTACAAATTAAAGTAACTGATGCAGTCAGTGGGATGGATGCCTTTTGTCGCTAGCCACTGAGGTTTGAGGAACATTGAAATGTGTCCCTGTGGGATAATGTTGGACGAACAAGCACTGTCCTCAGTCTTTTACCATAGTGGCAGGCTGCTTCATCATTGAAAAACTGAACTGAGGTAAGAAAATTTCGGATGAAATTATTAATGAGTGAATTTGATTGATTAATGAGTTTCGCTAAAGAGATATTTCGGCACATTCTTCAGCTGCTATCTGAACTTAGTCTGGGTCACAACATAAATCGTGGTGTTTGTGCAGCAACTGAGGAGCAGCAGCCTGAAGCCCAATGCCTGCACATAACAATCTAGAAAGCTAGGCGTATCCATAACCCAGTAAATCCGCTATCATATGGAATAAACCATTAACGTGGACCATAACAGGATGAACTTGGCCGAGATCACGAACTGTAAAATGATGGACCTTTTTTCAATGTCTATGTTCTGTGTCAGACTGAGCGTCTCCATTTGTTTGAACCCGGTGTCTCCTGCGGGCTGTACTTGTCACTAAAAATGTATCTAACTGAGAAAACATTGAGCAGCAGATTCAGGAGAAACGGGAGAGTCGGTGTTAGAATGTGTTGGAGGATCTCGATTGTGACCCAGACGCAAGAGAATAGGACACTGTCCGTTTCCTGACAAAACCAGGGCGTCTTCCACATCCAATACCAAGCTATGAACATAAACTACCACGAAATAGTCTTTAAATAGCTCAGCATACTCGCTACTCCCAGAACCACCGCCACATTTTTCTCAATGCAATATTTACTTTTCAGCTTCTTGCAACAAATAGCCACAAACCGAACAAAGGTGAAAATGACAGTCAATGGCTGCATAAAGCAGGACGGCGTGGATGTTACACACGAGGATAGAATCCCTTGAGAAATAAAACTGTTGCGGATAACAATGGAAATGTGTCTCAATATCAGTTCGACGATAATGACTAGTAGATATTCCGATATAATGGCCCTCAGGTAACGTCTGACACATGGAGACAGTCCACAATCTTTGCAAAGCATGACATAGCTTGTCACGACATCAACGTTTGGACAGAAACCAAACACATTTTCCATCTGCCTGGAGACAAAATGACCAGTTTGACTGTGGAGCCAGTGAAATATTCGAATGTGTCACAGTCGTCAGAGATTTATTCAAATAATTGGAACTGAAATAAGAAATGGCAAGGTCTGAACTGCTTAAAAAAAATATGTCATGAAACACAAGAACCCCTCCCTCCTCAAACACACAGAGACACATCCATAATTGTGTCCCAACTAGACCGGCACCATTCCCCAATATTTCCTCTGCTGTGTTGATGATCTCTCCCTGCCACGGGGTGTTTGAATAATTCATCACTTCACCAGCACATTACATCCCGACTTCAATTTGACCAGGACCATCTTAGTCACGTCCCTCCCTTTCCTGGGCCGCTTCATCTCCATCTCCAGCGACTTTATCTCCATCTCCAGGAAATTATCTGACACAATCATACTCACAGATGCAGACCTGAGGGGTGATGTTTCATGAAGCCCGATCACCGTACCTGGCTCTATCTTGTCCCGCTGCCAGGAGAGCCCGACTCATGTTAGCGAAATCCTGCAATACTCTCAGGGAAGGACTTACCCTGGAATTGGCCAACATTGATTCCAGAACACGGGAATTCCCATGGTAACAGGACAAAAATGTTCAAGGAAATGGCCTGATGGACATCCACTGCCCTCCGCCGCATGCCTTGATGATAACTCAGTAACCCCGATTTTGAAAACAAATGAGTTTGATAAGGACACCGAATGTACTATGGGTGTGGTTCCACAATGTCCATCATCAAGATTGTCTCCACAGGCCCAGCACTGACTTAGCAGGGCGAGGCCTCAAATACACAGCACCCAGACTGTGGAAAGTGATGGATGAACCAAGGGAAACATTCTCACCAAACCCATCGTCACATATGGATCTGTCCCTCAAAGCATCTGTCGGAGCATGCAGCACACTCTCCTGCAGATGACAAGTCTCAGCCTCATGTTAACGAAACTATCCACTGTGTTATGTGGTACTACGTACTCTGAAGTAGGACATGCTTGTAAATGACCGACCAAGTAGAAACTGGACATCCATGAGGCATGGTGGGCTATCAGCAGCTGTAACATCAATAGCCCTCCCGCCATCATAAATTCAGAAGTGATTTGGAGATGCCGGTGTGAAGTGCAAAGTTAAAGAATTACACAACACCAGGTTATAGCTCAACAGGTTTATTTCAAAGCACCAACTTACGGAGTACTGCTCCATCATCAGGTGGTTGTTGAATATAACGTCGTAAGACATACAATTTACAGCAGAATTTACAGTGTGATGTAACTGTCATTATATTTTGAAAAAAAGACCTGGATTGTTCGTTAAATCTCTCATCATTTAAAATGAACATGTTGTTTTCAGTTCTTTTATATGTAAATTGGAGAACCTTTTTAAAAGTTACGTTCTCAAATGAACTTGAATTGGTGGCATGTCGGCCCAGACAATGCGTTTAAGGTGTGAGATGCACTGTGTGAGATTGTTTGGACCACAATGTTCAGATTGATTCTATTTTTAAAAAAAACGAGTTTACAGAACCTTAAACGGATTCGTGCACATTTCTGAGCAAAATAAAATGTTATTACGCAAATACACGTTCAGGTAACAAACTTATATGTGTTTTTGTGTTTGTGCGCATGTATGTGTGTGCGTGTGTCGGGCGTGTCGGTGTTGATGGTTATGAGTGTATGTGAGAGAGTGTGTGCGTATGTGTCTGAGAATGATTGTAAAGTGTATACTTCTGTGAGAGTGTGTGTGTGTGAGTGTGGGTGTGTATGTGTCAGCGTTTGAGAGAGCTCTGCATTAGTGTAGCCCTGAAGGAGCGTGTGTGCCTGTACGAATGCGTGTATGCGCCGGACTACCTGTGTGTCGGACTGTGTGTGTAGTAATGTCCTTGTCTGTCAGTGTATTTGTGTGTCTGTGTCTGTGTGTGTACAGTACAGCGTGGTCGCCTGTAGTGTGACATGAATCCTAGGGCTGCTCACTGATGGTTCCAAACGTTTCATCCCATTCATAGCAACACCAACATTGAAGCAGACTATTCAGCCCATCAAGAGTTTTGGATAGGAACACATGAGGCCATTCAGACATTCGATGCTTTTACTCAACGAGAGAAGTCGATCTTTTAATTTCTTATGCCTGGAACACAGGAAATGGAAGGGAGCATTCAAACTTTCAAAGCTGCTGCACAGATATCCAGGTAAGACTGGTTACTGAGCAGCGAGCGGGAATAAATTCGGGATAAATCAGTTTTTAACAGTTTAACACAAATTGACCACTGCACTGACACAGTGACTAGTGCTGAGGCCTTAACCATTGGCAACCAATAGCAAATTTTTAGATAATTGGAACAAATGTATTCTAACGAGGATCGTCTGGACATTACATTATCGAGAGGAGGTACATTGAGCAAGCAATGGACAACAATTCAGCAGCTGTAATATAACGTGGGTAACTGTGGACCTTTGAATTTTTCAGGAAGAATAGAAGGCTGTTTATTATATAAACGAAGAGAGATTACATGACTTACTGACCCGGTGAGTACTGGAGAATTCATTCTGACCCATTCAGAAGTGGTAAGTGTTGTTCCATCTCCATGATGGTCTGCTACCTGATGCTTCCAGTGGTCCCGTTTCTTACAGTACACTCGGAAGTTTCTGATGTTGTGGGTTGGCGGTGGGGAGTGGTGAAGGGGACCGTGTTTTAAATCGTGTATCAAGTGGAAGGCCTTTATCCAAGAGGGCATCGTTTCTTTCTACGTGTGACCCGAAAATGATGGGAATGTCTAACTGCTTCTAAATGAAGACGCTGTGGCTGTTGCCAGGAGACTGTATTAACTAACATGATATACTGAGCATGGTTGAACACCGATTAGAAGGGATGGCTTTGAGGTATGTAGGGAAGAGGTGTTGGAAATTCTGGAAAGGGTGAAAATAGATAAGTGCCCTGGGCCTGATGGCATTTATCCAAGGATTCTCTGAGAAGCAAGGGAGGAGATTGCAGACCCATTAATCTTGATTTTTATGTCTTCGTTGTCTGCAGGAATAGTGCCAGAAGACTGGAGGAAATGTGGTTCCCTTGTTCAAGAAGGGGAGTAGGGAAAACACTAGAAACTATAGACCGGTGAGTCAAACCTCTGTTGTGGCCAAAGTCTTAGAGAGAATTGTAAGGGTTTGGATGTATGAACATCTGGAAAGGAATAATGTGATCAAGGATAGTCAGCATGGTTTTGTGAAGGGCAGGTCGTGCCTCACAAACCTTATTGAATTCTTTGAGAAGGTGACTAAGGAGGTGGACGAGGGCAAAGCGGTAGATGTGGTGTACATTGATTTTAGTAAGGCGTTTGATAAGGTTCCCCATGGTAGGCTACTGCAGAAAATACGGAGGTGTGGCATTGACGGTGAGTTGGAGGTTTGGATTAGGAATTGGCTGGCTGGAAGAAGACAGCGGGTAGTAGTTGATGGTAAAGGTTCATCTTGGAGTGCAGTTACTAGCGGTGTTCCACAAGGATCTGTTTTGGGACCATTGCTGCTTGTCAGTTTTATTATTGACCTGGAGGAGGGTCTAGAAGATTTGGTGAGCAAATTTGCGGATGATACGAAAATCGGTGGAGTTGGTGACAGTGAGGAAGGATGTGGAAGGGCACAGCAGGATATAGATAAGCTGCAGAGCTGGGCATAAAGGTGGCAAGTGGAGTTCAATATTGGTAATTGTGAAGTAGTTCACTTTGGTCAGAGTAACAAGAAGATGGGGTACTGGGCTAATGGTCAGATACTTGGTAGTGTGAATGAGCAGAGGGATCTTGGTGTCCATGTACACAGATCTCTGAAAGCTGCCACCCAGGTAAATAGTGTGGTGAAGAAGGCATATGGCGTACTGGCTTTTATTGGTAGAGGAATTGAGTTCCGGAGTCCTGAGGTCATGTTGCAGTTGTATAAGACTCTGGTGGGGCCGCATCTGGAGAATTATGTGCAGTTTTGGTCGCCATACGATAGGAAGGATGTGGAGGCACTGGAACGGTTGCAGAGGAGGTTTACCAGGATGTTGCCTGGTATGGTAGGAAGATCGTATGAGGAAAGGCTGAGGCACTTTGTGCTGTTTGCATTGGAGAAAAGAATGTTTAGGGGTGACTTGATCGAGGTGTACAAGGTGATTGGGGTTTTTATAGGGTTGACCATGAGAACCGTCTTCCATGTATGGAGTCAGCTATTAAATGGGGGCATAGCTTTAAATTAAGGGGTGGTAGGCATAGGACAGATGTTAGGGGTAGATTCTTTACTCAGAGAGTCGTGAGTTCATGGAATGTCCTGCCAGTAGCAGTGGTGGACACTCCCTCTTTATGGGCTTTTAAACGGGCATTGGATAGGCATATGGAGGACAGTGGGCGAGTGTAGGTTAGGTGGGCTTGGATCGGCGCAACATCGAGGGCCAAAGGGCTTGTACTGCGCTGTATTTTCCTATGTTCTATGTTCTATGATATTAATGACGTGGAAAATGGAGTGCCTAATCATAAGAATGAGAATATTTTTCAAAAATAGCATTGACAGAACAGCTCAATTAGTTAGTTATATCACATTCTCAATATACCACAGAGGTGCATTAACCCAGAGGAGATATCTGTTCAGCACAGATCAGCCCGTGCTCGGTCCAACCCAACAATCTGTTGAGTGCAGAAAATGTGTAGGTCACAGCAGTACGGTGATCTATGAAACCAGTCTAGATATCTGTTCGACACCGGAAACTGTGCAGACCACAAACGTGTATTGGTCTATAAACACGGACTGGATCTCTGTTCATCACTGGCAGCTATGCAGACCACAGCAGTGCATTGATCTTTAAATCTGGTCTAGATAGCAGTCCTGCACGGGGAGCTATGCAGAACACAGAAGTGCATTGACCAATGAACCCAGACTGGATATTTGTTCATCACTGGGAGCTATGCAGAGAACAGCAGTACAATTGCATTCAGGCCACTCTGAGCGATGCATTTTGTATGATGTTGAAATAAATTTTATTTCATTTTCTCCCGTTTTCAATTTTTTTAATGTACACTTCCAAATTATAGTGACAATAGTTTGTAAAGACTTGAACCAAATGAAATGGCAGCAATGGGCATGTTCATCTCCTTCTGTTAATATCTCAGGGACTGAATTGCAAGGAATCGGACAAAATATGTCTGAGACACCAAAAAAAATAATTCGAAGAAGGAAACAGTCATGAATTGTCTGAAAGATGGCGGCAGGGTCAGAATCTTTCCAGGCGGAGCTCCTCTGCTTCATCCACTCACTCATTGTGTGTCTCCTTTTTTTAATCCTTTATTCTTGAGGGTCTTTCTATCCACAAACGTTAAAATTTTTGAAGTTACTCCGACAGGAATGGAGGAGTTGAGTCTCAGGATGCAGGATGGTGATGGGAGAGCAGGTTGTGAGATTTGAAGCACAGAGCAATCTGGAGAGTGGGCCTGGCATGGTCTGGAATTGGGGCCTGGCATGGTCTAGAGACTGAGCCAGTGCGGCATGGAGAGTGGGCTGGCACGGACTGGAGACTGGGCCCGGTGCATCCAGGAGATCGGACGTGTAAGATCTGACGCTGTGCTTCGTGCAGTCTGGAGACAAGGCTGGGTAAGGTCTGAACACTGGGGCTGGTGCGGACTGGATAAAAATAATGTCGAGGAGAATATTGAGAAACAGACGACTAAACTAGATGCGATTGGGGTTCAGAAGGAACCGGTGTTAGATATTCTGGGAAGTGTGAAAATGACTAAATCCTCTGGGTCCGAAGGGGTTTGTGATAGGATTCTCTGGAAAGCCAGGGAGGAGATTGCTGAGCCTTTGGCTTTTCACCTAATGTCGTCATTGTCGATAGGAGTGTTACGAGACAACTCGAACATAGCGAATGATTATTAATCTCGTCTTGCTCAAAACGAGATTAGAGACAACCGTGGTATTTAAAGACTTGTGAGGCGTCCTTCCGTTTTGGGTAAAGTGTTGGAAAAGGTTATAAGAGATAGGATTTATTGCCATCTTGAAAGGAATAAGTTGATTAGGTATAGTGAACATGATTTTGTAAAGGGTAAGTCGTCCCTCACAAACCTTATTGAATTCGTCCAAAAGGTGACCAAAGAGGTGACGAGGCCAAAGTGGTTGATGTGGTGTATAGTGATTTCAGAAAAGGCGTTTGATAAGAATCCCTGTGGTCGGCTGATGCATAAAATATGTAGGCATAGGATTGAAGGAGAATTCGTGATTTCGATCAGAAATTGACTCGCTAAAAGAAACAGAAGCTGGCAGATGATGGGAAATGCACATCTTGGAGTTAAATTGCCCGTAGTGTTAGGCGAAGGGGTAAAGAAAGGGGAATGGGTATAGGTGGGTTGCACTTCGACGGGTCGCTGTGGACTTGTTGGGCCGAAGGGCCTGTTTCCACACTGAAAGTAACCTAATCTTAAGTTACTCGTCGTGTACAACAAGGATGTGTTTTGAGTCCATTGTTATTTGTCGTTTTTGTAAACGACCTGAACGAGTGCGCCAAAGGAAGGGTTCAGTAGGTTTGCGGATGACACTAAGGTTGGTACAGTCGTGGAGAGTGTCAAATGATGTTGTACGTTACAGAGGGGCATAAATAAGCTGCAGAGCTGGGATTAGAGGTGACAAATGGAGTTTAATGCAGAAAAGTGTGAGGTGATTCAGTTTGGTAGGAGTATCAGGAACTCATGGTGCTGGGCGAATGGTAAGATTGTTGGAAGTGTAGATGAGCAGAGAGATCTCGGTCTTCATGTCCATAGATCCTTAAAAGTTGCCACTAAGGTTGAAAGGTCTGTTTCGATGGTATACAGTGGGTTGACGTTTAGTATTCGACGGATCAAGTTTCAGAACCATGAGGTCATGCTGCAGCTGTACAAATCTCTGGTGTGGCCGCACTTGAAATATTGTGTACAAGCATGGAGAACTCGCCAATGTCCTGTAACATCTCAACACAACTTCACAACTCCTGTATTCAAAGGTCTGAGTAATGAAGGCGAGTGTGCCAAGTTTACAAAACGTCTTCTGCAGCACACTTCTATATGTGACGCAAACATCAATGAATTCTACCTGACAACTTAACTGTCTGGTCCATACAACCAAAGCCTAGTTTTAATTATATAAGTCCTGCCCCTTGTTTATTTTACAAAATCGACTACCACGCGTTCATTCACACGAATCCCCTCTGTCACTCCTCAGCCCAGTGAGTGCCGTTTCAGCCCCTCAATCTCTCCCTTCGGTTTTAATTGACTCTCTCTCTCTGCAGGAGACTTACACACTCTTGCCTTGATTACGGGAAGACCCTGAGCATGGCATAGCTTGTGCTTGTAGAAGGGGGAGGGAATGGATTGCAGACCCAGTCAGTGGGGAGGAGAGGCTGGAAAGAAATCAGCCACCTTGTATCACTTCAGCGTTTCAGAAAGAGGGCGTTCACACGTTTATGGTATGAAGTTGTGATCAGTGTTTGAGGCCAGAAATTATTCTCTCCCGTTTTCACTTGTGTTCAATAACAATATTTATTCGAAATCCTTCAAAGCACAGAATGTGTCTGAAGTATTTGTTTCCTTAATATTGCAGTTTATAGAACATAGCCATTTACGCTGAAAGTTATACTCAAGCAACTGCAGTTGTGAATAGAACATAGAACAGAGAACAGTATATTATAGGAAAGTCACTTCGACCCTCGATATTTTACTGACCATTTTTCAGACATTTTTCTGACTACGTCAC
This sequence comes from Chiloscyllium punctatum, assembly GCF_047496795.1. Lineage (NCBI taxonomy): Eukaryota > Metazoa > Chordata > Chondrichthyes > Orectolobiformes > Hemiscylliidae > Chiloscyllium > Chiloscyllium punctatum. The sequence goes on along the minus strand of NC_092773.1, from coordinate 75,371,132 downwards.
ATCCCCTTCATTTCTATCTTCCATGTGCCGATTGAACAGCAACTTAAATGTCGCTAACGTATCTGACTCGACTACCACTGCTGGCACGACATTGCACGCACCCAAGACTCTCTCTGCAAACATGCTATGCCTGAAACCTCCTCTTAACTTTCCTCATTTAAATTATGCACACTTATGCAAATACATTTCCGCCATGAGAAAAAGTTCCTTGTTATCTACCCTTGCCATGCCCCTCATGATCTTGTACACCGCTATCAATGCACCACTCATCCTTCTCCGTTCTAGTGAGAAAAGCCCGAGCTCCCTCAAACTTTCTTCATAGAGCATGCCCTCCACTCAAGGCAGCATCCTGGAAAACCTCCTCTGCAACCTCTCCAAAACGTCCACATTCTTCCTATAATCAAGCGACCACAACTGAACACAATTTTCCAAGTGTGGTCTAACCAGGGCTCTGTAGACCTGCAGCAAAACCTCATTTTCCTGAACCTCAAACCCCTGAAAATCAACGCTTTCACACAATAATGCCTTCTTAACAACTCTGTCAACTTTGTGGTAACTTTGACATATCTATGAACATGGATCCCAAGGTTTCCCTGTTCCTCTACACTGCCAAGGATCCTGCCTTTAGCCTTGCAAATTGCATTGAAATGTAACCTTTAAAAGTGAATCACTATCCAAGTTGATCTACAACTGCAAATTATCAGCCCAGCGCTGCATACGGCCTCATCCCGTTGCCATCTTCAACACCTCTCCACACTTACCACAACTCCACCAACCTTCGTTTTATCGGCAAACTTACTAAACCACTCTTCCACTTCCTCAATTCAGTAATCTATAAAATTACAATGAGCAGAGGTTGCAGAACGGATCCCTGCAGAACACCACTAGCCACTGAGCTCCAATCTGAATATTTCCCATCCACACCACACTTTGTCTTCTATGAGCCAGCCATTTCTGTCGGCAGACAACCAGATTTCACTGTATTCAACGCCCTCTTACTTTCTGAATGAGTGTACCATGGAGAAACTTGTCAAATGCCTCGTTAAAATCCATTATACAGCACTTCACTACTCTAACTTCATCAATGTGTTTTGTCACACCGACAAATAATTTAATAAGGTTTGTGAGGTATGACCTGCCCTCACAAACCCATGTCGATTGCCTCTAATCAAATTATGCTTTTCCAAATAATCATAAATCCTGTTTCTCAGAATCCTGTCCAATAATTTGCCCACAACTGACGTAAGACTGACTCGTCTGCAATTCCCAGCGTTAACCCTACTCCCTTCCTTAAACAGTGGACTAGCATTTATCACGCTCCAAACATCTGGTAATACAACAGAAGGCCAGTAAACACAATGCAATAACGGAGTACGGGAGTGTTGTGAAGATGAAACATGTGGGTAAAACAGCAATTAATATAACATATTGAAATACTTTCTTTTCCTTTAAAGTTATGTAAAAATGAGAGAAGCACGGATAGACATTGGTCCACTGAAAATTGAGTTTGCAGATTTTATAACGGAAAGCAAATAAATGGAGTCGGAAATGAGTTGCTCGTTTGCGTGGGCCGTCATGGTAGAAGACCCCAGTAGTGCATGAGAACATCAAGAGAAGCTGCGGTGCAGATGAGTTCAGTGGCCATCCCAAATAAAAAGATGCTGGAGACGTTTGCTAGGCGGATCGATCACCCACATGAGATGCAAAATATTCGAGAGTTCTCAAGGGCAATGCTGAGGACACTCAAGATGCATTTTTGCTGACCTTTGAAGAACCAGTTGAGTCAGGGTGGGTGTTAGGATGGAATGCCGAAAAATATCAGCCGAGTGCCTGGAATTCACTTCGAGCATCAAACAGTTTATTATCATGATAGCAGTGGGGTGAGATCCTCGAAAAATCCAGATCATTCTGCAATGAAGAAAGAAAAACCTATATTACTGCCCTCTTCTAAAAATTACAGAACAAGCATAATATTATATAGTTCCATACTCTTCCAACTGAGTTAATCACATGACTGCATGGATAGATACGGCGAGGCTTGTCATGAAGAACGGCATAGCATGGTGTCATGATGTGTCCCAGACTTCATCCTTTCACTTTTTGGGGATTTTCACAATGGACACTACATTTAAGTACATTCCTTCCCAGTTATTTGCCACCTGCACTATGTTAAGTGCCAACAAATTGAATAGTTGCCAATCACTTCATGATTTTTAATTCCTTCGCATTGTTTAATGATCGAATTACAATATCTGCAAAAGGATTTCATTTTTCCAAATTGTTATAAAAATTGTGACATCATTTCCAAGAAATTTATAGTTAGAACTGACTTTAGAATTCTGCAGCTAACAAGTTATGCGCCGTTCTTTATTGCCGTACCACAAAATGTAACCATTAAATCCACATTCCACTGCCTGATAGTTTCTATACCTATGATTCAGTTACGGCAAAAAATGATCTGGAGACTGCTTTTACAGTCTGAGTCTGGCTTGTTCATGCAATTCTTTACGATTTCCCCCCTTTATTCTATTACTTTGAGCCTGCAGAAGTATAAAGGAACATTGAAACACCGACGATCGTTGCGGGAGTCGGTAATTTGGCCCTTTCGGCCTGCTCCTTTATTCATCCCCATAATGGCTAACCATTCAACTCAATAGCGTAATCCTGCTTTCTCCCCAAGACCTCTAATCCATTTCGCCCTCAGTGGTACTGATGTCCTAAGTTATGCAGGCTTTATAAAGCACATGTATTTCCACACTTAATAAGAGTACTGTCAGTCATGTTTCGATTGCTTTTGCCAGGGCAGTCTGCCGCCATCATGCTCTGGCTCGTTATGGGTAGCCATAATATGTGATCATTCCAACTGTAAAATAGTGAAAATTAATAACTCTGGTTAAGAAGCGCAAGAGGTTAAAGACAGGAAAGTACTGGCTAGTTAGCCTTACCGACGCCATTGACACGATTTCAGAGTGTACTGTTGAAGTATATATTTGAAGTAATTTCAAAGTGCATGGTTAAATATGGCTGACATATCACGACTTTGTCAATGGAAAGTGAAACATGACAAATGTTTTCGAGGAGGTAACTTGCATTTTACGTGAAAATGGCGACTGAATATGATCTCGTCGGATCTCCAGAAGTATTTGACAATGTCCTTCCCAGGAGACTGCTGAATAAGTTAATAGTCTATCGAGTTCGGTGCAAGGTACTTCGATTGATGGAGAATTGGTTGAAATGGTGAGGGCAGTGACTGGAGTTCAAGCCATTTTTTTCGGAATTGAAGCCAGTTACTCTTGGAGTTCTGTGGGGATCCATGTTTGGATTATAATTATTCATGATATACATTCATGATCTGGATGACGGAACTCAGCGCAAGGTGGAAGAAATCATGGAAAAAGGGTGTTCATGTGTGTGATAAATTCAGGTGAAATAGTGATCTGCAGAAAAGTTATAATGAAAACTTATAACATCAATAGTTGAATAATATAGATTGAGAAGCTTATAAAATTAATGCAGCACTTGGTGGAAGGCTGCTGTGCAGACTCCTAATTACTTTATCTGGGTCAGCACTTGTCTGATGCTTCTGTTTACAGAGAGCCGATCCAAACCAAAACAGCAATATATATCCGAGATGGTCATTGGAACGAGACAATAAATGTCGTTTAACTCATACAAAGTCATAAATAAGTATAGTCATGACGTTTTCTACTCAGCAACTCATTTCAAAAACATCCGTTAAGTCAAAGCAGAATTTTTTGGTTTTCCTCATGAGTTCAGCCATGTGCAATTGGGTAATGGAAAAAAGGCATTGATTTGACTTTCACACACACACAAAGTAAATTACTCAAACTCTATGACTGTGAGTCGAGTAAACTGATACATTGCAAGACAATGACAAAATGAGAAGATGATGATCAAGGAATCAGAAAAACCCCAAGAGATAAAATAAGTCTTAACTGCATGTCTGTACTAATTATTAGCAGGTTGAAGTTAAATTGTCCAGGAATATATTCAGAATTGCTGGAGGTAATATTCATACTTATAATACAAACGTACTGATCTGAAACTGTACAATTGAAATAAAACATTTTGCTATCATTGTAAGTATGCTGAACAGGAAAAATTCACACGATATATTCGTGGTCTGAAATGCACGTCTTCATAACGGTCATAAAGGTTCATAGCTAGATCTTTGCATTATAAGTTTAAACTACTGCCTCTGAAAGTAATGACCATGGTATCGCGTAGTTTGAAGCCATGTTCCATATGAATCATCTCGACATGGATTGAATATTAATCTGAGGAGGTAGCTAGTTTGTGTTTGCCTTTTGAAGCATAAAAAAGCCTAAGACGGTTCAAATCTTTTCGTGGAAACAATGAAAAAGAACACTGAGCAGGTGAAAACCAGCAATTCCTCATCTGCAGCTGTTTTTGTTTTCATTGTGTGAAATATGCATCATTCCATAATTTCTTGTTATCTTTATCTCTCATCTGACAACAGAATATTAAGCCTTGATGTACCTTCTCCTCTGTGAAAACAGGCCATAACAATTGCAGTGCGCTTCTTTCACCCATTAGGATAATTACTGAATAAAGCAAGATGAAAAAAGCTAATTATCTCCCTGGAGCCCGACATACACTACAAATCTGACAATCATTCAGTGCAACGTAAAACGGATGCAGACTATCTAAACGAAATGCATGGAACACCAAAGGGTTTGCTCTATGCAATTTACTATCCAATCATTGCAGTTATTGGTGTTCCAGGTAAACACACTTTTTGATATTAAATTGAATCATGATGATCTGTATCAATGTTACAACTTCTGAAGTGAACTTTGTGTTCTGAAGAATTTCTAACCTCCAAATTCATGGAAAAGATTCCCGCTTACGATGGGATTATTTGGTCTCGTAACTATTTATGCTGGATTTTCGGAATCTGCATGATATCCCATAGTGTTCCTGACTGTGTCACTGTTAATTTTTCAAAGAAAAGTTCACCCGATAAGGACAATGCTGTCTCGGCCAGTCCTTAATTGTCCAGAGGACAGTGAACAGTGAAACACGTTGCTTGGATTTGGAGTCACATGCAGACTCCAAACACTTGGTATGGTAAGAATGGCAGTTTACTTCTTTAAAAGGTGGAAATAGACCAGCTGGGGTAGCCGACATTAACAATTGATTCATGCTTATCACTCGATCCGTGATTCCAGATATTTGCTGAAATTACATTCCACTATCTGCTTTGATTGGATTTGAAACTGAGTCTCAAGATTGATACCTCAACCGCTGTGCTAATACTTCAGTGATCATGCCACTCAGACATCGACCCCCCAGTGCATGTTATTTCGTGTTATTGAAATTAATTCTGCCTCGAAAATGTTCATGGTGTAAACCGAAGTGTACAGTGTTTTTGTCACTGTCACTCTGAGGATGCTTGGTAGTGTGGAGGAACAAAGGGATCCTTGGGTCCATATTTTCCACTGAAGTTGAGTAAGTTGTCAAAAGGGTACGTGGTGTGTTGACTTTAATTTGTAGAGGGATTCAATTTAAGAGCTGCGAGGTTATGCTGCAGCTCAAAACAACCCTGGTTTGACGCCACTCGGTATATTGTGTCCATTTCTGGTCGCCTCGTTAGAGGAAAGATTCTGAAGCTTTAGAGAGGGTACAGAGGAAATTTACGAAGATGTTGCCTGGATTGGAGTGTATGTCTTGTGAAGAATGGTTGAGGGAGCGAGGGATTTCCTGTTTGGAAGGAAAAAGGATGAGACGTGAGTTGATAGAAGTGTGCAAGATGTTGAGAGGCATAGCTACAGTGGATAGTCAGAGATTTTATTTTCCCATGGTGGGAATGTCTATCGTGAGCGGGCATAATTTTAAGGCAATTGTAGAAAGGTTCAATTGGAGTTGTCAGAGTCAGTTTCTTTGCACAGAGAGTGGTGGGTGCATAGAATGCACTGCCGGAGTGGGAGTAGTTTCAGAAACATTAGGGACATTTAAGCGACTCTTGGATTGATATGTGGAAGAGAGTACAATGTAGGTTATGTAGTTCAGTCCGAACTTGGAGTGGTAAAAGAAGCTGGCAAAACATCGAGGGTCGAAGGGCCTTTATTGTGCTACTCTCCTCTGCGGTCTCTGCTCTTCTTACATTCTAAACCGGTGTAGAAGTTTGACAATTGTGGGAATTAGTATTTTCCGTGTATGCAGTGTTGGATTGTCCGACAGGTTTGAATTTTGCTGTCGTTTTGCGTTGGCGAATTTACCTCTGCTACCACAGCCTATTTCAGACCTATTCTCATTTGGATAGTTACCTGATGGATTAATTTCTGAAAACGGTTAATTAATTAGATGCTTCAGCGATTAGATGTTTTTTTTCATGGATTTACTAAATTAATTGAGTGAATGGATAATATGCATCGAATACCTTTCACATAAAAGCAGTAATTTATTTGTGACCAAGAATATAACCTTTCTCCTGTAAGATTATGAGACATTGAATTCCCAGTTTCTCCTCCTTCACATTATTTGATGAAAAAAATTTAATAATTTTCATTATTTGCATCTGTCTTTTTTACCTTCTTCACCTGCCATCTGCCAATACATGTATCTTAGTTTCTTCAACATTTGTGAAGTAACATCGACATTTGTGATGTCACTCGCATTTGAGGTGTAATATTCACCACTAATTATCCACTTTCTATCCACAATTAGTTTTCATTCCAAAAGAGCGGGCAGTACTGACGGACTATGCAATTTGGAAGGAAATTGTTTATCTGTGTAAATCTTCAATTCTCTCAATCTTCCTTGTGCCAGATGGGCAAGTTAACTCTCAAACTACTTTGGATTTATCACTTTGACTAAATCAATGCCTCTGGAATCAAACGCCATTGAAGCTCCTGCATAATGTTGTTTGATTAGTTTATGTTATTTTCCAATCAAATTATTGTGAGAAATATAAATGTTCAGAGTGTACAAACACAAATATACATCTGAAAGCAGTAAACCTGATACAAATTTAGTGGAAAGATAGATGTTTTAAAGTATTAACACCCCTTTCGATTTCACGATCCAAGGTTTTTTCTTTCGATGAACAGAGCCTTACTGAGACAATACCTGGTCAATTGTTTACCGTTTTGGTTGTCTAACCTTAACAAACGTGATATGGTCATGTCTGCACAGCAACAAAGCTTTACCAGGCTCATTTTTGTGATGGAAGGACTGATATTTGACGAGAAAATGGACCGGTTCAGAATGGTTAACCATCCACTAAAATGTCCGATTTTAGATGTTTGGAAGGTCTCTGGACATGAAAAATAAAATCTATTTTCTTAGCACAGTTCCAGCGAAAGCTGTTGAGATTCTTCAGCGGTTTCAATTTTTCAAGCATACGCAGTTCTTTGATTGTTTGTTCTGGAGTGGGGGTGAGTAGGGTGAGGTGCAAACTATGTTCACTAGAGTAGAGAAGAACGAGAGAAAACTCATAGTAAACTATAATAGTTAACAAGGCCGAGAGAGTATAAAAACAGGAATGCTGTATTTCAAGTTCAGGCGTTACAGAACCAGATGTCACAGTCTAGGGATACAAGATCAAGCGTACAGGAAAAAGATGAGGATAATTTCTTCATTCAGAACGTGTTAAGCTGACTGTTGACATTCTCTGGCATTAGAATGGAACAGGCCAACACATCGAACAGGGTGGAGCAGTGGATGTTGTGCACATGGATTTTAGCAAAAGATTTGATAAGGTTCCCCATGATACACTCATCCAGATCTTAATGAAGAATGGGACACAGGAAAGTCTGTCGGTCTGGATACAGAATTATAGACGACAGAGACGATAGGACCATAGACGACAGAGAGTGACAATGGATTGAAAGTATTCACCCTGAAGTTCGATGATCAGTGGTCTTCTGTCGGGATCTGTTCTCGGACCTCTGCTCGTTCTGATTTTTATAAATGACTTGGATGAGGAAGTGTCAGTCTGTTTGTGTATGTTTGTCGATGGTGCAGTTGTGGATAGTGTGGAGGGCTGTTCTCGGTTGCACTGGGGCAAGAAGTGACAGGAAGCAGAGAACGTCTGAGAACTGATAGATGAATTTAAGCTTGAAAAATTGTAAAGTGATTAATTTTAGACTTTCGAATTTGAATGCAGAATACAGAGTTAAAACACATGTTTCTTAGCAGTGTTGAGAGACACAGCGATCTTGGGTTCCATGCCCATAGATCTCTCAAAGTTACCAAACAAATTGTAAAGAAGCCATATGGTGTTTTGTGTTTCGTTAACAGGGGGCTTGAATTTAGGAGCCGTGAGATTATGCTGCAGTTCGTTAAAGCCCTAATTAGACAGCATTTAGAATATTTTGTTATGTTCTGGTCGCCGCAATGTAGGAAGAATGTAGAAATTTTCGAGAGGCTACAGACGTGATTCATCAGGATTCCCAATGGACTGGATGGTATGAATTAAGGAGAAATGCTGAGGGAGCTAGATCTTTTCTCACTGGAGCAAAGAAGGGTGAGTGACGATATGATAAAGGTGTATTGCATGATGAGTGGCATAGATAAAGTGAATAGCCACAAACTTCTTCCCATGGCATAATTGTCTATCCTGAAGGGGTACGATCTTAAGATTATTGAAGGAAGGTGTAGGAGAAATGTCTGAGGTAAATTCTTGATACAGAGAGTTGTGTGTGCGTGGAATGCACTGCCAGCATTGCTATGAGAGTCGGATACATTACAGCAAGTTAATCTACAAATAGCTGATAGAACATTTAAGCGCATGAAAGTTAGTTTGATCTCAGCGTAGCATAACAGTCAGCACAAAATCGAGAGCTGAAGTGCCTGTACTGTGCTGTACTATTTTGTATTCTCCTTTCTACGTAGAAGACGAAATAGATAAGAGTACCTCACGAAAAATAGATCAAAGCTATGCAGTGAAAATGGAAATATGTACTGATTGGATGATAGAACTGGCTTGAAGGATTGAATGACCAATTGCTGTCCCAAATTCCATGTCTCCATGTTTCATTTTTTCACTGTTATCACTTCCTCTTTCACCTTAATGCATACAGATATGTGTCATTACAAATTCTCCACTTCTCTCTTCCTATCTGTTCTCCAGCAAACATTACTGTTATTGTGATCCTGGTTCGAGGAAGGTGTGGACTCTCCAAATGTATTACCTCCTATCTGGTGTCCATGGCAGTGTCAGATCTGTTACTCATTATCACCGCTGTCGTAATGAATCGGATTTCTGGGATTTTCTGGCCATTTAGCTTCTTATCTCTAACACCATTATGCAGAGTCCGTATTGCATTTACCTATGCAGTCATCGACTGCTCTGCCTGGTTAACAGTTGCTTTTACCTTTGATCGATTTGTTGCCATTTCTTGTCAAAAGCTGAAAGCAAAATACTGCACCATGAAGACGGCTCAGCGCGTCATAGGAATCATTTATATTCTTAGCTGTCTGAGGAATACGTTTTTGTATTTTATATATGAACCTTTATACATCATTGACAATGTTCCCTGGTTCTGTGCCATTAAGTTAATATATTATACGTCAGCTGCATGGGCCACATTCGACTGGGTTCTTGTTATTTTTACTCCTTGTCTCCCTTTCATTCTAATATTGTTACTCAATGCCCTGACCGTCAAGCACATTCTGTTAGCCAACAGAGCTCGCAGGAGACTCCAGTTCCAAATAAATGGAGGAACTGAGAATGACCCAGAGGTACAGAAGAGGAGAAAGTCAATTGTTCTACTTTTTGCTATCTCTGGCAGTTTCATCTTGTTATATCTGTTATATTTTATAACAATTGTCTATGTTCGGGTTGTTGATGTTACTTATTTCTCAGGGGCTAATTTCAGTGACACAACATTCCTTTTGGAAGAAAACGGATATATGCTTCAATTTTTGAGTTCCTGCATTAACCCATTTATTTATGGAGGAACACAGAGCAAATTCAGGGACGAATTAAAACATGGGTTAAAATATCCACTCAGACGTTTGAAACAGTTCAGTAAAAATTAAAATTGTTACACAAAAGATTAATTCTCTCCTAATTTCTGTGTCCCGTGTTTCGTATAGGTCTCAGAAATGGCTCATATTGCAACATGTGTAATGAATTGCTTTGAGATCTTTAGTGCCCTGAATTTAACAATGCAGAGCAACAGCGTAGTCTAAACACAATGTAGACCCATAACTTCAAATAAATTAATTTCAAGTTTCAACCATGTTGCTGACAGCATGCTTGATGCTCATTGCCGTAAAAGTTATGCTTTCTACTCGCAGTCTAACCTTTAATCTATCATGAAATAACAAAAACCTTTGGCTAATGAAGGATCTCTATTTCTATCTCCATAAACATCCAATTAGTACATATTTGTGTTCTATTTTTATCTCTATGCGAAACTTTTTTTTAAAATTATGTGCGTTGTTCAATATGTAAGGTCCAAAAATCACGTATCTATCACCATAACTTATTGCAAAGAAGAAGCCAGAGGTGGAGTGTGGAGCGTTGCGGAAAGTAATTACGAGGCATTTTATTTGTCACTGATTGCAGTCAATTCACAGTAATTCATTGGACAATCAAACGGTTCCCAATATATGGTTAATTATGTTGAAATATGGCAAAGTACAATTGAAAATTGGGCGATCATTAAAAGCACAATACATTTCTATAATTAGTTTTAAATTTATTCGCAGTGAACGGTACAAGAAATATACAGGGGTGGAAATCAAGGGCACACAATGACTTGCAGGAATGCATCCCAGCCTATTGTCTGGAATTTCCGAACTCAGACAACTGTCTCTGAAACACAAGTCTGAATTCGGCTTACACTGGTGCAAAAGTGCATCTTTGGAATTCCAACAGTATGCAAACTCGGAAGAAATTGCACATGAAATTGAATATTTCCCATGCGATTTTTCTTCGCCTGAAGTTGTATGAAAAATTCATATCAATCGTAAATCCCACGGGGTCTATTGAAATGAAATAAATTGTTATTCAGAAAAAGGTAGATACTTAACAACATTATTAAACATATATTAAACATTTATTAATCACGCCCCTACGTAATCTAACACACGACGACTAAAACCTCCATTAGATCCTTTGCAGCCACAATCCTCCACCATGTTCTGCAGCATATGGAGTCCTTACTTTCTCCCAGTTGATTTTAAAACTCCTGCGAAGCCCCTTCCAATGAAACCTACCTTATGGAAGTTCTCCTCCCTCTCCACAAGGATCCCAGTGAGTCGCTCTCTACCTTGAAGTTCTTCAGGCATGTTTTCAAGCATACTCGCTACTATAGCCACATCTCCTTCCCCAGTACTTGCCGACAGAGTCATGCATGTACTCTGGAAAAGTACGATTTGGAGTTCAACAGGACAACAAGAACATATGACAAATCTGAAACATTCAGAAATGATTTTCCTTTTGGATCCTCCATTCTACACTCGTAACTATATGCTGCCAATTCCCCTCCTTACTATCATTACTGTCTCCCCTCAGGGCCACAGTATCACAGGCATGCAAATGACCTCTGTTGTTTTACATTCTCAGAAGTATTCACACGCTAAATAAATGTTTTTATCTTTACCATATCCGCCATAAAAGAACGTACGTTAAACAAACGTTCATGTACTTAAATCAAAACTCGGAGGATTTGCTCGACCATCCAAGAACCTTCTCTTGGGCTCTTGAACCGTTCTGATGCAATTAGCGACTCAGCCACTTCAGGCACCACGCCGTGGAGAATTATGAGCCTCTTGCACACCCACTGAACAAAAAATCACAGCTACTGCCAACTGCGCCTCCTTCACGATCGCCATCCAGACAACAAACTTCATTATCCCTGGGAAGATGACCCACTCCGCGACCGTTGCAGGATCTGCTGCTGCCGTGATCGCCAGCACCGATGAGATACCTAACCTGTATGTCACTTCTGCCATCGCAAATGCCGCCACCGCAGTCACTTCCATCCCAAGGTATATCACTCACCATAATACCGACGGCTAAAGCATGACATCAATTCTGGCATCAGTGATGTCACTCACCAGAGCTCAGCTGACGACGTTGTCATCACACGTTATGTCACTTCGTCCCGCATGTCCTGCAATCGGCCCCATTTCCGCCTCTATGGTCAGTGTCATTGACGTTGGTGATGTCACCCCAACACCTTGGCGGGCTAATTCCCGTGGCAGTCTCTGCCCCCAGTCCCAGCTCCAGCCAGACCCCAGGTGCTGTCTCCCTGCACTGCTGCATTTTCACTATTTCCCCAGAGCTCCCCCTTACTGCGGATGAACGTTCAGTCCTTAGCAATGGCCTCACCTTCATCATTCTATTCTCCCAGATTAATGAGTTCCACACACGTTGTTACATGGAACATTTATTTTACTGCTTCTCCCTTCCGGCCCACTTATTCAATCCAAACTCTTGCCCACATTCCGCGGACTCCCTCTCTCATCTCCAACACCGCCAACCTACCTGAACACCCCGTGCTGGCCTGTTACCCTTCCATTTCTAACTGCTGCCATGATGTAGACCATCTCGGCTGGTTCACCCCCTCACCAACTCCAATGTCCCGCCCTCGCAACGAGAAGCACTCCACGACCTCCACTCCAACCCCAAGCTCGCAAGCAAACCAACTGACAGTCAGGTGCCAACTCGCTGACAGCTCCTTCTTTTGCCCACTCGACCATGATCTCAACTCCCATCAGCAAACCATCGTCTCCCAAACTATCCACAACCTCAACACTTCCAGGGATCTTCAATGCAAAGCCTCCAGCATCATAGTCCAAGAACTACACACTGCCTGATTCTACCTCCGATGATGATTCATGAACTTGACTGCCCCGGCTGACTCATTGTCTCGGCCTGCTCCTGTCCCACTGAATTCATCTCTGCCTACCTTGATGCAATCCTGTCCACCTTCGTCCAGGATCTCCTCTCCTATATTCGGGACACCATGCACGCCTTTCAGCTCTTCCAATACTTTCCTTTCCGTGGCCCCATCCTATCTTCACCATGGACATCCCTCCCCTGCACACATCTATCCACCACGACGAAGGCCTGCAAGCCCTCCGTTTCTTCCTTTCACTCTGTCCTAACCAGTAATCTTCCACTGATCTACATGGCTGAACTGGTTCTCACCCATAACAGTTTCTCATTACAATCTTCCCACTTCCTTCAAGCAAAAGGGGAAGCCATGGACACACGCATGGGTCTAAGCGAAGCCTGCCTCTTTGTCGCATAAGCGGAACAGTCCACCTTCCACAGCAACACTGGCATCATTTCCAACCTTGTCTGCTGCTACATCAATGATTGAATCGGCGTTACCTCGTGCTGTCACAACTCAGCGCAAACAAACCTGACACTCCCATCAATAAAACGGGGCTCCTGACTCTGTTCCAGCACTGAATCGGCACTGTTCCGTGCCCTAGCTCACTGACTCTTTTTGTGATCAAAAAAAGTATGCCACCTGCATCAACAATCTTGCACACATGAGGACCTGGACCCATGTAACAGCCACAAGCTCTCTCCCTTACTTCAGCAACTCTGATTCTCCATTGCATTGTGATATTCTTTACAGAGTCCATCACATACCTGGCCGCATTGTAACCCTGCACCCTGACTTCCTCGGGGACTGACCAGACGGAACGTTTAAATGTATGTAACATAGCCTCCTGCCTTGGGATGAATAATCACCCTACATTCTACTGGTTTGTACCCTATCCTCTCCCTCGTTACATTTTATCAAACGACCGCCATACTTACCTGGCATTTTAAACCACGATCAATTCACATTCCTTCACTCCTCATTGCCTAACGTCGCGCTGACTTTACCCCTTAATGTTTGGAAGAAGCTGTCAAATTATCTGCCTGCGATGTTTGATATTTAAATGATAGAAAATGAGAATTCACTGCAGTCAAATAGTGGAAATGAATTGATTTCTTTGGCAGTTCTGCCCAGTGACTGTCCATCTGATATTTCTGAAGGAGCCATGATCACAACCAACTTAAAGTCATTCAGGACTCTTCTACTGCAAAGAGAATAAGCCATAGACATCGAATCTGAAAAATCGAATGCTTGCAGGAACGCTGCCCTGATGTATTTTTTCCTGCAATCTACTGCTTCCTGCATTTCCTGCTGCCATTCATTAAAAATGCTGAAGGCGAATGTCCAGCTTACAACGAATCAGTGTCAAACTGCTTCCAAATTTTCTAAGCTGATAACACACAAAGATGTGAAAACTGATCAATGCTGACAATGTCATTGTAAGTTTTGTGAAAAAGAAATTCACTTGTGGTCGTCACTGGCTGGCCAAAATTTATTACCTGGACCAAGTTGTCCTTGCGATGGTGGCGATGAGCTGCCATTTTGAACTGCTGCAGCTCCCGTGCTGTATTAGATCAACAAGACCCTTCTCAGGGAACTTCCAGTGCATGAATTGCAGAAAGATATACCGGACTATCCTGCAACTTGTTAAATGGACAGATTAGTTCCCAAAATAAACATTTGAAGAGTTTGTTCTCTTCATTGAACTGTACATTTCATGTGTTGCTACTCGAATGATATTCTTTTAGTTTTTTTTAAAATTCCAGACCGATGTGTTGCATATTGTGAAAAGTAAAATATATTTTGTTATCTCTTCACAGATTAGGACAACTTGTTATAGTCCAACAAGTTAATTTGAAGTATATGCTGTGAACGTACACGAAAATTGGATGTCTAAACTATGACAGAGGAAAGTCAAAATAACTGTCTATGCGAGTCAATTTAAAAAAATCCTCCAAAAACAATTACTTCACTACATTTCCCAGGGATTAATTTAAAAAATTTCATATCTGAGAAATTGGGAAATATTTATACTGTTCAATGCAAATACATTTCAACAACGACAATGCTATAGTAAACACATAAGGAATGGTGAGAAATCCAATTTCCTCCCAGACGAATGTCTTCTCAGCCAAATAAATCCCATCCACCATACTATCAAACATAACTGGTAGCCTTCATTTACAAGAAGGCTAATCTTGTATATTGATGCCAGCTATACCTGATTTTGATTGTCTTATTTTCTGACACGAGTTAATGTAACACCATCAGCAATTGGTGTAAAAAATACTATGCTGAAGTTTCCTGTTCTGATGTAGCAACTAATGTGCGTCGTCAAATCTATACAATATACAATACAAAGAACTAAGAAAATTTACAGCACAGGAACGATCCAAATGTACTGTCTAAAACTATTCGTCAATTCGTAAGCTTCTGTATCCATCTGTTCCCCAGCTACCCATGCATACATCCAGAATCTACCATGCCTGCCTCTGCCACCTGTGCTGGCAACACGTTCCAGATACCCGACACCCTCTGTGAGATGTACTTGCTTCGTTTATCATCCTTAAGCTTTCCAGCTCTCACCTTGAAAGCGTGACCTCTTGTTATGGAATTCTTCACCCTGGGAACAAAATCCTTGTCTCTATCCACCCAGTCTATACTCTTCATGATTTTGGAAACCTCAATCAAGTCCCCTCTCAATCTCCTCTTTTTTAATGAGAATAAACCTAACCCACTCAACCTGTCGTCATAACACCTTGTCCACCAGGCAACATCCTTGTAAACATTCTCTGCACCGTTTCCAAAGCGTCCACATCCTTTTGGTAATGTGGCGACCAGAACTGTACACAGTATTCCAAATGCTGCCGAACCAAAGTCCTGTAAAATTTTAAGATGACTTGCCAGCTATTATACCCCGTCCAATGAAGGCAAACATACTATATGCCTTCTTGATCATTCTATCCACCTGTGCAGCAACCTTCAGGATACAATGGACCTGCACTCCAAGGTCTCTCTGCCCATCAATTTTTCACAAGGCTCTGCAGTTCATTGTATAATTGGCTCTAGAATTAGTCTTGCCTAAATGCATCACCTGAAATTTGTCTGGATTGGAGTCCATCTGCCACTTTTCCACCCAAATCTCCAATCTATCTGTACACTCCTGTATTCTTTGACAGTCCCTTATGTGCTTTGCTACTCCACCAATCTTCGTGTCATGTCTAAACGTGCTGAACATAGCAACAGTGCCCTCCTCCAGATCATTTATCTATATTCCAAACAACAGTGGCCCAAACACTGACCCCTGTGGAACACCACTTCTGGCCTTCCTCCATTTCAAGAAACTCCCTTCAATTGCTACTCTCTGTCCCTTGTTGCTCAACCAGTTCTTTATTCACCTGGCTAGAACACTGTGCACACCATGTGACTTCACTTTCTCCATTCGTCTACCTGGGGAACCTTATCAAACGGCCCCAACTTTGTGTAAAATGTTTTGCAATATACATATTCTGACATCCTTTTGTATTCTTCGCAAGTATGGTATACAGACATTTTGTACTGATTCATCTGAAATTTCCATTCATAAATAAAATTGGTGGTTCACGAATAGAATTATTTGAACCACCTGAAAAAAAATTCTTCGGTTTCATTTTCTACATCTGTAACTCAATTCATTTTTACGTAAAAGTAGTTGCAGAATTAGCTTTTCGGGACTTTTGCGTTCTTTTTATTATCAGTTGTCATTCCGAATTTCCAGAGACTCTGATTTTCTAGTTGAACTAAATATTCTTCCAAAGATAGTTATAAACTTATCTTCAGTTGTAATCAACTCCCCAGCTGGTCTTCCTTATTTGTTCAATTCACAAATAACATCCATGCCAGTTTTCTTTTCTATTAGCTGTATACACTTTGTCAGTGATCCATGAAATGTGTTATAGGTAAATGTGCAAATCCGTTCCAGCTACTTCTTCACCGCGTTTGCCTTTACGCATTGAATCTATTTGAAATCTGCTGTGGTATTACAGGATCATCTATGCTCCTTCCATTAACTTTGCATTTGTCAGCAAGGAGTCGCAGGGTCATGGCATCATTCAATCTTTCACTACATGTCAACCTGTTGTCACGAAGGACGATCACAATTTTTGTGATATAAAGGCATGCTCGGACTGTAAGTTAGTTAATTAATTGTAAATTCAAAGAACCCATACAGGCTGGATACAGTCGGGTCAGCCCAACAAGTCCGCACTGAGCCTCCAAATCCCAAACAACAGACTCCCATCACTGTCCACCTATCACTGACGAAGGCTCCAAACCTACACATCCTGAACATTACGGGCAATTTAGCTCATCCAATTCACTTAACATGGACTGTGGGAGAAAGCAGAGCACTGGACGGAAACCCACGAAGACACCGGGAGAATGTGCAAACTCGATATGGACAGTCGCCCGAGGCTGGAATTGAACCCGAGTTACTGGCGCTGTGAGGCAGAAGGCTGCTCACTGCGCCACTATGGCAAATTTTCAGCGTGTTACCATTGTTTTGACAGTGCTTGTAAATGTTAAAAATCATCGTAAAGAAAGGATGATGGACCAAATGAACGGGGTGGAATGGAAGTTTGATTAGTTATTCAGGGAGGTGTTAAATTCTTGAGGGCATATATTTGTAAAGAAAGGCAAGAGGCGATGAGGCAAGTGTATTATCTTCCTAGCAAGACATAAGCCTGAAGAAAGACTGATTAATTTATGAAGTGGCACCGTTGTTAAGGAAATAATAAATGGAAGTATGTTACGAAATTGTGTGGAGTGTGTTTGAAGTGGCAGGCTGTTAGCCAGAATTTGTTCGTAAAAATGAATGGAAGGGAAGAGTGCACTGTCAGTAAAAGAGGTGATGAGCATTTCAATAGTTGGAGATTTTGTTTTAAGTGTCTACAAGCAACTGACATTGCCAAAATGAAAAGTATGTATCAATTGGCTGAGTGCCTGGCAACCTCAGCTTGTTTTGGTGTGCTGGCAACTAGTTTGAATATTAGCCAACTAATTTAAACCAGGATCTTGAAACCAAAACCCTTTTATATTTAAATCTGTTAGTTATCACTGCCTGAAGCAATCTGCTTTTAAATAAATTAATATGTTAGCTGTTGAACTAAAGTGGAATTTGAAAATAAGAGGGAATGCCAACTGCCCAAGAGGTAAAAAAAAGAGACCATCTCGTTCTGACAGAAATCTCCAATCTCTCTAAATATTGACCATCCGTTCATTAAGGTGTATGGTACATATAGATAATATTCCTGACACCATAATTCAATGAGATAGGCTTCCAGAACAGAAAACAATGTCCCATAGAGAACATCCATTAAGGATGAATCAGCTGAAAGAGAAGCGTTTATGACTGGAGAGACAGAGAAACATTCCAGAAGACATATCCAGTTTGGAATTTGAGATTCTAAGTTATAATTTATAATTTTATTCCTACTTAGGTGTATTGGAACAGGATACCACTATAATTTATTTCATATAACATAGAAATACAACGTTACAGCGTAGTGCAGGCCCTTCAGCCCTCGAAGTTGCACCGACATCTGAAATTAATCTGATGTCCATCTTACCTTCACAATTCCATTATTATCCATATGTATGCCTAATGAACATTAAATACCCTTAACGCTGGCTAGCGTACTGTTGTTGCAAGCACGCCATTCCACGAGCCTCTTATTCTGTGCATAAAGATACCTCTGTTATGTATCCTAAATCCATAATCCCGCAATTTAAAGCTGTGTCCCCTCGTATTAGCCTTCACAATACGAGCATACAAAACGGTCTCACTGTCCAATCTGTCTAACCCCCTGATTTTTTTATACATTTCGATTTAGTCACCTCTCAACATTCTTCTCTCAAACGAAATCATCCTCAATTCCCTCAGCTTTTCTTCGTAAAACCGTCTTTCCATACCAGTCAACATCCTATTAAACCTCCTCTTACCTGTTTCCAAAGCTTCCACAATCTTCCTCTCACATGGTGATCTGAACTGTACACAATACTGCAGGTATGGTCTTACCAGTGTCTTGTTTAGGTGCAGCATCACCTTGTGGCTACGAAATCTCATCCATCCTCCCATTGAATGTCAACGAACCATATGCCATCTGAACATCTCAATCAACATGAGTAGCAGCTTATAGAGATTTATACACCTGGTAACCGAGATTACTCTGTTCTTCTTCACTGTTTAGAATTTTACGATTAACACAGAACTGTTAGTTCTTCTGAAGTGAACTACCTCACACCTTCCGGCTCTGCATCTTATCCATGTCAGTCTGGAACCCACAAAAAAATCCTTCAGCACTTTCCACAATGCTGACTGCCCTAGCATCATTCACAAATTCACTTACCCTTCTTTCTGCGCTTACATCGAGATCATTTATAAAAAAACGTGGTCGCAAAACAGATCCTTGCGGCACACCACTGATAAGTGTGCTCTAGGATGAACATTTCCCTTCAACCACCAGCAAATCTCTTTTTTAAGCTCGCTAATTTCTGATCCAAATCGCTAAATCGCATTCAATCTCAAAACTCCGTATCTGGTGCAATAGCCTAACCTTTGCAAAACCTTACTGAAGTCTATAGACACTATATCAACCACTTGACCTTCTCCACCAGTTTTGCAATCTTCTCCAAGAACTCAATAACGTGGGTGAGGCACGACCTACACTTCACCAAACCGTATTGACTGTCCCCAATCAAATTGTTCCTTTCCAGATGATTATAAATACTATGTCTCAAAACGTTTTCCAGCACCTTACCCCCAATCAAAGTAAAGCTCACATGCTTCTAAGTTCCTGTCCACAATGGTACATGTAGATCAAATCAAAATGTTCTGTAATCTCCTCCCTGGCTTCCCAGAGAGTCCAACGTAAGTCCCATTTGCCTCAGGGGTCCCCTCTATTTTCAGATCTTCCAAGATTGCTAATTCCTTCACATCTTTGTCAACGACAATCCCATCTAATCTTGTCGTCTTTATCTCCGTATAACTACCAACATTGCAGTTTTCCAATGTGAATACTGATGAAACTTGTCATTAACAGTTTCCAATTGTGCAGAGGTGCCACATACAACTTCCCACTTCTATATTTGATTAGCACTAATCTTACTCAAGTCATTCTTTTATTCATGATATATCTATAGAAGACCTTGATCCTGTCCGCCAACAACTTCTCATATACCTTTCTGGCTGTTCTCGGCCCTCTTTTCGGATCTTATTTGACTAACTAATAAATCTCGCCATTTGCACCACCACCCCACCCCCACCATGAGCTTTCACTTCTCCTCCTCACATTAGCGTTTTTCTTCCTCTTAATAAGAGCTTCAACTTCTTTATTAAACCATGGCTCCCTCTCTCGACAAATCGAGAAATACCTCACTCCCTGATAGGAATATAATTGTCAAGGACCCACAGTAGCTGTTCCTTGAATACACTCCACATTTCAATTATTTACATCCGCATTTACATTTTCTTCCCGATCCTATGCATTCTAAATCTTGCCTTATCACATCATAATTCCCTTTCCCCGAATTATACCTCTTTCCCTGACGTATATACCTAACCATACCCATTTCTGTTCTAAATATAACTGAATTGTGGTCATTTTCACCAAAGTGCACACCGACCTCCCAATCTAACACCTGGCTAGGTTCATTCACCAATACCAGATCCAATCTGGCATCGCCCCTTGTTGGCCTGTCTACATACTGTGTCAGAAAACCCTCCTGCACCGTGAACAAAAACTGACGCTTCTAAACTACTCGAACGATATTTTTCACAGACAACATTGCAAGGTAAAGTCCCCCAAAACAACGATCAATCATCATCTTTGTTTTCCTTTCCTCTATATCACTGAAACCATTCGGAGACCTACAGAAAACTTCCAACAGAGAGACCTATTCTTTTCTGTTTCGAACCTCAGCCCAATCTTTCTCAGTAGACGAGTCGTCAAACGTTATCGCAGCTGCTGTAATACTAACTTGATTAACAATGTCACACCATCACCCTGTTTTACTATCTTCTATGTTCTTATTAACATAACTAAATCCAGGAATCTGAAACAAACACTCATGTTCCGCGTATACCCATGTCTCTGAGGTCGCCACAACGTCGAAATCTTATGGGCATGTTCAGGCAACATATTCTGGATGATCCTGGCATTGAAGTACACACATTTCAAATTGGTGCACTCTTCTGACCTTGGAAACCTGTCCCTAATCTCACTACCCTCAACCTCTTATCCACTGGAATTAAAATTCAGGTTAGCATCTCCATGCTGCCTGAGCTTAAAACCCAGCGAACAGCATTAGCAAAGTTCACTCCCCAACGATTTTGGTATCCCTCTGGTTCAGGTGAAGATCATCCTGTTTGTCGATGACCCACCTTCCCCAGAACGAAAATCCAATTATCCAAGAATCCAAAGTTCTCCCTCCTGCTCCATCCCTGCAGTCACGTGTTCGGCTCCACTCTCTCTCTCTGTTCCTCGAATCACTAGCACGTGGCACGGGCAATAAAACTGACATAACAACTCTTTGTTCTAGCTCAATGTTCCAATCCTTGATCACTGAATTTCTGCCTTAGATCCACACCTTTCTTCCTACCTGTATCGTTAGTGCCTATGTAAACCACGACTTGGGGCTTCCCTCCCCTCCCACTCCAGGATCCCAAAAACTCCATCAGAGACATCACGAACCTTGCCACTTTTCTTGAGGAGCTAGAATTAAGTGCAATTCACAAAATGAAGTCAGGAGGGACACGAGAGGAGACTCTTACCTTCAATATACTGCAGGAGGAATATTCAATTGACCCAACATCCGTTCCCACTCTTCTAAATTCCCAAATAAGAGCATAAAACCATAAGGCATAAGAGTGGAAGCAACGCCCTTGGGCCGATCGACTTCACTCAGACGTTCAATCATGGCTACTGGGAGTTTCAATTCCACTTATATGCAGTCTCTCCGTTGCCCTTCATTTCTTGTGAGATCAAGAATGTATCAATCTCTGCCTTGAAGATACCCCTTGTCCCGGCCTCTGCTCCGCTCCAATGAATTCCCGCTATTCTCTAGTTGAACAAATGTTTCCTCATTTCCATACTAAATTGAACCCCTCTTGTTTTACGGCTCTGCCCACGTGTCCTAGCCTCCGCAAGAGAAACAACTTCCCAGCGTCTTCCCTTTCTAAGCCATGAACTAACTTGTACGTTTATATAAGATCTCCTGCAAACTTCTAAACTCGAATGATTGCAATCCCAGGATCCTCAACGAACAATCAAATGTTAGGCCCACGATTCCAGGCATCATCCTTGTGAATCTCTACTGCAGACGCCCAAGTGCTAGTATATCCTTCCTGAGCTGTGGGGCCCAAACTTGGACACAATATTTTAAATGGGGCCTGACTAGAGATTTATAAGATCACAGAAGCACGTTGCTTTTTTTTTTAAATTCACACCCTCTTGAGATATGTGACAACATTACATTTGTTTTCTTAATCACGGACTCAACTTGCAAATCAACCTCCAGAGAATACAAGACGAGCACTTGTGGTGGATAATATGTCGGGAATCACCAGGAGAGGCAGAAAGTACTTCAAGCCGAAGGTCTTTTATTTGCAAAGAAAAAACAGTGACATTTCGAAACCAGATTGTTGAATCTCCACGAAAATCAGAATCGGTGGTTCTTTCTATCACTCTTATCATGTTTTTGTTAGCTTATCAGCATGTCCGACTGTGCTAATCAAAATTACCTCACTCCAGCTAATGTACGAATCCTCAAATTTCTGTGACAATATGCATGTCCAGCAGTCTCTTAAATATCCCCAAAGACCTCACTTCCACAACAGCTGCTGGAAACGCATTCCATGCTCTCACGACTCTCTGCATTGAGAACCCGCCTCTGACATCTCCTCCACACTTTCCGCCAAACAGCATAAAGCTATGACCCCTCGTGTAAACAATTTCTGCCCTGGGAAAAAAGTATCTGGCTGTCAGCTCTATCTATGCCTCTCATTTTCTTGTACACCTCAATTAGGACCCCTCTCTTCCTTCTTTATTCCAATTAAAAAGGGCCAAGCTCAGTCAACCTCTCTTCGGAAGATAAGCCCTCCATTCCAGGTCGCATTCTGGTCAACCTCTTCTGAACACTCTCCAAAGAATCCACCTCTTTCCTATAATAGGGCGACCAGAACTGGAGACAGTATTCCAAGTGCCGTCTAACCAAAGTTTTATAGAACTGCAACAAGATCTCACGGCTCTTAAACTCAATCACACGGTTAATTAAAGACAAAACACCATATCATTTCATAAGTCCATAACACCAACCCTGTACACTTGGGTGGCAATTCTAATGGATCTATGTAGCTACACGCCAAGATCCCGCTGTTCCACTACACTGCCAAGAGTCCTGTCTTAAATCCTGCACTCAACTTTCAAGTTCGAACTTCCAAAATGCATCACCTCCCATTTATCCAGGTTGAAATCCATCTGCCACCTCTCAGCCCATCTCTGCATCCTGTCAAAATCACGCTGCAGCCTACAACAGTCCTCTATACTGTCAAAGACACCTCCAACCTTTGTGTCGTCTGCAAACTTGCTGACCCATCCTTCAATCTCCTCATCTAAGTCATTAATAAAATTTACAAAGAGTAGAGACCCAAGAACAGAGCCCTGTGTAACACCACTCACCACTGACTTCCAGGCAGAATACTTTCCTTCCACTACCACTCACTATCTTCTGTCAACCAGCCAATTCTGTATCCAGACCGCAAAATTTCCCTGTATCCCATTCCTCCTGACCTTCTGAATGAGCCTACCATGGGGAATCTTATCAAATACCTTGCTGAAGTCCATATACACTACATCCACCGCTCCACCATCTTCAACTTGTCTAGTAACATCCTCAAAGAACTCAATAAGTTTTTTGAGGCATGATCAACCCCTCACAAAGCCGTGCTAACTGTCTTTAATCAAGCCATGCTCTTCCAGATGGTCATAAATCTTATACTCAGAATCGTTTCTAACACCTTGAATACGACAGACGTGAGAATGATCGGTCTGTAATTGACGAGGATGACCCCAATTCCTTTCTTGAAGAGTGGAATTACATTTGGATCCCTCCAGTCCTCTGGTACAGCTCCGTTGGAGAGCGAGGATGCAAAGATCTTCGCCAGCGGCGAAATAATCACATTTCTCGCTTCCCAAAGCAGCCGAGGACAAATCTGGTCTGGCCCTGGCGACTTGTCAATCTTAATGTTTGTCAAACGTTTCAGCACATCAGCTTCGTCAACCTCTATCAATTCCAGCATGCGTACCTGCTCCTCAATGGGTTCATTCACTACAAGGTTCTTTTCTTTAGTCAAGAGAGAAACAAAAATCTCATTTAGGGCTTCCCCTACCTCCTCAGATTCTATCCACAATTTCCCTATGTTATCCCTGATTGGCCCGACTCTTTCTTTGATCATTCTCTTACTCCTCACATACACTAATGTTTGGATTAGTGTAACATTCCACAGACCCTTTGCAACAGACCACCAGTGGTCTGCATGTTTTAACTCTTCCCATGCTTTTATGCTCTTTATTTTTGCGTATTCCCCTCTTTGAGACCAACTTTTCTCACGGAGAGAAAGAAGATAATAAGCTCAACCATTCTGGTGCACAATACAGGCAATGTAGTTCCCAACACGGTCTAAATAATTTTCGGAGTCCCGTTCGTAAAGAGTTCTTTCTCCGTTCGTAGAGTCCCTTGCGTCAAAGCCGCTCCTCGAATAACCAGAACCGGAAAAATGGCCAAGCTCCCTCATAATCTAGGACCCGCGGATTCATCACAAGTATAATCAATATCCTCATGTGGACATATTCCTTGCACCGTGCTGGTTGTGAGATCATAACAGTAGAGCAGTGGGGTTCCCTCAGAGGACGAAGAACATCCTGGGGTCGTTGAACTGACCACTATTTGCCGTGTAGTGACACAAACTAAAAAATACTTAATAAAAGATAAAGCACAACAAAAGATTAAAGCAGCAAGAAGTAAAACCATACTAAAAGTGATACCAATCTTGACAAACCATGATTCCCAAGACCCTAGTATATTATTCAACCAATCAAATGCCTGATGAACAAACCCTGCATTGTTTTCTAGCTCCTGTCTTAGATTCTTTAGTCTTTCCATCGTTTTAGTCAAAGATACCCCAGGGTTTGTGTTGTTAGTTACAAAGATACAGTGATGATCCCCAAACATCACACAAACCCCGGTTTTTCTGCCAATATCTAATCTGAGGCCTGTCTATTTTGCTATGTCATTTTTATCAGGAGCATGCAATTTACTTCAAGTCCACAAGGGCATCATCAGTATAATTGATAACTCTCTCCTGGTTGTAATAAATGTAATTAATCCATTCACAATTCTTGCTAATCTCTATCCCTGCGATGAGAGCCTCCCAGGTTTACATGGGCAGGCAGCAACCCCAATGGTGCTGTGGTTATAGTACCCCGTGGTCCACCAGCAAGAGTGCCTGTGGCAAATTCATTGCGAGCATTTAACTTATTAAGAATTCCTCCTGTCTGTCCTATGCTATGAATCTGAATCATTGTATCAGGGACATTCCGTCGCTTAGTACGGTGCAAAGCTGCCTGAAACATAAAGGTGCGCGTTTGATGATATGACTACCTCGTGTTGCAGTTCGTCATATCACAGGTACAGCTGCCACTCCATTCAGCAGGCAGCAGCGCACGCAACCGTACTTTACGACCACACATGCACCAAGAGTATGCCAGTGGGACGAATTGACAATTTTAGATAGCCCCAAATGTGGTGTCTGCCTCGAGTTGAATCGTATTCCCGTAAAGACCCTGAAAATAAGATGCTGATGTGGAACCATTTTGCTTTAAACATTGAAACTTAACACTTGCCGTATACTGAAAGCAGCCACGGTGAACGTGTAATTAGTCTTGCTTGTGGACCACGGGATACGATAGCTGCAACACTATTGGAGTTGCTGCCTTCGCAGCATCCTGCTGGTAGAACATAGAGGTCTGAATTAGAAGACACAAAAGGAGGCAATGTAATTTGATGAATCATCTGGATTAAGAAGTCAGCTAGAGTGCTGTAAATGCCATTGAGTACAGGTAATCTAGTTATAGGGCATGGCGACAACAGAGTATGAAGGTGTCACCTTAGTGCACAAGAAACATTCTTATCCAGCCATTATTACGGCCGTTTAGTTTGCCCATTGAAAGCAATGATTCTCACGGCCGTTTACCCTGTTAGGGCAGCAAGGTCTACACTTCTGATTCATCTTTATCTCCCTGTCATTAGAAGTCCTTGACTGCCAGGTTAATAACCTCCAAGTCTGCACATGCTGGCCTGGCATCAGAGAAGGGAGTATCTGGGTCTTATCCCTTGTCTTTCCTATCCCCGCTGCCAGGAGAAGGGCTATCCTCCACACCTACATCACTATCGTTTCTGGAATGGTCAGTATCCCCAAGAACTGCACCTGTACCCTGTTTGAAACCCTTCTGGGGCGTAGTAGCCACCTGTGTGCCCGCCCCGTGTCCACGTTCCTGGGCCTCATTTCCACTTCCTCAGTGTCAGCGTTAATTTGTACTGGAGTGAGAGCTTTAACACAATGGTTAAAGTGGTACCATGCGTGTTGTTCTGTCACATGGATGGCTGCAGGTGATGCCTTAGTCACGACGAAAGGTCCTTCTCTCCTAGGCTCATTCCAGCATCTTCAGAAGCCCCGCACGTACATCCAATCCCGGTCTTAATAGATCCTTCTTCGTTGTCAAGCATTGGTTCCCAACGCGTTTCTGCATGTGCAAAATCTCCTGCAGCACAGTTAGCTGCTGCATATATTGCTTATGTTCTAGGCTTAAATGCTGGAAACGAGGCACTTCGTTGGGGCCTCTCCACGTTGGCACTGTCATAGCTCTGCCTGTGAGCATCTTATACAGTGTTAAATTGGACATGCAGTTATTCTGCATGTGATAACTCATTGGCGCCAGCAGTAGCGCATCGACTCAATTAAGGATGCTGCTTGCTCGGATCGTGTTTAATTTGGATGTCAATGTTCCATTAATCCTTTCCAGTGACTGGGGGTTGAACATGCACCCATTCTCAATAAGTGCAGAACCAACTTAACTATTTTCTCAATGAAGGCAGGCCCATTGTCTGAACCGATTTCTGACGCTGCATCAAACCTTGGGATAACTTCCTTCGTCAGAAATGTCACCACTGTCCCAGCTCCTGCAACTCTGGAAGGGATAGACTCTACACGTCGGCAAAATTTATCATTCACTACTAACATGTACCTTTTCCCTCTCACCTTTTTTTATTGTGTCCACGTCGTCAATTACGAAATGGTTAAATGGCCTTTCAGGTAATGGTATGTTGTCTGGAAGTGTCGCTATCCCCTCCTAACATTACACTGTGCACACATTGTGACAATAAATAGTCCACCGAAGCCTGCAGATATGGTTACCAGAAACCATCCCGCATTATCCTCCTTAGCACTTGCCCGGCGCGCACAGTGATCCAATCCATACGTCTCTGAAATAAGAATTGTCAAAAACGGCGTGTGTCCTACTCAAAAACCTTCCTCTGTGGTCCATAAACCTTTTTGATTCCGTCTAACACCCCTCTGAATCCATAGGGTTTGCTCAGCCAGGGTAGCCCTCCCTTGCATTTCAATGAGGTCCTCTATCCTTGGTTCTGAATCTAACTGCACCTGAGGTGCAATCACAGATGAAATAAAACAAGCTTTCTTAGCTGCCTCACCCGCTGCCTGGATTACCCCTTATCACCATGTCACCGACTTTTCTGTGTGCTTGACACTTAATAATACCTCGTGACTTCGGCTTTATCATTGCAGTCTTCTGTTCCAAAATCTGCTGGCAGTTTTGCATGTGATCCCCGTTACTCTTCGTCAAGTCTCTTTACGTCCACACTGCCCTAAATAGGCGGCATAAACCAGGTGTATAAATCAAACCAGTATGGATGTCATCTTTTTTACCCTCCATCATGTTACAGACCTCCATCAATGCCTTAAGTTCAGCCAACTGAGCTGAACACTGCTGTTGTCAAGATTCCAGTTTTATTTTCCTATACTTGGACTGGTCCTGTCTTACAATCGAATACTCTGCATAATTCCCATCATAATCCCAATAGCAAGAAACCTATCATCATCAGGCCGTGGCTCGGACTCAGAATCAGCTTTCAGTTTGAAAACTGCAGTTATTTCCCTTATACAGTCATAGGGTCTCCCTCATACTCAAATGATACATAGTCCGCTATGGTCCTTGTTGTGCACCTCTATATGGTTATGTTGGGAATTGTCAGCAGCATCCGATATGCTAATCCTCTAGCTGGTGTCAGGACAAATTTTCCGTTCTCAAATAACTCTGCCACCTTATGATGCATATATAGGATGACGGGGTAACTCATTGTTAGTGATGTTTTTTTTTCATATGGAAAATCGGCAGCCGCCAATCACTGATAGCACAGTGGACGGCCGTGAGCGAACTTCATCTCGGCGGGCGCAAAAGGAAGCAATCGGCTGCACAGTTCTCCCTATACTCGCCTCCTGCACCAGTATTGCAAAGGTGTATCCTGTCCACCTGGTTGACACATAAAGGTAAAAAGATTTGTCGTAATCAGGCAAGGTGGCATCAAGGCTTGTTTAAGGGTATTGAAAGCTGTCATAGCCTCTTCATTCGACTGCAAACCGCATCTTCAACATGAATGCACGACATCCTTCATTATTTTCCTTTCGGGTGCCACAATCTCAATATACTCCTCAATCCAATCTGCGCTAAATCCTGTGATGCCCAAAAGTGTCATCATTTTGCTTACTGTCTCTGGTCTAAGAATTTTATCATTTGCTTCCATCTGACTTGGTGCAATTGCCTTAATTCCCTTAGCACAGAGCCTACCCAAATACTCGAACTGCTGTTTGCAAAACTGCAGCTTTTTCCTGGATACTTTATGCCATCCATCCTCCAGTATTTTCAAGAGGAAAAGGGTATCTTGCTCACACTGTTTCTGACTATCTAAACAGACAAGCAAATCTTCAACATACTGTTCAGCGTACT
Source organism: Chiloscyllium punctatum (assembly GCF_047496795.1). Lineage (NCBI taxonomy): Eukaryota > Metazoa > Chordata > Chondrichthyes > Orectolobiformes > Hemiscylliidae > Chiloscyllium > Chiloscyllium punctatum. The sequence goes on along the minus strand of NC_092773.1, from coordinate 75,342,175 downwards.
TTCTAAAGATGTACCCTCCAGTTTTAATTTTCACACTGGCTTGAAGACATGTAGTAAACGCTTACAACAATGGGGCATTCTTGTCTAAGTGTATTGTTCACCTTTGTATGTAAAAGCAGCAGACACTGGCAGTGATCTGCTAGGGGAATGCTACAGAAAGCATAACATAAATCTACAACCGAGAACCAAGCTGCCTGTGGAGTCATAATTAGTCAGCAGCATGTGCAGATTAGGAACAACTGCTGCCCAATCCTCCACAACCTCATTTGTTGCTCTTAAATCATGTACAAATCTCCATTATGAGCAGTCGGCCTTTAAGAATGGTAACAAAGTAGAATTGCAGGGATTACAAGTTACTTTAAGTACCCCTGCCTTCAGCAATACTTGTATTGTAGCTGCTATTCCTTCTATTGCCTCTGGTTTTAAAGGATACTACGGTCACCTAAGCAGAGTAGCTCCAAGTTTCAATCCTGTTTCCACTGGGCTAGCTGATTTCACTATTCCAACATCTGTCTATTGCTGTAACCACAAAGTGGCTGGCAATGTATCCAATTGCTCATTAGCATATTGACTGTCTTCCTGCACTGTCACTGGCATGCTCCGCTGGGGTGTTACCTTGACTTTCTTCAGAACCCCTGTCATGTTGCAGCATGCTAGGATTTTAATATAGCTGCCATACTCGGATTCCAAAACCACTGTTGAAAGTATATGCCATTCCCGAACCTGTTTCGACATGCCTGGCCATAGGTCCTAATTTTTTTTTGATATTCTTTATTTACCAGTGCGGCGCCTGGCACACTGTACCATTTTTCCAGGAACGCACATCTCTTTATTTGCAGAATCACTCGTGTCTCCCCTGATACTGTTGCTTCACTTCTCACATGTTGTGGAGCGGTGATTTCCAGCTGCCACTGTCACTCTAATACCTCATCCTGTGACTTATAAACTATCACTGTACAGTGGACCTCAGACTAAGATAGTCATGGTCTAGGCAGCATCGTCAACACTTCTGCTTCTCACATCCCCCAAATGTCTTGAATATCACTTGCTATATTCCCTATCCAGGAAACATTAATATCTCTAACTTCTTGCATCACTAATTGTATATAAGCCTTTTCTACGAACAAGGCCGTCTGTTTGCACTCCAATCTTACCTCTAACTGTAGAAAGTTATCCCTACCAACAATTTACTTGGCGTTTTTTTAGACACTAATATTATTAGAATTGGCAGAACAGCCCCCAACGTTCCATTTCTAATCTTACTGGAGCTGTAAATCGATTTAAGCACGATTTCCCCTCGACCCGTACAGTTTTAACAAATTCGATTGACATGGGAAAGGGAGAGGCATACTGCGACCGTACACAAGTGAATGTGGCTCCAGTATCTATCATCACCGGTGTCTGCAGCTCTTCCATATTACCTTGTACTGCTGGTTCTTGATCAGCCTCCAATGTTACCACAGGATCGTGCCACTGCCCACCCAGGTTCTCAGGGCGTCCGGAGCATATCTCATTCGTGTAAAAAGGTCCTGCTGCACATATCAGTAAATTGTAAGTGGACTGGGGACTCCCGCCATCTAGGTCTGCTCTGGGGCAGCGAGGGTCCAATAAGGGCAATTCCTCCTGATGTGGCCGGGTTGATGGCATCACCAGCACATCATTTCTGCCTCCCCCCTTAAGCCTGATTGTTTATCATGACCTTTGTCCCTTTTCCTACGCCGCTGTCCTCGGGGATCCCAGTTTTGTTTTGGCTGCTCTTTAAATGTGCCCTGCCTGGTGCATCACCAGCGCAAACATTTCTCGAAAAACCTCCATTGCTGGCATAGGACTTTCTGGCCCATGACCACCTACCTGGTAGAACACCCCTTTACACCCGCACTTGGTGCAGCCAGTGTTCATTACTGTGTCGGTTCTTACTGGCAACACATTGTGAGCCTTCTCTTTTTCTTTTTTATGAAGCTCTTCAAGCTGCATTTCCGCCAGCTTGCTTTGCACCTCCTCCTTCTGCTCAGATAATTTATCTTGGTCTTTTCGGAAGCTTTCAACTGCATGAACTAGTTGATTACTAAATCCCTCATGGCTCAATGATGACGTCACACCCTCAACGTCCTCCCAGTGGATCCGCTCTTAACGCCTGAGGGCCCATGTTTGGTGGATGAGAGTCTCTTTCGGCCTGCCATGTTCGATCAAACCCAACCCCATCAACCATTGGATTGTCTGACACATTTCAAACGGCCTCGGACTATTTTTTTCCTTTAACCTATTGAGCCATTCTAACCTAACCAGCAATGCCTTCAAGATTCCTATATCCAGCAATCGCCCCGTGGTTTCACCTTCAGACCCCGATGCACTGTTCCGCTCCCTCATGTAAACTGGGCAGTGCAGTTTCCAGCCCTTCCAGATCCTGAGTTCTCCAAGGAATGTATTGTGGCTTTTCCCCTATTTTATAAGCAGCGGTAGCATCCTTCCCTGTTGGTCGCTTTCCCCATTATCTGTGCTACTTCTCAATAATGCCCCCTTGGACTCTTTGTCCGATGCTATTTCTAATTCCTCCCATTCTTTAGGCGCTCAGTTGTTTTTCTTTCCTTGTCTCTCTTCAGCACTTTCCACTTCCTCTGCGTCACCTTCTCTTCTTCTCTCTTCAGCCTCCCTTTCAATAAGCCAGTAATCCACAACTGCCTTTTGTTTCCTTATCCCAAGCAGTACACTGACCTCATGTTTCAGGTTTTCTTGGTCTCGTTGTATGGCTTCCATTTGCTACTACCTGTACCTTTTCTTCCTTTCTCTTTTTCCCCTTAGTTCATTCTTGTCTTCTGCACATCCGTCCCACGCTTACTCTCCATCTATTTCTGCTATTCCGTTTATTGCTGGGCACTGCTTCAATGCCTCTTCATGCGAGTAGGGACGGGGTCTATTCAACTCCTCCACCTCTGTGTATAAGGTCGGGGTGGGGTTGGTGCTAATTCCTGCTTTTCTGCTTCCAATAACTGCTCAGCTTGTTCTTTTGCAGTTTTCTGAGCCACCACAAGTGCTGATAAGCTACCTTCAGTTCCTCACCCGCTTTCCAAAAACGTTTCCGTAAGACCATCTCCTGATCCTTCCTTTGGCTCCTGTGTTATATTTATCTTTCAGCTTATAATTCTTAATTAAACCTTCCATCTCATTGCACATGTGTATATCAATTCTACCTTCTTTTGACCATTTAGTCAATAAATCGTGAATTGTTTCTTCCCATTTCTCAGAAATATTTAAAATATCATTACTTACCACAGGAAATTTCTTCCTCAGTACCTCAACTGTTGTCTCTTTATCCAACCGAACATATTACTCTTTCCAGCTAATGTATTTTCTCCGCTCTCAGAAATCCCGTCCGCATGCCCTTCAAGTCCAGTCGGGCTTCGTCATTTTATAAACAATCCCTTACTCTCGAACTAGCAATTGTACCTTACTAATCGATCAGTTCCTAAACGTCCTCAATTGCAGCTAGTTCATACAAACAAGCTATTCTCATTCGTTCAGCCTAAACTAATCAAGCACTGCATCTGTAAAATACAATAATCACTAACTGCTTCTTGAAAAATCTCTCTCTCTAAAAAAAACATAAATTCTTACAGTACAAAAAAAGTCAAAATACCCAGGATCTTGAAATCAATGGAAACAAAGAATTAGCATTTCACCATCAACAAAAAAATATGCATACACACAAGGACACAATTATTAAACTATAGTCTCCCTCTCCCAGAAACATACAAATGCAACCTTTCTGCACGCAGCCAAGAACTCAGCGTTAAATCACTGTCTCTCTCTGTCAGACAGAGGCTTGCTGCAAGCGGACGCTTTGTTCATTTCGAATAGTGCAGTCTAATTATCATACTACTACTTTACTTTTAATTATCCACTACCAATCTGCTGGATATCGGAATAGGTCTATTAGCATTTTTAATAAAACAAAATCCCTTTTTTTTATTTTGCCCTAGATGTTCAGGTCCTCTTATCCCCCGAGGCGGTATCAATCGGGTCTTATGTTCTCCATGTGGAATGTTCACTAATACCACTTGGACCTTTTCCTAACACCACGTGAACCTTTATTAACAACGCGTGGCATTTTCACTACCACCATGTGGACTATTATTAACACAAAGCAGAATTTTCAATACCACTATATGGACTTTTATTATCACCAACTGGAATTTTTACTCAGGCAATTGCTACGTTCCATTCTTGCTCACCCCTTACCCCGCTGCCCAGTTTTCTTGAACAATTCGCACGTCTCCTTCAGCTGTAATTTACCCCTCGATTTTGGATCTTGGATCGGAGAGACCTTCCACCGGATTCTTGCACCTTCGAGTCCCCAAGGACCACCCCAACAGAACATACACCACATATGCTCTTTTTGTTTGTTACCCTCATTCTGTCAGTCTCAGGACTGCCCCCGTGGACTGAGAACCGCCCTGTTATTGCTTCCCTCTTTCCAGGTAAGTCTCTGCACGACCCAGCTCGCTGCACCAAATCTGTCATGGAGAAACTGTAGAGAATCGCCAGGAGACGCAGAGAGTTCTTCAAGGAGTAGGTCCTTTATTTGCAAACAAATAATCGTGACAGTCAGAAAGCAAATTCTTGAATGCCCCCGAACCTCAGAGTCCATGGTCCTTTATATTTTTAATCATATTTTTGTTAGCCTATAAGCATTTCCAACTGTGTTAATATGAGCTGCCTCACTCCGGCTATGCAATAGATCAGTGATGTTAGTCCCCATTATCTCTGCCACAATGATGTTTCTTAAATTCTACTTAATGTTATTCTAATGTCACGATTCAGCATTTGGTGTCACCTCTGAATACCATCTCAGACGAACCCGTCATGATTAGATATTTAGTTACCCCATCTATCACAATAGTTTCCTGTCTCAAGCTGACTCTGCTAACAGCTGATTAGTTACTTACTGGCAAAGATCTCATTCAGGCTGACTCTTCTAACTATTAATTAGATATTTAATGTTATGTCCCAAACATTTGTTTTTACTACTTGTCCCAATCCTGCCATGATGGCATTTAGCAGGCGAGGCTGACTTTATTAACTGTGTTACTTTATCCCGCCATCGTGACCATTTGACTCGTGTAGCATTTCACAGACCACTTGCAACACATCGCCAGTTGTAATTATGCTTTAACCCTTCTCGTGCGTTCTTGCTCTTTACTTGTCATAGTAACAACTTTGATGGATTTATGCACTTTCACACCAAGGTCCTGCCGTTCTTCCACATTGCCAAGAATCCCATTTTTTAAACATCATTCAAGATCGCCCTTCCAAGATGCATTACTTCACACTTATCCGAGTTTCACTCCATCTGCCATTTCTCAGCCCAACTATGCATCCTGTCTATGTCGCACTGCTGCCTTCAACGGAGGTGGATACCATCAAATGTCCCTCCAACCTTTGTATCATCGGCAGATTTACGAACGCACCTGTCAACCTCATCATATGAGTCATTTATAAAAAACTTCAAAGAGCAGAGGCCCACCAATATAGCCCTGCAGGATGCCACTCACCACTGACCTCCAGGCAAAATTCATCCCATCTGCAACCACTCTCTGCCGTCTGTCAGCCAAACAGGTCTACACCCAGGCTGCCAAATCTCCCTGTATCCTATAGCTCCTCACTTTATGAATGAGCCCACCATGGGGAAACTTACAAAATGTCTTGGTGAATTCCGTATACACCACATCCACTGTTCGACTTTCATCGACCTGTTTCGTCACCTCGCCAAAGAACTCAATAACATTTGGGAAGCGTGACCTACCTGTCACAAAGCAATGCTCACTGCCTTATATCACGTTATCGTTTTCCAAACAGTCTTAAATCTTTTCCCTCGGAATTCTTCCAAACCTTTGCTGACAGCAGACGCAAGGCTGGCTGGGCTGCAATTGCCAGGGATTTCCCATTTGCACTCCTTGAAAAAAGGATCAACATTCGCCCGCTACAACTCTCCAGTAGGACTCCCATGTATAATTGTAAAGCAAAGATCTTTGCCAGTGGTTTCGCAGCCTCCTTTCTTGCTTCCTGGACCATCATATGATAAACCTGATCTCGCCCTGGGGACTTATCGATATTAATGTTTGCCAAAAATGTCCAGCTCATCACTTTCTTCAGTCTTGATGTGTTCAAGCCTATTTACCAGCTCCTCAAAGTTCTCATTCACAGCACGGTCCCCCTCCGTAGTGAAAACCAAACCGAAAATCTCACTTATGGCTTCCCCTACCTGCTCAGACTCCACGCACAAGTTCGCTCTGTCATCTCTGAGAAGCCGTACCTTTTCCCTGATCATTTTAGTATTCCTCATGTATGACAAAAATGCATTTGGGTTCTCCCTAATCCTTCCCTCCAAGCTCTGTTCTTGCCCCCTGCTGGCTCTCCTGAGTCCACTTCAGAAGTACTTTCTCGCAAGCCTGAAATTGTCCAAAACCGTTCTAGACCCTTGCTTCCTCCACCTTCCATAAGCTGCCTTCTTCGTATTGACAAGAAACTCCTCTGCTCTCGCCATCCAAAGCTCCTTACTCCTACCCTTTCTTGCCTGTCTCAGAGGAACAAAAATGGATAAGTCGCCATAGATGTTGTGGATTGTTATTCGAGAGAGAGGATCAGTGGTGGTTTGCTCTGTGAATCACCATGCTACAGATGAGCAAAGGAGTTGCAAAGGAAAGTCATTACCTGTACCTGATGGTTTTAAGTACCGAGTGATGGCATAGTAAGGTAAAATGGCACAAGGCTCTGAGAACGATTTTGCCTTTCAGAAATGTTTTCAAATCGGAAAACGTAGAGTTCCTGTTCCACGAACTGACAATGTATCCTGTCATTGGTTTAAGAAACTGTGCTCTTTTTTCCCAATTGAAGCACTCAAGACATGGAATAACTATTTAGATGAGCATTTAAAGCCTTATAAAACACCAGGCCCTTTGGAAATTGCGTTGAGTAGTGCGATGCTTGATGACTGAAGGGACTGACCCATTCCTGTTAAAGCTCAGTAACTCGATCATTTTGCAACTGAACAAAGAGACAAAAGCCGTGTCAAGAAGGAACGTTGCAAGCATTGTAACCCCCGAGTTGTTGGACTTCAGTCCTCTCATTGATGATTGCTAGTTTTGATTCCTAGTCAGGGAATGAGGATTTATTGTCAGAGGAAAAACTCGGAACACATGAATTCCTGACAATAAAAACAGCAAAGGGAGTAGCTCCAACAGACTCGGTGAGAGTTTCACATCAGAGGTTAAAGCAAATGGAGATCATACTGAAATCCATTGCCTTGCCATGCTTAGACGCAGTCCAACAACAAATGCTCCTTTTTAAAACATACGTGTTCTTTGCAGATTTAACTTCGTGCATGCAGAAAGGTTTGTTCCTTCCAGGAGAGCATAGTAGCAAAGAGCCGAATATCAGAACGGGGGTATACATTTAAGATAGTGATGAGGAAGAATTTGGGAGCAAATTATCGAGGCTGCTGGAATCACTACTGAAATCAAAAACGAAATGCTGGAAATCAAAAGGGATTATGGCACCATACATGGAGAGAAAGGGAGTTACTGATTTCAGTCTTGCTGATACTTTATCAGAGCTGATGTGACGTGTGGAGGTGGCAGTATTTTTGCAATAGTGCGGTCTGCTGCGGGAGAAAGAATGCTAATACTTCAGATTAAGTATTTGGAATGTGAGAATGGAAGAACATCGGTGTGCTTATGAACCCACTGCCACATCTACTCCTTGCCTTTATTTTAGCTTTACCTGGTACAGTGTCTATCACCTTGACCTCTCCACTCCCACACAGTCTAGTGTCTCTTTTTTTCCAGTCTGGTAGTTAGACGCACCATTGTTCTACCATACGGATATTTCGGTGGAATTCTGTACATGGACTGTCGGGTCTGGGTCATTCAGTATCTGCAAGGTTGAGATCTACAGAACTGTGAACAGTAAAACATGAAGGTTTATGAAGAAAGGCAAGACCACGGTTCGGAATTGTCAGAACGGACACGAGCTCATTGAGTGGCGGAACAGACTTGGGCTGAATGACGTTTTCTATTTCTTAAAATTAAATATGTTGCTATGAATCTGCAGAACAGCACGGAGTAACGTTTGTCAGGTTAAAATGCATGGATCCACTCAGTGGACTGATCCATCATGAGATGTGAAAAGGACAAAACACAAAGGACAGTCAACGTGAATGATTAATTCAGAGTGAATTGTACTTCAGAGTAAAAAGGAAGAGTGGCCTTCAGCACCACATTAAGCCTGGCTGCACAGTCATTTCTCACAACCAACCATCGCCCTTCCCTTTTACTTACTCTCCTCTGTTCTTGTTTAGAACTGATTGCAGGTCAGCCAATATCAGCTGGCATTGGTGACGTGGGACTGAATCATGCAGTGAAGCGATTCTAACTGCTGCAAAGCATCATACTGCTTCTAAGTGTCAGTGAGTAATTAATGTTGGTCACTCTAGATTTTTGCCATTAACAGGCCATGAGAGTGAAAGCTTTGAATCCGAATGACTGAACTACCCAGGAAGAAATCTCTTTACATCAACCTGGTCAATGTCTGATTCAGCATTGCATTCTCCAATTTGCCTGCGCATGATCCACTCGACTCTGTCTCATTTTTGTTATCTTGACTTGGTTTATGAGACATAGGGCATCAATTCATCTATTAACTTGCATGAGACCTTTTCTCTCAGATGGTAATGTGCTGGGTCAATCGCTCAACGGTTAGAACACTGGCCTTATAAACCAAAAGTGCTGTTGAACTATCCCATTCCTGTTTGTCTTTCCAGTATTTTGAGGAAGACCATTCGGATGGTGAGGAAGCAGCTGGCGAGTGGAACATTCTTGTTTGGCAGAAAGAACAAGGTGAGACAGTATAAATTGCAGAGTGAGGAGTAATCAGTTAGGAAGGAACACGCACAGGGGAGTGACTATATGATTTCTTTCCTTGCTGTAACAACTCTCTGGTTTTGATATGTGAAATTGGACATTATAAGGCAAGTGGGTGAAATCCTTCTTTCTGAGCGTTGGGACTTCTGTAATTTTCGGTGCAATGTGACTGACTGTTTCCGTCTGTGGGTGAAAATTAGGTTGATTTCATCGAGGGGGAGCTTGCACAATTTTATCGGATGAAACTTCAGTCCCATTCATTGTGCAGCTTTAGATTAAAACGTGGCAGGGAACTTATGACTGGGATGAACATTTAGAACGTCAGCGTACATAAGGCTACAGGACAGCTTTGGAAAATTGGGATGGCGTTCCTTTTTCCATGCTGTAAACACTAGATGGCTCAACAATTTTGGAGGAGAAACTTAACTCCAGTGAAAAATGAAGTCAAAGGCCATATCATGAAGAAACGATGCCGTGATTCGGATTCGCCACGTGTGATTAGATTCCCTGCAATGTGGAAACAGGCCATTCGGACAAACCAGTCCACACCGACTCTCCGAAGCGAAACCCACCCAGACGAATGCACTGAACACGATGGGCAACTTAGCATGTCCAATTCACCTGCCCTACGCATTCTTGGACTGTGGGAGAAAACTGGAGCACACTCATACAGACAATGTGCAATTCGCCCGAGGCCAGAATTGAAGCTGGGACCCTGGTGCTGGAAGGGAGCAGTGCTAACCGCTGAGCCACCATGCCACACCCGCAGCTCGACTTCAATTCCTGTCAGGGAAAAGAAAACAGGTCTCCTTTATTCCTGCTGATAAACTGCAGGTGTCTGGGGTTTGGACAACACTTATTGGGATAGGATCAGCTGCACACCACTAATTACCACAGAAATAGAGGGGATGAGTTACTGTCCTGAAGCCTGGAACTCCTTAGCACAATGGTACAGCGATGTTTGCCGCTAGGGAGGGAGTTCCAATATTTAGACACAGCAGTACTGAATGAACAGCGAGATATTTCCAGCTCAGGAAGATCAGATGATTGGAGGGGGATTTACAGTTGTAGTGTTTCCGTAAATCTGGTGGCAGCGTCTTTCTGGACTGATTCAAACAATCACTGGGATGATTCTGACAGGATCAGTGTGTGTGTTGTGTGTATAACCTGGAATTAGGTTCCATTGGGATAACTCAGAAGAAGAGAAAAAAATCTTCATTTCCTGACAAGGAAATGTATCTAAGACTGGGCTATGCAAACTCGGCTTCTTAAACAGGGCTCTTCAGTGATGCTGACAGTAAACCTTTAAAAATGACTTGCACACACTCTTGTGTCTGACTTTCACGTCAAAACCACCATCAGCAGGATTTTTTGTATCTTCAACATTTTAATCAGTTGATGTTATCGTCCTGGGTTTAAATGTGAACAAAGCGTAGCTGTGATAATCTGATGTTGTTCAGCAAATGTGCTGCAGGAAGGTATAGAACAGGCTCGTGGTAACGGGTGTTGGTTTTGAGGCGCTGAGCTGTGAGGAAGGGGCAACATCCGTAAAGGCTTCATTCAAAGTTTGACTCTTCATCCGGGGCTCGAAAAGACCAAAGGTTCCCCGCTGCCCTGAAGAGTGCACAACTTAAAGGCGTGAAATAGGGCAGTGACTGTAAATAGAACGATGGAAACTTCCCGTCGAGAAGGAGATGACCCTGAAGCAGGACAAATATGTGTCCTTTTCCTGTGAAAGACGCCGCTTCACGAAGTGGGAACTATTGAAATGAAACAGTGACATGATTATCTTTGCTGGTTGTTTACATTGTGAGTATTCCCATTACTGCTCATGTCCGTGGAAACATCAGAATTCTGCATTATGGGGGTGCGAGGTTTGCAAAGGGCCAGGGGCACCATCCGTTTGACTTTTATTTTGTTTGAGTTCAGTTCCCAGCTTCATTATACTTCCAAACTCATCTTCCTCATTTTCACGAAGCTGAGATGAGTTTGAAATCCTGTTCTGCAGACACGAGACTTATTTCACTGTCTCACATTACTAAATATTCCATAGAAGACCAGAGTCAATCTCAAAGTGCTGTTAGAGGAGAGAAAGCTGAAATTGTCCCATTGGCAGCTCATCAGCACGTTTCCATTTCGCAAACCCAAAAACCCAATCACTGCGGCTCCTGGGAATGCAAAGGAAACAAACACCAAAACGCAGACTCAAATTTCTGAGCCTTCAGAAACTCGTTTGGAATTGAAAACAGGAGAAGTGTCCGAGTGAGCAGAGACAGTCTTGATATCTACCTCTTCTTTCAGAGAAAATTCTAGTGTGATAGAGTACATGAGAGACAATGAACGGTTGCCCGTCAGATCAGCTCCACTTTGGCTGTTAGCGCAATCAGGAGGAATAAACGGGTGTTTTCGGACCAAATATTGAACTCAGGCAACGGGAGAAAAACGCTGAATCCTACTCACTAGACCACCATGGGTAGAATTGAGCGCTACTTCCATCGTTTCTAAAGGAAACAGTTTTAGGTTTTTTTAATTCATTGGAGATAAAGTTTTCATCCAAAATGTTGAGGTCATCCAGTTGTAACAGAACGGATAAAGGCCCATCATCCGACATTCCAGCATTTAGCCTTTAGCTTTTCATGGTCTGACGTTTCAAGTGTTCATCTCATTTATATTTTCCCTGAAACGATATAATCTCAAACGACACAATGACTCGGACTGAAGTTCGAGATGGCGAACAAAAACACACGTTGCAGAAAAATGCTGAGCCGATGTGGCAGCATCTGTGAAGAGAAATAAGAGGTAATGTTGCAGGTCCATTCAACCTTCCTCAGAACCAGCTTTTCCAACAATTCCTATTTTTTGTCTGAGATGTGAAATCTATGTTCACGCCCTCTCGTGGATCTGAACCTTATTTCCACCAACAGAGGTTAACGTCAGGACACATTCCCCCAAGAGTGATAGATGCCTCAGGAGAGGGCAAACAGAAAGGAGGATTTCACCCACTTGGTTAATTTTGTCCCATTTCAGACTTCAGCAGCAGAACCTGGTTGCATTAAAGTACTCCTTTGATTGGGGCAGGTGTACAAAAGTTCACATGTATATAAGCTCGGCTCGCTCTCACAACAGCAGGTTTATAATCACACAACTTTAACCATTGAGCGACAGCTGCACGATAGTACAGCTGATCTCTCATGAAGTAGATACAGTTGTATGATAGATGATTGGATAGCGTGTCTGATGAAATATTATGTGACAGAGCCGAATTAATCCGATACATAACGATGAGAGAATGCAATGCTGAATCAGATAATGCCAGAAAATATAAACAGCAATCTTGCCTCGTAGTCAAGTCATTAGGTTACACTGCTATCTGTGCTATGGCCTGTTCATGGATAAGTTCTGGAGTATTAATATGAAATGCTGACTGATCTTTCGTCGCAGAACAATGCAGTGTATCAGTCATAGAGTCAGAGACATGTACAGAATGGAATCAATTCGGTCCATGCCGACCAGATATCCTAACCTAATCTAGTCCCATTTGCCAGCACGTGGCCCACGTGCCTCTAAGACCCAGCAATTTCAATACACATCCAGATGTCTTTTAAAATCTGTATTTGAACCAGCTTCCACCACTTCCTCGGGCAGCTCATTCCATGCAAGTACCACCCTAAGCCATGAAAACCTAGCTCCTTCGGTCCGTTTTACATGTTACCCTTTTAACAATGGACCTATGCCTTCTAGTTCTGATTTAGCCCCAGCCAAGTGATAAGACATTGTGTATTTACCCTCCGCATGCCCCTTATAATTTTATAAACCACTTTAATGTCGCTCCTCAGAATTAGACTCTCCACGGAAATGAGTCCCACACTCGGGGTATTTTGAGAGGAATTACTGAGTGTTCATAACTCCAAAGCTACGTGGAGTTTGTAGATGGGATACCGTCAAGGGAAGGAAAGTGAACCAGTAGGCAGTGCAGGGAAGTCCCATTGTGGTTCACCTCAACAACAAGTATACCATTTTGCATAATGTTGGGGGAGAGTACGTCTTCTCAGATGTAAGCAGTGGAGCACAGGCTTCTGGCGCAGAGACTATCCAAGTTGCTCAGAAGGGGAAGGGAGAAAAAAAGCTGAGCTTTCGTCATAGGGGATTACATAGTAAATGGAAGAGAAAGGAGGTTTTGTGGGAACGAGAGAGAATCATGATTGGTGTTTTGACTCCTCAATGCCTGGTTTCGTGATGGTTCTGATCGTGTTTTCAGGATCCTTAAGGGGAGAGGGGTATGGTCACAAGTCGTGTTCCAGATCGGCACAAACAACATAGATAGGAAGAGACGTGGGTTTCTAAGGCTGAAATTTAGGTAGCTGTGGGGGGGGTGGGGGGGGGGGGAAGGTAGAGGTAGAATAAACAGAGTTGTTATCTCTTGTTTGTTGCCCGTGCCACGTGCTCGTGAAGCGACAACCACCAAGAGAGTGGAGCTGAAGACTTGGCTGCCCTGATGGTTCAGGAGGGAGGTTTTAGGATTCCTGGAAAATTTGAGCTCTTTCTGGGAAATATTGAAGGTTTTCACACAGAATTACCTGAACGAGAGGGGTAACAATATCGGGGGGGGGGGTGAATTTTTTAATGCTCTTCACGGGGCTGAGGGCTTTAACCTAATGCAGCAGGGGGATGGGAATCTGAAATGCAGTTCCACCTTACAGGATGTTGGCAGTAGTGAGGTCAGGCAGAGGTCTATGGCAATCAGGATGTTGGTTTCAAATTTGTGTACATCTGGAACAAGGTGAGTGAACTTACAGCATGGGTTGCCACCTGGAATTTTGATGTTCTGGCCATTTAAGAGACATGGCTAGAGAAGGGACAAGAATGATTGTTGCTGATTCCAGGATTTAGATGTTTCAGCAATAACAGGGAAGATGGTAAAAGAGGAGGGGGTGTATTAAGGATATACACCTTAAATTTTTAGAACTCATTCACTGGGGTAGTTTGCACCGAGATTAGAAACAGGAAAGAAGAGGTCACGTTGTTGGGTGCTTTCTATAGAGCTCCGCATTGTTCCAGGGATGTAGAGGACAGGGTATCAAAGATTTTTCTCGATAGGAGCGAGAGGAGCAGGGTAGTCGTTTTGGGACTTTAACTTCCCCAATCATGATTGGGAATACTATAGTTCCAGTAGTTTAGATGGGTCAGTTTTTGTTCAATGTGTCCTTGTGAGACCACTGTGAGTCTGGTTTAACTACACATTTTCCCCTGACTTTGCCCTTCTGTCTGCCTGCAATACATTTTCCCTGGTTTTGCTTTTCTGTATACCTGCAAAATTTTGCAAAGTATTCTTTTACAGATTTCACTTCAAATGTTCATTTTCCATTACAAATTATTTGTTACCTGATACACTTCTTCCATGTACTGGTACCGAGTTTAGTGTTTTCATTCCAATTCTTGGTGAGCTGAACCGAATCCCCCATTTACAGATGCTAGCAATATTTCACGTTTTCATTGATTCCACCCCATTCTCCCACTTAGACATACTGTGTTCCAGTTCTCTAATGTATTGGCTCTCGCACCAATTTTCACATGTACATTCATGGCAGTGTGCAACAAATGGCTAACTAACTGGCGCCCAGAAATTCTCCCACTTACAAAAAATAATTATGCTAATTCTTTCCAATTACTGATGCCCTAGCCCAATTCTCCCATTTTGAAGTTTCCGACTCGAATTCTCCTATTTAGTGGTGCCATGTACCAAATCTCTGCTGTGCACAATTTCTTCCATTTAGTATTTCTCTCCAATAGTTCTCCCATTTAGAGGTCCACTGCAAAATTTCTAGAATTTTGAAGTGTCCTCCATGAAATTTCAAAAGGAGCATTCCTGCAACTATGGTGCTGAACTGCAAAAAAAACTCTGCAATTTATTTTTCTCCATACTCTTTATTTAATTGGTAATTTGAAAAATAAAAACTTCTAATTTATTGGCTCTGTGCTTCAAGTCTATCCTTTACTGATGCCCACCAATTCTTCCAATTCCTGATACCCTGACAAGACATCTCTCAAAAACTGAAGCCGTAGCTCAAATCTACCATTTAGATTGGCCAGCATCAATTATCATCGTTAGAATATAGAACATAGTCTGCAGAATATAGAATTGAAAAAATCAGCACCGCATTTTTCAACTCTGGAACTCCAGCATCTGCAGTCGTCACTTTTTTCCCTGCAGAATATAGAATCACTATCCAGAACAGAAATAGGCACTTCAGTCCAACAAGCCCACACCAGCTCTCCGAAGAGTAATACATACAGATCCATTTCACTACCCCATCACTTCTGCTGTATTATAGATGGAACATTAGCAGGAGCAGGATCTCTGCTTCCTCCTGTATTACAGAAAGCAAAGTCGCAGAAACGGTGGCTTTCATTCCTTCTGTTTCATAAAAAAAGTAGCACGAGCAACTTCTCTGCTTCCTCCTGTCCAATACAAATAACTATCCCAGGAGCAAAGTCTATGCTTACACCTGCATTATAGAAAGTGAAGCAGCATGTGCAGCGACTTCGATTCTTCCTGCATTATCGAATGAAGTAGCAGTAGCTTTAGAAAAAGAGGGTCAATATCGTGCCGCATTGTGATATAGTCAAACTGAAATGTTGCTATGTAAGTGTCGGATCAGTCGTGAGGTATTGCAACTCTCTCAGACGGTATGAGTAATTGCCTTTATATCAGAGTTTGAGCCCTGAGAGTGAGCTGCATTGTCAGAGGGTCAGTTCTGAAGCCGTGCCTCACTGTAATTGGGTCAGAATTGAGGGGGACCTGCACAAATAGATGGTCTGCAGTGCAGCATCAGAACTGGGAGATATCTTAGAAGTATCTGTAAATTGAAGATTCAAGTCAGTGTACCATACAATGAAAAAAAAAGTAAATTGTGCAGGAGTTAGCCGGGACCACAATTCAGCTATTTACTTCCCTCAATACAGAAAGAAACAGAGAGGCTGCTCCTCCTCCTTGACTTTCCTCCTGTATTGTATAAAGTGCAGTAACAGGAGCAGCGTATCTGCTTCTTTTTGAATGGTGGGAGGTAAAGTAGTAGGAGAAGTGACTCTGCTTCCCCCTGTATAAGAGAATCAGAGACACTGTTCCCACTACTTTAATTTCGAGGATTCAGGAGGAAGCTGCGACGCTGCTCCTGGTACTTTCCTTATTGTAATACACGAGGAAAGACAAACGTTGTTGCTGCTGCTTTACTTTGTACAACACAGGAGGAAGCAGAGCCGCTGTTCGTGCTACTTTGCTCCGTATGATAATGGTGAAGCAGAGACGCTGATCCTGCTACTTTACATTTCATGATACTGGAGGAAACTGAGACGCTGCATCTGCTACTTTACTTTCTATAATACAGTAGAAAGCAGAGACGACGATCCTGCTACTTTTCTTTCTGCAATGCGGGGGTGAAGCACGGACGCTGCTCCTGCTACGGTACCTTCTAACAATCAGGAGGAAGTAGATACGCTGTTCAAATTCTTTTACGTTATATGATATAAGAGGACGAAGAGACGGTGCTGCTGGTACCTCACGTTCAATGACACAGAGGAAGCAGGAACGCTGCTACTTTCCATATCACAGGAGGAAGCAGAGTCGATACACCTAAAACTTTACTTACTTTGACAGAGGAGGACGTCAAGGTAGTGCTCCTGCGACTTTAATTGTTTTTATAATAATGGAATGATATGTATTGGTATATTAACCAATTTATTTTCCGAGATAAGGGAGGAAGCACAGATGCTGATCCTGTCACTTTTCTTTCTATGATACAGGAGAAAGCAGCGACAAAGTTCCTGCAATTTCACCATTCATGATACACGAGGAAGCCGAGACGTTGCTACTTTACTTTATATAATTCTGGAGTAATCAGAGACATTGAAATTTTCACTTTACTTTCTATCACACAGCAGGACGCAGTGACGGTGCTCATGCCAATTAAGTTTATATATTACAGGCAGACACAGAGACACTGCACCTGCGACGATTGTTTCCCTGATATTACAGGAAGCAGAGACTCTGCTCCTGCTATTTTAATTTCCACAATTTCGGAAGGAAGCCGTGTCGCTGTACCTGCAACACTCCTTTCAATGATTCAGGAGAAACAGAGTCGCTTCTCCCGTTACTTTACTTTCTATCGTACAGGAACAAGCAGAGACGCTATCTCTGTTACTTCACGTCCTATGATTAAAGAGGAAGCATTGACGCTGCTCTTGGCACTTGACTTTCTACAATACAGGAGGAAGCAGAGACGCTGTTCCTGCAACTTTACTTTCGATCAGACAGGACAGAAGCAGAGGCGCTGCTCCTGTGACTTTACATTCTATGATGTCTAAAGAAGCAGAGAATCTCCTCCTGCTCATTCACTTTATATAATATTGGAGGAATCAGAAACTTTGCAGTATTCATTTTACTTTCTGTGATACAGCAGGAAGCAGAGACGCTGCTCCTCTGACTGTAGTTTGGATGATATAAGATGAAGCTGATGTGCTGCTCCTGCTACTTCACTTTGGATAATTCCAGAAGGAAGCAGTATCGCTGTTCCTGCAACATTACAAATCATGATTCTGGAGGGATTTTTTGCTTCAGCTGCTCCTTTTGTTTCGATCATTCCGTAGGCAGCAGAGACACTTTTCCTATTAGCATACATTCTATCATAGAGGACCAAGCAGAGAGGCTGCTCCTGCCACGTTACTTTCTGCAATACATCAGGGATCAGAAAAGGTGCCCCTGCTACTTTATTTTCAATATTGCAGGAAAAACCAGAAACTCTGCTCCTGCTGGTTTAGTTTCTATAGTTCAGAAGAACGTTTAACCGTTGCTTCTTCTAACTTATTTTCTATAATGCCGGATGAAGCAGAGGCACTGCTCCTGCTACTTTATTGTCGATTATCCAGGAGGAAGCAGGGACGCTGCATCTGCCACGTTAATTTCTATAATTAAGGAAACAAACAAAGTCGCTGTCCCTGCTGTTTTACTTTCTCTGATGCAGAACTATGCAGAGATGCTGTTCCTGTTACTGAATTGAACTGAATTGAATTGAATTGAATTGAACTGAATGGAATTCAATTGCGTAGAATTGAATTGAACTTATTTTCACATGTATCGAGGCACATTGAACATCTTTGTGAGCAAAACGGGCAGATCACATCGTTAAGTCGCATCGAAAGTAAATAATAGGAAAACAGCGGCAAAAACAAAAAAAAAGTTAGAGGCGAATGTTAAGAGTTTGTGAGTCCATTTATTATTCTGACAACAATAAGGTAGAAACTGTTGCGAAACCCGCGTATGTTCAGGCTTCTGTACCTTCTCTCGATGGTAAAGGTTATAAAACAATATTGTCACGGTGGGATGGACCTATACGATCGCTGGTGGCTTTTCCTTGACAGCGAGCCTGGTAGACAGATTGTATGGATAGGAGGTTGGACGTTGGCAGTCTCCGGCCGAGTTCACCCCTCTCTGTAACCATCAGCGATCTTGACTGTTACACTTGCGCTACCAACTAGTGATACATCCAGACAGAATGCTCTGGAGAGCTCACCTATAACAGTTGACAGGGGTATTCATCGTCATACCAAATTTTCACAGTTGCCATAGGAAGAAGAGACGTTTTTTGGGCTTTTGTAACCGGTGCGTCCACATTAAGAGTCCAAGAAAGCTTGTTTCGGATGACCACGACAAGGACCTTGACACTCTCCACCTATGTGTTGTTAATGCTTAGGTGGGCATGAGCAACATGTGTAGCATCTGCAGTCCTCACTTTCTCCATTAGTAACATCCCGTCGATGGTCAATAATGAGTTCCTTGGTTTTGCTGGCATAGAAAGCTAACGTGTTTCTAGTGCGCCATTTTGCCAGCTCTTCCACATCCCATCTCTAGTCTGTTTCATCGCCATCTGAGATTCGACTGTCTATGGTGGTATCATCAGAGAACTTGTAAATGGCAGGAGTCTGCTTTACTTTCTGTCACACAGGAGGATGAAGGGGTAGTGCTCCTGCTACTCTACATTCTATCAGACAGGAAGACGCTGAGACACGTCTCCAGCTACTTTACGTTTATTGATACAGAATGAAGCCTTGACTCTGCGCCTTTTTCTTTACTTCCTACAATATTTGATGAAGCACAGACACTGCTCCTGCTACGTTATTTCCTATGAAACAAGAGGAAACATAGGCATTAGTCCTGCTAATTTACTTTTTGTAATACCTTAGTAATCAGTGACGCTCCTCCTGGTCTTATAATTTCGACAATATCGGTGGAGGAATAGACGCTGCCCCTAGTACTTTAATTTCTATAATACAGCAGGAAGCAGAGACACTGTTTCTGTTGCATTTTTTTGTGTGATACAAGAGGAAGCAGAGACGTTGCTCCTGCTACTTTACTTTCTATCATCGAGGAGATATGTCATCACTGAATGGGAAAATTGGTGAAGTTTATCACGAAATTCAGACACAATTCTGAATGGGGAAACTGATGAGGTGTAGCAATAGATGGGCGAATTGAGTCTGAACAATGTTGAATGGGCAAATTATATTAGGGCGCCCGTCAGTGGGAGAATCGGGAAATGGGAGAACTGGTGTCACGCAACACTTA
Source organism: Chiloscyllium punctatum (assembly GCF_047496795.1). NCBI lineage: Eukaryota > Metazoa > Chordata > Chondrichthyes > Orectolobiformes > Hemiscylliidae > Chiloscyllium > Chiloscyllium punctatum. Next base: position 75,322,642 of record NC_092773.1, on the reverse strand, counting down.
GTGCAGAACCTATTCAGGGCATCAGCAAATGGGGAATTGATGTATTGCAAAACTGAGTTGGAACTTGGTGAAGGGTGGCAGAAATGCGAGAATCGTTGCACGGTGTCAATTACATTGGGGAATTGGCGGTGAGCTCGTGTAAATGGGAGAATATCGGCAGGCAATCAGGAAGATAAGTTGTCCAAATGAATAACAAAGTGGAGATTTGATGGAATTAACTGAAGAAAACACGAATAGTGCAACATTTCTTGGAAGGCATGAATCAGGGTGCAACTAAATGGGAGAATGGTAGCACACTATTTTCACTCGGAGTGTTGGTGCAGTTCGTGAATAAAATAGGGTTTGTGCAGGATTGGTAATTTGGACATTTCGTAAGGGGCACGTCAAAATTAGATACTTCTGGCAAGGAACTGTGAAATGGGAGGGGTTTCAGGGAAATTGTGAATGGATGAACCGATGCACAGTGGAACTAAATTAGCGAATTACGACAGGGCACCATCAATTGGGAGAATTAGAGTAGGCATCCCGCAAATGGTCGGTTTGATCTAGGGCATCAGAAAATGGAATAAGTCGAAAAGTGACATGAATACATGAGAGAATTGATTGGCCTCAGTAAATGAGAGATTTAGTGCGGAGTACCATTACATGAGAAAATTGATGGGAGTGCCAAGAAATTAGAGAAGCGGTGCAGAGCCCGTCGAAGTGGGAGAGGCAATGGACCAAGAGCTGGCCTCGGTCACTCCGTCCATACTTATACATTCCCGTATCATTGACTCCTTGACAATTCGCTGATTCATCTCGCTGCCTCACGACTTTTCATTGATAATGAGACATTGCCTCTCTCAGAGGGTCAGCACTGTGGGACTGATAATTATCAGAGGGTCAATACTGAGACAGTGCTTCATCTTCATCCGGGCAGACTTGAAAGAGTGCCACATTGTCAAGTGGTAATGTTGAGGCAGCATATCTTTTCAGTTTGTGTGCATTGGTACAGTAGGGTCATTATATAGTGCTGCATTTTAGAGGGGTAACAACTGAGATGGTGCTCCTTAATTACAGGATTAGTAAGGAGGTATAGAGCTCCCTCAGACGGTAATTCAGTGATTGTTTATTGTCAGAGGTTTATTCCTGAGAGTGTGCTTTATCGTCAGAGAGCTATTTCTGAAACCGTGCCTCATTGTCATTGAGTCAGAATTGAAGGAGACCGATACCATTCAAAGGGAATCACTGCGATATCGTACCTGGAGGTTTCTTGCAAGAATCTGTAAATTTGGGATACAGGTCAGTGCGACACGCAATGAAGAAATAACAAACATGAGCAACAGGAGACAGAGACCCTGATCGTGCTACTTTATTTCCGATGATATAGGGAGAGGCAGAGGCATTGCTCCTGCTACTTTTGTTTGTGTAATACAGGGATGAGCAGAGGCGATGTGCCTGCTACGTTGCATTATGAGATACAGGAGGACACAGAGTCGCTGCTGCTTCTACTTTACTGCCTTAAAAAAAGGAGAAAGCAGACACGATGGTCCTGCTACTTTGGTTCACATAATATAGGCAGAAGCCGATACTCTGAACCTGCTAATTTACTTTTTATGATACAGAAGGAAGCAGAGACGCTGCTCCAGATAACTTACTTTCTTCAATAAGAGAAGAAGCTGGAGCGCTGCTCCTGCTACTTTACTGTCTGTGATACAGTTGAAGGCAACGTCGATGCTCCTGCTCTTTTACTTTGTATAATTCAGTAGGACGCAGAGACACTGCTCCTGGTGCTTTACTCTGCATCTGCGAATTTACTTTTCATTATCTAGAAGGAAGCAGATACCGTGCATCTGCGACTTTATTTTCTGTAATCCAAGAGGAAGCAGAAATGTTGATCCTATTACTTTGCATACTCTAATACAGGAGGGATTCGACCGATGTTACTTGTACTTTCCTTTGTCTCATATGGCTCACCGCAGATGCCCTACACCTTCTACTTTACGTTTGATGATGTAGTACGAAGCAGAGACGCTGCTCTTGCTACTTGCCTTTCTGTCATTCAACTGGACGCAGAGACGCTGCTCCAGGACCTTTTCTTTCCAGCATCCAAGATGAAGCAGTGACGCTGCTGCTGCTTTTCTTTATTAAATGCAGGAGGAAGCAGAGACGCTACCCCTGCTATTTTATTTTCTATAATATAGGAGGAAGCAGAGATGGTGTTCGTGCTATTTTATTTTTCGTAATATAGGAGAAAGAAGAGACGTTGCTCCTGTTACTTTACTTTCTCTGATACTTTCTGTACTTTATTCATGCAGTAGGAAGCGTAGACGACATCCAGAAGCAGAGACCCTGCAACATTCACTTGACATTCTATGGCAGGAGAAACCAGGGACGGTACATCTGCTACTTTACATTCTGCAATACAGCAGGAAGCAGAGACGCTTCTCCTTTTACTTCCCTTTGATTAAAACAGTAAGAATCAGAGACGATGCTTCTGATACATTTCTCTTTATAGTATGGGTGGAATCAGAGAAGCAGCCACTTCCAAATCACGTTCTATGAATCGAGAGAAAGCAGAGACGTTCTTCCTGCTACATCTCTTTTTATAATACTATGGAAAGCAAAGTCCCTGCTCCTGTTGTTTTACTTTAGATGATACAGGAACAAGCAGTGACGCTGTTCCTGCTACTTCTCTTTCTATAATTGAGGAAGAACCAGATACGCTGCTTCTGATACTTTACGTTCTATGATGTTAAAGTAAGTAGAGATGCTACTCTTGCTATTTCACGTTTTTTTTATAATAGAGGAGGAATCAGAGATGTATGTGCCTGGCAATGCCTATCTCGAACAAGAGACAATCTGAGAATCCATTGCTGACATACAACAGCAATATCATTCTTGACTCCAGTACAAATAGCATTCTGGGGGTGTACTATTGACTTGAAACTGAACCGGACTGACTGTTCAAATATGGTTGACAAAATATCAGGACAGATGCTAAAAATACTGCAGCGCTCAACTCACCTGCTCCCTGTCCACTCCTCATAAAACATAAGTCAGGTGTGATATCGAATACTCTCCTTTTGTCTGATTGAATGCTACTTTAGCAACAGGAGAAACTTGTCAACATCTGGGATCAAAGAGCACTTTTGATTGGCCAACGATGTTCACCATTCCTTTTCTTCATCATTGATGTACCGTAGCAGCAAACGATATCATCGCTTGTGCAATCTCCAACTGGACAGGGAGGATGTGCTGTTCACCAGTTGGCTGGGTAATTCCTACAAAAAACGGAATCTCATTTCGCTCAATGTCTCAAAACCATTGTGAATAATAGCCTGATTTATGCAGGAATGTTCCTTTTTGCTTTTGTTTGTGCTTTTTGCATCTTTCAATATGATTGCGTCATTTGTTTGGGGTGGTGAGCAAATGAGGAATGATTATAGTGGTATTGGAACTTATCTGAGGAGCAGGAAATTCGACATTTCCAGCAAAAGGTGAAGGGCTTAGCCCGAAACATCGATGTTCCTGCTCCCCTGATGCTGGCTGACCTCCTATGACATTTTCCAGCACCACTCTAATCTAGACACTGATCTCCAGCATCTGCTGTACTAACTTCTGCCTAACAGAAGAAAGATGTCTGTGTGAAGTTGAATTTTTTTGTTCTGAGCTATTGCCCAGTATGGAGAGCAATAATATTTGTAAATCATTTGGCAGAGGAATAGACTGAAAGAATTGACGATGAGTGAGCCAAATTCAACATTGCATAAAGATCCAGCAGAGCCACGAAATTCATCAGCTCATGAAGGGAACATATTCATCTGGTATTTATGTGGGAAAGAATTCAAACCCCACTGACAGTGGTAAAGTGTGAACACAGACACACACACACGCAAAATGGGCAGGGATACAACAGATTCTCCAAGTTGGTGATATGTGAGGAGATCAGCACCATGGAACTATCTGGATTGTGAGATGAATTCCGAATACCCCGGTCAGCTGGAAGTGCATCGATGTTGAAATTCTTGGAAGAGGCTGATTACCTTCAAAGATCTGAAATTCAAAGGTCTTAATTCAATATCAAACTCTTCAAATGGGGGAGAAGTCGTTCAGCTGTTCCATGATTGGGAAGGTGTTCACACGGGATCCAGCCTAGTTTCACATAAATGTCTTCATCACAGGTTAGAGAAGCTTTATCTGCTCGGTTCCAGAAGGGATAAACTTTACAGTCCAGCCTAATGTCACCCAGTCGAGGTGACACTGGAGAGAAACGATTTGTGTGCTCTGTGTGTGAGAAGGTATAATTAAATCAGCAAAGCTTCAAAGACATAATACATAACCGTGCATAAACTGGGGAGAGACTGTACGCCTGCACTAGATGTTGGTAGAGGTTCATTTAGCCATCAAAACTCAGTGAAAACCAACATTTTCTTAAGAGGGTGAAAACGTTTCCTTGTTCCCTGTTTTGGAAGGAGTTCACTCGGTTCTGCATTGTTGCAGATATGACCTTGTTCACACTAATGAGAGAAAACTTAAATTCTATGATTTTTAAAAGCGCTCTTTAGGAGTAAAAATGATTTGATGAATCACCAGCCAACACATTGTGGGCAGCGGCCTTTCCACCTGCACTTTGTAAAGCAAGGGATTCAATGATTCATCCACACATGTCACCTTCAATGCGGTCGGTACAGTTTAGCTCAGTTGGCTGCTTTGCTTGTTGACAGAGCTCTCTGATGTCAACAGTATGAGTTCAGTTTCTATCACCTATTTGAGGTTATCATGAATCATTTCCCTTCGCAACCCCTTCCCTCAGCTGTTGCCTCTGATATTAAATCACCACCAGGCGCTTCTTCTCTCTCTCTTACACATGAAAAAATAGCAGCCCGATGATGTGATAAGAGTTTGGCGACACACACACACACTCCATTGGACATATGTGATTGCATTCTGCTGTTAACGTGAACAGAATTGAACTATGTTCAATCTGTCAGCAAAGTTTATTTCTTTGGATGTGATAATCTCTCCAATTGAAATGGTGTTTAATTGTGTCGGTAGCAATCATATCAAATATACAGACTTGTTCCCTGATTTCTCTCCAATTAATGGAGACTGGTCGATATCAATTTACTGCCATGTTCCTGGGCAGTGAATTGTTACACACACTCTCCTAGGGATACATAGGCTCACGGAGACCCTCTCTCATACGCTCACACATACACTCCCCTGCTCACATATCCACACTGTCACAGACTTATAATCCTTTACACCCTCACACACACACTCCCACATGCGTACTTGTAACTCTCTCATAGTTATACCCCTTTACACTCACACACATACACATACTCCCTCACAGACACTCAGCATACCCGACCACTACCCACAAACCACCCAATACGCACATGCACAGATAATTTTGTAGAGTGAATTTGTTCAAGCAGAATTACATTTCACTTTGCTCAAAAACTGCATGAATCCATGTAAAATTCTGTAAATTATTTTAGATTAGAATTAGTCTGACCGTTGTGCTACAGTCGGTTTCACACATCTGGATAGGCCTGACACCAATTGTTAAATTTTACCTCGGAATGTAACATTTAAATGTTCTGTGATTTACATGTGCAACAACAGAAACCGACATGTTCATTCTAAATGATGAGAGACTGAACAAACAATCCAGGTATTTTTCAATATTTCATTTCATTTTCATCACATCGTAAACCTTTGGTGTAAATTCTGTGTCTTACGAATTTATGCTCCACAACCGCCTGATAAATGAGCAGATCTTCAAAAGCTAGTGCTTCCAAATAAAACTTTTGGACTATAGCCTGGTGGTGCATGGTTTTAAACACAATAAAAGCATAGTTTCTTTTCTACTCCTCATTAGGACTGAAATTATAGACGACCACCAAACCAGAGGGCATGAGTGACAAATTCAACCCTGCGAGGTCATACACAATGCGAAATGGAGCTTTTACTGTGAACTGTCAACCTTCATGCACTTATGAACTGGCAGTGGCGTTTCCTCTCGGAATGTGGAAGATGCCCACAAAAGTCAATCAATGTCTTGTCATCTGCGTGCTGCAGAAGTTGAAATTACCCTCAACTTGCACGGCTTACCATTTTACGTCTCGGGTTCCAAACCAGAAGTGGGAGTATGTTTCGTTCGAGTTCAGGCAAGTTGCACTTTCTTACACCGAGTCTCTGGACAACTCTTGTTAACTCGCTGTATTCCCCTCGGTATTCAGCTTTTATTGACGGATTTGCAATATGTGACCATCTCCATGTCTGCTCGTGGACCTTGACGGTACCTTGGTGGCAAAGGATTGCAGCACTCTGCAAGAATGGGGAACAGAGGTTCATATGATCACAAGAGAAAAGGAAAGAGGGATGTCGAGAAACAAGAAACAGATCGATTTACGTGGCAGTGGGGTATAAAGAAAGAGACGGATAGGACGAGCCAGTGGGAACATTTACACAGAGCAGTCAACAGACGAATAAAAGGAATTGGAGCACATTAATGGATCTACCACTTGATGTTTGATGACGTGGTGGTTGACCTGTTTGTAGCCTCGACACACTTTCCAGAATAACGCTTCATAAAACTCGGACTCTTGTCAATGAAGCTCTGTCTCCGCACACAGGACATCTAAAATTAAAGTTTCCACTAACCTCTGGACAAACATTCCAGAGCCTGACGACCGCCTCAACGAAGGACAGCCCATTTTCGTTTGACTGTTGAATGGATGAACATTCATTGTGAAACTGATCCCCGATTTGTAGCTTCTCCCGCAAAGAGTAAAAGAGACACGGCGTCCATACTTTCAAACCCTTTATTGATATTTTCTATTTCATTCATATCACTTTTCATTTTTTCCAATTAGAGTCATAGAGTCATAGAGATGTACAGCATGGAAACAGATGCTTTGGTCAAACCCGTTCATGCCGACCAGATATCCCAGGCCAATCTAGTCCTACCTGCCAGTACCCGGCCCATATCCCTCCAAAACCTTCTGATTCATATATCCATCAAAATGCCTCATAAATGTTGCAATTGCACCAGCGTACACCACATCTTCTGCCAGCACATTCCATAAACGTACCACGCTCTGCGTGAAAAAGTTGCCCCTTTGTTATCTTTCATATCTTTCCCCTCTCACCCTAAACCCTAAACAAATGCCCTCTAGTTCTGGACTCCCCGACCCCAGGGAAAGGACCCCTATTTATTCTATTCATGCCCCTCATAACTTTGTAACCCTCTATAAGGTCATCCCTCAACCTCCAACCTCCAGGGAAAACAACCCCAGCCTGTTCCGACTCTCCCTATAGCTCAAATCTTCCAAATTTGGCAACATCCCTGTAAATATTTTTCTGAACCCTTTCAAGTTTCACAACATCTTTCTGGTAGGACGGAGAATAGAATTGCACGCAATATTTCAACAGTGGTCGAACCAATGTCCTGTACAGCCACAACATGACCACCCAACTCCTGTACTCCATACTCTGATTAATAAAGGAAAGCATACAAAATGCATTCTTCAGTATCCGATATACCCGCGGCTCCCCTTTCAAGGAGCTATGAACCTGCACTCCAAGGTCTCTTTGTTCAGCAAAACTCCCAAGGACTTTACCATTAAGTGTATAAGTCCTGCTAAGATTTGCTTTCCAAAAATGTAGCTCCTCGCATTTATGCAAATTCAACTCCATCTGCCACTTCTATGCCAATTGGCCCATCTGGTCCAGATCCTGTTGTAACGAGGTAACCCTCTTCCCTGACCACTTCCAATTTTGGTGTCATCTGCAAGCTTACTAACTGGAACTCTTCTGCTCGCATCCAAATCGCTTATGCAAATGACAAATAGTAGAGGGCCCAGCACGATCCTTGTGGCACTCCACTGGTCACAGGCCTCCAATCTGAAAAACAACCCTTCACCACCACCATCTGTCTTCAACCTTTGACCCAGATCTGTATCCAAATGGCCAGTCCTCCCTGTATTCCATGAGATATAAACTTGCTAATCAATCTCCCATGGAGAACCTTGTTGAAAGCCTTAATGAAGTCCATATCGATCACATCTACTGCTCTGCCCTCATCAATCTTCTTTGTTACTTCTTCAAAATACTCAATCAATTTTGAGAGACATGATTTCCCACGCACAAAGACATGTTGACTATCCTTAATCAGTCCTTGCCTTTCCAAATACATGAACATCCTGTCCTAAGGATTCCCTCCAACAACTTGCCCACCACGGAGGTCAGGCTCCATCTGCCTATAGTTTCCATCGGTCTATAGTTTCCTGGCTTGACTTTACCGCCTTTCTGAAACAGTGGCACAATGCTTGCTAACCTCCAGTCTTCCGGCATCTCAACTGTGACTATCGATGATACAAATATCTCAGAAAGCGGCCTGGAAATCACTTCTCCAGCTTGCCACAGAGTTCTCGGTTACACCTGATCTCGTCCTGGGGATTTATCGACTTTTAAACGTTTCAAGACATTCAGTACTTCCTCCTCTGTAATCGGGACAGTTTGCAAGATGTCACCATCTCTTTCCCGACAGTCGATATTTTCCATATCCTTTTCCACAGTAAATACTGATGCAAAATATTCATTTAGTATCTCCCTCATTTTCTGTGGCTCCACACAAAGGCCGCCTTGCTTATCTTTGAGGGGCCCTCTTCTCTCCCCAGTTACCCTTTTGCCCTTAATATATTTGTAAAAACGCTTTGGATTCTCCTTAATTCTATTTGCCAAAGCTATCTCATGTCCCCGTTTTGCCCTCCTGGTATCCCTCTTAAGTATACTCCTACTTCCTTTATACTCTTCTAAGTAATCACTCGATCTATCCTGTCTATCCCTGATATATGCTTCCTTCTCTTTCTTAACTAAATCCTCAATTTCTTTCGTCATCCAGCATTCCCTATACCTACCAGCCTTCCCTTTTACTCTGACAGGAAATTAATTTCCCTGAATTCTTATTATCGCATTTCTGAAGGCTTCCCATTTTCCAGCCGTCCCCTTACCTGGGAATATCTGCCTCCAATCAGCTTTCGAAAGTTCTTGCCTGATACCGTCAAAATTGGCCTTTCTCCAATTTAGAACTTCAACTTTTAGATGTGATCTATCCTTTTCCATCACTATTTTAAAACGAATAGAATTATAGTCGCTGGCTCCAAAGTGCTCCCCCACTGGCACCTCAGTCACCTGCCCTGCCTTATTTCCCAAGATTAGGTCAAGTTTTGCACCTATTGTCGTAGGTACATCCACCTTTGCCTTCTTGGTTGTCCTTCCTGAATACTTAATAGGCTTGGATACTCATTTCACATCCCTGGTCCCCAGCAGCCATGGCTCTGATCCCAACATTATCAATTGCATTTTCATGTATTTCCGTGATTATCACATTCATTTATTATTAAATGCACCCTGCCTTCAGATGCAGAAGCATCAGGCTCGCTTTTCACGTGTCCTCTTCGCATCACTTTTGACATTGTCCGTGTTACATTATGAGCCATCAGTGCTCTGCCTATTGCTCCTCTATTACCCCTTTCTGTCTTTTGCCTGTTTCCATAGTTCCCACCTATCTGCCAAATTATGTATACCCTCCCTAGTCCCTCGAACTCATCGTCCCCATGGTCATCAGTCTTGGTTCCGATCAAGTGGAGCCAATCCAGTTTCTGCTGGTCCCACCGCCACCTGAACTCCAAAATCTGGTCAATTCTGGAAACGACTCCCTCACACCATCTCTTTTTCTCACGTGTTCGTTAGTATATTCTGTGATTTCCTCTCTGACTAGAACATTGCAATTCTGTCAATACATAAATCACCAATTCTCCAGTCGACGTTTTAGATTGTTTGCTAACAGTCAATTGTTTTCATCTAGTACTTGCCACATTTGCTTTGCATGAAATTCATTGATGCAAATATATACCATGTCCACTGCCTATTCATCCTCCCTATGCAGAAGGTCCTTTAGACGTTGATCCTTACACCTCAGTCATAATACAATCCTGGAGTCTTGATTGTTGTCACAGAAATACCTATATATTCTTCTTATACCTGAATTATGACTGTATTTCCACAAGTTCTGCTCTTCCCCTTTTTAGCAGAGCAATGAACGTGTCTCACACCTGTTTATTGATGCTTTTTTCTCAGAGGCCATTACCCTAAGTAGTATCCAAATGCAAAGACAGGTTCGAAAGGGAATGGAGACAAGGGATTCCTGCATTGCCTTTTGAGTCCCCGTAATCTGAGTGGGTACCAAGTGTTCTCTTGCTGCCTGCGGTATTTTGTCCTGCAGTGTGCCCACATTCCTGTATGTACTATCAACGATTCCTTCAGCCTCACGATAAATCAGTAGTGTTCCTCTCCTCCAGTCCAGGTACAGAATCTAGGCTCCAGAAATTGGAACTTGAGACATTTCCTGTTCACATACAGAACCGGGCCTGGATGCTCGGCCAGCTTCCCAATCTAATCTGCCCTAAATTATCCTTTTGGAAGATGAATGCCATCCGATCCTTCGGTTTTCTGATTCACTGGGACTTGCCTACAACAAACGAATTTAGCAAAATCACAGACAACATTTCACGACTTAAGCCATCAAATCTTTAACTATTCTGCAGTGCAAAGATTCATGTGTCGGTAACCATTACACTTTAGACCTCTTTGTTTTCCTGATAGAATCACATAATTGCTATAGAACAGATGGAAGGCAATCAGGCCATTGTGACATAACTGATTGTTCAAGGGTATCTTTGCCCTCCTGCTTTCCCCAATATCCTTGCATTACATGTCCCTCATTACAATGCAGTACAATACATGCACTTCCCAAATGGTGCGTAGATAGTTCTCAAACTTTTCTAACTCCTCCTGATTTTTTTGCCTTATTTTCTACTATTTTGAACATTTTGAATGCCTGCATGGAGAAAAAGATATGCAAACAGTTTGTTCAATATCATTATCATTTGATACTTTGTCAATGCTCATTTGTGAGTTCCATTCCCACAGGGATGAATATTTCCTTTCATTGCTGCCATCACTATATGTCTCTTTTAGCTGTTCTTTCTATCGTCTGTCCGAAACACTTCTTGGTATTACAAAGTTTCATTCTACTTGCTCCCTTTTCTGAAAAATCATATGATGCTGATTTTAAAAGAAGTCCTGATCATTGCAAGTCAACTTCACAGGATAAATCAATTGCATTCACTTTAACGAATGGAACACCCTTCTCACTCAAGTGTGTCTGACTGAAATCTATCCTTTTTGAGAGTTACTAAATGTGTCCTTAAAAGTCTCGTACTGCTTACTTACCATGCTTGCATTTCAAACTTTGATTTTTCTTTGCAATCTACCATCACCAACTGTGATTTCACATGTTTAGATTTATTGTATCTAGGTATAAGGGCCAGGTGGATTTCCATATTCATCATCCTCAACCTGGCCGGCATTTCATTATGTTCTCATCTCTCTTGAGTAGCACATCTGTGACTGCACATTACCTCTATCTATCTATCTTGTGCTGAAAGGCATGTAACGCACACACACACACACACACATACACTCACACACAAAATAGTGCACCTGTACAGACTATCAGATGAGAGGAAAATCACTCATTAAAAGAGCTGGATACACAAGCTTGCTTCAAATGTGTAAAGGACCGCAACTGTGGACCACATAGAACCGATGCAGCTGATGGTGTCGTTCCTCAGTCAGTCTAAATGTCTAAAATATTTAATAATCTGAGTAAATGAAGTTTTCACTACATTCGGGTACTCCGGTTTCCTCCCACAGTCCAAAGTTGTGTAGGCTAGGTGAAGTGGCCATGCTAAATTGCCCGTCGTGTTAGGTGAAGAGAGGAATGGGTCGGGCTGGGCTTGTTGGGCCGATGGGCCTGTTTCCACACCGTAAGTCAGCTACTCTAATCTAATCGAATCTAATCTTCAACTAGTCTCTGAATTTAGGATGCTGCGCAACACAAATCGCAGTGTTTATGAAGCAACTGAGCTTTTGGAGCATCTAACTCATTTCCATTACATAAATAGTTAGATTTTGAGAGTGATATCCAAGACGGTTTATTCTAAAATTTACGGAATGTATTGCTGATGGCGACCATAGAAGGAAATAATCCCCTGAGATAAGAAACTACAAAATAACGGAATTCCTTTGATGCATCATCAATGGTTCACCGGTGCTCTTCTTATTACTCTGCAAGTGGGTTGCTTTCAGACTTTGTTGTCACTATTATGTGTCAGACCGTAAACACAATGTAAGGCAGAACGAGAATATAGGCGAGTCCCGGGTCTAATATGTCGGGATAAAAACAAACAAATTGCTCCCTAAACTGGAGATAAAGTGACGCATCATTTCCACCAATAAAATCAGGATCCTTTCCTCCTGTAATACTGACCTGGAAACATAAATATCGGAAATTCTTTTTTTCAGCAGCTCAGTCCAGTTCCTGTTCTCAGAACTACAATCGTTGTTTTCACGTTGCAATACTTAATTTTAAGAATGAGGCAACAAATGTCACAAATCGATCAAAGTTGACAGTGACAGTGATCCAGACAGTACAGACAGTGGCTGCATAAATCAGTATAGCGTCGATATTACACACAGGAGTGCCTTCTCAGAAAGTATAATAAACAAACAGAATCTGCCGAATTGTGAGTTAAACGATTTTAACAAGCAAGTGTGCCATTGCCATGACCATTAGGGAGTGACTGACGCATTGGGCGAGACCACAAGCTTTCTGAGGCAATATCATAATTGTCACGACATTAGCTGTTTGGAAAACAAGCAATTAACTAATAGTTTCTGCTCAGAATAATAATAGTTTTATTGAGCAGTGATTGACACGTGCAAATGTCATTGCGGAAACAATAATTTTTCAAGAGATTGACTCAATGCTTAGGTTATTTGCTGTGTCCAGTTATTTCCATTCCATTAATCGAGCATGGAGCAGATAAATAAAATGAGCTAAACATTCCTAGCACTGTAATGTTTCTTATTGTTTTGTTGAATTTACATCATAGTATAAACCACAGGAGCTCAGCTTCATTTTGGGAAAGTTGTATCTAGGCTGGTTAGTGTGAATTTCTGGCCCAGCTTTGCCATGCACTAATTTTCTGGTCAACGTGTGGTTGACAGAGATGATGTTTCTCTGATAATTACCGGACACTCCTGTATTAATGGAGAAAACAATTCTGAATATATTTATGAATACGTTTTTAACCCAAAATGAAACACGTAATATTCACTGTATCTGACATTTTCAAGTTGCACTGCATCACGTCTCCAAGGCTCAATGGCTTACTCCGTCTCCTAATCCATGTATTCCTGTATAACGCAGTTCCCCTTTAGTGTAAAAGTTGTCTTCAGTGTTCAAGGTATTGTGTCAAAATTTATGCACGTGATAGAAGAGGTGCATACAGAGCAGTGATCATATCAGAATGGAAGTTTCATCTATGTTTCTTGCTGGAAATGTCAGCAGAACAGATGGGATATTTTACACTTACTGCTGTTATTGAAATGAATGAAATGAGACGTCAGGAACATATGGTTTTGGCTGAGCAATGAGGCATGTCAGGCCAGATGTATGACCCAAAGCATTTTTGAAATGGAAAAAAATCTCTAAGAGAAGTTACCCTAAAGTCAGTACATGATTCGGCCAATTATTTTAACATGATGTTTGAAATGAAACAAATATTCTAGACTACATGGTTCTACTGCATGGATGTAAATTATGTGAATATGTGGTACTAAATCAGTGACTACTCAAGAATAATGTCGAATATCGAGGATTACAGGCGTAACACACCGATATGGATGGAGGCGAGAACCCGGAAAAGTTTGAGAATACATTCCCAGAGCTGACAGACGGTTGCAAAATTAATGGATCCACAATGCCATTTGCAATCTCATATCACTGCTCAGTAAAACTATTATTGCACACCAGACAACAAAGACAACCATGGCAAAAAGGGGCGTAACATAAATATCACCAGTTATCAAAGTACAATTATATCTGAGGTACTGCAATGATAGTGAATTAATGAATTAATAATCCAAAAGACGTTTTGAATGAAAAATGTTGTGACGTATTAGATGAAGATAGAAAAACGTTGCTTCAATATAGAAGAACCATAATACCAAAATAAAAGTCAATAGACAATCTGTCATCCAGCTTCTTTGACTTTCACAGCACACTGACTCACATTCACCTCACTGAACTTACCCTGATGTCTTGATTCTTCAATTCGTCAAAATTATGTTAGCGTTAAAGTTACCCAAGAACAAAACTCTCTGTGGCAATAAGTTCCAAAGACACTGAAATCTCCGAGAGAAGAAATTACTCTTCATCTCAGCTTTCAAATGCGCTCCTTTACTCTGAGACTATGACGTCTGGTCCTGTTTTTCCCATGAAGGGAAACAGCTTCTCAACATTCACCAGCTGAAGCCCCTTAAACTATTTTAATGAGATTGATTCTCATTTCTCTGGAGTCCAGCAAAGAGAGACCCAAACTCTTTAGCTATTGGTCAGGAGCCAATCCCCGCACTCCAGGGATCATCCTAATGGACCTTCTCTGAAATGACCCATTGAAATAATACCTGTGCAGAAATAAGATGTTGGTTAAGCAGCACCTTTTACATTTCGAGAAGAAGATAAATATCTCACATCTTATACGTCATGACTCGTGAAATGAGAACCAACACTCTTTGGCTTTTTGATTCCTACCAGATTTTTGTGTTTTGCGCACAAGTCTACCACATCCAACCCCATCCCCGATGTTGACACTTCCTGCACTCTTTCTCAATTTAAGTAATACTGATGTGTTGTTCTGCCTTTCAAACTAAACGGCTCCACATTTCCCCATCGACAGCGTGGGAACAAGAACTGATGCTGTGATGACGAGACTTCGAGAAGGGCCAACCAAATTTCAATAAAAACCTCAGGACGCTCAACGTCAGAAACCAACCAGATGCACTCACCTCTGGAGAAGGAGTTTATTCCTATTTCAAGTGTTCCCTGTCGTGTTGGCCAGGAAAGAGGATGTTGGCAACAGATTGCTCAGTTATTCAAACCGACGGGGTTAACAGTGTTGGGGATTACCTTTCAATGCATTGTGTCCCCGACGATAAATGTCTATTATTGCAGCTTTCACTCAGCAGATTATTCTGAGGAATGGACAGCAAGGTTAATAGACAGATTGGATCCTTCCTGACCGTCGATTCGATCACCAAACATGCAGACTACCACCCAATGTACAAGTAATATTCAAGAGGAGGTGACTCCGCCCAACAAGCCTGCTCTGGCAGCAAACCATGCTATGGTTGATCTGACTTTCACGTTAACTCTGTATTCCTCTTGAAAATTAATAATCGTATCACATCTCCCTCAAATATATTTAAACATTCCTTTTCAACTGCCTTTTGAAGAAAGAAAATTCGAATGAATCATTACCCTCTCAGAGTATAAAATATTTTCTCATTTATGATTCCATTGGCACTGCTTACCTTTGACACTGTGACTGCTAGTTTTGGAATTTATAACAAGGGGTAAAACCCACTCCATATTCACGCTTAAGTAGCTCCTACGTATTGACTACAGCTCGACCTTCAAATATAAAATTCAAAACAAACTCATTCAGAAACTTTGGGATTTTGGTCTCTTCTCTTTCCACGATGAATGGATTATTAACTTCCTGACAAACTGAACACATTCACAGTGCAGGTGACAACCTCTCCTTCACGATAATCCTATAAAAAAATCACTGCCCCGCAAAGCTGCATACTCAAAACCTGGCAATGTTCCTTATGCAAAGGATTGTGCGGCCAAAATCCGCACCAACTCCATTTACATGTTGGTGACACCACTGCTGCAGGTCAAACAACGATGCAAAACAGTCCAGGATCGAGATCGATTGTTTGGCAGCGCAGTGTCATGACAACAGTCTATCCATAAATGCCAGAAGAGTGATAGAGCTGATCATTAATTGTATATAATGCAGTGAAGGAATTACCCCTGTCTGCATAAATGTTCATGAGATGGAGAACGCAAAATTCCTTCGAGTGACAATTAGCAACAACATGTCCTGCTGCAACCATTTGACACGATGGCCAAAAAGCAGAACAACGCCTCTTCACTGTCAGAACTCTAAGGAGCCCGACAGTTTTTAAGGAATGTATCATATCCCTCATTTAATTAATTTTTAAATTCTTACATTTCAGGTAGGTTTGATTCTGGCTGGTGTTGTCTCCAAGTACTGTGCGCTGTTGCAACCTCCAGCTGGATGCATGAGGACAACGGTTGCATCATTATTCAGGGTAAATATGAATGCACAGTATGTGCATTGCGTTTGGAAAATACTACACTGCATCATGAACAAAACGTGTGACGCCTCTGCACAGCTCGCTCAGGTACGTGAAAAATAATATCTTACATAACGAAATGTTCAGTATCAACAAACTTCTCATCCTCACAATGCAGCGAAACTTAATGGAAATTCTGACTTGGAGGATGCCATCCAGTTGGAACTCAATTGTGTTATTCAGGAGAAAAGGATCATTTTCTGAGCTGAGAGTCTTTGACTGACTGAGAGAGACAGGAAGAGCTGGGAATTGATTACACGCAATAATCAGATTAGGATTGTGTTGTTATGTTACAGCATGAGTTTGAATTTAACCAACTATACTAGGATTCGAAATCCCAAACTCAATTCTGCTAGGATTCGAAATCCCAAACTGAAGATGAGTTTGGTTTTATTGACAATATCAGGCCAATGAGCGAATCAGAATTTGGAGGTTAGTAAAGGATGGGAATTTTGAAAATTCTTCAGCGCTGACTGCCAATCGATTATGACCATACATGCCATCTGAAACGGCCTCTAAACGCGATCGAAGAAATCTCCTGGAAGGCGCTATCTATCAAGGTTTTTTTTTCCTTTCAAACAGCAAAAAAGTCAGAAAAGGTGATCACGGTGAGGACAGCAGATTTGGAATATAAGGAAGAAGAATTCATAAGAGACTGTACAGGCTTTAAGCGATGACATATTTAGTAATGGAGTTATTGGAATAGCATTCCAATATAGTTGAGGTCAAATTTGATTAAAAACGGGGCATGGAATTCTTCATATTTCCTGTTTTGTGTTCAGTGTTAGAATTAGGAAAAAAAAACGTTGTTTTTTCTTGCAAGAGTGGAAATCACGAGTTTCCTTTCAATAATTCACATTTTATTGCAGATGATGAGGGGAGCTTAGCTTTTCCAGGTACTTTAGTTTTAATTAGGAGAAACATTCGAACTCCAGATTGTAACACCAGACTACTGTATTAACATCATACACCATTCCAAACAATCTCATAGTCACACATAACAGATTAGAATCTAAGAGAAAGTTATCTATTGAGACGTGTACAGAAATACAGTGAAATGTCTACAATGCTACTTGTCATGACTTCGGTAAAATGCACCGAAGAAAAATGTTTACTTTCCACTGATCACCCACGCAAGAAGCCAGCCGAACAAGTGTCCCAGCTCAGCTCCATTCTTACAACATGCTTTGCTCTGCGCCACGCCTGACCGACAACGTACATCGCACCAGGTCTCAGCTACTCCACGCTGCGTTCTGACTCTCAACTGCACGAGGTTAGTTTTCTAAAAAGAAGCACTTTTAGCGGTTCGGGACAAAATAGCCAGAGGTAGAAGAGTTGAAAATGAAAGCGGACAGATTTATGTGTTCGAGGCTAAGGAGCCGGAATTCTTCCGAGTTGGAAAATTGAAGAACAGAGGGAAGTGTTCACTGATGTCATCACTTATTTTATCCTTAAATTAACTTCATCTGAAAAGGTCAACAATGTTTCTGGTTGCTACTCCATTAGGTTGTTGTCGGATTTACCTTTTTCCACATTTGAACCTGTGTTCCGAAAATGAATTTATCATGGACGATGTTTAATTAGTATTGCAAGTAAGTTTCATTAACATTTTACTTCATGTCAACACTCCAACAAAGCTACAACAAAATTACGTACAATTTCTCAGTGTACACTATTCTCAAACATAAACAACAGCCTTAGGGAAGGAATTATTCAGTGTCTCAGCCCATATTTCTGAATCCTCAACATAGGTGTCTGAGCCTTAGTTCAGGATTCTCCGACGAAGGGAAAACCAATCCCTTGGATTTAATATTGCAAATATTTGGAAGAGAACCTATCTTCTCTATGATCCACAAATCACAAACCTTCTTCACCACTCCTTCTTCGTCAACACTTTCATATTGACTGATTAGGATATATGACTTTAGGGTGCCTTTCAGATAGGATTCCATCTTGTTTCTCCTGCAGACCAGTATTGTCACAGTGGCACTAAAAGGTCGCATTCAGATTTTTAAAAAATGGTGAACAGTTTGATTGCGCCAAATGGGTTTGCTTTTCTTTTCCAGGAAGACAAAATGATCGTGATGAAGAGTGATCAGGTTCCTAGACCCAAAAGTTTTGCTTTCACTTAGTTGAAGGTTTTACTCGTTCCTTGAGCTGAAAGGTTGAATACCCTGTTGCTAGAGCGAGAGTTTAGACAGAGAGGCTTGTGCTTCAACATCACGAGGGGGCAAAGTTTTTTCGTTTTTTTTTCCTCCTGGAGTGCAGAGGCAGAGCACGTGAGAAC
Source organism: Chiloscyllium punctatum (assembly GCF_047496795.1). Classification (NCBI taxonomy): domain Eukaryota; kingdom Metazoa; phylum Chordata; class Chondrichthyes; order Orectolobiformes; family Hemiscylliidae; genus Chiloscyllium; species Chiloscyllium punctatum. The sequence continues at coordinate 75,304,005 of NC_092773.1, read as the reverse complement.
AATAATGGTATTCTTGAATTGCTTTTGAAAAGTGCGCGCTTATGGGATGATGCTACATTGAAAGTGCTGATGATTAAAACTTGTTAAGTATGTTAATGGTTCAGAGTTATGACACATCTTTTTTTTCTGTGTTGTAAGAAAAAAATTATGTGATCTCAATGTTTCGTGATTGGAATGACTCAACCTGGCTTTGATGGTATCTCCAATCACTCGTGACAGTCCGATTCTCAGGGTTATTTTCTACCAAATGCTTCATTCACAACTGTTCCCACTTCAGGTACTGTTCAGCTAATTCACCAAGTCGAGTTGATTTCTCCCTCACTTCCAAAACATAGTCTAAGGTTGAGATCTCCGACTTTGCTCCTGTCAGTTTTTATTTAATTCATTTCAATGCGCTTCTCACTTCATGCCCGCATATTAACTCGAAGGCAGTGAACTGATCAGGTTGGTTTGGGGCATCTCTAATAGCAAACAATACGAATGGGATAACTTTATCCGAATCATTCGGTCAACTCTGACAGTATGCTCTCAACATGCTCTTCAAAATCTGCCGTCATCTCTCTAAAGCTTATGGGATTCTGGATTGTACGCACCCTGTTTACAGTGCTGCACATCTCAGCTATCCGTAACATTATAAAAAAGCCTGTCAGTAAAACATTTTCCTTGGTGCAACTGAATCTCTCTGAAAAATCAATAATGTGTGAAGAAACCTCCAAACTCCTCGCCTACCTTTTTTTGACTTGAATGTCATTAAAGGACTTCCCTTTGGAAACCTGGCAGACACACCCCTTATGGTTTACAAGTATTGGTTCCAACTTTCAATTCACCGGAATGGACCTACACAATCAGCCTGCGTGAAATATTCGTCAAATGCGGGAATTGTCAACAGAGGTTCTGGTTTGATTTCCTCCGGTGGCTTCCTTACTATTGGCATGTATAACATATACGGCAAAAGTTAAACACATCCTTGTGCATTCCAGGCCAATAAACATGTTTTTTCCACCTCAGCCTGAGTCTTTCGTATTCGTAGATGATCTCCTGCAGGTAGTTCATGTGCGACCAGTAACATCTCCTTTCTGTAGTATACTGGGAACACAATCTAGTGCAATTCGGCATTTTCCTCCTCTGCTCCGACCTGCTGTGTTCCCTATTTCCACCATTAGATGTTATCCATCAGATAATGACCCTCCAGAGGAATCGCTGCTTCCTTTTTCGAGTATGCATCCACATATACATCTTTTATCGTCTTGATTTGCTGTTGCAAGTCACTTCGTCTTTCCGCAGTAAACACTTCTGTCTGACACTCTGTCGGTTTATGTTTTGCCTGCACCATTACATCAGACAGGGTATCCGCTAACTGAATCCCAAATTCTTCATCTTTTTCTTTACTTTTCTCTTCGCGCATTGATTTATGATCGTGGGATCTGATCACAACAAAGTCTGGGAAAATACCAGGATATTTCTGATATTACCCTACTGTTTCTTAATCTTTCTTGGTGTTCTCCACAAGAAGGGGTTTCACTCCGACCTTGGATCCTGCCAAATAATTAACAAGAATAAACTTAATTCCTGGAAGTGACACACATTCAATCACGCCTACTGGAACTTTCCCTGTCTTGAGTTGGCACTGCAACGTGATATTAGATAGGGGAACGGTAGATTTCTGTCTATCTATCCCAAAAATTAACAACCTTTCGGTAACAGATCGGCATATTCGCTCATGCCTTCCTATCAGTGACTGGCTTGGTCCTGTATCGTGTCCTTCTCCTCCTGTCCCTTCTCTGTAAACTTTACCAACGGGGCGAATTCTTTGCAAAGATCAGGTGTTTACTTCATACCAATCCACTGCTTAGGCTGTGCACTCTTCTGCAGCTCCTCGATTATTCTTGTGCTATCCTTTTCTACCTTCACAAATGCATCTGGATGAGCTACTTTTACTACATATTTTCCCACAGTGCCTTTCTTTCACGATCGGCACTGTGATGTTACATGTCCCACTTTCTGCAAATGAAAGTACCTTTCCCCAGTGGCCTTCTGAACAAACTGGTCGTGTAATTTTTCTGTGTCTCGCTCTATTACAGTGAAAACACCTGAAACTGTTCACCTCATTTCCACTCTCTTGGGCTACTTCAAACTGCGGAACATTCTTGCTGGTGTTCTTTACTCGTTCTTTAGGAGTGTAGGATCGCCGCTTCTCGCAACCTGTATTCCTCACAGGACGTTATACTGGCATAAAGCTTGTATTATGCATTAACATGCATTGATTTGCCAACTTTGCTGCCCTTCTCACTTCTTGAACTTTCTCTTCCAGCACTTGAATGCCGACCATCACTGAAGGTGTGATTTTAATATCCTCCAGTGGAATACTCTTCGAGCCTTAAATGGCAAGTTGAAGTTCATATATCCTGGTGACTAGGTTTCTACCTGTTTGTCCAATGTAGTGTTTGTTACAGTTCATGCACGGTATTTTGTGTCATTCAATTGCAAAAACTAATTTCATTTGCATTTGGAATACTGCATACAGTTCTGGTTGCCACATTAGGTCAGGATATGGATGCTATGGCGATAGTGCAGAGGAGTTTGACTCGGATGTTGCCTAGCTTGGAGGGCGCGTCGTGTGAAGAGAAAGTAGATTGGGGTTATTTTCATTAGAAATACAGATCTTTGGGAGGGAACTGTTTGAAGTCTTCAAAATCATGAGAGTTCTGGACAGGGCGCATCGCAAGAAGCTTTTTGTTTTTTAGAGACAGACAGATTTTTCATCATGTTTGGGCGCACCTGATTGAAGTCTCCAAAATCATACATTTGTGTATGTGAGTGTGAGTGTGTGTATGTCTCGATATTTGTGTCTGTGTGTCTGCAGTAGAAAACGTGTATGTAAGCGTTTTTATGTTGTCTGTGTGTGATTGTGTTTGAACGTAAATCTGTATGCATCAGACAGTGCAGGAAACACACATTTTCATGGAATGCAAATGACAATTTTCGATTATGTATCTGATTTTAACATAAATCTGATCAAAGCCTTCTCCTGTCCCGCTCAGAGGGAGCATGTCTGCTGCTGACAATCAGATACGATGCTCATGTGTATTTTTATTCTTTTTTTCCAGATGATCAGGTTTATGAAATGAATGAATGGAACGGCTCTGAGTTCCAAAATTGTAAAAGGAAAATCTCGAATCAGATATAGCTGAAAAATAACCTTTGGCAACATCTTTTTTAAAATGTCATTCACGTTCAATACAAGTTGTTTTGCATCTTCTAGAAGTGTTTTCAGCTTCTCAGAATCCAAGAATTTACCAAGATAGAAGGAAGCCAGTACAAGTACTGCATTCGTGCCGGCTCGTGAAACGGTTGTTTTTCTGGTGTCTTCCTGAAGGAGAACCCATTGTGATTCAGTTCCTGGAGCCGCTGTCTGTCAGCATTCTGCAATAACTATCTGCTTCCTTTTCACTGTGTCACTTTCTCCTTCTCTTTCAACGTCAACCCTTTCCATATTTTACCACGTATTCCTCCTCCTCCCCGATGTTTTGATAATTGGTGTCTCTTCTCTGCATCAGTTCCGTTTCCATCTCCCTCAAAAACGCTCCTTGCTCCCTACTAAAAGTAACATTCTTTTGGGTGCAACAGGTCTGCACAACCAACCGAACGTGCCGGAGAAATTCCGTTTCATCTGCGCAGCGAGAACCAGCGTCAAGTTTTTCACATCATTTCTGGGCAACATGGTGGCACAGGGGTTAGCCCTGCTGCCTCACAGCGCTATAGACCCGCGTTCAATTCCCACCTCAGGTAACTGACTGTGTGGAGTTTGCATGTTCTCCCTGTGTCTGCATGGGTTTACTTCAACATTCGGGAGCTGTGGTTTACTACCGCAGTCCAAACATGTACAGGCTGGGTGAATTGGCTATGTTAAATTGTCCTTATGGTGAGGTGAAAGTGGAATGGGTCTGGGTGGGTTGCACTTCGGGGGGGGTCGGTGTAGACTTGTTGGGGCGAACAGCCTGTTTCCAAACTGTAAGTAATCTGATTTTCGGTCTTGCTTCATCTCTGAGGAAGAGTCATCAGATTTGAAACGTTACTTATGTTTTTTTTAAGACTTCCCATTACTCTTCTCTTCAGACGTTTTACTTCCATCATTTGAAAATCTGCTCATTAATTATTTGTTTCCCATATCGTATAGAACGTAAAATATACTTTGCATCTGTCACAAATACCTGTGGGAGCACACTCAACACACCCACGCAATCCGAAATAAACGCAAGGAGCCATCCTTTCTGTTTTCCATTACAAGCAAGTCGTCAATCTCTGCTCGTGTGTTACCGAAACATTATCAGCTCCTCCTCTGCACAACAACATTTTATGAGGCAGCCCCTTGCGTGAAAACCTAAATACAGTAGGTCAATCGGACCCACTTTGTCCACAGCCCTGATGTGCATTGACAGTTAGCCTGGAGACCTTGGGTAAATTCTGGGGCGACCCGATTGCCTACATGCGATTCTGGATCCATGTCCATGCGAGTGAGCTATTGGATCAATAAGGCCAACCAATAACAAATGTCTCGACCAGCGGTGCCCCCATCCTTTGAACACCTCATGCAACACCCTCCCCCTCAAGGATATTTTGACAGATGTCACCTTATCACTGTTGTTCATAGAAAAGTAGAAACATCGCATTCCTGAAAGAATTTCGGCTGGTTCCCTGATGACAAATTGAGGTCGGACATTCCTGTCTGTTATTCTAGTTTGTGGTCAATACTTTCCATTGAAAGAAATCATTAATTTCATTAAGTAATCGTATTCAGAGCATATTCTCCTTCTCTGTGGAATAAACCTGCTGTCTTGTGTTTTTCTTCCCTCCAATTTCATGGCATACACACTTTTATATTATTTATGGAATATTTCAGGGAAAATTTGTTTCTTTTTTGGATGGTTCGACAAAAAGTTTGTTTAGTGCAGATTTTCCTAGTGATTATGCACAATAGAAGATTCCACAAAATGTTGCTTATGAAATGTTACAGAGTAGGGCAATTATAGAACGTCCTGGATAATGTTCCAGACAAATTCAGAAGCAGGAAACGATACAAGGCAAAAAAAGTATACAAGGTTCACGGTCCCACATATTACAAGGACCAGAAAATAAATGGTTTGTTACAAACATAGGAACATGCAGAAAGGTACATGAAAAGGCCATGCAGCCCCTCACATGGGTTGCTCCATTCAAAATGATCCTGGCAGTTTTAATTGTGCCCAAAGCTACACGCTCGCACCTCAGTAGCCATTACATACTATGTTATTTATAGATTTAGCTATCTGTACTTCAAAATATTCAATGATGCTGCCACCATATCTCTCTGGGGAGGAGTTCTCCAAAGATTCACTACTCTTCGAGAGATTAAAAAAAACAGTCAAAACATCTGCAAATTGCATTGCGTATACAGTTTTTTTTAAAAAAAATGCATTTCTTGTTATCTAATCTGATCTTGTGCATTTACTGCAAGGAGTTAACCGTGAAGGAAGGAAGAGCTAATACGATGTACCCAGTCTAACTGAGATGACATATAGAGGACTTTGGGTCAGGATATTGTCTGGTACCTGAGAAAGAATAAAACTAAATTTGTAGTAGTTCAGATAAGATTGACACAACTCATTCCTCGGATTGACATGATACCCTGTGTGGAAGCGTTGAACATTTTGTATTTACACCCACTGTGCTTGAGAATAATACGTGGCAATCTTATTCAGACAAAACTGACACTGCAGAAACTTGTAACGGTGAATGCTGACAGGATGTTTCCCAATGTGGGATATCATCAATTAGGTACACCATGTACAGCATTGGCAGTTCCGTTTCAGATAGCGATAAAGACGCATCTGCGAATAACTACCAACAGAGCATTGAAGGCCCAACATATTAAATATTCCATCGTCTACGAAGATAACCGTTATGTAAAACTGGAGCACACCATTCTGCCTGTCAAGACCATTAAATGAGGCAGGAGGAGATAATTCGGCGTATTCAACAATTGATTCAGACTCAGGATGAGTCATGTAGCCTTTTGTGTCCATTACATTGTCTCGAGAAGGTCATTCAACTCTTCTGTGCTGTTATGACAGAACTGAGGAGCTCTGGTTAACGATCAAGAATTCGGGAGAAAAGGTCAATCGTTATTTTCAGGTTAGAAAGTTGAAAATATTGGAATGGATTAGAAATCATTGTGAGACCGTCAGCTCGTTATCAGTTGTTTGGCTAAGGGGACTGATGAATTCGAGTTAGAGGATATAATACACATATATAGTCGTTCAAAAGTTCGTCAATCAGTTGACTGCGTTTAAATGAAAAGTAGGCAAGTGATAATCGTGAGCAAGTGTTCGGCAGAAACAAAAGTATAACTGAGGTTTTTGGAAGTTATCCATTTTAGAAGGGACAATAGAAAAAACGGGAACGATTTTAATGGAGAGTGATTTGAGAAAATCGTGTTTAAGAGAGGTTTTTTGTCTCAAGATGCAGTAGGCACAAAATGTTAATATGCGTTTGCTGCAAGTGATTGAGAAATTAAATTGAACAGTGTTGTTTCTGAAAAACCCGCTCTGTATAAATAAAAGGCTGAGGAAAGCAATGCTAGGAATGATTTACTGTGTCACTATAGGGCATTGTAGAGTCAACGTCTGATGCACTGCAAAGCAAGGATGTCCTTAATGAAAAAGGGGCAAATGCATTCGTTCCAGTTAAAATGTTGCAGTCATTTCCCAAATCCAGTTATGCTTCCATTATTTGTTTCTCAATTCTGATCTGTAATTTGTTTCATCATGTTGGAATTTGAAATGTATTTTTTAACCGTCATAACAATAGTTTTATTTATATGGCTTAAGTTATACCTTTAAACCATCCATTTCAGCGGCTATTTATTGCATTTATGTTCGCTACTCCTATTTCCAAATTAACGTGAAGTCAAGCTGTGATTTTTCCCGTGCTAAGTTTTAACCATTTAAGCAGCAAAGCTCCATTCCTGATGTGTTGTATTTGGCTTTCACACACTTCATCACTGGTACTTTTTATTGTGTATTTTTTTCTGTTCGCATCGTCATTCTAAATTGCATTTATTTCTACTACGTTCTCCTAAAACCTTCCAACGTGGCTTCTCGCCAGTTGCAATGGGCACGTAGCTTTGGAGAAAAAACATTCCTAAGCAAATCATTTGATGACTCAGACCCACTCCATCCTCAGAGTCAAGCACAGTCCTTTCAAAGTTGTCCCATTTCCTTGTTCCTTATGTTCAATGTAAAATAATCACATTCCATGAATGGTGAATAATTCCAGAATTGTTTTCACAATCTGAGGCATCCGTGAATATTCAAAGATTCACGTCATTCTGATCATTAAAGAAAAATCTCGTGCTGATGAAGAGTAGCAATAAACGAGAAACTTCAACGTTTTCATTGTATCTAGTGAATGTCCATACTCTAATTTGGATAGCCCTGAAGCAGCATGAGATATCTAGTCAAAACTGTTGGTTTGAATGAATAACATGTCAGGTGGTACATTACAATTAAAAAATCACATAATTAATTGTTGTGATCAGAATTCTGCAGCTGCAGCTCTTTACTGTTATGTTACATCCCGACAGGGAATTGACAGGCGTGTTTTTTTTTAAGACTTCATGATGTAATCTCAACGTTATTGTCAAGATCCAACAGCATATAACGGATTCAGAGTTCAACACAGTGCGATTTTCTGCTTCAAAAACATAAAATCCCTTGTAATAGAAATGCATTATCCAATCGACAATGTCTTGGAAATATATTACACTACCCTTGCTGTTTTTGGCGGACCTGGTAAGTGAATCATAAACAATCGAATTTCTGAAAGTTTGTCTGGGAGCTGGCTCCTGAGTTTAATTCTTTCATTAGGTAACGTGATATCTGGTTCTACTATTTACATTTATATGCTTCCCAATCGATGACATTCTTTCCCGGAACAAATAACCTGAATTCCTTTTAGTATATGATGATTTGCCATCAATAATGAATATGCCTCTACATCTCACGGTCCGTCTGAACCATCAGTCTCCTTCATTCCATGAAATTCCGTATCCATATTCAATATTGGGCGAAGTATCAGTGGCAGTGATTTTCTGTCCAGCATATATCACCAACATATGCGAGTTAGCTAATGTAAATGGCATATTTGGAAGGAAATTCACTCTCTTCAAAAATGCAGTGAGTAAATTGCATATTTGAGGTGGAGCATCTGTCACTGAAACATTTTATTGAATGTAGGTAACGAACTGGAATTAAGTAATTAGCTCCAATTCACCATTAATCTTTACTCTCCCCCAGTCATAGTAGCTGCATCTGTGCTTTTAGATTATAAGCATTGAAGAGGGTTTAGCATTTCTGTTGTTCTCTTATAAATATAGAAAGTGAAATGCATTCCTTCTTTGTCTTTGTACTTTTCGCAGCACTAAAAGAAGCTTATTGACTCTATGTTATCTGGTAAACAACAAGGTCGTGCCTTCTTTCATGAATGTGTCACCATATGATCTGAGAGCAAGTTCGCTCGTTTCCACCTGTGCGTAGATGCACCAGAGCAGCGAAGGCCAAGTCCAGCGCGAAGAGATAGGTGGTAGTGCACTGTGTGGTGCAAGAGGGTCAGTCTGGGTCGGGCGAAGAGGAAAGAAAGCCTTTTCATGTCTGAGGGAAGTATATTTGCGGCTGTGCAATCTATGTATCGAGTCGATTGTGTAGTTAAAGTCTCATGTTCTCTGACCAATTTTTTTTAACTTACTTTCTGGTAAAATACCCAATTCATGTCTTAACATGTTTGAGCAAGGCGTGGAGCAGCAATCTCGTCGAAAATTCGATTTCTTTGCCAGTGTCTTTACAGTGAGGTGGATATTTAATACTCAGCTTCTTGTAAAATTTATTGAACGCTTCAGGAACAATTTCGACATGAACATGGGCCCGCTAGAGTTGGGATAGTACCACTGCACAAGATTATTATTTTAGAGTGTGCTGCTGCTTCAAAATGTGCTATGATGACAAAACTGAAAGTTTTTCAATAACATCATTCGTCAGTCTCGGCAGAATATCTGTCCAGTAAATAGAAAATCGTAGTCATTAAGTCCAACAAACAAACAAACATAGCAGATAGATCATAGGACATTGCAGCACAATACAAAACCGTCTGCCTTCGATGTTGCACCGACTTGTGAAATCAATCTAAATCCTATCTAAACTGTAATATTGAATTATCACTCATATGTTTGTGCAATGTCCATTCAAATTCCATTGATTCTGGTGAGTCCACTACTGTTTACAGGCAGGGCATTCCACACCTCTGAGTCCAAAAGCCGTCTCTGATATCTATTCTATATGTATCATCACTCAATTAAAAAACTTTCATTTAATGGGTAGGTTGGAGCGTTGGGAAAAGAACTGGCTGATCGAGTTCAATTGATAAGGGCGAGGTTATACATAATGGAAAATTCAAATCTGAAGCGAACTATACAGTAACTGGAAAATTCCAGGGGAAAATTGACATACAGAGAGATATGGGTGTTCAGGCCCCTTGTTCCCTGAAGGTGGCATTGCAAGTCAGTAGAGGTCAAAAGGCATAGGGCATGTTTTCCTCCATTGGGCGGGATATCGAGTACAAAATTTGGCAGATCATGTAACAGTTCCACAAGACGTTGGTTCGGCCACGTTTTCAATACTACGTATAATATGGGTCGCCATATCACCAAAAGGATGACGATGCATTGGAAAGGATAGAGTGAAGATTGACCACGATTTTGCCTGTTATGGAGGGTACGAGTTGTGAAGAGAGTTTGGGTAGAGGATTATTTTCATTGGTAAGTAGGATGTTGAGAAGGTACCTGATTGAGGCATACAAGATCTTAAGAGGTGTAGACAGGTTGTATAGCAAGAAACATATTTGTCTAGAGTGGGCAACTCACTTACTGGGGTTCACGAACTCAAAATGAGAGGGGGAAGCTTGGGGAGATATATGCTGGAAGTTCTTCATGCAGAGGGCGGTGGATGTCTGGAATACGTTGACAGCGGGGTTTGTAGGGGCGGGAAAGATAACATTATTTAATATATATATCGAAAGATAAATGAATGTGCAGGGAGCAAAGAGCAGATCTTCACAAAATAGTTGGCAGTTTTAGATCGAGGATTTGAATCAGCAGGCTTGGAGGGCTGAAGTGCCTTTTCCTGTGCTGTAATGTTCTTTGATCCATGCACTTTGTTCTTGCTATGCCTCCCAACCCCGTGCTAGCCATCAACACACGAGGAAAAATGCTCACTTTGTCTACCCTATCTAATCCTCTGATTATCTTGTATGTCTGTATTGCATACCTCGAAATCTTCTCTCCAACAAAGATAGCTTCAAGTCCCTCAGCATTCCCTCATAATTCCTTTCCTCCATACCAAGCAACATCCGGCAAATTTTCCTCGCCAACCTTTCCAATGCCTCCACATCCTTCCTTTAAGATGGCGACCGAACTGTATGCAATACGCATAATTGGGCTGCACCAGAGGTTTGCACAGCTGACCTCATGACTGCAATATTCAATCCCTCCATGAATAAACACTAGCACACCGTATGCCTTCTTAACGACCTTGTCAGGCTGGGTGGCGATTTCCAGAGATCTATGCACGTCCACGCGATCAAGAATTTTACCATTAGCCCAGCACTCTTTACTCCGTTTACTTCTTCCAAAATGAATTATCTCTCACATTTCCGCATTTATTTTGATTTACCACTTCTCAGCCCAGCTCTGCAGCTTTTCTATATCCCGCAGCAAGCATAAAAATCTTTCTGCACTATTCACAACTCCAAGACTTCAGCATCATCCACGAATTTACTCACCACCCTTCACCACCCTCATATAGGTCATTTATTTTTAAAAAAGACAAACAGCAATGGCCCCAAAACAGATCCTTGTGGTACACTACGAGTAAGTGAACTGGAGAATGAATATTTCCCATCAATCACCACTCTCTGTCTTCTTAAAGGTACCCTTTTCCAATCCAAACACCTTCAATGTCATGTCTCTGTATTTTCTGCAATAGCCGACAGTGGAGAACCTCACCGAACTCTTCACTGAAACCGAAATACACCGCAGTAACTGTTTCTCGTCATTCATTTGTTTGGTCACTTTCTCAAATAACCCAATAACGTTTGTCAGGCGCGAGCTAACATTCACAATGCCATTGACTATCCCAAGTTAAATTATTACTTTCTGTATTAATATAAATTCTACCTCTTATAATCCTTTCCAATAATTTGCCCACAACAGAAGTAACTCTCACAGATCTACAATTTCCAGGATTGTCTCTTTTCCCCTTCTTGAACAAGGGGGCAATATTTGTTGTTCTCCAGTGTCCTAGCACTATTGTTGGAGACAATAACGACATATACATCAAAGCCAATGGCTCTGCGATCTCAATCCAAGAGAATCCTATCCAAAATCTCATCCTGCCCAGGGGACACTTTCCAGAATTAGAAACACACTGTCCTTCTGAACGTCGATCATACCCAGTCTAATAACGTGGATTACAGTACTCTCCTCGACAGCATCGTCTTTTTTCCTGTGTGAATTCTGACTAAAATATTCATTTGGAACTTTTCATATCTCTTCAGACTTCATGTACAACTACCCACGACTCTTCTTGCATGACTGCAATCTTACTCTCATCACGAGTGTACTCCTGTTGTCCGTCCAAGTGATAGACCTGTTGTCCATAATTAGCCGTAGTAGGTAAATGCGAGAGGAAAAATCAGGAAAATCCAAGTAATGGTTCAAAAACTGATGGCTGGTGAGAGGATTAGAAAATAAACTGGATGAATAAAGACCAAAAACGAACCAACGATAACTGCATGTAGAATATAGACAGTTTTATATAAGCAGATACTAAGTGACTTTACTTTTTTAAAAAGTTGACAGAAGAAAAACATTAGCAAGATGATCGTTGACTCGTTATAATGTGAGAATCGAGAGATAATATTGGAAAGTATGAAAAAGGCATATGAAGAAAATTGTTAGGTTTCTTCCGTCTTCCATGTAAGAGCTAGAAATTCAATCGAAGAAACAAACATAAATCAGTACAGGAAGAAATAGCTGAACTGAAAAATGTCTCAAACACCAGTTCAATGGTGCAAAGTAGAAGGTCCATGCGAAATTGGTCATGTGAAGATCCAACTTTTCTTCCAAGATATTGATTGTACACGGCCGTTCCAAAAGTGTGACCCAAAATTGGATGTCAAAGTGCAGTTGGCTCAAAACAAGCTGACAGGATCTTCTGACATTGAAACGTATATTTGGCCATTTCAATCAGTAGACTAACGGCAAATGTTTGAACACATACGGCCAAGTACAGGCAGGAATGAGTAATTTAGTTTGGGATTATCGTCGACATGGATTGGTTGTACTGAAGGGTCCTTGACCCTATTGTTTGAATGCCTGACTGGATCAATTGGAGGGATTTTGTTTTTTGCGACGTTTATTTACGTTGTGGCAAAAGGGAATAGGAAGATGGATTTTGATTTCCAGAAGATTTGATCAGGTGTGGCGTCATAATGTTTTACCTAAATTGAACACCCATATGATAGGTACTCATGTTTGTCATGGACAGATGCTTGGTTGGCTATAGGAACAAATGCCAGAGATAATCGTATATTATTCGTTGTAGCAAGACGCCATGAGTGATTTGTTGCAGGAAAAGGGATCGTAACTGTTTATAACTTGTACAAAAATAAAGATATGAATAGACCAATAATATAGTGATCTAAAAAGTGTTGTCGACTGAAAGTAGATCATGTGAAGAGGGCATTGGGGGGAGTACAAACTGTGAAAGCTGCGATTGTCAAATTTAGCAAGAAGAATATATAGGGCAACAGATTATCTATGTGTCCTGGGACATGAGTCGCAAAATGTTCAGGTTCGAGTACAACATGTGATTTGGGAGTAATGTTCGGATATCAGCTGCATGGGTCGTGTCTGTTTTTAATAATTTGTGTGTTTGAAAATTATGGTTAAAAAAGACAACGTAATATTTGTTCAAACTAGTGTTTGGAAAATTCTGCAATGGCTACAAGGTTTGTTACTTCCCATGTGAAAAGCTGACCCCTTCAGAGATTGTGATATAAAAGTGTTGATTTGCAGATGATTTGTATGTGAGGCACAGTAGAGATACAGCTTTTGCTAGAAATAAGAATGCATTGTTTTCAAGATGAAGAACAACTTATAAAATGAGGAAACACTTTTGCTTGTCACTGAATTTGTAACTGATTCTAATGTAATTGGTCAGCATGGAGCTGTGAACAGATCGCAAAGAAAAGAAGCATTCAGTTGCTCACCAGCTTGGAGATGACATTTTTAATTTCCACTTCCGAAATTCACTGGAAATCTGAAGAAAATAGATGCGTATTTAGGGCAATGATTGCTGTAATCTCTAACCTTTAACTAATGTGGTTGGGGCATTTTGTAAGTCCTCCTTACACCGTGTTTATCTTACCAAGCAGTGGAAGTATTCAAAGTTTGTGAGAAGATTTGTATTTCGGGTGCTCATTGTTGTGGTTATGTTGGCCGAGCTGGGAATTTGTGTTGTAAACGTTTCGTCCCCTGTCTAGGTGACATCCTCAGTGCTTGGGAGCCTCCTGTGAGGCTCCGGAATGCTGGAGGAAACATCACAGTAGCTCTTCACAGGAGGCTACCAAGCACTGAGGATATCACCTAGACAGGGGACGAAACGTTTGCAACACAAATTCCCAGCTCGGCGAACAGAACCACAACAGTGGAAGTATTAATGGAAAAAGAGCTGTATGAACACGCTGGCCATCAGAAGAGTCATAAGGGACATCTCAAGAACAGAATGAAGGAACAACAGCAACTGAACAGCACTTACCGTTGATAACCTATTTCTAAACAATGTGCTCTGTTGCCAATACATTTGTAAACAGACAAGTCATTATTTCGTGGTTACAGTGTTCATTTATTATGTTATATAATGACTGTGTATAATCGTTGACCTGTAACTAACAGCCAATGCATAGAACGCATACATAGAGATTGAGGCTATGCTGTTCACTGACTGCACTAAGTGCCTCCTGCAGCATTCTTATAGCTATATCCACATGTACAATACAATACGAGGCAATCTAATGTCGCCACTCCACCGAGCCATCATTGCAAAGAGAGAGGAAACCAGACACCCATGGGAACACATGTAAATTCCATACAGACAGTCGCATCAGCTTTGACATGAACCTGCATTCCTTGGTCAAGTATGGCACAGGATACCGTGTAAATGCTTCCCATTCATAAGAGAAAGTTGGCTGGTAATTTGTGTCAACCTCACTCTGAAAACCATGCATATTGGCAAAATTGTCATGTGTTCTGAAGTATTTAAATCATATATTGGCACTTGGAAAAGGGGAACTTGATAGCCAGCCTGATATCCAGTGAACGTACAAATCGTATATTGATTCATGTTTTATCATGTTGAAATTTACAATAATACAGAGCATTGATGACACTACAGCAGGAGTACTGGACACATTTTTTCAACGTCTTCAAGGAAGGAGTAAATAGAATGAACAAAGTCAATTTGATTTATGAGAATACTGCCTTATATTAGTGGGCTGTTCCTTTTGAACCACTTTCACGCTAAGCTTCTGTTTATTGCAGTAAGATACGACGTAACCAATTTCATGGGTTGTTGTAATGGGTGACTTGTTGTTGTAACGGGTGACTGTTGTTGGAATGGGTGACTTTAACTTTCCCAATATTGACTGGAATCTTCTTCGAGCAGAAGATTAGAATGGAGCTGTTTTTGTAAGGTGTGTTCAGCAGGGTTTCCGAACTCAGTACGTTGACAGGTCGACGAGGGGAGAGGCCATTCCAGTCTTAGTGCTCGGAAACGAGACGGAGCAGGTATCAGATGTTTTAGTGGGACAGCATTTTGGTGATAGTGACCACAACTGCCTCACATTCTACATAGCTATGGAGAAGGAGAGGATTAGGCAAAATGGGAGGATATTTAATTGGGGAAGAGGAAACTATGATGCGATTAGACATGAGTTAGGAAGCATGGATTGGGAGCAATTGTTCCACAGTAAAGGCATTACGGACATGTGGAGGCTTTTTAAGGAACAATTGTTGCAAGTGATGAATAAATATGGAATAAAAGAATGACTAGGGAAGGAATAGGTCCAATCAAGGATAGTAATGGGAAGTTGCGTGTGGAGGCTGAAGAGATTGGGGAGGCACTGAATGAATACTTTTCGTCAGTATTCACTTAGGAACAGGACATTGTTGTCGATATGAATACTGAGGCACGAATAAGTAGAATGGATGGCTTTGAGATATGTAGAGAAGAGGTGTTGGAAATTCTGGCAAGGGTGAAAATAGATAAGTCCCCTGGGCCTGATGGCATTTATCCTAGAATTAACTGGGAAGCAAGGGAGGAGATTGCAGAGCCATTGGCCTTGATTTTTGTGTCCTCTTTGTCTACAGGATTAGTGCCAGAGGACTGGAGGCTAGCAAACGTGGTTCCCTTGTTCAAGAAGGGGAGTAGGGATAATCCTAGTAACTATAGGCCAGTGAGTCTCACTTCTGTTGTGGGCAAAGTCTTAGAGAGAATTGTAAGGGATAGGACTTATGCACATCTGGATAAGAATGATGTGATCAAGGATAGTCAGCATGGTTTTGTGAAGGGCAGGTCGTGCCTCACAAACCTTATTGAATTCTTTGAGAAAGTGACTAAGGAGGTAGATGAGGGGAAAGCGGTAGATGTGGTATATATGGATTTTAGTAAGGCGTTTGATAAGGTCCCCCATGGTAGGCTACTGCAGAAAATACAGAGATATGGCATTGAGGGTGAGTTGGAGGTTTGGATTAGGAATTGGCTGGCTGGAAGAAGACAGAGGGTAGTAGTTGATGGCAAAGGTTCATCTTGGAGTGCCGTCACTAGCGGTGTTCCGCAAGGGTCTGTTTTGGGACCATTCCTGTTTGTCATTTTTATAAATGACCTGGAGGAAGGGTTAGAAGGTTGGGTGAGCAAGTTTGCGGATGTTACGAAAGTCGGTGGAGTTGTAGCCAGTGAGGAAGGATATGACAGGTTACAGCGGGATATAGAGAAGCTGCAGAGCTGGGCAGAAAGGTGGCAAATGGAGTTCAATGTAGCTAAGTGTGAGGTGATTCACTTTGGTAAGAGTAATAAAAAGATGGATTACTGGGCTAATGGTAGACGACTTGGTAGTGTGGAAGAGCAGAGGGATTTTGGTGTCCATGTACACAGATCTCTGAAAGTTGCCACCCAGGTAAATAGTGCAGTGAAGAAGGCATATGGCGTACTGGCTTTTATTGGTAGAGGAATTGAGTTCCGGAGTCCTGAGGTCATGCTGCAGTTGTATAAGACTCTGGTGCGGCCGCAGCTGGAATATTGTGTGCAGTTTTGGTCGCCATACTATAGGAAGGATGTGGAGGCACTGGGACGGGTGCAGAGGAAGTTTACCAGGATGTTGCCTGGTATGGTAGGAGATCCTATGAGGAAAGGCTGAGGCACTTGGGGTTGTTTTCATTGGAGAAAAGAAGGCTTAGGGGTGACTTGATAGAGGTGTACAAGATGATAAGGGGGTTAGATAGGGTTGACAGTGAGAACCTTTTTCCACGTATGGAGTCAGCTATTACAAGGGGGCATAGCTTTAGATTAAGGGGGGGTAGATATAGGACTGATGTTAGGGGTAGGTTCTTCACTCAGCGAGTCGTAAGTTCATGGAATGCCCTGCCAGTAGCAGTAGTGGACTCTCCCTCTTTATGGGTATTTAAGCGGGCATTGGATAGGTATATGGAGGATAGTGGGTTAGTGTAGGTTAGGTGGGCTTTGATCGGCGCAACATCGAGGGCCGAAGGGCCTGTACTGCGCTGTATTCTTCTATGTTCTATGTTCTACGTTCTATGTCCCTCTGAGACAGGTAAGAAGTGGTAAAATAAAGAATCAATGGATGACGAGAGCGGTGGAGCTTCTCGTCAAAAGGAAAAAGGTAGCTTACATAAGGTGGAGGAAGCTAGGGTCAAGCTCAGCTCGACAGGATTACAGGCAGGCGAGGAAGGAACTTAAAATTGTCTGAGGAGAGCCTGGAGAGGGCACGAGAAAGGCTTGGCAGAACGGATTAAGGAGAACACAAACGCATTTTACACTTACGTGAGGAGTAAGAGAATGGTCAAGGAAAGAGTAGGGACGATTAGGGATAGCATAGGGAATTTGTGTGTAGAGTCTGAGGAGGTAGGGGAAGCCCTAAATAAGTTTTTTGCTTTTGTCTTTACGAAAGAAACTAACTTTGTAGTGAATGAAACCTTTGAAGAGCAGGTGTGCATGCTTAAATGGATAGAGATAGAGGAAGCTGATTTGCTGAAAATTTCGTCAAACATTAAGATTTACAAGTCGCCAGGTCCGGAACAGATTTGTTCTCGCTGCTTTGGGAAACGAGAAATGCAATTGCTTCGCAACTTGCAAAGATCTTTTCATCCTCGCTCTCCACTGGAGTCGTACCTGAGGACTGGAGAGAGGCAAATGTAATTCCTCTCTTCAAGAAAGGAAATAGGGAAATCCCCTGCAATTACAGACCAGTAAGTCTCACGTCTGTCGTCTGCAAGGTGTTAGAAAGAACTCTGAGGGCTAGAATTTATGACAGTCTGGAAGAGCATGACTTGATTAAATGCAGTCAACACGGCTTTGTGAGGAATAGGTCATGCCTCACAAAACTTATAGAGTTCTTTGAGGATGTGACTAGAAACGTTGATGAGGGTCGAGCTGTGGATGTGGTATATATGGACTTCAGCAAGGTATTTGATATGGTTCCCCTTGGTAGGCTCATTCAGAAGGTCAGGAGGAAAGCGATTCAGGGGAACATAGCTGTCTGGATACAGTCTTGGCTGGCCAGCAGAAGACAGCGAGTGGTAGTAGAACGAAAATATTCTGCCTGGAAGTCTGTGGTGAGTGGTGTTACACAGTACTCTGTCCTTGGGCATCTATTGCATGCGATTTTTATTAATGACTTGGATGAGAAGTTTCAAGGATCGGTCAGTAAGTTTAAAGATGTCACAAAGGTTGGAGGTGTCATTGACAGTATAGAGGGCTGTTGTAGGCTGCAGCGGAACATTGACAGGATGCAGAGATGGGCTGAGAGGTGGCAGATGGAGTTCAAGCTGGATAAATGCGAGATTATGCATTTTGGAAGGTCGAATTTGAAAGCTGAGTACAGGATAAAGGATAGGATTCTTGGCAGTGTGGAGGAACAGAGTTATCTTGGGGTGCAGGTACATAGATTCCTTAAAATGGCCACCCAAGTGGACATTGTTGTTAAGAAAGCATATGGTGGTTTGGCTTTCATTAACAGGCGGATTTAATTTATGAGTCATGAGATCTTGTTGCACCTCTATAAAACTTTGGTTAGACCGCACTTGGAATACTGCGTCCAGTTCTGGTCGCCCTATGATAAGAAAGATGTGGATTCTTTGGAGCGGGTTCAGAGGAGGTTTACCAAGGATGCTACCTGGACTGGAGGGCTTGTCTTATGAGGAGAGGTTGACTGAGCTCGGACTTTTTTCATTGGAGAAAAGGAGGAGAAGAAGGGACCTAATTGAGGTATACAAGATAATGTGAGGCATAGACAGAGTCGATAGCCAGAGACTATTTCCCAGGGCAGAAATGACTAACACGAGCAGTCATAGTTTTAAGCTGGTTGGAGGAAAGTATAGAGGGGTTGTCAGAGGCGGGTCCTTTAAACAGAGAGTTGTGAGAGTTTGGAATGCGTTGCCAGCAGCAGTTGTGGAGGCAGAGTCATTGGGGACATTTAAGAGACTCCTGGATATGCATATGATCAAAGACATTTGAGGGTGCATACATGAGGATCAGTGGTCGGCACAACATCGTGGGCTGAAGGGCCTGTTATGTGCTGTACTATTCTATGTTCCACTTACGACATTAAGGTGTTGTCATTGAAACATGTACTACCCTGAAGGCCGTTTAAAAGAGTAAAGATTGAAAGAATGTTTTCACTGATAGATGCATCCAGAAACGCGTGAAATGGTTTTAAAAACCAGGTTTTAAACGACTGAAAGAAAAATGCATTTTAAACCTCTTAAGCCGTGAATATCTGGATTTCACTTTTTGAAGATATAGTGAAATCTGATTCTTTAACTGTTTTTAAGGTCGTTGTGGATAAATTCTAGTTAAGCACGCGGAGATGGGATGGTGGCTTTGAGTTACAATTGTATCAGACAAATACTGAATGAATGAGAGAGAAGCCTGTGAAACCTGAATGCAATGCACGTGATACTAATTCACATATCTATAACTTCCAAGGGATAAGTTGAAACGTACATCTTCGGATCAAAATACAATTTAACGGAATATCTTATGTTCAAATGTGAATACATTTTATCCTCTCCTTGTGGAAATTCGTTGGCAATGCAGACAGGTTCTTTCATTTTCTGTCTGTTTTAAGCATTGTTGAAAGTTTTTTGTAATATGTGTCTATTTTGATAATGTGGTTTTGTGTTTCATTTTCTTACTGTTGATGGAAATTGCAAAGGATTTGTCGCAATTCCTTGCAGAACAGAACATTGTTTCTTCTGTCAAGCTGTTCAGATACATTTTATATCATTTAAGTACGTTTTGCTTTCGTATCAGCTATTAGTCCATTTCTATCTTATCTCTTCTTTTGCATAATTTTATTGTACCTCATGAGGTTTACGAAAGTCAAAATAAACTGCAATTATTTCATTGCTAGTGTTTAGAAATTATTATCAATTATACGATTAAGTGTGAACTGACGCTTCTCCAAGCTCTCAGCCTATCGCCAAAAATGTCACTAACCGTGAGTAGTTCAGCTTTCACCTACTGAGCCTTGTACATTATGAATTGACCATTTGAAATTGTTTTAATGTATTCGGTTGATTCATGATTGCTGCTGGTATCTTCTTCACCAGAAATTTTTAAAGTATCTACGTTGTGATTAACTAACATCAAGTGTTGATGTTGCACAGTTGAGACATTGTATGACTTATCAGGTATTTCTCTTGTTTCTCTTTCTCCCTTACAGTTAATTTAGTGGCGTTATTGATCCTGAGTCATGGGAACTGCGGCCTTTCTGCTTCAACCACTCTGTATCTGCTGGCTATGTCAATGGCGGATCTTCTATTCCTTATTGCAGAGGTCATACTGTGGCGGATAACGTATTATTATTTCCCAACAAGCTTCTTTCTGATCACACCTGTATGTAGTGTTATCCATGCTCTGCGACGAGCTGCCACGGAATGTTCAGTCTGGTTCACCGTTAATTTCACCTTTGATCGATTTGTGGCCATTTGTTGTCAATGTCTGAGGGCAAAATATTGCACTAAGAGAACCGCCGTTGTTGTTCTAGCAACGACCAGTGTTTTCTTCTGTTTGAAAAACATACCTCAGTACTTTGTACAGGAACCTGCATATGTCATTAACAGTGTGCCATGGCTCTGTTATGTAAAGCCAAGTTACTACACTAATCCCGGATGGATTTTCTTTGATTATGTTGACATGATTTCAACGCCATTGCTCCCCTTCATTTTAATTTTGTTGCTGAACGCTCTGACAATTAGACATATTTTAGTAAGCAGTCAAATCCGTAAGAGACTCAGACGTCAGAACATTGAAAGTGCCTGTAAGGATGCAGAAATAGAGAGTAGGAGGAGGTCTGTGATTTTACTTTTCAGCATATCCGGCAGCTTCATTCTTCTGTGGTTGTTGCATGTTATAGATTTCTTATATTATAATATTACAGGAGCAGATACAAGGGATTATAACAAATCTGAATTCATGTTACAGAGAATTGGATTTATGCTGCGCAATCTGAGTTGTTGCACGAATACATTTATTTATGGAGCGACACAGTCTAAGTTCAGACGGCAACTCAAGAGTGCAATGCAATATCCGTTCAAGTCACTGCGTCGTCTGATAAAGAAACATGACAACTGACAGCAGCCCGGAAACATATCCCAGTGTCTTTAGGTCATTACCATCCAATACATCACAAATTCTGAAGTCAATTCATGACAAGGAACTGTAGAAATCCACCAAAACATGATTGTCAACTTGTCAACACCTATCTAACCCGTCTCTTACCTCTTCTGAAAACTCCATTAACTTTGAAAATACACATTTCATTTTGAAAATCCATGCTATATCTTTCTAATGAATCTCCCATTTTCCATGTTACTCACAATCCTGCATGATAATTTATTTTCATTTCTAAAGATTGTTAGCCTATCCGGCCTGTAATGTATGGTCTTAGAGTTGCAACCTTTATGGACGAAGGCAGTTCCTATATTTGAGACTTCTGGCACCTACCCAACTTCTGGTGAATATCTAAGTTTGTGACCAGCACTCCCTTCAATTTACTTGTTTCTTTTTCCAAACGCATTTAATGAATCTTACCTGGAGCAATCTTTTGTCAACTTTCCACACAGCTTTCTATTCAATAATTCATTGTCTTCAAATTTTAGCCGTTCATGATAGATTGTTGCCTCCAGTCACCATGGTTTCGTTAGCATCACAGTCTTTAATAAATGCAGCATGAAAGAATGGTGCCTTCATTACAACCAAACATAACAATTCAAAATATGCAACCAGTATGTCACGTAAAGAATCACTTCAGTTACATGCTGAACACTATACCTACCTTTGAAAAGAGTTGCATGTTCTTGTGAAAGTTTAAATCAATCCTTGACCAAAACCCGCAGAAAATAAAACCAATATTCTAACTGTAACTGAAAATCCGATTTGACCCGCAAATCAGCTTTAATACAAATCGAAATCCTGTTTATACATCTAATGTTAAATTTGATTATTAAAACTAAGCCAAAAAAACAAATCTATTTCTTATTTTATCCAAATTCCAAAATCTAGGAACTCGCACAACTATTTCTAGTGCTCAAATGTTTATCTAACTGGCAATTTTAAATCGATGTCAAATGTTTGATTAAATTTTACCGTTGCTCAATCCCCAACTATTCCTCTTAACCCATTTATATCTTTGTGAATGCTAACTGGAACCGGAAAATATCACGAGAAGCTGAACGTAAACATTACCATGCTTATCTCTTAAGCCATCGAACATTAGGCCTGATTCTAAACAGCAAAATTAGATTTTTGGACAATATTCGCTCTGACGAGTTATTGAATCACTGCCAATCAGGTTAAACCTGAAAGGGTCCCTCATCCAGCTGCCGTATGTTTGCTGTGGAAGTGTAGAAAGGGGTGATGACAGCAGGGGCTGTGGGCAGATAACAGGAGAAAGTACATGCTGTCTGGGTTTCACTTTACGTACATTTCACACCCTGTTTCGTCACAGGTTAGTTGGTTCTCTCTCTTCAGGAATGACAATATTTTGAATGTGTTGCTACATGGTTCCTTTGATAGATGAAGTAACTGAGATGAAGTCTTAGCTTTTGGAACGCTGCTCTTGCATCAGGTGATTATAGACACAACCACGTGATGAAAGAGCAGTGCTTCGTAAGCTAGTGTTTCCAAATAAACCTGCTGAACTATAACCTGTTGTGTCATTTATAAGTTTCTGCAACCCCATCCAACACCAGGACCACGAAATCAAGATATGAAGTCTATGTGCACAAAACGATGATGAGGATGTAAATGAGTGTCAGTTCTAATGTAAAATGGAACGGCTGCTGGATTTTGAAGGAAGGAGCAGACAGAGAGCTTGAAGGCGCGAGAGAGAGCTTTTTTGCCAGAAGCCGAATTAGATTGAG
This sequence comes from Chiloscyllium punctatum, assembly GCF_047496795.1. Classification (NCBI taxonomy): domain Eukaryota; kingdom Metazoa; phylum Chordata; class Chondrichthyes; order Orectolobiformes; family Hemiscylliidae; genus Chiloscyllium; species Chiloscyllium punctatum. Next base: position 75,281,195 of record NC_092773.1, on the reverse strand, counting down.
TTTAAAATTGAATGCCAGAGAGTTGGTTGTTTAAGCAATGCATCTCCTTACTATGGCAAATATATTAACACTGGGAGAAAGGTGAGTGAAAATTTAACGGTTCCCCGAATTCTGGTCTGGTCATGTGACCATACCTGTCTTATGAAATATGTAGTGTCCTGTACATTTAAGAGAATAAAAAGCTCACAGAATTACAGTACAGCACCAAGTGTTCTGAATAATATACAACGTAACATGTGGTCCGGCACTTTGAGTAGCAGGTTACGTGGAGACTAAGATAAATTTGAATTAGACAAATAAGGTGAAATTATACTCCCCAAAATACCAAACTCCAAACAAGTTTGAATTGAGTATATTGACAATATTAAAAGCCAATGTCACAATCCGACGTTTGGGATTATAATAGTGGGGAAAATAATCAACAGCTGATGGAGAACTGCCAAAAGTCGAACCGATCTAGGCTGCTAGCCAGAAGTCTCTAAACTGTACCGGTCAAGAGAAGAAGTTTGCACGAAATAAATAACATCAGAATCGACCCTGGAAATCAACTCTGCAGAGGAAAATGTAAAGAATTAAACCGCTGGTCGGTATCGAAATTTTGATTTTTCAGTAAGTCTTAAGCAGGTGTTCATTAGACAAGTGTTATCGAAGGGAAAGTAAAAGTTATGTTCGAAGAAGGACCTGCAATTAATTGGTCGTTATTTATTCAGTTCATGAGTTTTGAGAAGATTTGATGCTCAGGTTGAGGTTCTGGATGTCGGGTTGCTCGCTGAGCTGGAAGGTTCATTTTCTGACGTTTTGTCACCATATTAGGTAACATCTTCAGTGAGCCAACAGACGAGGCACTGCTTATGATACCTGCTTTCTATTTATGTGCTTCGGTTTATTTGAGCTGTGACATATTTTCTTGCGGTGATGCCATTTCCAATGGTGATGGAATTTCCTGTTCTTTTTCTTAGTGGGTAGTAAATGGAGTCCAAGTCAATGCGTTTGCTCATAGAGTCACGGTTGCATTGCTATGTGTCCAGGAAGTTTCGTGCATGTCTCTGTTTGGCTTGTCCGAGGATGGATGTATTGTCCCCTCCAAGTGGTGCAGTTCCTTATCTGTATCTAAGGATACAAATGAAAGAGTGTGATGTTGTTTTGTTGTCAGTTGATGTTCAAAATATTGCTAAACCAAAATCTAATACAACTGCAACGTGACCTGCCAACTCTTATACTCAATACCCCGTCCGAAGCAGGAAGCTTTGCCTTCTGTATTACTGACCACTCTACTGACTTTGTTGACACGTTCAGGGAACAGTGGAGGCAAAAACGCAGATCCCTCTGTTCATCAATTTTGTGCAGGACTTATCCAGTTACTGTGTCACCTCACATTTGCCCGCACTGAAGTCCATCTGCTATTCCACTGCCCAATTCTCCAATCTCTACATATTCTACTGTGTTATCTGACAGTCCGCATCCCGATCTGCTACTCCACTAATATTGGCATATTCTGCACACTTTCAATTCAGGTAATCTACACATTCGTACAAATCATTTATGTCTATCTTAAACAACAGCGGTTCCAGCACGGATCTCTGTGGAAAACCAACGGTCACAGTAATCTATTTGAAGAAACTCCTTTCCACTACTACTTTCTGTCTCCTGTTGCCCAGTCATTTTTTCTATCCATCTATCTAGAACAACCTGGACCTCATGCGAATTTAACTTCTCCATCAATGTACCATGGAGATCCTTATACAACGCCTCACAAAAGTCCATTTCCATGACACCGATATCCGATCCTTCATCAATCAATTCTGTCGCCTCCTCATACTATATTAGGTTTTTGAGATGTGACATTCCCTGGACAAAACCATCTTGCCTCTCACTGATAAAACCATGTCCTTCCAAATGGCAATGTCTCCTCACCCTCAGTTCCTTCTCCAATAGCTTCCCTAACATTAACGGCAGGCTCACAGATCTGTAATTATATGGATAATCTCTGATAACCTTCTTAAGCAAGAGGACCACATGAGCAATTTTCCAGATCTCCGGGGGCTCACCTGTCTACAATGATCCTGCAAAGATATCTGTTAACGACCCAGCAATTTCCTTTCTTGCTTCCGTCAGTCACGTGGGATAGATCCCATCCAGATTTATCCACCTTAATGTCTTTTCAAATACCGAAAAACCCCCTCCTCATGACGAAGTGACCTTCAGTAATCAAAGATCTATCATAAACTTCAACATACGTCATATTCCTATCCTCGCTGAATACCGATTCAAAGTACTCATTCTGAATCTCACCCAATTTCTCTGACTCCACGCATCACTTTCCTCCTTTGTCCTTGACTGGGCCAACCTTTACTCTGAGTACCCTTAGATGTGAGCAAAATGTTTTGGGACTTTCCTTAACCTTGTTTGCTCCTGATGTCTCACGACCCATCTTCGGTGTTTTAATTCCTCCTTTTAGATCGGTACAACATTCCCCATACTATTGAAAATCTTTTCCTGCCTTCAGCCGCGTAGTCCTTATGTGCGTGTCATTTTTACTTTCAGTTCGTCTCACAATTTCTTCTGTCATTCATGGTTCCCTAATCTTGACATTGCCATCCCTTAATTTCACTGGAACATATCTCTCATATAGTCCAATGAAACTCTCCTTAAAAGCCTTCCACGTAATGAATGTTGATTTACTTTCAAACAGATGCTCTCAATCTATATTCGCCAGAATTACGTAATGTTGGTACAATTGAAATTCCCCCAACATTGCACTCCTCCTTTAGGACCACTCTCACCTTTGTCTATGATATTCTTTAGCTTATGGAACTGTTGTCATTATTCCAAATATAATCGCCGACTGAAGCTTCAACCACCTGACCGGGTTCAATTCCCAACGCCAGATCCAGTATGGACCCTGTATCGAATTGGATTACATTCATACTTCTCTAGAAAGCCGTCCTGGATGGTCGTCACAAAATTTGCTTCAAAATTCCTCGAACACGAAGTGAAACCCATTGAATGTTCGGAAAATTAAAACCTCCTGTCGCGATTGCCCTGTTGCTCCTGAAACTTTCCATGATTTGTTTACCTTCATCTCACTTTTTGTTTTGGGAATCATGTAGGTCCCGCACATTTCCTATTTCTGAGCTCTGTACATATTGCCTCACTGCTCGAGTCTCCCGTCGTGCCTTCGTTCAGCACAGCTGTGATATATTCCTTGATCAGTAATGCAACTCCTCCACTGATTTTAGCTCGTCTCTTTCAGGCTGAAGCATCGATATCCTGGCACATTTTGTTGCCAATCATTCCGTTCCCGCAACCCAATCTCTGTAATACCTGTAACCTCATACTTACAGGTACTAATCCACAAATGAAGTTCTTATGCCTTACCTGCTAGACTTCTTGCATTAAAACAAAAGCATATCAGACAAACATTCCATTCTGCTCATTGTCAGCTCCCTGCCTACTCGTCGCTCAGTCACGCTGATTTCATTATTTAGCGACTTACTGGCTTCAGTTACTACCGCTTGGATGTAAGTTTGCTCACAGAGCTGGAAACTTTGTGTGCAGACACTTGTTCACCATCCGAGGTAACATCATCAGCGTGTCTCCGGTGAAGCACTAGTGTTACTGAGTCGGTTTCGATTTATGTTTTTGCGATTCCTCAGATTGGTGGAATCATTTCATGTCCTGATATCATTTCCCGTGATGCTGCTATTTTCTCTCATTTTCTAAGAGGGTTCTAAATGGCGCCCAAGTTAATGTGTTTGTTGACAGAGTTCCGGTTGGAATGCAGTGGTTCCAGCAAATGTTGTGCATGAGTCTGTTTGGCTCGTCCGAGGATGACTATGTTGTCCCATTCCTAGTGATGTCCTTCATCTTCTGTCTGTAAGTATACTACTGAAAGAGGGTTATGTCTTTCTTTTGCTAGAAGATGTTCATGTGCAATGGTGGCTAGTTTTCTGCCTGTTTGTCCAACGTAGTGTTTGTTACACTTCTTGCAAGGTATTTTGTAAATGACATTAGTTTTGCTCGTTGTCTGTAAAAGGTCTTTAACGTCCATCAGCTGCTGTTTTCGAGCTACCACGATGCTAAACGGACTGAGAAATCTGGTAGTTATTTAGGAGCTGTGTTTGATGTAGGGGAGAGTGGCCAGCTTTTGTGGACGCGTTCTATTCGATTGTTCAGTTAAATTGAGTTTCGAGCAACACCTCTATTTCTTGCTGAGAAATTGGCAGACTGTAGGTTTGAATACAATTCAATAGAAGGACGAGGGAGAGTAACACCGAGAGGATTCAGTGTGATAGTGTGACAGTGAGAGTGATGGAATGAGATTGAATTGAGGTAATCATTGTGACAGTGAAGTATTTTGACACCGACTGAGTGAAAGTGAACATGAGGGAGTGAGAGTAAGAACGAAGAGGTGAGCATGACCACGAGAGTGTGAACGTGACAGGGAGAGCTGAAAAGTGTGGGAGTGAGTGACACTGAATTAGTAAATGTATCTGTGCGAGTGTGAATTGCTTGTGAGAGAGCGAGTGGGTCTGTGGGTGTGTGAGTGTAACTGTGATTTGGAGGGATTGACTGTGACTATAAGAGGTTCAGAGTGGCAGTAAAGGAGTGTGTGTGACTCTGACTTTTCGAGAGTGATTATGAGAGTGAAAAAATGAGTGTAAAAATGAGGAGTAAACGTGAGAGTGAGAGAGTGTGCAGTGACAATGGAAGAGTGGGCATTCAAGCGAGTGAGTGAGCGTGAGATTAAGGGAGTGAAACGGGGGAATGAGAATGACTTTTCCTCTCAATACCTTCACATTACAGTGTGATAATATTGAGTCATGTAACTGCCATCCTGAAGGGACAAAGTCTCACTGGATCAGAAAGATCAGGGAATGGGATGTTAGTGTTTTGCTGAGTCGGTTCACACATCTCTAATGCACGGGACACTTCAACACATTATATTCAATTTGCCAATTAACTGCACACATCATGAAGCTGTCTGTATCTGTTTACAGCCTCTTAGATTGTTCCCACGGCCTTCAGTGAAACCACATGATCATATCTGCGAACATGGTTAATATAATATTTGTTTCATTCGTCTGAATCACTGATACGATTGACCCACCCGAACCATCTCACCACCTGTTTACTTCTCCACACTGAAGTAATTCAAAAATACTCCAGAATATAGAAGACACTATTATAGTCAATACGCAACCTGCTTTAACATTACAATGTTATAACATACACTCAAACAGAACAACATAATTTAGCAAGGTAGACATAGTCCTAGACAAAGAGAGTTTTGAGAGAGAGAGAGAGTGGGAGAGAGAGACAGACAGACAGACAAAGACAGAGACAGTGACTGAAAGAGAGTGGCAGAGACAGAGAGAGAGAGAACAGTGGTAATTTGGGGACAAAGAAAAGCAGAATAACGTTAATTAGAGAGAAAAAGACAGATCGCTGTAACTGCTTACTGATTTGAAAATCTCTGGAAAGATTCCGAGAATTTACTGCAGGCATAGCACAGTATGGACATGGGATTTCAAATCTGTGGCCAAGATGCTTTTGATGAGAGAAATGTCGATGTGGTATCTTATTCTAGTTGTCGCACCATGCTGCACCTGCTCCGGGAGCATTAAATGAGGATGGTCTGGGAGTGTCTTCCTCTAACTCGAAATCAGAATTGCTCCTTCCTTGTATATACATACAGGATAATGGAGAAATAATATTTCTCTTTAGCCCACTCTGTTGACAGTATCCCGGCATTTTCAAAGGAGAAAAAACAAATGGAAAGGTTTGAGTCATTGACATATTAAAAAAAATCATTAAACTTTGCCTAGAGATCAGATTTAACACAGATTTGGCTCAGATCTCATCACTTCCTTCAATTGTGAGGGTCCTGTATCACATGCCAGATGGGGAAGGTGGGACCTCTATAAACAGGATGGTCTACACCTGAACCTGAGGGGCATCAGTATCCTTGGGGGGAGGTTTGCTCGTGCTCGTTGGGAGGGTTTAAACTAACTCTGCAGGGGCATGGGAACCTAGAGTGTAGCTTTAGGGTACAGGACCTTGAGTGTAGGGAGGTTAGGAACATGGCATGGATCTCGAAGGAGGGTGCCTGTACACAAGAAGGTGGCTTGAAGTGTGTATACATCAATGCCAGAAGTATAAGAAATAAGGTATGTGAGCTTGCAGCATGGGTTTGTACCTGGGACTTCGATGTTGTGGCCATTACAGAGACGTGGGTAGAACAGGGACACGAATGGCTGTTGCAGGTTCCAGGGTTTAAATGTTTTAGTAGGTTCAGAGATGGGGGTAAAAGAGGGGGAGGTGTGGCATTGCTTGTCAAGGATAGTATTACAGCAGTAGAAAGGGTGATGGAGGAAGACTTGCCATCTGAGGTAGTGTGGGCGGAGGTTAGAAATAGGAAAGGTGAGGTCATCCTGTTAGGAGTTTTCTACAGGCCTCTTAATAGTCCGAGAGAAGTAGAGGAAAGTATTGCGAGGATGATTCAGGAGAAGATTGAAAGTAGCAGGGTAGTTGTTATGGGGGAATTTAACTTCCCAGATATTGACTGGGAAAGCTATAGCTCGAGTTCGTGAGATGGGTCGGAATTTTCCAATGTGTGCATGAGGGCTTACTGACACAATATGGAGACAGGCCAACAAGAGATGAGGCTATACTGGATTTGGTTCAAGGTAATGAACCAGGCCAGGTGTTAGACTTGGAGGTAGGTGAGCACTTCGGGGGCAGTGACCACAACTCGGTGACTTTTACTCTAGTGATGGAGAGGGATAAGTGTGCACTGCAGGGCAAAAGTTATAGCTGGGGGCAGCGAAATTATGATGCGGTGAGGCATGACTTAGGATGCGTGGATTGGAAAAATAGGCTTCAAGGGAAGAACACAAATGATATGTGGAGATTGTTCAAGGAACAGCTAATGGGTGTCCTTGATAAGTATGTACCAGTCAGGCAGGGAGTAAAGGGTCTTGTGAGGGTGCCGTGGTTTAATAAGGAATTGGAATCCCTTGTGAAAGGGAAGAGGGCGGCCTCTGTAAAGATGAGGCGTGAAGGTTCAGTTGGGGCGATTGAGAGTTATAAGGTAGCCAGGAAGGATCTAAAGAGAGAGCTAAGAGCAGCGAGAAGGGGACATGAAAAGTCCTTAGTTGGTAGGATTAAGGAAAACCGAAAGGCTTCTATAGGTATGTCAGGAATAAAAGGATGACTAGGGTGGGTATCGGTCCAGTCAAGGATAGTAGTGGGAAGTTGTGCGTGGAGGCGGCGGAGATTGGTGAGACACTATATCAATACTTTTCGTCAGTATTCACTCAGGAACAGGACACTGTTGCTGATGTGAATATTGAGTCACAAGTGATTAGAATGGATGGCCTTGAGGGACGTAGGGAAGATGTCTGGGGAATACTGGAAAGGATGAAAATAGATAAGTCCCCTGGATCTGATGGCATTTATCCTCGGATCCTCTGGGAAGCTAGGGAGGAGATAGCGGAGCCATTGGCCTTGATTTTTATGTCGTCGATGTCTACGGGAATAGTGCCAGAAGAATGGAGGATAGCGAATGTGGTCCCCATGTTCAAGAAGTGGAGCAGGGATAGCCCAAGTAACTATAGGCCAGTGAGTCTCACTTCTGTTGTGGGCGAAGTCTTAGAGAGAATTATAAGGGATAGGATTTATGAACATCTGTATAGGAATAATGTGATCAAGGATAGTCAGCATGGTTTTTTGAAGGGCAGGTCGTGCCTCACAAACCTTATTGAGTTCTTTGAGAAGGTGACCAGGGAAGTGGACGAGGGTAAAGCAGTAGATGTGGTGTATATGGATTTTAGCTAGGCGTTCGATGAGGTACCCCATGGCAGGCTAATGCAAAAACTACGGAGGTATGGCATTGAGGGTGCATTAG